>NC_086447.1:223605175-224291842 GCF_028390025.1 Pseudophryne corroboree
TGCATAGTGCACATATTTATAGCTATAGACATCATACTTATTCCATGAATGTGCAATACATAGCATCAGAGCACAATATTGGGCAATTTGGCTGGATGATGTAATGAACTTTAAAATCATGAGTGTTGTAACTGGCTATCCTGGTTCATCCCATGATGCCTACATCCTCAGCAATTCATTGCTGTATGCAAAAATTATTGTGGTACAAATGCCAGAGGGATGGCTATTGTGTAAGATACCAGTATGTGCTAATAAAACAGCTAATAGTAATTGTTACTATAGTATTCTCATTTGTTCCACTTCCACGAAGAAAGGTTATTTAGACTATGGATGTTGCTCCTGGCTTCTTACTCCATTGTCAAATCCACAACTCCTGCTGAGCATAAGTATAAAAAGGCACATATAGCCAGCCAATCCATGTGTCACACTCGCGGCGCTGCGGCTGCCGCACTTAACGCTCCGGGTGCGCTTGGTCTCTCGGCGGTCATTGCCCCCGGTGGGCTCGGGGTCGTCGCGTCTTGCTGGCGCTGCCTCCGGCGGGTTCCCGGGGTGTGGGCGCCGCCATTGCGCCCGGCATCCATGAGAGCGTGGTGAGTGGGTGACGTCATCGGCCCCTTCCGCCAATCGGGAGAAGGCGGGAAGTTCAAAGGCAGACGCCGTACAGAGCCTCGGCACCTGAGTATCGTCTTTCCAATGATCACCAGTGCTAGCAGCGTTCAGCGTGTTATCAAGCTGAACGTCTCCTGTGTTCCAGCGTTACAGAGTATCTTTCAGTGGGACATTCCCTGTGCTACCAGCGTTACAGAGTATCTCTCAGTGGGACATTCCCTGTGCTACCAGCGTTACAGTGTATCACTCAGTGGAACCTTCACCGTGCTACCAGCGTTACAGTGTATCACTCAGTGGAACCTTCCCTGTGCTACCAGCGTTACAGTGTATCACTCAGTGGAACCTTCCCCGTGCTACCAGCGTTACAGTGTATCTCTCAGTGGAACCTTCCCTGTGCTTCCAGCGTTACAGTGTATTACTCAGTGGGACATTCTCTGCGTTACCAGCGTTACAGTGTATCTCTCAGTGGGACACCTCTTGTGCTTCAACATTGTTCTCAAATCTTCATTCATCTCTTCAGCATCGCTCACAAGTTCTTCATTCTACTGTGTGCTTCAACATCGTTCTCAAATCTTCATTCATTTCTTCAACATCGCTCACAAGTTCTTAATTCTTCTGTGTACTTCAGCATCGGCCCCAAGCCTTGGCCACAACTAATTCTTTAGCATTACACGTCGGTTACAACGGATAAGTTCTGCATGAGGAAAACCTACATCCGGCCATTCCTGCTCCGGCCCAGCTGTGGTTCCTCTTCCTTATCATCGGAAGAACCCCCGAGTTCTCAACACTCCCAACCCAGGTCAGTGACAGTATACTCAGGCCACATGGACCCGGGGGATCGGAACCCAGAGTCAAGCGCCATCCAAAACTTGGCTTCCCGAGTTCAAAGTCAGGAGGCGGCACAGAGCCAGGTGATGCAGTATCTCCAGGAATTATCCGGCCGGCTGGATCAAATTCAGGCCTCCCTGGCTTCCGTAGTTCTGGCTCCTGCTCCAGTACCCGCTCCAGTAGTCGTCTCCAGTAATGTTCAATCCTCGTCTGGAACCAGGTCACGCCTTAAGCTTCCCACTCCCTCTCGCTATAATGGGAATCCAAAGAATTGTCGTGGTTTTCTCAACCAATGTGAGGTGCATTTTGAACTTCTCTCACACAATTTCCCCACGGATCGGTCCAAAGTGGCATACATTATTTCCTTGCTTGAAGGTTCAGCGTTGGATTGGGTGTCTCCGTTGTGGGAACGATCTGACCCATTGGTTTCCAGTTACACTAATTTCATCGCGTCATTCCGAAGGATTTTTGATGAGCCCGGCAGAACAACCGCTGCTTCCTTAGATCTGCCCCGAGTCCGTCAAGGCTCCCGTTCTGTGGGACAGTATGTGGTTCACTTCCAGACCATTGCCTCAGAACTACGCTGGAATAATGATGCTCTCAAGTCCGCTTTCTGGAACGGGCTCTCTGACCGTCTGAAGGACGAGCTGGTCACTAGGGATCTGCCGGATCCTTTAGAAGAGTTGATCTCACTCTGTGTCAAGGTGGATCTTCGCATGCAGGAACGAGGTGGCGAACGTAGTCGGTCGGATCGATCCAGATTCCGGCTTCTCCTGCCTAAGCAGTTAGCCCGAGTCCGGACGAACCCATGCAAATCAACCGATCCCGGCTGTCCCCGGAGGAACGACAGCGCCGTCGTGAGGGTAAACTCTGCCTCTACTGTGGAGCCGTGGATCACTTTATCAAGTTCTGCAAGTCCCGTCCGGGAAACGGGCAGGCTTAGCTTGTTCCGGAGGAGTCAAGTTAGGGGTTACATCTAAATCTTCTCCGACAGTGGATTGTTTACTCTCCGTGTCTCTGTTCTCTGAGTCTATAGCCAAACCTGTTAAGGCCCTGCTGGACTCTGGGGCTGCAGGAAATTTTGTTTCTCTTTCTTGTGTTCAGAGTCTGGGTTTACAGTTACAGTCTGTCAAACGACCTATAACGTTGATTGCCATCAATGGTACCAAAATATCTAATGGTCTTATTACAAGTCGCACAGAGCCAATCAAGCTGCAGGTTGGAGCTCTGCATCAAGAACATTTAGAGTTTCTAGTAATTCCGGAGATGCCTCACGATCTTGTTCTTGGTCTACCTTGGCTTAAAATTCACAATCCTCACGTCGACTGGAAGTCGTCACAAATATTGTCCTGGAGTTCGTTTTGTCACTCTAGTTGTCTCACTCCTGTTTACCCGCTCCGTGCATCTTCCAAGTCGGATGAGGAGCTCATTTCGGAGGCCTATCAGGAGTTCACAGATGTGTTCTCGGAACAGGCGGCCGATCAGTTATCACCCCATAGACCCTGGGACTGTCCCATTGAGCTTAACCTGGGGACGCACATATCCCTTGTCATTACCCGAGACCCAAGCTATGTTGGACTATATCAAATCTAATCTACTGAAAGGATTCATTCGCCCCTCTACCTCCCCGGCTGGAGCAGGTATCTTTTTCGTGAAGAAGGAGGACGGGGGGTTAAGACCATGTATTGATTATCGTGGCTTAAACGATAGCACCGTTAAGAATAAATACCCTTTGCCGCTAATTACTGAGCTATTTGATAGGGTTCGTGGAGCCCACGTCTTCACTAAGCTCGACTTAAGAGGAGCCTGTAATCTGGTACGTATCCGACAGGGGGACGAATGGAAGACGGCCTTCAATACCAGGGACGGGCATTACGAATATCCGGTAATGCCGTTTGGCTTCAGCAATGCCCCTGCCGTTTTTCAGGGATTTGTAAATGAAATCTTCCGAGATATGTTGTACCAAAGCGTAGTGGTGTACTTGGATGACATTCTGATATTTTCTAAGAATCTTGCAGAGTACAGGTCAAAGAAGCACTTCTTCGCTTACGAAGGAATCGTCTCTACTGCAAGATTTCCAAATGTATCTTTGAGGTCCCTTAGATTCCGTTCCTCAGTTATGTCATCTCGAGTACGGAGCTTCGCATGGATCCGGAAAAACTCACTGCCATTCGGGACTGGACTCAGCTTCTCTCCTTGAAAGCGGTACAAAGATTCCTGGGCTTTGCAAATTACTACCGGAAATTCATTAAGGGATTTTCTACCATCGTTGCACCCATTATTGCCCTAACCAAAAAGGGGTCTGACCCAAGTCTCTGGTCTTCTGAAGCTGTAGAAGCGTTTGCCCGGTTGAAATCAGCCTTTATGTCTGCTCTGGTACTCCAACAACCGAATTTCTCAAAACCATTCTTCTTGGAAGTCGATGCTTCCTCAGTAGGCATCGGTGCTGTCCTTTCACAGTACTCTTCTGATGGGAAGTTACATCCATGTGGTTTCCATTCTCGTAAGTTCTCTCCTTTTGAACGAAACTACACCATTGGAGATCAGGAACTTTTAGCAATTAAATCTGCCCTACAAGAATAGAGGTACTTATTGGAAGGTGCTAAACACCTAATTACTATTTACACCGATCACAAGAACTTGTTGTATATCAAGACGGCCCAGTGCTTGAATCCCCGTCAAGCTAGGTGGGCGCTCTTCTTCACTCGGTTCTCGTTCGTTATTAAGTACCGGGCCGGGACTCTTAATGCTAAGGCTGATGCTCTGTCTCGTTCTTTAATGGCCTCGGATAAGGAGAATTCCTTTGAAAAGAGTTTAATTCTCAGTCCAGTCTCTATTTCAGCAGCTCCCACCTCTCTGGGTCCTCCTCCTGGGAGAATATCTGTACCAGTTGAATTTCGACCAAAGTTACTGCAGTGGGCTCATATCTCCAAGTTTTCCGGTCATCCTGGAGTTCAAAAAATGTGTGAATTTCTACGAAGGTCATATTGGTGGGACACCATGAAGAAGGTGTCAAAGTCAGAAAAATATCATGCTGCACATTGCCATATATGCACCTCATGCGAGTGCCTGCTGCACGTGCATGAGCCCTCCCGTGCGTGCGTATACTCGCCTTTGCGTGCACCCGCAGGCGCACGATATGCGCATTTACGGTAGAGTTTGTGTGCGTCTAGCGGGCGACTCAATCGTAACATATTTTAGTCATATAATGTATTTTGTAGAGTATGGTCCCTTTGATAGAATCTGAAAGTTTAGTTAATGTAGCATGTTCGGGGACAAAGAGATTCCTCTTTGTTTGATACGAAGGGTCAGACAGGGGTTACACAGTGGTGTTTAGTATCCATCGGAAGAGAATATAATTAGCAATATTCCGGTGTTGGTTTGAAGCGGATTACTCGCTCGTGCGTATAGTTATGGACATAAGAAGTTTATGGACATTTACTTTATTACCCATGCGGCGGGAAACCCAGTTTCCCTCCCACCTGAGCAGTTTGGAATAGTCACCGCCCACCTGTATGAACCAACCTATGACCTTTTGTTATAATGCGGAGACGAATTCCTGTGTCCAATGAACAATAAGAATGTAGGGACCATTGTACTGTATTGTGTGTAGTGTATAAAAAGACAAGCCGATCTGGGCCAGCTCTCTCTACTCTTCTCAACGGTTCTTATCACTGATAATCGGGAGCTGGATATCCAGAAAGGCGCTTGCGATTGTTTGCCCTTGTGCGTAAGTTCTCTGCAACCATTTTGTCTCTTATTAATGTTATAAGCCATTCTCTCTCTCCTTTCCCCTTAAATGTAATTGTGTCTTTGTTGTATTTTAACGTGTAGTAACTCGGTTAGGTATTTTATGTTAGTTTGGTAGTGTATAACTTGTATTGTGTATTCTTTTGCAATTGAACGTTCATTCTCTCCCTTAAAAGGTGTTAGAACCTTAGACCGGTATTTTGAGTGTTTATTATATTGCTAAAGGGTTCTCAGAGCGTAAGAGTCGCTCATACAGCTTTTAAACTAACAAGGTTACACTGTGTTGCATTTACACCTTATCACTGCACAAAGGTTTACATTATAAGTACATTGTTTATAATATTGTTACAAAGGTTTAACTCTGTGAGCGTCAGCGCCGCTTGTGATCTCCTCGTGGTCTCGAGCGTCCGCTACGCTGATAGCGTATCATTACGTTAGTCGGCAGCCTATAGCGTGCTTGCCTTTACGCTTTAAGCCGTGAGCGAACGTGCCGCTCGTGCGTCTCATCCACGGCTAAGCGTTTGTTACGCTACGTGCGTACTCTTACGGTATTCCATACGCCAATTGCGTACTGTGTTCATTAACCTTTTAGAGTGTTTTAAATAGGATAAAATATTAGGCTTTGTCAAAGGATATACAAGATTATATCAATTCATGTCCTCAATGTGCTCAGCACAAAACTCTTCGTCTGCCTCCTGCGGGGTTGCTTCGTCCACTGTCCATTCCTAAGAAACCATGGACCCATATTTCTATGGACTTTATTACCGAATTACCCCTCTCCAAGGGTTACAATACCATCTGGGTGATTATTGACTGCTTTTCAAAAATGGCACATTTTGTTCCGTTGACCGGTTTACCAACGGCTCTCAAGTTGGCTTTACTATTTATTCGTGAACACTTCCGTCTGCACGGGTTACCTCGGAAGATAGTCTCTGATCGAGGGGTACAGTTCACTGCAAGATTTTAGAGGGCCCTCTGCTCAGCCTTACAAATAAAACTCAAGTTCTCATCTGATTACCATCCACAAACCAATGGGCAAACTAAACGTGTCAATCAAGATTTAGAGACTTTTCTCCGCGTTTATCTCTCTCCTTCACAGGACGATTGGGTGGAACTGTTACCCTGGGCCGAGTTTGCCCATAATCATCTGTACCACTCTTCCACTGGTGAGTCCCCATTCTTCATTAATTATGGATTCTATCCACGAGTCCCAGAATTACCAATTTTTCCTTCGGAGGATGTTCCTGCTGTAGCTTCCACTCTCCGGCACTTCAGTCAAATCTGGAGTAGGGTTCATGCTAATCTCAAGAAAATTTCTGGCCGCTACAAATTCTTTGCGGATAGAAAATGGCGAGCAGCTCCTCAATACAAAGTTGGTGACAGGGTATGGCTCTCTACCCGCAATCTTCGTTTAAGAGTACACGCTATGAAGTTTGCTCAGAGGTTCATCGGTCCTTACCCCATTTTGCAAGTCCTGAACCCTGTTGTCTGCAAATTGGGATTGCCTTCCCACTTTCGGGTACCGAATTCTTTCCATGTTTCTCCCCTTCGTCCCCTCATTTTAAATCGGTTTCATTCGGAGTCTCCTAGCCCAACCTTGGTAGAGACTAAAGCTGGAACAGAATTTGAAATCAAAACTATTCTTGACTCTCGTTATCTTCACAAGAATTTACAGTATCTGGTAGAATGGAAAGGTTATGGTCCTGAGGAGAGGAGCTGGGTCAAAGCTTCTGAAGTCACTGCTCCCCGACTAGTCCGGATCTTTCATTCTAAACATCCAACGAAACCAGGAAAGTGTCCAGGGGCCACTCCTAGAGGAGGGGGTACTGTCACACTCGCGGCACTGCGACTGCCGCTCTTACCGCTCCGGGTGCGCTGGGTCTCCCGGCGGTCGTCGCCTCCCGGTGGGCTCCGGGTCGTCGCTTCTTGCTGGCACTGCCTTCGGCGGGTTCCCGGGGTTTGGGCGCTGCCATTGCGCCCGGCATCCACGAGAGCGTGGTGAGCGGGTGACATCATCGGTCCCTTCCGCCAATCGGGAGAAGGCGGGAAGTTCAAAGGCAGACGCCGTACAGAGCCCCGGCGCCTGAGTATCATTTTTCCAATGATCACCAGTGCTAGCAGCGTTCAGCGAGTTCTCAAGCTGAACGTCTCCTGTGTTCCAGCGTTACAGAGTATCTTTCAGTGGGACATTCCCTGTTCTACCAGCGTTACAGAGTATCTCTCAGTGGGACATTCCCTGTGCTACCAGCGTTACAGTGTATCACTCAGTGGAACCTTCCCCGTGCTACCAGCGTTACAGTGTATCACTCAGTGGAACCTTCCCTGTGCTACCAGCGTTACAGTGTATCACTCAGTGGGACATTCTCTGCATTACCAGCGTTACAGTGTATCTCTCAGTGGGACACCTCTTGTGCTTCAACGTCGTTCTCAAATCTTCATTCATCTCTTCAGCATTGCTCACAAGTTCTTCATTCTTCTGTGTGCTTCAACATCGTTCTCAAATTTTCATTCATTTCTTCAACATCGCTCACAAGTTCTTCATTCTTCTGTGTACTTCAGCAACGGCCCCAAGCCTTGGCCACAACTAATTCTTTAGCATTACACGTCGGTTACAACGGCTAAGTTCTGCATGAGGAAAACCTACATCCGGCCATCCCTGCTCCGGCCCAGCTGTGGTTCCTCTTCCCTATCATCGGAAGAACCCCCGAGTACTCAACACTCCCAACCCAGGTCAGTGACACCATGGCAGAATGCATATTTGGTTTGTTTAAAAAAAACTTAATCGGAAGGCATATTTTTTATATAATTTGGCAAAAGTGTTTGATATTGTGCTCTGCTGCTATCTATGCATAATCTCACTGTAAATAAACCTCTACCACCAGTTTATGCAATAAACAGGAAGCAAGTAAGCTTTTTAACAGCAACTGACTATGTGAGCACAGGCAATGGAAGGCAGGCTAGAAGGCAGATTAGGGCTAAAGTTATTTCCAAATATTTTTTTCCTTAAGTTTCATGTATAAAACAGTGTAAAGAGAGAGCTTCCCCTTTAATTAGTGTGCATATGATACATTTGGATCAGTAGGAAGCAATGAGGAAGTTCTGTTTGATTTTGCTGGGGATTTTAATGGGAATTTGAGGTTCGATTTTGGAAGGGATTTCAAAAACTCTACTCTAAATCCCTTCCAAACATGAATCCGCATCGAATTTGATTTCAAAATCAAATGCAAAATTTAATTTTAGTAAATGATGGAATTTTTAAGGATATTAGAAAATTAAAAAGAATCGATTTCAATTGATTTTAAAGATTCATAAAGAGGATTCCAAAATCTAATTTTAGTAAATATACCCTCAGGGACGTCCTTTGCTTTGGTCCTGGCAGACTAGTACTTCCTGCAATGGGTTAAGGGCCCCATACACTACAACGATAATGCCCAATTTCTTCCAATATCGGGCATTCGGGCCAATATAGCGGGTGAAATCGGGCATTTTGGATGTGTTTCCGATCCGATGCGTGTTCCCGTGAGGGTCGGATCGGCTCCCCTAGATCGTTAGTGCTGCACTCGTGATATATCGGTTCCCGCAGGTATGGATGGGTGATATATCGGATCCCGCAGGTATGGCTGGGATCGCCCAAGATATATATCGTATGCAAAAGGACAGCATACAATGTATCTTGGGCGATCCTGCCGCCCGGGAGACTGCCGGGGTGATCGCCTGCGACATGTCAGACGGACATGTCGCAGTAGTGTATGGGGCCCTTTACTGTTAAATGCACGGGGGCTGTCTGTGCATGCGCATAGCACTTTGACCTGGTGGGAATTCAGCAAAGAGGGAGAAACACACAAACAAGCAAAGACTTAAAATGTGGTTTTCCTCATATCAGGTACAAAAAAATACATAAAAGATGAAGTCAGAAAAGTCAGAAAATTCACATTTTAACTCTTTGCGCTTCCTGTGTTTTTCCCTCTATCTGTACCTGTACCATGGAACCAGCCTCCAGGTGAGCAGCAATTTTAGTTACAGACTACACTTTATGTGTCACTTTTTAGGAGCACCTGGTTTGCTGTATGTTTCTTTGCTCAGGGATTCAGCAAAGCCTGGAAGGCTGCGCTGGAGTCAGAAAGGCTATGCCAAGTCCCCACTTCTGGTAATGTGTACATTATATGGGTTGGGTACGGAATCCTGACAGTCAGGATGCCGGCGATCTGAAAACTGATGTCATCCTGATGGTCAGAATACTGACACTTCTTTATAAGTAACCTAACCCTACCCCTTACCCTCTTCCTAATCCTAACCCTCACTCCCCACAGCTTTACTCTAACATTCCCTTCCCACAGCCTAACCCTCCCGCAGCCTAATCCTTCCCTCCTGCAGCCTAACCCTACCCCTTACCCTCTTCCTAATCCTAACCCTCCCTCCCCACAGCCTAACTCTAACCTTCCCTTCCCACAGCCTAACCCTCCTGCAGCTTAATCCTTCCCTACTGTAGTTTAACCCTACCCCTTACTCTATTCCTAATCCTAACCCTCACTACCCAGAGCTTTACTCCAGAGCCGGCCCTAACCAATATGTTGCCCTAGGCAAGATTTTGGCTGGTGCCCCCTAGCACCACCGCTGGTTCTGCCTCTGACCTTGCACCTCTTTCCCAGCACCATCACCCCTCACAATAGCAGTCCTTGTACCCCCTATATTTTAAATAGGAACAGTTCGCACATTTGACGCACAGCCCAAAAAGGGGAATCTTCTTGCTGGGAAGGGGCATGGCCACACAATAGTAACCCCAATTCCAATTACGCCACACAGTACTGCAACTTTATTCACATTTTATCTTGCGATAGTGTCCATAATTCATATTACATCCCACAGTAGTATCACTTTACCTTATAAACGTTACTCCTCACAGTAGAGCCCCTTATTCACATTACATCACACTGAATTGCTCCTTATTCACATTACACCACACCTTATTGCTCTTTATTCACATTAGACGACACAGTATTGCCCTTTCTATATGCAACGCCACATAGTAGGGCACCTTATACACATAATGCCCCACATTAGTAATGCATTTATACACAATTCCACACAGTAATGCCCCTTACACATATGATACACATTAATGTCCTTATAAACATAATGCACCTTACACATTATGACAACCTTTATTAATGCCCTTTTACACATAATGTCCCTTACACATATGCCGCACATTATTAATGCCCTTATACACATAATGACACACATAGTGACCCCTACACATTTGCTGCACATTATTATGCCCCTATACACATAATGACACACATACAGTAGTACCCTGTTACACATATGCCGCACATTATTAATGCCCTTATACATATAATGACACACATAGTGGCCCTTTACACATATGTTGCACATTATTAATGCATTTTTACATGAGACACATAATGATCCTTACACATATTCTGAACACTACTGCACAACCAAACCACTCACATGCACACAGCACTCACACTTCCACTAACACTGTGACCTCTGCCTCTGCTTGGATACAGATGTGTCCTCACAAATCTTGCATCAATGCTAACGTCGGGCACCTTTTTTTTATGAAAACGCATCTTATTTGTATTGCTATGTGGCTATGACGCACAAGCAGCTTCTGCTGATTAAACTGATATGCAGCATGCCTATATACTGTGTGAGACTGTGGCTGTATCTGCATATGAAATGCTACATACAGAATATAGGCATGCCGCATATCATTTTAATCAGCAGAAGCTGATGATGCCCCTAGGCATATCAAATGCCCTAGGCAATTGCCTAGTTTGCCTATGCCTATGGGCGGCTCTGCTTTACTCTAACCTTCCGTTCCCGCGGCCTAACCCTCCCGCAGCCTAATCCTTCCCTCCCGCAGCCTAACCCTACCCCTTACCCTCTTCCTAATTCTAACCCTCAGTCCCCGCAGCCTAACCCTCCTGCAGCCTAACCCTCCCCTTATCCTCTTCCTAATCCTAACCCTCCCTCCCCACAGCCTAACTCTAACCTTCCCTTCCCACAGCCTAACCCTCCTGCAGTTTAATCCTTCCCTACTGTAGCCTAACCCTACCCCTAACTCTCTTCCTAACCCTCAATACCCAGAGCTTTACTCTAACCTTCCCTTCCCGCAGTTTAACCCTCCCACAGCCTAATCCTTCCCTCCCGCAGCCTAAACCTACCCCTTACCCTCTTCCTAATCCTAACCCTCCCTCCCCACAGCCTAACTCTATCCTTCCCTTCCCACAGCCTAACCCTCCCGCAGCCTAATCCTTCCCTCCTGCAGCCTAACCCTACCTCTTACCCTTTTCCTAATCTTAACCCTCACTCCCCACAGCCTAACCCTCCTGCAGCCTAACCCTACCCCTTACCCTCTTCCTAATCCTAACCCTCCCTCCCCGCAGCCTAACTCTAACCTTCCCTTCCCACAGCCTAACCCTCCTGCAGCTTAATCTTTCCCTACTGTAGCCTAACCCTACCCCTTACTCTCTTCCTAATCCTAACCCTCACTCCCCGCAGCCTAACCCTCCTTCAGCCTAACCCTACCCCTTACCCTCTTCCTAATCCTAACCCTCCCTCCCCGCAGCCTAACTCTAACCTTCCCTTCCCACAGCATAACCCTCCTGCAGCTTAATCCTTCCCTACTGTAGCCTAACCCTACCCCTTACTCTCTTCTTAATCCTAACCCTCACTACCCAGAGCTTTACTCTAACCTTCCCTTCCCGCAGCCTAACCCTCCCGCAGCCTAATCCTTCCCTCCCGCAGCCTAACCCTACCCCTTACTCTCTTCCTAATCCTAACGCTCACTCCCCGCAGCCTAACTCTAACCTTCCCTTCCTGCAGCCTAACCCTCCCACAGCCTAATCCTTCCCTCCCGCAGCCTAACCCTAACCCTCCCCCTAGTGCCTAATCATAGCCTCCCCTCCCGCACCCTAACCCTAACCCCTCTCACATAGTTACGTTCGCATTGTGACTGTCAGCATTCCGGAGCTGGGATTCTGACAGATGTCGGGATTCTGGTGCTGGTCTTCTGACCGCCGGCATTGTAATTGTCGGGATGCCAAATACATCCCCTTTATATGCCTCAATGATATCTACATAAACAGCGCTAAAATCAGCTTACCGGTGTTTGCTAAATATTGAAATGCTGTCATAACCAATTTTAGCATCTGAAAGGTTTACAATTCATTCAGAATCCTTTATGACACAAATGATGATATATCAGAAAAAAGAAAAATATATTTTTTAGCTAATATATTTTCATACTGACGAAATAAGAGCATCTGATACATTAAATTTTAAATAAAATCCACAGGTAGCAAATGGGAATTTGTCATTGTACAGCGTTAATCAAATATTATTTAGAACCTGTTATGAAAAAAAATGTTATAAAAAAAAACTCTGAATGAGGTACAGTATGAGATGGGGAAATATGACCTGCTTGTGACAACATTATTTCACAAAGAATGTTTTATCAAAGATATACTGTAGCAAACAAAGAAATTTTGACCAAACAATCAGCATGCAACCTCTAAAGACCACAAACCAGCTTTCAGTACAAAGGGGGTACTTCTGAGTTGATTGCAGCTTCAAGTTTGTTAGCAATTGGGCAAAACCATGTGCACTGCAGGGGAGGCAGATATAACATGTGCAGAGAGAGATAGATTTGGGTGGGGTGTGTTCAATCTGCAATCTAAATTGCAGTGTAAAAATAAAGCAGCCAGTATTTACCCTGCATAGAAACAAAATAACCCACCCAAATCTAACTCTCTCTGCAAATGTTATATCTGCCCCCCCTGCAGTGCACATGGTTTTGCCCAACTGCTAAAAAATTTCCTGCTGCGATCAACTTGGAATTACCCCCATAGTGAGTACAATATGTATTATTGTCTTAGTAATAATAGCTGCCACAGTCATATGCTGTTTAATCACCCCTTGGCAAATTGCATGAGTCACTGAAAAAAAGTTAACAACTTCTGCAGTTTGCACACTTCATCATGACATTTTACTATTTATTTGCACATTTTATATAACAGATTGAAAAAAACTAAAAAGCAAATGTGACATATGAAACATTTTGGCACCTTGTTAATTAATACTTAGTAACAGCATGTTTGGCAGTAATCGCAGATGTCAATATTCCTTGGACCCCGCTAAGGGCTCTTCTAGACTTGCCGTAGAATGGTTCAGATATACAGTACCCACAGATTTGCAGTAACATTCAAGTCTTTATCCTTTATCTCTGTAATACCCCATTCAGATATGCAAGCCGTGAATTTTCCAGGTCTAAATGCTTACACACAAACACCAAGTGGTTAAATAATGAAAGGATAATACCGTAATTTGGGTATATCACATATGTAGACAGTTTGCAAGACAGTCAATCAGAGTCCAACATTGGATTTCTGAGATCTATATCAAGTTATAACCCCTTCATATGTATATAGACTAGAGATGAGCGGGTTCGGTTCTCAGAGAACCGAACCCTACCGAACTTTGCCTTCTGAGCCCGGAGCCGAGTCAGGCTCGGGTTTTCCTGCCTAACTCGGAAACCCGAACGCGGCAAAACGTCATCATCCCGCTGTCGGATTCTCGCAGGATTTGGATTCCATATAAGGAGACGCGCGTCCTCGCCATTTTCACTCCCGTCTCGGAGAGTGTAGTGAGAGGACGTGTCTCCATCCTCCAGTGTCTGTGTGGGGTCGGGAAAGTGGGGTGGCAAGTCTTGTGCTGTGTTGTGCTGCTCAGTCCAGTCTAGTGTAGTCAGTGTATTGTGCTGCATCAGTCCAGTCAGTCACAGTGTTGGTGTCCTCTCCTGCCAGTGTAGCTGTATAAAGTGTTGTTGACTGTGTTGTGTTGCATCAGACCAGTGGTAGTGTCCTGTCTCATCAGTCATTCCAGTGACGATATACGGTGCTGCTATATGTCCACTGCTGCAGTATAATAATAATAATAACAACAACCACAAGTCTCTTACAGTATTGTTGTGTTGTGTTGCATCAGACCAGTGGTAATGTCTTGTCTCATCAGTCATTCCAGTGACGATATACGCTGCTGCTATATGTCCACTGCTGCCGTATAATAATAATAATAATAACAACCACAAGTCTCTTACAGTATTGCTGTGTTGTGCAGCATCAGACCAGTGGTAGTGTCCTGTCTCATCAGTCATTCCAGTCATTCCCGTGCCGCATATTGTCTCATATAACTCGCAAAAAATAATGGAGAACACAAATTTTGAGGATAAAATAGGGAAAGATCAAGAAGAACCACTTCCTCCTAGTGCTGAAGCTGCTGCCACTAGCCATGACATAGACAATGAAATGCCATCAACATCTTCTGCCAAGGCCGATGCCCAATGTGATAGTAGAGGGCATGTAAAATCCCAAAAGCCAAAGTTCAGTAAAGAGAACCCAAAAAATAAATTTAAATCATCTGAGGAGAAACATAAACTTGCCAATATTACATTTATGACACGGAGTGACAAGGAACGGCTGAGGCCCTGGCTTATGTTCATGGCTAGTGGTTCAGCTTCACATGACGATGGAAGCCCTCATCCTCCAGCTAGAAAAATTAAAAGAGTTAAGCTGGAAAGAGCATAGAAAAGAACTATGCGTTCTGAGATGGTATCACAAAACCCCATGGAGAGTCCAATTGTGTCGGCGGTTGTGATGCCTGATCTTCCCAACACTGGATGGGAAGAGGTGGCTCCTTCCACCATTTGCACGCCCCCTGCAAGTGCTGGAAGGAGCACCCACAGTCCAGTTCATGATACTCAAATAGAAGATGTCACTGTTGAAGTACACCAGGATGAGGATATGGGTGTTGCTGGCACTGAGGAGGAAATTGACGATGAGGATTCTGATGGTGATGTGGTTTGTTTAAGTCAGGCACCGGGGGAGACACCTGTTGTCCTTGGGATGAAAAAGCCCATTGTGATGCCTGGGCAAACTACCAAAAAAGCCACCTCTTCGGTGTTGAATTATTTCTCCACAAATCCGGACAACAGGTGTCAAGCCATCTGTTGCCTCAGTCAATCTGTAATAAGTAGGGGTAAGGATATTAACCACCTAGGAACATCCTCCCTTATACGTCACCTGCTGCGATTTCATCAGAAGTCAGTGTCAAGTTGTGAAACTTTGGGTAAGAGTGTTAGCAGTCCACTGACACCTAAATCCCATCTTCCTCCTGTACCCAAGCTCATGCAAGCCACACCACCAACTCCCTCAACGTCAACTTCATCCTCAGTCAGGAACGTCCGTAGTCCTGCAGGCCATGTCACTGTCAAGACTGAGGAGTCCTCTCCTAACCGGGATTCCTCCAGAGGATCCTAGAGTGGTACGCCTGCTGTTGCTGCCACTGCTGTTGTTGCTGCTGGGAGTCGATCGTCATCCCAGAGGGGAAGTCGGAAGACCACTTGTACTACTTCCAGTAAGCAATTTACTGTCCAACAGTCCTTTGTGAGGAAGATGAAATATGACAGCAGTCATCCTTTTGCAAAGCATATAACTGAGGCCTTGACAGCTATGTTGGTGTAAGAGGTGCGTCCGGTATCCACCATTAGTTTAGTGGGACTTAGAGAATTGATGGAGATAGTGTGTCCCTGGTATCAAAGTTCCACTTCTCTAGGCAGGCGATACCGAGAATGTACACAGACATCAGAAAAAGAGTCACCAGTGTCCTACAAAATGCAGTTGTATCCAGTGTCCACTTAACACGGACATGTGGACAAGTGGAACAGGGCAGACTAAGGACTATATGACTGTAACAGGCAGCCCACTGGGAAGATGTATGGTCTTCCACAGCAACAACAGCAGCGGCACCAGTAGCAGCATCTCGCAAATGCCAACTCGTTCCTAGGCAGGCTACGCTATTTATCACCGCTTTCCATAAGAGGCACACAGCTGACAACCACTTACGGAAACTGAGGAACATATCGCAGAATGCTTAACCCAATTGGACTGTCCTGGGGATTTGTGATATCGGACAACGCTACCAATATTGTGCGTGCATTACATCTGGGCAAATTCCAGCATGTCCCATGTTTTGCACATACAATTAATTTGGTGGTGCAGAATTTTTGGAAAAATGACGGGTGCAGGAGATGCTGTCGGTGGCCCGAAAAATTGTGGTCCACTTTCGGCATTCTGCCACTGTGTACCGAAGACTGGAGCACCAGCAAACACTCCTGAACCTGCCCCGCCATCATCTGAAGCAAGAGGTGGTAACGAGGTGGAATTCAACACTCTATATGCTTCAGAGGATGGAGGAGCAGCAAAAGGCCATTCAAGCCTATACATCAACCTACGATATAGGCAAAGGAGGGGTAATGCACCTGACTCAAGTGCAGTGGAGAATGATTTCCATCTTGTGCAAGGTTCTCCAACCCTTCGAACTTGCGACATGTGAAGTCAGTTCAGACACTGCCAGCTTGAGTCAGGTCATTCCCCTCATCAGGCTTTAGCAGAAGCAGCTGGATAAATTGAAGGAGGAACTAAGACGGAGCGATTCCGCAAAGTACGTGGGACTTGTGGATGGAGCCCTTCATTCGCTTTGCCAGGATTCAAGGGTGGTCAATTTGTTGAAATCAGAGCACTACATTTTGTCCACCGTGCTCGATCCTAGATTTAAAGCCTACATTGTATCTCTCTTTCCGGCAGACACAAGTGTGCAGAGGTGCAAAGACCTGCTGGTTAGTAAATTGTCAACTCAAGCAGAACGTGACCCGTCAACAGCTACTCCTTCAATTTCTCCTGCCACTAGAGCTGCCAGTAAAAGGATAACATTTCCTAGCCCACCTGCTGGCAGGGATGCAGGGCAGTCAGGAACAAAAGCTGACATCTGGTCCGGACTGAAGGACCTGCCAACGATTACTGACATGTTGTCTACTGTCACTGCATATGATTCTGTCACCACTGAAAGAATTTTGGAGGATTATATGAGTGACAGCATCTAAGTAGGCATGTCAGACAGTCCATATGTATACTGGCAGGAAAAAGAGGCAATTTAGAGGCTCTTGCACAAACTGGCTTTATTTTACCTAAGTTGCCCCCCCTCCAGTGTGTACTCCGAAAGAGTGTTTAGTGCAGCTGGTAACCTTGTCAGCGATCGGCGTAGGAGGTTACTTCCACTAAATGTGGAGAAGATTATGTTCATCAAAATGAATTATAAATTCCTCCGGGAAAACCTTTACCAGCAATTGCCTCCAGAAAGTACACAGGGACCTGTGATGGTCGATTCCAGTGGGGACGAATTAATACTCAGTGAGGAGGATCATGTACACAGTGAAAGGGGCGAGGAATCAGAGGATGATGATGAGGTCGACATCTTGCCTCTGTAGAGCCAGTTTGTGCAAGGAGAGATTGATTGCTTCTTTTTTGGTGGGGGCCCAAACAAGCCAATCATTTCAGCCACAGTTGTGTGGCAGACCCTGTCGCCAAAATGATGGGTTTGTTAAAGTGTGCATGTTTATACAACATAATAGTGAGTGGGAGGGCCCAAGGACAATTCCATCTTGCTCCTCTTTTTCTTCTTTGCATCATGTGCTGTTTGGGGACTAGTTTTTTTAAGTGCCATCCTTAGTGCCAATCCTAGATGGGCCAGGTATTTGTGCCGCACACTTGTGTCGCTTAGCTTGGCCACCCAGCTACCACATTGCACCTCTTTTTCTTCTTTGCATCATGTGCTGTTTGGGGACTAGTTTTTGAATAGTGCCATCTTGTATGCAACTGCAGTGCACTCCTAGATGGGCCAGGTGTTTGTGCCGCACACTTGTGTCGCTTAGCTTAGTCATATAGCCACCTCTGTGCAACTTTTAGGCCTAAAAACAATATTACGAGGTGTGAGATGTTCAGAATAGACTGGAAATGAGTGGAAATTAATGTTATTGAGGTTAATAATACCGTTGGAGCAAAATTACCCCCAAAACACGAAAGTGGAATTAGAACCAAAACCAAAACACGAAAAGTGCCAGCCGCACATCTCTAATATAGACCTCATAAAGGGGTATAAAACAGAAAAAAGTTTAATAGTGAGTTGATGGACAGCAGCACCCTGGAATAAAGGATCCAGCACAGATACTCAGCACCAGGTGTAGATGGCAGCCACAACCGGATAATAAAAACGGGGAGATTAGACGCTTAACGCATTTCAGACTTACATAGTCCTTCCTCAGAAGCGTGTCTTGATCTCCCATACAATCCTATTTATACCTTAACTAATACAGAAAACAGCTGCTCTATGTCGCCGCTAATCTTCGTGTCCTCCAAAAAGCGCATGTGCTGAAGGAACACGAGACTGGAAGCAGTATGGCCGTGCATTCCACCTGGCCGGAAGTCCTCCAACTATGGATTTGTTTGCATTCCAGTTGTCCGCGGTTACAATTACCGGCTTGAAGGCGCTGTTAAAGTTCTCCATAAGTATCCGGCTTTGACATACTGAACAAGTCCTGCACAAAACACACTTAGAAAGATAATGTGCATTTAATATTTACACAACGATACCTCAAAAAATAAAACAGATATTAGTGACACTAAAAACAGCACTTTATCAATAAAATTGGACAGATCCCAAATCCAGAAAAAAATTAACAAGGAACAAAAAAAGTGCAAGTGCATATCTCAGACATCAGTTATTTAAAACAAGTGGAATACTAGATTAAAAAGCATTTAAGCTCAAAATCACCATTTAGTCCCTTGGGAACAAGGGTACCTAAATGGTGTATCCATCTCATTTCCGATTGAGATAATCTTTTATCTATATCCTTTGATCACCAATTAGGTTGCACTTGTTGTATACCAAAAAAACTTTTTATCTTGCACTCATTTGATTCATAGCTCATCTTAAAGTGAGAGGAGACAGTGTGTGTCATTAATCCTTTATGGATATTGTAAATATGCTTAGTAGCTCTTATGGTACCCATACACTTGTGCGATTGTCTTTGACGCGATATCGGGCCCGATTTCCCTTGAAGCTCACCTTGAGACAAATCGCATCAAAAGTGCATTTTTTGTGCATTCGATGCGCATACAATCCTGCAATTTATCTCATGCCCCTTACGACAGGAAATCGGGTGGTATCGAATGATTAAATGCGAGCACAGCGCATGCTGACCAAAAGCACACCAGATTTATATGCAAGATTTCTAAAAATTTAAATAGAGGGCTGGGCTATCTGGGGGATATATAAACAAGCAGCCATTTTAAGTCTGTGCACTTCTGTTTGCTCTGTGACTAGAGAAGTTTGGTATATACCTGCTGCTCGTTCCATATTGTTAGCTACTGTGCACTGCTTTGTTCTGCTTGCATTAAAAAGTGTTTCTATTTCTATACTGCTGTGTGTGTGCGTAGAGATGGATTCTGCTCGTTATCAGGCTCTCATGTGCTACTCTGTGCTGAAGATGAGGGGAGACAGGGAGAAGGCCCAGCAAAGGTGGAGGGAGAGATCTTGCTGGTTCAAGGAGTGGCTGCTTTAGCGGCCTACTCGTTCCTACATGCCCCTCCTGGATGAGATCAGGGAGAACAACCCAGATGACTACCGCAACTTCCTGCACATGAATGATGACACCTTCCAGGAGTTGCTGCGTCTGGTGACCCCCCTCATACAGAAGCGGGATACCAAATGGCGGGTTCCTATTCCTGCTGAGGAGAGGCTCGTGGCTACCCTGTGGTTCCTTGCTACTGGACAGTCGTTTGTGGAGGTGAAATATGGGACCCGTATCTCTGCGCAGGCTTTGGGACACATCATACCTGAAACCTGCAGGGCTATTATCAAAGTGCTTCAGTACAAGTACTGTAAGGTAAGAAAATGACACCACACATTGCTTGTCGTGTAACAAAATGTTTTATTTTTCAAACTGAATTTGGGCAGAAAAAATACAAACTTTTTATTTCAAGACATAATTTTAACACGGCTAAACGTTAGCAAACAGTATACATTTTCATAACGCAGCACATGTGCATCATTACATTTATGAAATGATAAAAAAATGCTATATATAGCAACAAATGTGGTGCATTTTGATACTACACCATTGAGTGGCACCGCAGCCAGAGACACAATGCACACATGCAACTTGGGGTAGGAAAATGGGTCCCCGGTAGCATCAACCTTCAACAAGTTGCATGTGTGCATTGTGCCCCTGGTAGTGGTGCCACGCACTGCCGTAGTATCACAGTGCACCACATCTGTTGCTATATATAGCAAGGGCAGCATTTACATTTGTAAAACCGTAAAAAAAAATGCCATATATCAAAATATAACTTTTTAGAAATATGCAGCCAACATGGCTGAACTTTTTCAAACAGTTGGGCAGATGTATTAAGTCTGGAAAAGGCATAAAGAAGTGATAAAGCGGTGATAAGTGCAAGGTGATAATGCACCAGCCAATCGGCTCATAACTGTCAATTTACATATTGGCGTTGATTGGCTGGTGCATTATCATCTTGCATTTATCACCGCTTTATAACTTCTTTATGCTTTCTCCAGGCTTAATTCATCTGCCCCATTATCTTTATGGTAGCATCTTGTGCAGTATGAAAAATGATGGTAGTGGCACATGATTTAAGACTGTACCGTGAGGAAGAGTGCCTGTGAGTGACTGAACAAACAGAAGAGAGAGACTGCCTATACCTCCTGGTGGAGAAGTCAAAGCCCACCTTCTTAGCAGATACTGTGGCCTGTGTCTGGAAAAATATTTAATTTACAGACTGTCAATACACACATGAAGGTAGGTGCAGATTGAGGTTACCCAGAACCAACAACCTGCCCCTACCAGCATGTGTGTATTGTGCACCTGAAAGCGGTTCCACTCTTAACCATGGTTTTCATGATGCAGCATATGTGAATCATTACATTTATGAAATGATAAAAAATTGCTATATATAGTGGCAAATCTGGTGCATTTTGATACTACGGTGTTGAGTGGCACTGCAGCCAGGGGCACAATGCACACATGCAACTTGGGGTAGGAATATGGGTCCCCGGTTCCATCGACCTGCACCAAATTGCATGTGTACATTTTGCCCCTGGCTGCGGTGCCACTCAACACCGTAGTATCAGAATGCACCACATCTGTTACAATATATAAGTGCATGAATACACTTGTGAACCAAAAAAAAATTACTATTTTTATAAATATACTTTAAATATGCAGCCAACATGGCAGAACTTTTTCAAACACTAGAACTGTATATTAATGTTTCTTATAATTTTAAATATAAATATGGTGCAGCATGATACACAGTGTTTTTTGAGTGGCAGCGCTTTCAGGGGCACAATGCACACATGCAGGTAGGCCCGGCTTCAGGCTCCCCAGCACCATCAACCGAACCCAAGCTGCATGTGTGCATTGTCCACCTGAAAGCGGCGCCACTAAAATTCTGTATATCATAGAGCACCAGATCTATCGCAGTATATACCAGGGCAGTAGGAAATTTATATATACCAACAGATGTGGTGCATTTTGATACAGCAGGGTTGAGTGTCACCGGTGCCAGGGGCATAATGCACACATGCAGCTAGAGGCAGGAAGATGGGTCCCCGGTACCATCAACCTGTCCCTAGCAGCATGTGTGCATTGTCTGCCTGAAAGCGTTGACACTCACCATAGTATCAGAATACACCACATCTGTTGGTATGTATAACAAGGGAAGCAGTAAATGAGAATCGCCCTACATTTGAAAGAGACTTGTCTCCTCCTCCTTTTGTCCCCCCTGTGACATCAAGGAGGTCAAAATTGCAGAGGGGACGGTGGATATGTGGCTGCCTTGGGAAAGGTAGCTGGTCTGAGGAGATTGGATAGTGTGGGAATGGTTGGTGGATGGGGTGGGGGTTGATGATATTAAATTTATTAAAATTTAATAAAGTGCAAAAGTCACTGTATGCTTGTAAATCTCCTCTCCATATATAAAGTATATTATCTATAAAATGCTGCCAAAGCACCAGGCTCACCCCCAGTCCACCCTCACTGAATATCACTTGTTCTTCCCAGTGGGCCATAAATAAATTGGCATAGCTGGGGGCAAATCTGGTGCCCATAGCAGTACCTGCCCGCTGAATATAACATGTACCATCAAATATAAAATAATTATTAACTAAAATCAGTGAAATGCTTTCCAAGATAAAATTCTTTAGGTCTTCCCCAAGGTACTTAAATTCAAGGTCCAACATTAAGAATTATTAAGCAACTGAAAGAACTAACCACAAAAGCCTTAAATCAAAAGGTAATAACACAAGCTGAATTTGACTATCTTAATATAAAAGATGCAGTGCAGAATACAAAGGCATATTTGAAAGATACTGATGACATATTGCATAAACTTTCTAATTGTGACTGGCATCAAAGTGACCATCAATGTAGTGCAGATGTAGCCATGCTTTATACTATTATTGAGAAAGAAAACGGTCTAGCTGCAGTATACTATTTCTTGAATTTAAGTACCTTGGGGGAAGACCTAAAGAATTTTTTCTTGGAAAGCATTTAATTGATTTTAGTTAATAATTATTTTATATTTGATGGTACGTTTTATATGCAGCAGATAGGTACTGCTATGGGCACCAGGTTCACCCCCATCTATGCCAATTTATTTATGGCCCACTGGGAAGAACAACTGATATTCAGTGAGGGTGGGCTGGGGACGAGCCTGGTGCTTTGGGAGTGTTTTATAGATGATATACTTTTTATATGGAGAGGAGATTAACAAGCATTAAATTACTTTTGCACTTTATTAAATTTTAATGATGTGTCGATTAAACGTACTTTTAATATGAGTATAGTGCAAATATCTTTCTTAGCTCACAATATTTATGTAGATATGGGACAAATAAAAACTAGGACCTTTTGCAAGGCAACCGATTCAAATTGTTTTATTGATATCACAAGCCAACATCATTTAAATTGGTTGGAATCTATACCTTTTAGTCAATATATATGTATTAAGAGAAACTGTACTGATGATACAGTTTGTAATGAGAAACAAAATTATCTATTTGAAAGATTTATTGCGAAAGGATACCCAACTGAATTATTGCGAAAAACTAGAGAGAAAGTGAATAATATTGATAGAAAAGATCCTTTAAAAGAAAGGGAAAGAAATCAAGATAAAAAAAAAATTCAACATTTCCAGTGGGCTTTTGTTAGTCAATTTAATATAAGTCATACAGAAATTGAAGGTATTTTTAAAAAATAATTGAAAGTTGTTAAAACAGGACCCAATATTGGGAGATGTGCTACCAGAAAAAACTACTTTTATTTATAGGAAAGCACCTTCTTTGAAAAATCATTTAGTGAGGAGCCACATTGAGAGTAATACAAGACAGAGTGTACGCACAAAGGGCTTTCACTGTTGTGGTGAGTGCCTGATGTGCAAAACTGTTAAATGTAAAGGTAAAAAGGTTATGCACCTGTCTGTTAATGGAAAGTCTGTTGAAATTAAGGAATTTATCACGTGCCATTCCAAGAATATTATATATATTTTGAAATATGCCTGTGGTTATTACTATGTGGGCAAAACCACTAGATGTTTAAAAGTAAGAGCTGCTGAGCATATTTACAATATCCATAAAGGATTAATTACACACACTGTCTCCTCTCACTTTAAGACGAGCCATGAATCAAATGAGTGCAAGATAAAAAAGTTTTTTGGTATACAACTAGTACAACCTAATTGGCGATCGAAGGACATAGATAAAAGATTTTCTCAATCGAAAAATGAGAGGGATACACCATTTAGGTACCCTTGTTCCCAAGGGACTAAATGGTGAATTTGAGCTTAAATGCTTTTTAATCTAGTATTCCACTTGTTTTAGATAACTGATGTCTGAGATATGCACTTGCACTTTTTTTGTTCCTGGTTCATTTTTTCTGGATTTGGGATCTGTCCAATTTTATGAATAAAGTGCTGTTTTTAGTGTCACTAATATATTTTTTTCTGTTTTGAGGTATCGTGTGTAAATATTAAATGCACATTATCTTTCTAAGTGTGTATTGTGCGGGACTTGTTCAGTATGTCAAAGCCAGATACATATGGAGAACTTTAACAACGCCTTCAAGCCGGTAATTGTAACCGCGGACAACTGGAATCCAAACAAATCCATAGTTGGAGGACTTCCGGCCAGGTGGAATGCACGGCCATACTGCTTCCGGTCTCGTGTTCCTTCAGCACATGCGCATTTGGGAGGACACGCCGATTAGCGGTGACATAGGATATAAATAGGATTGTATGGGAGATCAAGACACGCTTCTGAGGAAGGACTATGTAAGCCTGAAATGCGTTAAGCGTCTAATCTCCCCGTTTTTATTATCCCATTGTGGCTGCCATCTACACCTGGTGCTGAGTATCTGTGCTGGATCCCGGTTTTCAGAGCCATTGTTCCAGGGTACTGCTGTCCATCTGGGTGCTTCCAGGACTCTGCTGCCAGTTGCTGTTTATGCCTATGAGGATATATCCATGCGCTATTGTTTCGTCTGTTTGGTGTATGTGCAATGTAAAAATAAAACTGTGTGTTTTAAAAAGGATAATTGCACTATTGCACTTTTTTCTGTTTTATACCCCTTTGTGAGGTTTATATACATATGAAGGGGTTATAACTAGATATAGATCTCAGAAAATCCAACGTTGGACTTTGAGTGAATGTCTTGCAAATTGTCTACATATGTGATATACCCAAATTACGGTATTATCCTTTCATTATTTTCCCACTTGGTGTTTGTGTGTAAACTTGGGTTTTTTATTGGAGCGCTTTAAGTCTGTGTCTTCTTTCTTTCTTGACAAATTGTATATCGTGAGTGCAGAGGGGTACCTAGAGACACGGATTTTAGCTGCACCATTGAACTAATTTGCACAGAATCTCAATTATTTTATAATCTTTCAGGTCTAAATACTGACAAATTCCTGGGTCTCAGGCCTGACCCTGGTTATGTCCCGGGTAATTTTTGCATTCACACATGCAGAAATTCTGAGTTGATGCCCATGAATGTGCAAAAAAAAAAAAAAACAACAACAGGATTTTGCTGCATGTGTGAAAGGGGTCAGGGCCGGCAACAGAAATCTTGGGGCCCGGTACAGTGATATCTCTGGAGCCCATGCCATGTCCCGTAACTGCCTGCAACAGAGCTGGACCCAGGAGAGCGAACTCACACTTGTGCCACCCAGTCACTGTGTATGAGAGGTTCCTGTCACTCTAAGTGACATATCCTTGGGGCCCCTCTGATCCTTGGGGCCCGGTACAGGTGTCCCCATGACCGCCGGCCCTGAAAGGGGTATAAGTAAATTATGATTGATTTCCTTATATTTTTTAAATCTTCTGGCAGAACAATCCCATGTCTTGTCAACTTCAACTTTGTCAATAATTCTGGACATTAGCTTTTAGAAATGGTTGATATTTTCATGAATCTGTCCTTACACCCATACAATATACTGAATACTGTATAACCCTAATAACTCATGTTCAATGGTAGCAATGTTTTCTTTTTTCAGATACTTCACCTGTGTTTCTCCAAATGTGGTTTTGTGGTTGTTGCTAAAAAAAAAAAAAAAAAAAAGTTACATTTTGTTTCATTGCAATACACCTACAGGTATTTGTTACAAAAAAATAATAATTTTGGTTTTAACTATATTTTGTTTTGTGTACTTGTGACTCATCAGCTGGTCATAAATTATTAACATGAAAATAAATGTTCTGGTTTCAGTTAGTATACATATACAGTAGCAAATAAAGCATGAGGATTCTGCTCATATTTTGATAAAAACATTGAAGCTTGCAGCCAGTCATCAAGGTATCCCAATTCTCTGAAAATCCCTACCCTAGCATATATGCCCAGCAGCCAGCATACCCTTACATTGGCAACGGGCTGTATTCTTAAATGGGTAAAACTGAGTGCAGGCATAATTCTTTTCTGCTCTGTTTGCACCTATCACTGCATGTCCATTGCAGTAATAGGTGGATTCCACTCTGCATGTTTTACCAGTTTGTATTTTATAGGTTTACTGGCTCTTATAGATTATGCCTTTACTTCAAAAGTTTCTCCTACAGTAGCTTCCAGTTGCTGTTATTTTTGCCAGTTGAAATTCAAAGCTGTATACACTTAGATATATTTTCATAGCTTCACTGCAGCCAGCTCTTTAGAGAAGCCCTTTGTTGTTAAGAGAAGACAAAACATTTCATTTTTTACAATCTACTCTTTGGGCCTAATTCAGAGCTTATCGCAGCAGCAAAATCTTTCTCTAACTGGCTAAACCATGTGCACTGCAGGTAGGGCAGATACAACATGTGCAGGGAGAGTTCGATTTGGGTGGGATATTTTGATTCTGTGTACAGTAAATACTGGCTGCTTTATTTTTACACTGCAATTTAGATTTCAGTTGGAACACTACCCACCCAAATCTAACTCTCTCTGCACATGTTATATCTGCCCGCCCTGCAGTGCATATGGTTTTGCCCATTACAGATTTGTTTTGCTGCTGCGATCAGGTCTGAATTAGGCCCATCTTTTGCAGATGAAACATCTGTTTGACAAGATTAAGACATGGTTTCTTTGAAACTATATGTGGTTATATGTTTTAGCTGGAGCTGCATTGCCTGGGGATGAAGACACCGGTTAGTTGTATAAAGACAAAGTAGTCATAGGAAAGAATAGTGATTCCATTTAATGTATATACTCACATTTGACAAATACTGTATACAGTAAGCTAGGTGATAATAATTCAGTGAAATGGAATAAACTTATTGGATAAATATGACAGATAGTTATTTTCTTTTTAACTAAAGGTGTGTACACACGGTGAAATAAATCTATATAGTCAAAATCTTAAGGAAAGTTAGTGCACATCTCAAGGTGTAAGCAGCTTGCGATACCGATTTGATCCCGATGTGCACTCCCATGGGGTCGGTATCGCAAGGCTAGATAGACTGTGCAGGCAAATCAATCTTGACTTTCTAGTACAACGTTTAGTAAAAATTTGCACTTAGTCAAAATCGTACGTAGACAAAATCAAAAGTGCAGATAGTCAAAATCTGTGCTATGTGTGCTATCTGGGCTCTGGGGGAGTTCAAGGGAAATTGCATAGTCAAAATTGGGCATAGAAAGGATCTCACCATGGCCCTCATTCCGAGTCGTTCGCTCGGTATTTTTCATCGCATCGCAGTGAAATTCCGCTTAGTGCGCATGCGCAATATTCGCACTGCGACTGCGCCAAGTATCTTTGCTATGAAGAAAGTATTTTTACTCACGGCTTTTTCATCGCTCCGGCGATCGTAATGTGATTGACAGGAAATGGGTGTTACTGGGCGAAAACATGGCGTTTTATGGGCGTGTGGCTGAAAACGCTACCGTTTCCGGAAAAAACGCAGGAGTGGCCGGAGAAACGGGGGAGTGGTTGGGCGAACGCTGGGTGTGTTTGTGACGTCAAACCAGGAACGACAAGCACTGAACTGATCGCACAGGCAGAGTAAGTGTGGAGCTACTCTAAAACTGCTAAGTAGTTTGTGATCGCAATATTGCGAATACATCGGTCGCAATTTTAAGATGCTAAGATACACTCCCAGTAGGCGGCGGCTTAGCGTGTGTAACTCTGCTAAATTCGCCTTGCGACCGATCAACTCGGAATGAGGGCCCATGTGTACACACCTTAAAAAGTTAAACCCCAAAAATCAATAAAATATTTTCTTTCTTATACCATGTAGTGTACTGAATTAATAAGCTTTAATGCAAACTTTGCACATGAACTAAAGTGATCAAACACAAATAGTGAAAGAGAAAATACAAATATTTGCTTTTATAATTAGGAGACATAAAATGGGAACCATCATGGCTACCAGGTTCACGCCTAGCTATGCAAATCTTTTTACTGCACATTAGGAGGACCTCTCCATATGGCCTAATCACCCCTTTGGGGTAATCCTGATATCATGGGAGTGCCATATAGATGGCATTCTTTTTATAGGAACAGTAATTAAAAGTCTTATGAAAGATTCTCTGCATATTTAAACCAGAATCAATACATTTTACAACTATCTTTTGACTAGCGGAACTAAAATACTTTGTTATTTAGACATATATATTGTAAATAGTGAAATTGGTACAAAAATATGGTATGAAGAGCAATCTGCATACAAGTTGTATATTAACTCTTTCAACAATCATCTTTAGAATTGACTGAAGAGCATTCGAAACAGTCAGTTTACATGTATCCATTGTAATAACTCCAAAGTAGAGGTATTTAGAGACCAACAGGCTGAATAACAAATTCTAGGACAGGTTATTAGAAAGAAAACAATAACAAAAAACTACAGTCAATTGATGAATGAATGAGTAGGAATTATAAGTTATATTCAAAATCTGCCAAAAAAAGTATACATTTATTAAGAAAACTAATTTTATATAAAGAACTAGGGGTTGTTATTGATAGAACCTGTTTTGAAGGACCATATTTCAATGGTATCCAGACTCTGGGTCGACACCACTTAGGTCGACACCTATTGGTCGACAGTGACTAGGTCGACACTAGAAATAAGGTCAACATGACTATTAGGTCGACATGAACAATGTCAACATGCAAAAAGGTCGACATAAGTTTTTCACATTTTACATTTTTTTAAAAACTTTTTCATACTTCACGATCCACGTGGACTACGATTGGGAATGGTAACCTGTGCTGGGCGCAGCGGTAGCATAGCGACACACCTTGCCCGAAGCATGGCGAGCGAGATGAGCCATGCGATGGGACACGGTGCACTAATTGGGGTTCCCGGTCACTTTACAAAGAAATGACACCAAAAAAACATTAAAACTCATGTCGACCTTTTTTCATGTCGACTATGTTCATGTCGACCTAATGGTTGTGTCAACCTATTTCTAGAGCCGATGTAGCCACTGTCGACCAATAGGTGTCAACCTAATGGGTGTCGACCTAGACACTGTCGACCCTGAGTCCCATACCCATTTAAATTATACCTTAATTTCTATATAACAAAGCTAAAAGCATTAAGAGTACAGTTTATCCTCTTTGATTAAAGTGGCATCAAATTCGTTGGATTTTATGGGTGTGATGGTGAGAGTGCTTGTGCAGAACAGGTCTTGCAGCATATCACACAATACCCCTAAGCTGCAGGCTAATTGACAGGCGGTGCCCGTTTGAGGACAAGAAGAGGCAGCATTTGGCAGTGTTGAGGGTTACTCAGATGGCCGATGTTCACATATGTATACTGATGCGGCATCTTTGGAGCAGCAGTGAATCTTACAAGCATGCAGAAGGCATCTATTTATGCAAGACACCTTATGCAGCAATAGCATCTTCTAGCACAGTTGCTGTGTCTAAAACAATATAGTGTAATGCAGTAAAGTGACTTTTACTTTAAGACCCAGTCAAGGCTTAAAGTTAGAACTTTATGAAATGCTACAGGAACACCTTATTTATTGCCAACTATTTATATAGTGCACACATATTCTGCAGTGCTTTACAGAGAATATGGGCGGAGCTAAATGGGACCAGAATTGCTGTATTTCAGAGGGAGAAGATGAGCTGTTACAGATCTGGCCAGCCAGACTTTATTATGCTGGGTACACACCTACAGATTTATCTGCAGATCAATTGAACTGCTGGATCAGGCAGTGTGTTGTGCAGACACACTGCCTGATCCGTCGGGGACTGACGTCATGAACTGGGCAGGCATTTATACATGCCCGCCCAGTTCAGCTGTCAGTCACCACTGGCTGCTGCAGCTTGTGTGCCAATATAGAACGACTGAGTTAACAGACATATCGCTCGTACACACTGGCCGACAGACCCGCGATGTATCGGCTGTTCAAGAGAATGGCCAATATATCAGCCAGTGTGTACACACCTTTAGTTAAGTTGAGGGAAAGAGAGTGAGAAAGTCTGTATGTGTGGGCCTTTTGTATATAAGTGGCACTACTATAGGCAGTATGTGTATAAGTGGCACTACAGTTGGCATTATGTATAAGGGGCACTACTACTGTGGGCATTATGTGTATAAGTGGTGCTACTACTGTGGGCACTATGTGTATAAGTGGCACTACTGTGGGCATTATGTGTATAAGTGTCACTACTGTGGACATTATGTATAAGGGAAGATACTACTGTGGGCATTATATGTATAAGCGGTGCTACTACTGTGGGCATTATGTGTACAAGTGGTACTACTGTGGACATTATGTATAAGAGATGCTACTACTGTAGGCATTATGTGTATAAATTGTGTTACTACTGTCAACATGTGTATAATTGGCACTTCTGTAGGTATTATGTATAAGGGATTCTACTGCTGTGGGCATTCTGTGTATAATTGGCACTACTACTGTTGGCATTATGTGTACAAGTGGCACTTCTGTGGGCATTATTTATAAGGGGTGCTACTACTGTGGGCATTATGCGTATAAGCAACACTACTACTGCAGACATTGTGTGTATAATTGGTGCTACTACTGTGGGCATTATGAGTAGAAGCAGCGCTACTACTGTAGGCATTTTGTGTAAGTGGCACTACTACTGTGGGCATTATATATATAAGCGGTGCTACTACTGTGGACATTATGTGTATAAGCTAGTGATGTGCACCGAAAAAATTTTGGGTTTTGTGTTTTGGTTTTGGATTCGGGTCCGCGGCCAATGTCAGCACTCGCTCCAGACTGCCCTGCATCACCGCCAGCGGGTGGGCTCGGAATTCTTAGCCTTTTCCTAGCACCCCCAGTTGCGGGAGAATGTGAAGGAGGAGCTGTTGACGGGTCACGTTCCGCTTGACTTGACAATTTTCTCACCAGCAGGTCTTTGAACCTCTGCAGACTTGTGTCTGCCGGAAAGAGAGATACAACGTAGGTTTTAAATCTAGGATCGAGCACGGTGGCCAAAATGTAGTACTCTAATTTCAACAGATTGACCACCCGTGAATCCTGGTTAAGCAAATTAAGGGCTCCATCCACAAGTCCCACATGCCTAGCGGAATCGCTCTGTTTTAGCTCCTCCTTCAATGTCTCCAGCTTCTTCTGCAAAAGCCTGATGAGGGGAATGACCTGACTCAGGCTGGCAGTGTCTGAACTGACTTCACGTGTGGCAAGTTCAAAGGGTTGCAGAACCATGCACAACGTTGAAATCATTCTCCACTGCGCTTGAGTCAGGTGCATTCCCCCTCCTTTGCCTATATCGTGGGCAGATGTATAGGCTTGAATGGCCTTTTGCTGCTCCTCCATCCTCTGAAGCATATAGAGGGTTGAATTCCACCACGTTACCACCTCTTGCTTCAGATGATGGCAGGGCAGGTTCAGGACTGTTTGCTGGTGCTCCAGTCTTCGGCACGCGTTGGCTGAAAGCCGAAAGTGGCCCGCAATTCTTCGGGCCACCGACAGCATCTCTTGCACGCCCCTGTCGTTTTTTAAATAATTCTGCACCACCAAATTCAATGTATGTGCAAAACATGGGACGTGCTGGAATTTGCCCAGATGTAATGCACGCACAATATTGCTGGCATTGTCCGATGTCACAAATCCCCAGGAGAGTCCAATTGGGGTAAGCCATTCTGCGATGATGTTCCTCAGTTTCCGTAAGAGGTTGTCAGCTGTGTGCCTCTTATGGAAAGCGGTGATACAAAGCGTAGCCTGCCTAGGAACGAGTTGGCTTTTGCGAGATGCTGCTACTGGTGCCGTCGCTGCTGTTCTTGCTGCGGGAGGCAATACATCTACCCAGTGGGCTGTCACAGTAATATAGTCCTGAGTCTGCCCTGCTCCACTTGTCCACATGTCCGTGGTTAAGTGGACATTGGGTACAACTGCATTTTTTAGGACACTGGTGACTCTTTTTCTGAGGTCTGTGTACATTTTCGGTATCGCCTGCCTAGAGAAATGGAACCTAGATGGTATTTGGTACCGGGGACACAGTACCTCAATCAAGTCTCTAGTTGCCTCTGAATTATCGGTGGATACCGGAACCACGTTTCTCACCACCCAGGCTGACAAGACCTGAGTTATCCGCTTTGCAGCAGGATGACTGCTGTGATATTTCATCTTCCTCGCAAAGGACTGTTGGACAGTCAATTGCTTACTGGAAGTAGTACAAGTGGTCTTCCGACTTCCCCTCTGGGATGCCGATCGACTCCCAGCAGCAACAACAGCAGCGCCAGCAGCAGTAGGCGTTACACTCAAGGATGCATCGGAGGAATCCCAGGCAGGAGAGGACTCGTCAGACTTGCCAGTGACATGGCCTGCAGGACTATTGGCTTTCCTGTGTAAGGAGGAAATTGATACTGAGGGAGTTGGTGGTGTGGTTTGCAGGAGCTTGGTTACAAGAAGAAGGGATTTAGTGGTCAGTGGACTGCTTCCGCTGTCATCCAAAGTTTTTGAACTTGTCACTGACTTCTGATGAATGCGGTCCAGGTTTCGTATAAGGGAGGATGTTATTAGGTTGTTAACGTCCTTACCCCTACTTATTACAGCTTGACAAAGGCAACACACGGCTTGACACCTGTTGTCCGCATTTGTGTTGAAATAATTCCACACGAAGAGGTGATTTTTTTTTTGTATATTGACCAGGCATGTCAATGGCCATATTCGTCCCACAGACAACAGGTATCTCCCCGGGTGCCTGACTTAAACAAACCACCTCACCATCAGAATCCTCCTTGTCAATTTCCTCCCCAGCGCCAGCAACACCCATATCCTCATCCTGGTGTACTTCAACAGTGACATCTTCAATTTGACTATCTGGAACAGGACTGCGGGTGCTCCTTTCAGCACTTGCAGGGGGCGTGCAAATGGTGGAAGGCGCAAGCTCTTCCCCTCCAGTGTTGGGAAGGTCAGGCATCGCAACCGACACAATTGGACTCTCCTTGGGGATTTGTTATTTAGAAGAACGCACAGTTCTTTGCTGTGCTTTTGCCAGCTTAAGTCTTTTCATTTTTCTAGTGAGAGGATGAGTGCTTCCATCCTCATGTGAATCTGAACCACTAGCCATGAACATAAGCCAGGGCCTCAGCCGTTCCTTGCCACTCAGTGTTGTAAATGGCATATTGGCAAGTTTACGCTTCTCATCAGACGCTTTCAATTTAGATTTTTGGGTCATTTTACTGAACTTTTGTTTTTTGGATTTTACATGCTCTCTACTATGACATTGGGCATCGGCCTTGGCAGACGACGTTGATGGCATTTCATCGTCTCGGCCATGACTAGTGGCAGCAGCTTCAGCACGAGGTGGAAGTGGATCTTGATCTTTCCCTATTTTAACCTCCACATTTTTGTTCTCCATTTTTTAATGTGTGGAATTATATGCCAGTATCAATAGCAATGGCCTACTACTATATATACTGCGCACAACTGAAATGCACCACAGGTATGGATGGATAGTATACTTGACGACACAGAGGTAGGTAGAGCAGTGGCCTTCCGTACCGTACTGCTATATATACTGGTGGTCACTGTCAGCAAAACTCTGCACTGTACTCCTCCTATATAATATACTGGTGGTCCCCAGTGCCCACAATAAAGCAGTGTGAGCACAGATATATGCAGCACACTGAGCACAGATATGGAGTGTTTTTCAGGCAGACAACGTATACTGGTGGTCACTGGTCAGCAAAACTCTGCACTGTACTCCTCCTATATAATACAGCTACTCCCCAGTCCCCACAATTAAGCAGTGTGAGCACAGATATATGCAGCACACTGAGCACAGATATGGAGTGTTTTTCAGGCAGACAACGTATACTGGTGGTCACTGGTCAGCAAAACTCTGCACTGTACTCCTCCTATATAATACAGCTGCTCCCCAGTCCCCACAATTAAGCAGTGTGAGCACAGATATATGCAGCACACTGAGCACAGATATGGAGTGTTTTTCAGGCAGACAACGTATACTGGTGGTCACTGGTCAGCAAAACTCTGCACTGTACTCCTCCTATATAATACAGCTGCTCCCCAGTCCCCACAATTAAGCAGTGGGAGCACAGATATATGCAGCACACTGAGCACAGATATGGAGTGTTTTTCAGGCAGACAACGTATACTGGTGGTCACTGGTCAGCAAAACTCTGCAGTGTACTCCTCCTATATAATACAGGTGCTCCCCAGTCCCCACAATTAAGCAGTGTGAGCACAGATATATGCAGCACACTGAGCACAGATATGGAGTGTTTTTCAGGCAGACAACGTATACTGGTGGTCACTGGTCAGCAAAACTCTGCACTGTACTCCTCCTATATAATACAGCTGCTCCCCAGTCCCCACAATTAAGCAGTGTGAGTACAGATATATGCAACACACTGAGCACAGATATGGAGTGTTTTTCAGGCAGACAACGTATACTGGTGGTCACTGGTCAGCAAAACTCTGCAGTGTACTCCTCCTATATAATACAGCTGCTCCCCAGTCCCCACAATTAAGCAGTGTGAGCACAGATATAATAAGAATTTACTTACCGATAATTCTATTTCTCGGAGTCCGTAGTGGATGCTGGGGTTCCTGAAAGGACCATGGGGAATAGCGGCTCCGCAGGAGACAGGGCACAAAAGTAAAGCTTTCCGATCAGGTGGTGTGCACTGGCTCCTCCCCCTATGACCCTCCTCCAAGCCAGTTAGGTACTGTGCCCGGACGAGCGTACACAATAAGGGAGGAATTTTGAATCCCGGGTAAGACTCATACCAGCCACACCAATCACACCGTACAACTTGTGATCAAAACCAGTTAACAGTATGATAACAGAGGAGCCTCTGAAAGATGGCTTCTTAACAATAACCCGAATTAGTTAACAATAACTATGTACAATTATTGCAGATAATCCGCACTTGGGATGGGCGCCCAGCATCCACTACGGACTCCGAGAAATAGAATTATCGGTAAGTAAATTCTTATTTTCTCTATCGTCCTAGTGGATGCTGGGGTTCCTGAAAGGACCATGGGGATTATACCAAAGCTCCCAAACGGGCGGGAGAGTGCGGATGACTCTGCAGCACCGAATGAGAGAACTCCAGGTCCTCCTTAGCCAGAGTATCAAATTTGTAAAATTTTACAAACGTGTTCTCCCCTGACCACGTAGCTGCTCGGCAAAGTTGTAATGCCGAGACCCCTCGGGCAGCCGCCCAAGATGAGCCCACCTTCCTTGTGGAGTGGGCCTTTACAGATTTAGGCTGTGGCAGGCCTGCCACAGAATGTGCAAGTTGGATTGTGCTACAGATCCAACGAGCAATCGTCTGCTTAGACGCAGGAGCACCCATCTTGTTGGGTGCATACAATATAAACAACGAGTCAGATTTTCTGACTCCAGCTGTCCTTGCAATATATATTTTTAATGCTCTGACAACGTCCAGTAACTTGGAGTCCTCCAAGTCACTTGTAGCCGCAGGCACTACAATAGGCCGGTTCAGATGAAATGCTGACACCACCTTAGGGAGAAAATGCGGACGAGTCCGCAGTTCTGCCCTGTCCGAATGGAAAATCAGATATGGGCTTTTGTAAGATAAAGCTGCCAGTTCTGACACTCTCCTGGCCGAAGCCAGGGCTAGTAACATGGTCACTTTCCATGTGAGATATTTTAAATCCACCTTTTTTAGTGGTTCAAACCAATGAGATTTTAGAAATTCCAAAACCACATTGAGATCCCACGGTGCCACTGGAGGCACCACAGGAGGCTGTATATGCAGCACTCCCTTAACAAAAGTCTGGACTTCAGGAACTGAAGCCAATTCTTTTTGAAAGAAAATCGACAGGGCCGAAATTTGAACCTTAATAGATCCCAATTTGAGACCCATAGACAATCCTGATTGCAGGAAATGTAGGAATCGACCCAGTTGAAATTCCTCCGTCGGAGCACTCCGATCCTCGTACCACGCAACATATCTTCGCCAAATGCGGTGATAGTGTTGCACGGTTACTTCCTTCCTTGCTTTAATCAAAGTAGGAATGACTTCTTCCGGCATGCCTTTTTCCTTTAGGATCCGGCGTTCAACCGCCATGCCGTCAAACGCAGCCGCGGTAAGTCTTGAAACAGACAGGGACCCTGCTGAAGCAAGTCCCTCCTTAGAGGTAGAGGCCACGGATCTTCCGTGATCATCTCTTGAAGTTCCGGGTACCAAGTCCTTCTTGGCCAATCCGGAACCACTAGTATCGTTCTTACGCCTCTTTGCCGTATAATTCTCAATACTTTTGGTATGAGAGGCAGAGGAGGAAACACATACACCGACTGGTACACCCAAGGCGTTACCAGCGCGTCCACAGCTATTGCCTGCGGATCTCTTGACCTGGCGCAATACCTGTCCAGTTTTTTGTTGAGGCGAGACGCCATCATGTCCACCATTGGTCTTTCCCAACGGGTTACCAGCATGTGGAAGACTTCCGGATGAAGTCCCCACTCTCCCGGGTGAAGGTCGTGTCTGCTGAGGAAGTCTGCTTCCCAGTTGTCCACTCCCGGGATGAACACTGCTGACAGTGCTATCACATGATTCTCTGCCCAGCGAAGAATCCTTGCAGCTTCTGCCATTGCACTCCTGCTTCTTGTGCCGCCCTGTCTGTTCACATGGGCGACTGCCGTGATGTTGTCCGACTGGATCAACACCGGTTTTCCTTGAAGCAGAGGTTCTGCCTGGCTTAGAGCATTGTAGATTGCTCTTAGTTCCAGAATGTTTATGTGAAGAGACGTTTCCAGGCTCGTCCACACTCCCTGGAAGTTTCTTCCTTGTGTGACTGCTCCCCAGCCTCTCAGGCTGGCGTCCGTGGTCACCAGGATCCAATCCTGTATGCCGAATCTGCGGCCCTCCAATAGATGAGCACTCTGCAACCACCACAGAAGAGATACCCTTGTCCTTGGAGACAGGGTTATCCGCTGGTGCATCTGAAGATGCGACCCTGACCATTTGTCTAACAGATCCCTCTGGAAAATTCGTGCATGGAATCTGCCGAATGGAATTGCTTCGTAAGAAGCCACCATTTTTCCCAGGACTCTTGTGCATTGATGTACAGACACCTTTCCTGGTTTTAGGAGGTTCCTGACAAGCTCGGACAACTCCTTGGCTTTTTCCTCCGGGAGAAAAACCTTTTTCTGAACCGTGTCCAGAATCATCCCTAGGAACAGCAGACGAGTTGTCGGCATTAACTGGGATTTTGGAATATTCAGAATCCAGCCGTGTTGTTTTAGCACTTCTTGAGACAGTGCTAATCCCCTCTCTAGCTGTTCTCTGGACCTTGCCCTTATTAGGAGATCGTCCAAGTATGGGATAATTAATACGCCTTTTCTTCGAAGAAGAATCATCATCTCGGCCATTACCTTTGTAAAGACCCGAGGTGCCGTGGACAATCCGAACGGCAGCGTCTGAAACTGATAGTGACAGTTTTGTACAACGAACCTGAGGTACCCCTGGTGTGAGGGGTAAATTGGAACGTGGAGGTACGCATCCTTGATGTCCAAGGACACCATAAAGTCCCCTTCTTCCAGGTTCGCTATCACTGCTCTGAGTGACTCCATTTTGAACTTGAACTTCTTTATGTACAGGTTCAAGGACTTCAGATTTAGAATAGGTCTTACCGAGCCGTCCGGCTTCGGTACCACAAATAGAGTGGAATAATACCCCTTTCCCTGTTGTAGAAGAGGTACCTTGACTATCACCTGCTGAGAGTACAGCTTGTGAATGGCTTCCAAAACCGTCTCCCTTTCGGAGGGGGACGTTGGTAAAGCAGACTTCAGGAAACGGCGAGGCGGATCTGTCTCTAGTTCCAACCTGTACCCCTGAGATATTATCTGCAGGATCCAGGGATCTACCTGCGAGTGAGCCCACTGCGCGCTGAAATGCTTGAGACGACCGCCCACCGCCCCCGAGTCCGCTTGAGAAGCCCCAGCGTCATGCTGAGGCTTTTGTAGAAGCGGGGGAGGGCTTCTGTTCCTGGGAAGGAGCTGCCTGTTGGTGTCTCTTCCCCCTTCCTCTGCCTCGTGGCAGATATGAATATCCCTTTGCTCTCTTGTTTTTAAAGGAACGAAAGGACTGCGGTTGAAAAGTCGGTGTCTTTTTCTGTTGGGGAGTAGCTTGAGGTAAAAAGGTGGATTTCCCGGCTGTAGCCGTGGCCACCAAATCTGATAGACCGACTCCAAATAACTCCTCCCCTTTATACGGCAAAACTTCCATATGCCGTTTTGAGTCCGCATCGCCTGACCACTGTCGCGTCCATAAACTTCTTCTGGCCGAAATGGACATAGCACTTACCCGTGATGCCAGTGTGCAGATATCCCTCTGTGCATCACGCATATAAAGAAATGCATCCTTTATTTGCTCTAAAGACAGTAAAACATTGTCCCTATCCAGGGTATCAATATTTTCAATCAGGGACTCTGACCAAACTACTCCAGCACTGCACATCCAGGCTGACGCTATAGCTGGTCGTAGTATAACACCTGTATGTGTGTATATACTTTTTTGGATATTTTCCATCCTCCTATCTGTTGGATCTTTAAGTGCGGCCGTCTCAGGAGAGGGTAACGCCACTTGTTTAGATAAGCGTGTGAGCGCCTTATCCACCCTAGGAGGTGTTTCCCAGCGCGCCCTAACCTCTGACGGGAAAGGGTATAAAGCTAATAACTTCTTTGAAATTAGCATCTTTTTATCGGGGGCAACCCACGCTTCATCACATACATCATTTAGTTCTTCTGATTCAGGAAAAACTATAGGTAGTTTTTTCACACCCCACATAATACCCTGTTTAGTGGTACCAGTAGTATCAGCTAAATGTAACGCCTCCTTCATTGCCAAAATCATATAACGTGTGGCCCTACTGGAAAATACGGTTGATTCGTCACCGTCGCCACTGGAATCAGTGCCTGTGTCTGGGTCTGTGTCGACCGACTGAGGCAAAGGGCGTTTTACAGCCCCTGACGGTGTTTGAGGCGCCTGGACAGGCACTAACTGATTGTCCGGCCGTCTCATGTCGACAAACGACTGCTTTAGCGTGTTGACACTATCCCGTAATTCCATAAATAAAGGCATCCATTCTGGTGTCGACCCCCTAGGAGGTGACATCCCCATATTTGGCAATTGCTCCGCCTCCACACCAATATCGTCCTCATACATGTCGGCACACACGTATCGACACACAGCAGACACACAGGGAATGCTCTTAACGAAGACAGGACCCCACTAGCCCTTTGGGGAGACAGAGGGAGAGTTTGCCAGCACACACCAAAAGCGCTATATATGACAGGGATAGCCTTATAATAAGTGCTCCCTGTATAGCTGCTTTTATAATATAATTTTTGCCACTATTTTGCCCCCCCTCTCTTGTTTTACCCTGTTTCTGTAGTGCAGTGCAGGGGAGAGACCTGGGAGCCGTCCTGACCAGCGGAGCTGTGTAAGGAAAATGGCGCTGTGTGCTGAGGAGATAGGCCCCGCCCCTTTTCCGGCGGGCTCGTCTCCCGCTCTTTAGTGTATTCTGGCAGGGGTTAAATATCTCCATATAGCCCCGGAGGCTATATGTGAGGTATTTTTTAGCCAAATAGGTTTTCATTTGCCTCCCAGGGCGCTCCCCTCCCAGCGCCCTGCACCCTCAGTGACTGCCGTGTGAAGTGTGCTGAGAGGAAAATGGCGCACAGCTGCAGTGCTGTGCGCTACCTTTAGAAGACTGAGGAGTCTTCTGCCGCCGATTCTGGACCTCTTCATGTTTCAGCATCTGCAAGGGGGCCGGCGGCGAGGCTCCGGTGACCATCCAGGCTGTACCTGTGATCGTCCCTCTGGAGCTGATGTCCAGTAGCCAAGAAGCCAATCCATCCTGCACGCAGGTGAGTTCACTTCTTCTCCCCTAAGTCCCTCGTTGCAGTGATCCTGTTGCCAGCAGGACTCACTGTAAAATAAAAAACCTAAGCTAAACTTTCTCTAAGCAGCTCTTTAGGAGAGCCACCTAGATTGCACCCTTCTCGGCCGGGCACAAAAATCTAACTGGCTTGGAGGAGGGTCATAGGGGGAGGAGCCAGTGCACACCACCTGATCGGAAAGCTTTACTTTTGTGCCCTGTCTCCTGCGGAGCCGCTATTCCCCATGGTCCTTTCAGGAACCCCAGCATCCACTAGGACGATAGAGAAATGCAGCACACTGAGCACAGATATGGAGTGTTTTTCAGGCAGACAACGTATACTGGTGGTCACTGGTCAGCAAAACTCTGCACTGTACTCCTATATAATACAGCTGCTCCCCAGTCCCCACAATTAAGCAGTGTGAGCACAGATATATGCAGCACACTGAACACAGATATGGAGTGTTTTTCAGGCAGACAACGTATACTGGTGGTCACTGGTCAGCAAAACTCTGCACTGTACTCCTCCTATATAATACAGCTGCTCCCCAGTCCCCACAATTAAGCAATAAGCAGCACAAATATTATTAATAAATGGAGTGGACGCCAGACACGTCCTCTCCCTAACATTTCCAATGCACGAGTGAAAATGGCGGCGACGCGCGGCTGCTTATATAGAATCCGAATCTCGCGAGAATCCGACAGCGGGATTATGACGTTCGGGCGCGCTCGGATTAACCGAGCCATACGGGAGAATCCGAGTATGCCTCGGACCCGTGTAAAATGGGTGAAGTTCGGGGGGGTTCGGTTTCCGAGGAACCGAACCCACTCATCACTAGTATAAGCATCACTACTACTGTGGGTATTATGTGTTTAAGCGGTATTACTGCTATGGGTATTATGTGTGTAAGTGGCGTTACTACTGTGGGAATTGTGGGGGTCATTCATGTACAGTTGGATTAGGGTAGAAGCAGCAATGATAGTGCTGTATGGTGATGCAGTAGGAAGCATCTCTTACAAGCAGACACCTCCTGCTGTACTAGTGATCTGTCCTGCATCCTAGGATGCAGCATCAGATCACTCAGTCACCATTGGGTGGCTTACAGAACCTATGGTACCGCATATGCCGCTTGTCGCAGAGGCCAGGAAATCTCTGTGTAAGCATAGAGATCCATGACCTTTTTCCACCCCAAAAATGATGGCAAGATGACTCCATTTTCACAAATTAAGGCTGTTGTCACTGCCTCCCTGCCCCTGAAATGACATCCGACTGTCAACAAATACAGATACCGGGCTGCATCCTATGCCCCAGGACCCATCCACGCATGCACAGAACAGGTCCTGTGAATGTGCAAAGTACCTAAAAATGGTACTTAGTGCTTATAGTCACAGGTACAACCTGAATGACCCCCTGTGTGTGTAAGTGGCACTACTACTGGGGGCATTATATGTGTAAGCAGCACTACTACCACTGGGGTATTATGTGTAAGTGGTACTACTACTGTGGGCATTGTGTGTATAAGGGTTGCTACTAATGTGGCCATTATGTATGAGGTGCTACTACTGTACGCATTATGTGTATAAGAGGTGCTACTACTGTGGGCATTATGTGTATAACCGGCACTGCTACTATGGGCATTACATGTATAAGTGGCACTACTACTGTGGGCATTATGTGTATAAGCGGCGGTACTACTGTGGGCATTATGTGTATAAGTGGTGGTACTACTGCAGGCATTATTTGTGTAAGCAGCATTGCTACTGTGGGCATTATGGGGGTCATTCCGAGATGATCGTAGCTGTGCTAAACTTAGCCCAGCTACGATCATTAACACTGACATGCGGGGGGACGCCCAGCACAGGGCTATCCCGCCCCGCATGTCAGTGCCACCCCCCACCGGCAGAAGTGCAAAGGCATCGCACATCGGCGATGCCTTTGCACTTCAAGAGTAGCTCCCGACGACCGCAGCTTTAGCATGCTGGCTGGGAGCTACTCATCGCTCCCCGACCAGCAGCGGCTGCGTGTGATGTCACGCAGCCGCTGCAGCCCGCCCCCGTTCGCTCCGGCCACGCCTGCGTTGGCCGGACCGCGCCCACGAAACGGCAGCCTAATGCTGCCGTTCCGCCCCCCCCCCCCCCGCCCAGCGACCGCCTCTGCCTGTCAATCAGGCAGAGGCGATCGTAGCGGCCTTTGGCCGTCAGGCATGCGTCGGCGCAGTGCGGCGCTGGCGCAAGCACAGTTTTGACCCGATCGCACCGCTGCGATAATCTGCAGCATGCGATCAGGTCAGAATGACCCCCAATGTGTAAGGCGTACTACTGTGCAGAATAATGTGAATAAGGGGCACTACTATGTGGTGTAATATGAAACAAGGGCACTACATGCAGTGCAATGAGAATAAGATTGCGCTACTGTGTGGGGTAATTTTAAATGGGGGTACTATTGTGAGACCACACCCCTTTATTCCGGCATGTGCTGTCCCTTTGTAAAGTATGGGAAGATGCAAATTTATAGTTTGCAGGGGGGCAACTACAGAGCCTGATTTTGAGTTAGACACTAGTCCAAAAGCTATGGCATCCCTTAATTATTAGTGGACTGCCCATACACATAGAAAATCAATTACATGAACTGCACCATATGCCCCTTGATGGAGGATAATTTGGGTCTGGATCAAACTGTCACATCAACTACTGTGCACACATGGAACACGTGCTTCTCGGAGTGCCATGGGCGTGTAGCCTGTCTGGGACATCTGTTTCAGTTGGATCTTTTGTATCTAGCATTGGGTGGTGCAAGTGCTGCAGCGTAGAAACCGCAGTGCTAGTGGATGGTAACTCAGTGTGGAGGCCGCAGTGTTGATAAATGAATAACAGCAGCAGGTGGAATGCAGGTAACGGCATAAGTATATGGAGGAGCAGAGCTGTCACTGGAAAATTATCACAGGATACACTAGAGCCTAGAACAATCCTTGGGATGAATACAGTTGCTTGGGCAATGAGATGGTCCCTGAGGCTGGTTGATAAAAGGAGTGGTTTCAATTAATTGGTCCGGCTGACCAGATAAATGACCAGGTGAACAGGTAATCACTAAATAAGTTTGAAAGGAGGTCTGGATTCAGAAATGAATGAATGTTTAACCCTGTACGGAGCACTATTGGTGACAGTGTCCCCTCCTCCACAAGTGGCCACTGGACACTTGGGATGGGCAGGGCCGGATTAAGCCTTTGGGGTGCCCAGGGCAATTTATACAGGAGGGCCCCGGTGGATTGGAGGTAGAGGCTGTATATAAAGGTGCCCACACACTGAGCGATTTTACCATCAATTTGGACAAAAATTATAAATCATAACGATTTATTGTTCACAAAAGTGCAAATTGTATGTTCTCTTCTATCAATAATGCTCTGATGCGTGTCCCCGTAGCTCGTAAGATGTATCCTCTGATATTACCTGCTGCAGTCAAGATCTGCAATGTCTGTAAATGTCTTTAGATATCGTACTATAAATTGTTCGTTAAAAACCACTATTTTTCAAAATTGTGAGTCAGGTACTGCCAGGGAGCTCCCGAGGGGAGTTCAAGGGAAATCACAAACGATATTGCATTGTTTGTGAATTGCTTAGTGTGTGGGCACCATAAGATTGTGCTTACCACCCAACATGACACATTCCAGGAGGAACAAAATGATCTTTACATGGACTTCCCTCTTAATATATGATTGTAGTCACCTGTGTTGAACTAGTTAATTGATAAGAAAGGTGTTTCAACAAAGGTAATTGCAATCATATCTTAAGTTGAAGTCCAGGTAGAGAGCATTTTGTCCCTCCTGGAATGGGTCATGTTGGGATGTATGGATTGTGGATATTAAATTTAGCCCAATGGTGTATATTAGATTTAAACTAAACACTTAATTGAAAGACAATTATTTTATAAAATGTTCTTGTAGTGGAACAAAGACAACTTAAACAACCTTAAAATACACATAGAAAAATTTAATCTGTAATTTATCTTGTCACATGCAAAAATAGCAGCAGCCTTTGTACTACTTACACACTGGGACAAGACTCAGGAGGACTGTGTGTGTGTGTGTGTGTGTCTCTAGACCCTCATTAGATAACAAGTTACACAGGATTCAGACACCAGGTGTGGAAAGAGCTGTAAGTGACACAGGGATCCCACCCAGTGTCACTTACAGCTCTATCCACCCTCCTATATCCCCCCTGGTTGGGAAATTCCATTGATAGTTCATTAAATCTGATACTCCTGTGTCTCTGCCTGCACTGCATACTGTACTGCTCGCATTCTGGCTGTCTGATTCTGCTGCTGCATAAGAGAGAAAGCTAGTGATGTCAATGTGCTCTGGCCAGGTGGCCCCCTGACAGAGGGGGGCCCGGAGTACAGTATGCTCTGCATTCCCCCCTTAATCTGGCTATGGGGATGGGGCTTAGCCGGACACTTGAGATAAAATTTTCTGACTAAATCTGGAGTATGAACGACTGATGCTTTAAACCATGAAAAGTCTGGTACAGGGTGGACAAATTCTGCAAGCAGTTTAGACCTCTAATGTTAAAAGTAAAAAACATAGTAGCCATGGGAAATCAGGAGCTTTAAGAAGCAAAATAGTCACAAGAGACCAAATGAGATAAAGACCAGAAAACCAGTATGAGAAAGGCCACATCCACTTTTTAAGACCCACAGAAAGACCACTATGTGGGGGGTGGGGTGGGGATGGTCTAGAAAGCCAAAGGGGGAGAACTTACTATGGATACACAGTGAGAAAAATAAGCCCTGGGTGTTGGTGAGGCTGCTAGAAAGGCAAGAAGAAGAAGAATCAACAGAGAGATAAGAAGTTACAAAAGTAATTAACACAAAAAAAAAATGCTAAAAAGGGGTTGTCAACACCAGTACGGGGATGGGAGGAGAGCTGTGGAAGTGGAGACAAACACAAATTGAACAGGAGGATAACCACATTAAGGAAAATATGATAGCTAACAATACACAATAGATCCCCAATAAAATAACTAAAGGGGGGTACACACGGCCCGATTCGGGCTCAACGTGATGTGTGCTGAGCCTGATGTGGGCTTAGCACATATCGCAGTGGGTGTCTGTACACACGCTGCAATGTGTGCTAGCCCAATAATAACTAGACTGCAGGGCTCAATGAGACTTGTGATCTACCCAGATCTTGACTGCATGCAGTCAAGATCTGAGCCAGCGATAGTGCCGCGCGGGGCCGCACATCGCTATTGCTATGGGGCATACACACGGAGTGATCTGTGCTTAATTTATAAGCAATGTAGTCAGATTGCTTAGAAATTAAGCAAAAATCTCTCCGTGTGTACCCCCCATAAGGTACAAAAACAGACAACTAATAGTAGAGCAAAGGGGGATGTGGGAAGCCTGAAGGGCATATGGGAGTATTGAGCACAGTAGGGCATGACAGAGCATGAAAACAGCAGCATATATGAACATTGGTATATACCATGGGTCTTCAACCCGTGGCTCTCCAGCTGTTGTGGATCTACACATCTCAGCATTCCCTGCAACAGTTTTGCTATTAGGGCATGCTAAAACTGAGGAAGGGCATCCGGGGATGTGTAGTTTCACAGCAGCTGGAGGGCCACAGGTTGAAGACTTATGGTATATACAAAAGAACTAAATTAGGTACCGAATATTTACATATTTTAGTATTTTTTGTAGAATTTCTCAATAAAACACTTTCATCCTAGGGGTGCAGTGAAATAAATGCTAATACTCTAGGATGCTGCGATTTTAAGCAAGTTTGGGAACCACTGCCATTCAGTAAACATATGGGTCATGGGACATAAAGACTCATTCTTCGTTATATTTTTATAGAAGTGCAGTATTATTTGTATGGGCTGCACACAAACAGTGCACTTTTGCTGTTGTAATAAATACATTTACAAATCATACCGCTATAACCCCAATGTGCAGGTGTTAATTACATTTCCAATAATATCCATATTTTAATATTACAAGATATATCTTTATTGGAACATCGATTTTTATCTTTGTTTCTAAATTAAAGATTAAGGAGATTTGCAATTACTAAACATGGAGGTACCGCGAAGAACAAAAGTACATTAACACATAGAAATATTAGCATATAGATGAAAGGAAGTGAAAATGCATTCTTAATACAATGATTTATTACCCATAATGGCTGGCACTGTTTAAAGTGCACAGAAAGTAAGCACTGTAGAAATAAGAATACTTACAGCACACATTTTAGGCTGCTTACTATTATAGGTTTATGGTTTACCACTGTTTGGTGGCTCTAAATGCATACAAACATTTTTACTGTCCTCCATATCACATTCACCTGTGCATTAACAGTAAACATTCCATTACTGCAAATGCAGACCAACTCTTATCTGTTGTAACTGAGAACATACTGCGTATCAGGATCTACAGTAACTGGAATCACAAATTGCATATCTGCAACCAATTCAGAGACAGTTGCATACACAGAAATCCCGCTTCAATTCTTTCCTTTGATTGTCGCTCCCTCCCGTAGTCATACATGTGTGATACCCCTGAGTTAAGTACCAACAAGGCACAAGTCTCCTTGGTGAGCTCGGTTCTCCACCTTTCAGAGGCCTTATCTTCTTTTCAGCTTCACCACTACCAGACAGAGACAGCAGCACCCTATGACAGAGCTTCCTTCCCCCCAGACGCAATAACCGCACTTGAGCGAGGGTACAACACAATTTTATTTTGCAAGTGCCAGTTTTGATAGCGGGGGATGCAAAATACAATTTAGTAAACTGTTAACAGCGTAATGCAAATCTCGCTAGAAAGAGGAATGTCCTAATTACACCGAGCACTTAAATTATAGTCAACGCCTACGACTTCAAAAATACAGTCTCAATATAGGCATATGATAATGAGGCCCTTTAGTGAAGTATGCAGATTAGCAGAAGCAGCAAGAAACATGCACAGCTGTATGGCTTTAGTAACACAGTCTCAGTATAAGATTATAATAATGAGGTCCTTTTTTGTGAAGTATGCAGATTAGCAGAGGAAGCAAGAAACATGCACAGCTGAACGGCTTTAGTAACACAGTCTCAGTATCCGCATGTAGTAATGAGGCCATTTTTTTAGTGAAGTATGCAGATTAGCAGAGGCAGCAAGAAACATGCACAGCTGAATGGCTTTAGAACAACAGCCTTGGCATCAGCACAGAGCCGGATTAAGGGGGGGGGGGGCCCGGGGGATACGTACCCCGGGCCCCCCTTTCCAAAAGGGCCCCCTGCCACACCGCAGATCAGATCTCTCTTCCGATCCGATCTGCGGTGCTGTGCTCCCCGGCTCCCGTCCTCACTGCAGCAGCTGCGCACAGACAGGACAGCTGAGCTGAGCGACGGCTCAGCTCATACGTGCACGCAGGAGGGGTTTCAGAGTACCTGGAAACCCCCCCAGCCCACCGATCTATCGCACAACTTACCGATACATTTGGTTTTTTTTTATGGAGATGGAGGAGCTCCGCAGGGTGTGTGTAGAACGCGGCAGCTGTCTCCACATATTTTCTGAGCGCTGGAGGCTGCCTGAATGACCAGTAGAGGGAGCTCCTCTCAGGAAGTTCCCTTGGGGAGAGCTGGTTAGGCTGTACGGATGTGAGGCTCCTCGGAGTGGCACGGACTGCAGAAGCCAAAAGGTTTGTGTCTCTTTCGGGGGAGCCAGGCTGGGAGAGTGATGTGTGGGTGACTTTGATGTTGGCTGGGTCAGTACTCAGTAATCCCATATGCAGGAGTGTGTCTGACTCGCATTCCTGGGTATATGCGGGGGGGGGGGGGGGGGGGACTTTTATAAATAATGGGTGCTTATTTACTATTTTCTTGCTTTACATGGCTGTTTTATTTTATTGTGAAAAAGGTGTGTGTGTGACAGTGTAAATGTGCTATATACTGTAACTGTGTGTGTGAGTGAGACATGCATGTGTGCTATATATAGTGTGTGTGTGTGTGTGTGTGCTATATACTGTAACTGTGGTGTGTGTGTGTGTGTGTTATATACTGTAACTGTGGTGTGTGTGTTTGACATACATGTGTGCTATATACTGTAACTGTGGTGTGTGTGTCATACATGTGTGCTATATACTGTAACTGCGTTGTCTGTGTGTGTGTGTGTCATACATGTGTGCTATATACTGTAACTGCGTTGTGTGTGTGTCATACATGTGTGCTATATACTGTAACTGCGTTGTGTGTGTGTGTGTGTGTGTGTGTGTGTGTGTGTCATACATGTGTGCTATATACTGTAACTGTGGTGTGTGTGTGTGTGTGTTATATACTGTAACTGTGGTGTGTGTGTTTGACATACATGTGTGCTATATACTGTAACTGTGGTGTGTGTGTCATACATGTGTGCTATATACTGTAACTGCGTTGTCTGTGTGTGTGTGTGTCATACATGTGTGCTATATACTGTAACTGCGTTGTGTGTGTGTCATACATGTGTGCTATATACTGTAACTGCGTTGTGTGTGTGTGTGTGTGTGTGTGTGTGTGTGTGTGTGTGTCATACATGTGTGCTATATACTGTAACTGTGGTGTGTGTGTGTGTGTGTGACATACATTTGTGCCATATATTGCTGTGTGTGTTTATAACATACATGTGTGCTAAATATACAGCTGTATGCGTGTGTGTCAGACATACATGTGTGCCATATCTATATAGCTGTATTATATATATATATATATATATATATATATACTGTATATAAAAAAATCAATGATGGCACTCCTGTCTGTGAATCATCCATCGATTAACACCCATCTTCAGGGTACACACACACATTATGTATATATATATATATATATATATATATATATATATAAATTTTTATTATTATTTTGGAAACCCCCCTGCAAAAATCCTGCATTTGCCCCTGGCTCAGTTGTCCAATAATGTATCAATGAAACAGCCTGCGTGCCCAGCCAATGACTGAGCGGCAGGCTGCTTCATTCATACTTTATTGGACAGCTGAGCCGTCGCTCAGCTCAGCTGTCCTGTCTGTGCGCCCGCTGCTGCAGAGGGGACAGGAGTGCAGGGCAGGAGGTCCGCCGTGTGCTGCTTGGGGAGGCAAATATATATATATTCTGCCTTCTCTATTAGGGGCCCCACTCTCTTAAGTGCCCCGGGCCCCCCATGGTCTTAATCCGGCTCTGCATCAGCATATAATAATGAGGACCTTTTTAGTGAAGTATGTGGATTAGCAGCTGCAGCAAGAAACAAGCACAGCTGAACGGCTTTAGTACCACAGTCTCAGTATCAGCATGTAGCAATGAGGCCTTTTTTTAGTGAAGTATGCAGATTAGCAGAGGCAGTGAGAAACATGCACAGCTGAATGGCTTTAGTAACACAGTCCCAATATCAGCATACAGTATTAAAAATCATAAACACTAACATACAGTGGCGTAAGTTCGCCCCAGTCGCCCGGAGGCATGATAAATATTAGTGCCCCCCCTACATACTGTATATACACACACCCTTCATATGTAGCTATCCGGCACTCATGTTGAACAGTAGTAGCGTGCTCAGGTGCCTTTCCCAGTAGTAATATAGATACACATACAAAGTGGACGGCACTCCAAGTCAGTCATCACAATAAAATAGACACCAGCATACCTTTATAGCACACCTACAGTACTCCCTCACCCACCAGCGTGTCACAATGTAGATGCTTTGGCACAGTGGTGTGCCGATATACAGTATATATATTTAAAAAAAAACACAAATGCCTCTTTCACTTAAACACACACACAAATGCCACTTTCACTTAAACACACACACGTCTCTCACTTACACTCACGCCTCTTACTTACACACGCCTTCTTAACTTAAACACACACATGCCTCCTTTGCTTAAACACACACGCCTCCTTCGCTTAAACACACACAATCCTCACTTACACACACGCCTCTTACTTACACACACACCTCTCACTTACACACACACTCCTCTCACTTACACATGCTTCCTTCACTTAAACTCACACACACGCCTCCTTCATTTAAACTCACACACACGCTTCCTTCACTTAAACACACAAACATGCCTCTTTCACTTGCACACACACACACACACACACACACACACACACATGCCTCTCTCACACATACACACACGTCTCCCTTACATGCACACATGCCTCTTTCACTTAAAAACACACACACACACACACACACACACACCTCTCACTTAAACATGCACACATAAAACACAGTGCTGCCAACATTTATTAAAGACCCTCCAGCACCCCTCCCCTTTCCAACTACACCCCCCCCCCCCACAGTGCAGCTTGAGGCAAGTGCTGCCAGTGCCTACCTGCTGCTATCAGCCCAACGGAAGAACCGAGAGCTTCACTCGGCCAGCTCATCTGGAAGGGCCTGGCAGGAGCTGCGTTCTGGAGCTCCCACTAGCTGTAGCCACAGCCAGCTCTCTGTATATACTAGGAGGCAGCTTCCGTGTCACTGACACGAAAGCTCCTCGCAGCTAACGATCTTCAGGGTCAGACAGCTGGAGACAATGGAGGAGATCTGCCCCCTTGAGGTCAGGAGCCAGGCGGCAGCCGACTCCACTGCCTCCCAGAGTTCCGCCCCTGCTAACATACACAATAAGCAGCATTGAGAATGCACAGAATTTGAATAACACACTTGTAGTATCTCGAATGAATGGCCTAAACTTGCAGTTCGGGTGCTAATGGAGCTGACTGGACTGCTGCTAAAACAGCCAAGCAGGACGGATAAGTCTTTTTCATAAGTTTATTTCTATGAAGGATACAAGGTCAGACCTGCGTAGTGGGCAATGTCCAGGAGTGGGTACTTGGGTGAAGCAACCCTATAAAGACCACTACCATGATCCGACTGTGTGAGGCCACCTCCAGAGGGTTTGGTAACTGTGGGAATGGTCGCAAAGGTGCAGGACAGGCTGCGGCAGACTCCACTGAGATGGATGGGCTAGGAGGTCTAAGGCTGCGATCTGCACCAGTCTGTAGGCCAACTGAAAGTACATTTAGAATGATTTAGAAGCAAGACTGCAGAGCACTGAGAAACCACACAGCTCCTGTGTGAGGAGAGACGTTGCACTGACAATCTTAAAGCCAGGAACCTTTGGAGGGGCGTTCTCAGTGATGCCTGCTGTTTTCCTCTGCCGCGGTCCTCCCAGTGCTGTTGGCTCTGGTCATCGTGGAGCTCCCAGCTCCACGATGATGGTGGAATACTCCCTTCTGCCATGGACAGGCCAGGATAGATGGCTCCTCTATCTGGTGGCTACGCAGCAGGTTCTTCTACAGAGGTTCTGGGGGTCTCTGGCTCCACAGACACTCCAATCCTCTCTCCAGGGGAGCAGTACTTGGCACTCTCCTGCCTTCCTTTCAGTTCCAGCCTTCATTTTTCCCCGAGAGAGAGAGAGTTCCCTTCTCCCACCACAGTGGCCCCTATTATGCAGCTCCCATCTTGGTAGGTACTCCTCCACTCCCCTATCTCACTTTCTCACTGGCCCTGTTCCCCCAGTAACAGCTGTCCCTGGCTACTTTTGCCCTGCGACCCCAGCAACCAATCAGCTGGTGAAGGATTTTCCTGGGCTACCCTGTTGCCGGCCGGCTCAGGGACCTGCCAGCTACCCCACACATGCACAGAGCAGGCCCACAGTGAGAGTTCACTCTCCTTGTCTAACAGGTTTTAATGGGAGTGTAACTTCAGTAGGGTATACACAAACAAATGAAGAACTATGGACCTCCAGCTCCTATCATGCTGTACATCATGTATGGGGTATCACATATGGCCTAGATGAAACTGGATTGTGACTAGAGGTGTGGTTTCTGCATGCATTTGCAAAAATGTTTGAAGTAACAGTTCAGTTAATGGCCAGAGAGAACATCATGGGCATAGCTACAGTGGGTGCATGGCAGGGGCATTTAAGAGAGGGAGGCCCATGAGCAGAATCCAGGGTGGGCCCCCTTCTCTCCACGGCACCATAGGCTACAACACTGTGCCAGAGTCTACTGCACATGTGCAGGTCTCTGGAAAGATGGCGGCCGCCATGATCCGGAGACAAATTTCCTACTACTCGTGCGGTGGCCATTTTGGGTGTGATTTTTGCCGCGGCTGCAGCACCAGTTGCAGGACTCCAAAAAGGTAAGTATTAAAAAAAGTGGATGCGGTGAGGCCCTTCCCCCCATGGACCAAGGGGCCCGTGTGCACCGCACACATTGCACCCATGATAGAAACGCCGGTGGTGCAGGGGGTGCCATTGCTAAGGGGCTACCAGTTTTACAGGGCCCTGGACGAGGGCATACAGCAAGTTCCCAGAAGTGCCTTCTAAGCAACTGGGTCCAGCCAGTATTTTGGCTTAAATGGGGTGATATTCCAGTCCAGTGTATAGTTTGTACAGTGGATGTTATAATGGTATGGGAGCACTGTAAGGGGAGTATTAGCATGGGGCCCCTTCAAAATGATGCTATGGGGTCCACTAAATTATGGCTATGCAGTTAGAAGTGATCATATACAGTACATGATAGTGGCAGGTGTACAATCTGAAAGGGATTACTGAGATGCTTAATTTTCAAGGAATGCCTAAAGATTGGAAGCATATGGCTTTAATGTAAAGGGCTTAATAGTACTTTTTCAGGATATAGGAGCAGCAGAGGAGAGGTCTTGTAAGTGGAATTATGGCATGGTACAAAAAGATGGTGGGAGTAGACGCTGGTCTTTGGTAATTAAGGGTTCTTAAAGGCACAAAATGAGACACATTCTCATATCTGAAAATGGGGAGGCTAATTTTAAAAATAAACTGACATTTTCGGATATCTTTTTATTATCCTGTAGTGTACGACCACTACAGAAGAGATGCCTTGCCGTGTCTGGTGACTTGTGATATGTTTGCAAAAATATATGTAACTGAGATCTCTGCATTTTATTATCATGTAGGATGCCAGTCTCTTTTGTCCATTGCAGTGTGCTGAAGGAATTTACCTCATTTACTGTACAGCACACACCATAATTTGTAGTGATGAGCGGGTTCGGTTTCTCGGAAACCGAACCCCCCCGAACTTCACCCTTTTTACACGGGTGGCTCGGGTAACCCGAGCGCGCCCGAACGTCATCATCCCACTGTCAGATTCTCGCGAGATTCGGATTCTATATAAGCAGCCGCGCGTCGCCGCCATTTTCACTCGTGCATTGGAAATGTTAGGGAGAGGACGTGGCTGGCGTCCTCTCCGTTATTGTTGAACTTGATTGTGCTGTGCAGTGCACTATTGCTTAATTGTGGGGAGGGCTGGGGAGCAGCTGTATATAGGAGGAGTACAGTGCAGAGTTTTGCTGATCAGTGACCACCAGTTATCCGTTCTCTGCCTGAAAAAAACGCTCCATATCTGTGCTCACAGTGTGCTACATATATCTGTGCTCACACTGCTTAATTGTGGGGACTGGGGAGCAGCTGTATTATATAGCAGGAGTACAGTGCAGAGTTTTGCTGACAGTGACCACCAGTATACGTTGTCTGCCTGAAAAACACTCCATATCTGTGCTCAGTGTGCTGCTTTATTGTGGGGACTGGGGACCACCAGTATAATATTATATAGGAGGAGTACAGTGCAGAGTTTTGCTTATACAGTGACCACCAGTATATAATATATAGCATTACAGTACAGTAGGCCACTGCTGTACCTACCTCTGTGTCGTCATTAAGTATACTATCCATCTACATTCTATACCTGTGGTGCATTTTAGTTTTGCAGTTTGCTGACACAGTGACCACCAGTATACTATATATAGCAGTACGGAAGGCCACTGCTGTATCTACCTCCTGTGTCGTCATTCATTAAGTATACTATCCATCTACATTCTATACCTGTGGTGCATTTTAGTTTTGCAGTTTGCTGACACAGTGACCACCAGTATACTATATATAGCAGTACAGTACGGAAGGCCACTGCTGTACCTACCTCTGTGTCGTCATTCATTAAGTATACTATCCATCTACATTCTATACCTGTGGTGCATTTTAGTTTTGCAGTTTGCTGATACAGTGACCACCAGTATACTATATATAGCAGTACGGAAGGCCACTGCTGTACCTACCTCTGTGTCGCCATTCATTAAGTATACTATCCATCTACATTCTATACCTGTGCTGCATTTTAGTTTTGCAGTTTGCTGACACAGTGACCACCAGTATACTATATATAGCAGTACGGTACGGAAGGCCACTGCTGTACCTAACTCTGTGTCGTCATTCATTAAGTATACTATCCATCTACATTCTATACCTGTGGTGCATTTTAGTTTTGCAGTTTGCTGATACAGTGACCACCAGTATACTATATATAGCAGTACGGAAGGCCACTGCTGTACCTACCTCTGTGTCGTCATTCATTAAGTATACTATCCATCTACATTCTATACCTGTGGTGCATTTTAGTTTTGCAGTTTGCTGATACAGTGACCACCAGTATACTATATATAGCAGTACGGAAGGCCACTGCTGTACCTACCTCTGTGTCGTCATTCATTAAGTATACTATCCATCTACATTCTATACCTGTGGTGCATTTTAGTTTTGCAGGTTGCTGATACAGTGACCACCAGTATACTAAATATAGCAGTACGGAAGGCCACTGCTGTACCTACCTCTGTGTCGTCATTCATTAAGTATACTATCCATCTACATTCTATACCTGTGGTGCATTTTAGTTTTGCAGTTTGCTGACACAGTGACCACCAGTATACTATATATAGCAGTACGGTACGGAAGGTCACTGCTGTACCTACCTCTGTGTCGTCAAGTATACTATCCATCCATACCTGTGGTGCATTTCAGTTGTGCGCTGTAAATATAGTAGTAGGCCATTGCTATTGATACTGGCATATAATTCCACACATTAAAAAATGGAGAACAAAAATGTGGAGGTTAAAATAGGGAAAGATCAAGATCCACTTCCACCTCGTGCTGAAGCTGCTGCCACTAGTCATGGCTGAGACGATGAAATGCCATCAACGTCGTCTGCCAAGGCCGATGCCCAATGTCATAGTAGAGAGCATGTAAAATCCAAAAAACAAAAGTTCAGTAAAATGACCCAAAAATCTAAATTGAAAGCGTCTGATGAGAAGCGTAAACTTGCCAATATGCCATTTACGACACGGAGTGGCAAGGAACGGCTGAGGCCCTGGCCTATGTTCATGGCTAGTGGTTCAGATTCACATGAGGATGGAAGCACTCATCCTCTCGCTAGAAAAATGAAAAGACTTAAGCTGGCAAAAGCACAGCAAAGAACTGTGCGTTCTTCTAAATCACAAATACCCAAGGAGAGTCCAATTGTGTCGGTTGCGATGCCTGACCTTCCCAACACTGCACGGGAAGAGCTTGCGCCTTCCACCATTTGCACGCCCCCTGCAAGTGCTGGAAGGAGCACCCGCAGTCCAGTTCCTGATAGTCAAATTGAAGATGTCACTGTTGAAGTACACCAGGATGAGGATATGGGTGTTGCTGGCGCTGGGGAGGAAATTGACAAGGAGGATTCTGATGGTGAGGTGGTTTGTTTAAGTCAGGCACCCGGGGAGACACCTGTTGTCCGTGGGACGAATATGGCCATTGACATGCCTGGTCAAAATACAAAAAAAATCACCTCTTCGGTGTGGAATTATTTCAACACAAATGCGGACAACAGGTGTCAAGCCGTGTGTTGCCTTTGTCAAGCTGTAATAAGTAGGGGTAAGGACGTTAACCACCTCGGAACATCCTCCCTTATACGTCAACTGCAGCGCCTTCATCATACGTCAGTGACAAGTTCAAAAACTTTGGGTGACAGCGGAAGCAGTCCACTGACCACTATATCCCTTCCTCTTGTAACCAAGCTCCTGCAAACCACACCACCAACTCCCTCAGTGTCAATTTCCTCCTTACCCAGGAAAGCCAATAGTCCTGCAGGCCATGTTACTGGCAAGTCTGACGAGTCCTCTCCTGCCTGGGATTCCTCCGATGCATCCTTGAGTGTAACGCCTACTGCTGCTGGCGCTGCTGTTGTAGCTGCTGGGAGTCGATCGTCATCCCAGAGGGGAAGTCGGAAGACCACTTGTACTACTTCCAGTAAGCAATTGACTGTCCAACAGTCCTTTGCGAGGAAGATGAAATATCACAGCAGTCATCCTGCTGCAAAGCAGATAATTCAGGCCTTGGCAGCCTGGGCGGTGAGAAATGTGGTTCCGGTATCCAGCGTTAAATCAGAGCCAACTAGAGACTTGATTGAGGTACTGTGTCCCCGGTACCAAATACCATCTAGGTTCCATTTCTCTAAGCAGGCGATACCGAAAATGTACACAGACCTCAGAAAAAGACTCACCAGTGTCCTAAAAAATGCAGTTGTACTCAATGTCCACTTAACCACGGACATGTGGACAAGTGGAGCAGGGCAGACTCAGGACTATATGACTGTGACAGCCCACTGGGTAGATGTATTGCCTCCCGCAGCAAGAACAGCAGCGGCGGCACCAGTAGCAGCATCTCGCAAACGCCAACTCGTTCCTAGGCAGGCTACGCTTTGTATCACCGCTTTCCAGAATAGGCACACAGCTGACAACCTCTTACGGCAACTGAGGAAGATCATCGCAGAATGGCTTACCCCAATTGGACTCTCCTGGGGATTTGTGACATCGGACAACGCCAGCAATATTGTGCGTGCATTACATCTGGGCAAATTCCAGCACGTCCCATGTTTTGCACATACATTGAATTTGGTTGTGTAGAATTATTTAAAAAACGACAGGGGCGTGCAAGAGATGTTGTTGGTGGCCCGAAGAATTGCGGGCCACTTTCGTCATTCAGCCACCGCGTACAGAAGACTGGAGCACCACCAAACATTCCTGAACCTGCCCTGCCATCATCTGAAGCAAGAGGTGGTAACGAGGTGGAATTCAACCCTCTATATGCTTCAGAGGATGGAGGAGCAGCAAAAGGCCATTCAAGCCTATACATCTGCCCACGATATAGGCAAAGGAGGGGGAATGCACCTGACTCAAGCGCAGTGGAGAATGATTTCAACATTGTGCAAGGTTCTGCAACCCTTTGAACTTGCCACACGTGAAGTCAGTTCAGACACTGCCAGCCTGAGTCAGGTCATTCCCCTCATCAGGCTTTTGCAGAAGAAGCTGGAGACATTGAAGGAGGAGCTAAAACAGAGCGATTCCGCTAGGCATGTGGGACTTGTGGATGGAGCCCTTAATTCGCTTAACCAGGATTCAGGTGGTCAATCTGTTGAAATCAGAGCACTACATTTTGGCCACCATGCTCGATCCTAGATTTAAAACCTACGTTGTATCTCTCTTTCCGGCAGACACAAGTCTGCAGAGGTTCAAAGACCTGCTGGTGAGAAAATTGTCAAGTCAAGAGGAACGTGACCCGTCAACATCTCCTCCTTCACATTCTCCCGCAACTGGGGGTGCGAGGAAAAGGCTAAGAATTCCGAGCCCACCCGCTGGCGGTGATGCAGGGCAGTCTGGAGCGAGTGCTGACATCTGGTCCGGACTGAAGGAACTGCCAACGATTACTGACATGTCGTCTACTGTCACTGCATATGATTCTCTCACCATTGAAAGAATGGTGGAGGATTATATGAGTGAACGCATCCAAGTAGGCACGTCAGACAGTCCGTACGTATACTGGCAGGAAAAAGAGGCAATTTGGAGGCCCTTGCACAAACTGGCTTTATTCTACCTAAGTTGCCCTCCCTCCAGTGTGTACTCCGAAAGAGTGTTTAGTGCAGCCGCTCACCTTGTCAGCAATCAGCGTACGAGGTTACTTCCAGAAAATGTGGAGAAGATGATGTTCATCAAAATGAATTATAATCAATTCCTCCGTGGAGACATTCACCAGCAGCAATTGCCTCCACAAAGTACACAGGGACCTGAGATGGTGGATTCCAGTGGGGACGAATTAATAATCTGTGAGGAGGGGGATGTACATAGTGAAAGGGGTGAGGAATCGGAGGATGATGATGAGGTGGACATCTTGCCTCTGTAGAGCCAGTTTGTGCAAGGAGAGATTGATTGCTTCTTTTTTTGGTGGGGGCCCAAACCAACCAGTCATTTCAGTCACTGTCGTGTGGCAGACCCTGTCGCTGAAATGATGGGTTCGTTAAAGTGTGCATGTCCTGTTTATACAACATAAGGGTGGGTGGGAGGGCCCAAGGACAATTCCATCTTGCACCTCTTTTTTCTTTAATTTTTCGTTGCATCATGTGCTGTTTGGGGACAATTTTTTTGAAGTGCCATCCTGCCTGACACTGCAGTGCCACTCCTAGATGGGCCAGGTGTTTGTGTTTGTGTCGGCCACTTGTGTCGCTTAGCTTAGCCACACAGCGACCTTGGTGCGCCTCTTTTTTTTTCTTTGCATCATGTGCTGTTTGGGGACAATTTTTTTGAAGTGCCATCCTGCCTGACACTGCAGTGCCACTCCTAGATGGGCCAGGTGTTTGTGTCGGCCACTTGTGTCGCTTAGCTTAGCCATCCAGCGACCTTGGTGCAAATTTTAGGACTAAAAATAATATTGTGAGGTGTGAGGTGTTCAGAATAGACTGGAAATGAGTGGAAATTATGGTTATTGAGGTTAATAAAACTATGGGATCAAAATGACCCCCAAATTCTATGATTTAAGCTGTTTTTTAGGGTTTTTTGTAAAAAACACCCAAATCCAAAACACACCCGAATCCGACAAAAAATTTTCGGTGAAGTTTTGCCAAAACGCGTCCGAATCCAAAACACGGCCGCGGAACCAAATCCAAAACTAAAACACAAAACCCGAAAAATTTCCGGTGCACATCACTAATAATTTGTACAAAAATATATTACCTACACTGTGACACTTCTCTATGCTCTTGGGCATCGGCCTTTGTAGATGAAGTTGATGGACTTGTATCGTCATGACTGGTTAAAACACCTGTAGTGCTAGCATGTGCTTTCTGCTCTCCTCTCAGTTGTTCATCCTCCATAATTATCAACAAACACAAACCAAGTGGAGTACAGCACACACCACAATTTGTCCCAAAAATATACCACCTACACTGTGACCAGGGCCGGATTAACAGTGGGGCGGGTGGAGCTGCAGCTCCAGGCCCGCCCATGCAAACAGGCCCACAGGATCCCTTACAGTGCTGTGCAGTCAGTGGTGACAGGAGGAAAAACTCCTGTCACGACCCACAGCAATAGCCCACTCATCTTCCGGTCGCTCCCCTCCCTATCCCTGACCCTCACCTCCTCCTCAACCACCACGATCAGCATAGGTCCCATCTACCCATGGGGAAGTCGGAAACCCCGCCCCCTCAACGGCCGAAGCTCCACCCCCTGGACATCCGAAACTCCGCCCATTTGTATGAGGCTGTGACCCTCTGACAGTCACCTGAAGCCCATTCACAACCCCCATCGTTCCTCAGCATCTGATTGCAGTGGGCACTGGGCACTAAATACTGTGCAAGTCAGAGCTGCTGTGGGTGGAGCACAGAGTCTGAGCTGCCCAGCATAGGAGGAAATGCAGCTGTTGCTGGGTGTTTGGAGAAAACAGCAGGCATGCCCAAAAAACCTCCCCACAGGTCAGTATAAAATGTGATCCCTGCCCTGTCTATGTATATGTGTGCAGTGTATCCGCTCCAAACCAGGTTGTCAGTACGCTTTGTGAAGCCACTCCCCCCCCCAGGAGCAGCGCCATTAAATCTGTGCCCCGTGGGGAGGGTGGGAGAGAGCACCTTTATGCGTATCTAGGGTGCGCGGGTTACGGCGAAAGGCGAGTATGGTTGCCTCTACCCTGCCCTTATTAAAAGCCCTGGTGTCTATGGCCCTCATTCCGAGTTGTTCGCTCGCAAGCTGCTTTTAGCAGATTTACTCACGCTAAGCCGCCGCCTACTGGGAGTGAATCTTAGCTTCTTAAAATTGCGAACGACGTATTCGCAATATTGCGATTACACCTCTCTTAGCAGTTTCTGAGTAGCTCCAGACTTACTCGGCATCTGCGATCAGTTCAGTGCTTGTCGTTCCTGGTTTGACGTCACAAACACACCCAGCGTTCGCCCAGACACTCCCGCGTTTTTCCCAGAAACTGTAGCGTTTTTCCGCACACACCCATAAAACGGCCAGTTTCCGCCCAGTAACACCCACTTCCTGTCAATCACACTACGATCACCAGAACGATGAAAAAGCCGTGAGTAAATTTCCTACCTGCATAGCAAATTTACTTGGCGCAGTCGCACTGCGGACATAGCGCATGCGCACTAAGCGGAAAATCGCTGCGATGCGAAAAAAATTACAGAGCGAACAACTCGGAATGACCCCCTATATTCAGTGTACAGTATATACAGTGTGTGATAGAGATATAAGGGGTTAAATTTGTTGTGTTGCGTTCAGATAGTCGCTGCCCAATTGGAGCTGCAAAAAAAACCTCAGTCAGCGGACAGCTGCAAATCCGTTATCACCACATTCACCATCGAATGATGTGCAGTGTGTACGTAGCCCAGGACTTACTCCTGCAGTGCGATGAGAACAGGCTGATCGGGGTCGGAGCTGACTTCAAACACCCTCCCTGAAAACACTTGGGAACGCTTGCGTTTTCCCTGACACTCTGGGTGCCAACGCGCATGTGCATTGCGGTGCATACGCAGTCTATCGCTGTTCGCCCACTGTGCAAAAACGCACAGCAGCGATCAGATCTGAATCACCCCCATATACAGTTTATATGTGTGTAAAATTTTGGGCCCATTTAATAACAAAAATTAACAGCAGCATTTTCCTACGTTTAGTATCACTGTGATACAGATAAAAATGCAGCTGGTATCCAGCAATACTTACCTCTCCGACGAGGTCCGGCGTTGTCACTCCCCTCAGCTGCGTCCTCCATTCTGCTGGCAGCCTATCGCTTCCAGCAACGGGTTTCTGTGTCATGCGCATGCGCAATCTCTAGTTTACACATATACATGACAGTTTCACCAGCCAGGGACCTGGCAATGCCCAGAAGGCAGCACTGGGTCGGCTGGCAATGGGGATTGTATCGCTCTTGCCATATATAGCTGGCGAGAATGGTACAGGTGCATACAGCGGTGAACTTAGTCTGCCGCTGTTTGCTGAATACTGAAAGGATGACATAACCCAAGTGCTAAAGGAGTTATGCATCGTTAACAGATGGGCCTTATATATATATATATATATATATATATAGATATATATATATATAGATATATATATACACACATACTGTATACTTTTTTTTTTTTTTAGAAACAAAATTGACTGGCACTCCACTTTAAATAGATATTACCTGGGTGCCTTCCCACGGACTCAATGGAACCATGTACACCAGTCAGGACTGAATAACTGCACCTGAAACATTCATATAAAGATGCTGGTGTAGTTGGTTTTCTTATTTATAATCCTTGGAGTGACGCCCGTTTTGTTGCTGGTGTATATATAAAGGAGTGTTAAAAATTTGGTAAATCTATAGAGATGTACATTTGAGATGTCTTAAGGCCAGTACACGTAGGGACAGATGTGTACTGAGCGATCTATCACAGACCGCTCAGTACACAGCGCAATGTGTGCTGAGCGAGGGGTAGGGGACACACACACTCATTTCACCCAGCAGTGAAATGAGCGATGTGCTAGATTGTGCCTGCATGCATGCCAATTTATTACCAGTGATAGTGACGCGCGGGGCCACGCATCACTATCGCTGTAGGGCATACAGAGTGATCCGTGCTTAACTTCTAAGCAACCTACTCAGATTGCTTAGAATTTAAGCACGGATCTCTGAGTGTACCCCCCTTTAATGTAAGTAAATATTAATCCATGGTTCTTGGCGTTACCCGAGGAGCACCCGTAGCAGGTACGGTGAAAAGTGACGGGACCATTTTTGTAGTTTATTAAATTCAACACAATGGAGGTGGCATCCAAATTTTCATCCGATTGTCCATTTGGGCGTTATCGTTCACGCAACGCAAGCCATTCATCGGTAATGACGTCATTATGTCAACCCACTTTTCATCCCCTTAGGGGAGGTTTCTTTAAATTTTAATTACGTAGTTTTCCTATTTCCCACCTGGAGAATAAATATGTTAAATCTCAGCTTCCTAACATATCGGGTAGAGAATTAGTGATGAGTCAGTCAGTCAGTGAGGGCTTTATATATATATATATATATATATATAATGATGTAATTGGCAGCACTCCAAGGACTTATTCAAGTGAATAAACGAGAACACCCCGTTTCGACAAGCTTAACGTTTCGGTCTTTATTGACCGTCTTCAGAAGCTGCTGCTATGTACAAGATGTGCAAGCCTATGCATGAATGGTCAGTGGCACTGACTGATCTGACACCTGCAGCTACTGATTTCAACAGCTGCAGGTGTTTTTGCACCTTTCACAGCCACTGTGGCTCTGGGGTGCATGGGAGATATCGCGATAGTAGCGAGATAATGCGCATGCCCAGTGGAGCCGACCGGAAGGAGAGAGACAAAGCATCAGCACTAGGCTGATGGGCTGTGGCAGGGATCGCTGGAGGGGAGGAGGGTTTGTCTCCCCCACTCCGGCATCCAAGATGTTACTACGTGTCATCACTACTCCTTCCTGCTTTACCTCGATAAAGAGGAGAAGCAGGATGAGATATACAGATGTAGCCACCTTTATCTTGAGTGGCCGCGGCGGTTGTCCCGTTCGACCATACGCAGCGTACTGTGGCGTAGCGAGGCGCGCCTAGCCACAGAGAGGCTATCTAATCGCACGGAGACAGACATTTGACGTTTGGCGTTACCTTTACGTGTAATACCTGCGATCAGCCACCAGATGTCGCTTTTTACAATCACCACTGCGCATGCGTGTGGTCTCCCGTAAAATACAATACTGACATACATAATAAGGACTACTTTACTAAGGCGTCTCATTACGCTGCATACAGCAAATACTGTACTCATTACGCTGCATTATTTAATACAGTACTGTATATACAGTACGACACCGACGCAAATACAGTAGTACAGCATACAGTATATGATCCATCTACAATACTTTATGAATACTGTATGTGAGCGTCCAAGTCCCGCAGACAAAACACAGTACTGTAAAACCAGTAGTGTACACTGTCGCAAATGGATGTGTGTTACAAGTTCACTATTGCCTCTCAAGATTAGGAATTTTCTACAGTATGTTATCGTCCTAATCCCGTAGCCATTACAGCATAATCAAAACCAACGGATTTATACATTTGTCTGCGGCGAAGTGGTGAAGTGTTTCGCTTCCTATACTCAGAGTCCAGGGTTCGATTCCTTAAGTACGAATGCATGTTACTGTAGTTTTTTTCAGACACTTTATTATTTTTTTTATTCACATACTGTAAACCAGGGCATACAGTAGCTGCATGAGCGGTTCTATGCGATCGAGTCCGGTGTACCATAATGTGCAGGTTCTATGCAGGTTAAGGTACTATGCTCCGTACACAGTACACATACAATTCTGTAGCTGGGCAGACTGAATAGAAATGGCTACCACCTATGACTCCTTGCCCCACAGAGGCCCTAGGCTACGGAGCAAGTAATAGTCCAGATTGTACAGACTATGGGGCAATGCTGAAGGAGCGTCACAATCCCCTAGCTAAAATACACAGTATGCATATTATGGTACACCGGACTCGATGACATACTGTAGCACACTGGCAAAATGGCCGCCGCCCCTGAACCCTTGTGCAGGTTATGGGGCAATGCTGAAGGAGCGTCACAATCCCCTAGCCAAAATACACAGGGGAGGGATAAGCTACTGTAGGATTGCATACAGTATTACGGTACACCGGACTCAATCGCATAGCACACTGTCAAAACGACCACTACCCATGAACCCCCACCTCCTGAACCCCCACCTCGTGGCAGGCAGCAGTTGGGTATGGAATGAGAAATGGCATAAGCTGTGCAGGCTACGGGGCGATGCTGAAGGAGCGTCACAATCCCCTAGCCAAAATACACAGAGATACTGTAAGCGAGGTCTATGCACATTACAGTACTGTACGTTACACCGGGCTCGGTCGCATAGCAAACTGACAAAACACAAGTTTTACAGTACATACAGTAAAGCAGGCCAAAGCTGCAGGAGAGTTTCTACTGTAAAGGTTCTATGCACCGTACGGTAATGTACACATACCTGTACAATTCTATAGCAGGGCAGACTCAATTGAAATGGCTACCGCCTGTGACTCCTACAGTAGCTCCTAGGAGGCACTCAGCTATGGAGCAAATAACAGCACAGATTTTGCAGGCTACGGGGCAATGCTGAAGGAGCGTCACAATCCCCTAGCTACAATACACAGGGGTGATAGAGATAATCGAGTGGCTGGAGGGGGGTCCCCTTGATTTAAGGGGCCCCCACTCCTCCAGGGTACTCCGGCCAGGTGTGACTAGTTGGGTATTTAATTCCATGGCCGCAGGGACCGGTATAAAAGTCTCCCCCGGCTGTGCATTATCTGTCCAGCTAGTGGAGCCCAGTGCTGATTCAAAAAATATGGGGAACCCCTACGCTTTTTTTGTCCCCCTTATTTTTTGCACCAGGACCAGGCGCAGAGCCCGGTGCTGGTTCTAAAAAGATGGGGGATCCCGTGTCCATTTTTTCCGTATTCCTTCCGGAATTCGACTGCAATTGCATATACAGTACTGTACCCCTTAATGTCACTGCTTACAGTATACAGTATTTAGACATGAGCTTGTGTACAGTATCTGTCATGAGGTGCTTTTTTCACTGACACTATAACTTTTTTCTATTGTGATATACTGTACAGAGGCGGCAAACTAGCCAAACGGGAATAATCAGCTTCTGCAGAATAAAATGAGATGCTACAGTACATGCCTATATTCTGTGAGTGACTGCGGCTCTATGAAATTAAATCAGAAAATTTAAATATGAAATGCATTACTAATGTGTGGCATTACTGTACTGTATGTGTATAAGGTGTACTACAATATTTTCTGGTGTAACATAAGGAAAGGGCACTACTGCATGGTCTAATGCAGTGGTTCTCAAACTTGGTCCTCAGGACCCCACACAGTGCATGTTTTGCAGGTAAACCAGCAAGTGCACAGATGTATTCATTACTAACTGACACATTTTAGAAGGTCCATACAGTAGGTGGAGCTAATTTTTTCACTTGTGATTCTGTGAGACCTGCAAAACCTGCACTGTGTGGGGTCCTGAGGACTGAGTTTGAGAACCTGTGGTCTAATGTAAATAAAGATGAATGTGGTGGGGTGTAATGTGAATAAGGGGCATTACTGTTAGGAGTAATGTGGTACTATGATATGATGTCATGAGAATAAGAGACACCACTGCATGATATAATGTGAATAAAGTTGCAGTACTGTGTTGTGTCATTTCATCTTCGGGTATTATTGTGTTACCATGCCCCTTCCCAGCAAGAACATACTGTACACTGTTTTGGGCTGGCACTAAATGTGCACATTGTTCTTATTTAGATTATAGGGGGTAGGAGCGCCAAAATGGGTGATGGTGCTGGGAAAGGGGTGCAGGGTTAGAGGCGGAACTACGTAGCATCTGTGCAAGAGGGCATCAGCCAAAATCTAGCCTAGGGCATCATGTTGGTCAGGTTTGGCTCTGATAATACTGTATACTGTACTCTTACTGTACTTTGCATTCAATACAGATACTGTTTGCACACAGGTTTTACATGAATCATTGGCAATGCTGCAGGAGTGTCTCATTAGGCAATCTAAAATATACCACGACTATGGGTGGGGATACAGTAGGGAAGTTCTGTCACCATAAGCTGTCTGCTGTGTATAGCATATTTCCATCTGAGATGCATTTGTGTGTTTGTAATAAGAAAAAAACATTTTACTGTACATTTAGTGGATACAGTATTTCTCCCCCATAATGACGTATCATACTGTACAGGTACCCTCATGTACTGTACCGTACCATACTGTAAAATTGAATATTTATTGGAAAAACATCAATATTAATGTAAAAATAAAGTATTACAACATCCGATTCCATGTACTGCACTGATCAAAATGTACAGTACTCTTATTCAGGACTTATAAAACTGAAAATAACTGTTCATACAGTACACATCAATAACATTACTACTGTATAATATTCTACATTAGTTTATGCAATAATCAGACAAAGGCAATTTTATCATTTTTTTTAATAATGCACCAATTTAAAATTTTAAACAGAAAATACAGAACTACATATTTGTGGCTTGACCATTTCTTTCAACTACAACAGGTAATACTTTATACAGGTGATTTATATAATTATTACAATGTTCAGGTGTGAGTACTTCTAGCCAAAATTTCTTTATCCCATCCACCAGTTGCTGTTTTGTTGTTGGCTTTGCAACACTCCTAACGTACCTCTTCAATTGAGCCCACACTAATTCGATTGGGTTCATGTCTGGTGATCTATATAAAAATAAAAAAAAAGCGTATAGAAAAAATTAATTACATTACAGTAAATAGAGAAAATTAAACATACAATATTGTACTGTTTATTAAACAAATTTTTTTTTTACAGTACTAGAGTGCTATCCAAAATTTTACTTGTACACTGTTGAAAGAATACTCACTCTGGTGGTGTGCGTTCCCAATTCATACCTTTCTCTTCCATAAATTTGGCTGAGGCGGAGTGTTTAGGATCATTGTCTTGGAATATCCTATGGTGAGTTGGGTAATATTTATTCACAAATGGCACCATACATTTCTCTACTATTGTTTCTTGGAAATATTTCTTATCCATGATTCCTACAGAAATCAAAAAATGTTGTTCATTAATAAGCAACTCCTTTTATTGTGCAGTTACACGTACTCTACAGTACAACATGTATTTTTACAGAACACAGGCACAGAATAAAGTATAGTACTGTACCTTCGAAAAATAATAGGGGACCAGCTCCTAATCGTGATATGCCTCCCCATACATGGATTTTCAATGGATGCTTTGGGCGTGGTTTTAAAGAGATATGGTTACGTTTCCTGAATGACATTCTGGAGAACCGCTCAAGGGCAACAGACGATTCATCTGTGAAAATGACATCATCAAATGTTTCACCACTCTCAATCCATCGCCGTGCCTGTTCCACTCTCTTTTCTTTATTCACATCTCTTATCATTGGAGATATCCTGTGAAGAGCCAAAAATAATGAAATCAGATACAGTTATGAAATTACAGATTTACAGATTACTGTATATACAGTAGACTGTATGTGCAGTATACTGTATTATATACCTACTGTATACATTAAACTGTACATACAGTACATTAAGTTACATACAGAGTAATATATATATATACATACTGTACATACACACAAACACACACACACAGTATACAGTATGTAATCATCACAATAAGCCGGCAATGCTTCATTGCTGTCTCTGAGTGCCTATACAGTAGGTATCTCTTTTGGGATAGAATATATACAGTATATACACACACACATACTGTATATAGTATAAAGTACACACTCTGTATAATGATTTATGGCATTATTATATCACGTATCAAGGGATTATTAACAGTGCATTTACTGTATGGTTTATACTGCTTTCAGTATTTTACCTTGTTGCGCCAAAGGTCCATCCCATTTTCCGTCGCATCCTTCTGATGCTGGTGGCCGATATGTCCAGGTCATACTTGGAATGGAGAATTCGTTTTATTTGCAGAGCAGTACGCTCATCATCCTCACGAGTTAGTTCCTCCACAATTTGTTGCACTCTCCTACAGTACAATACAGTATGAAAAATATGAATTCATGAACAGCACAATCACAGTTACAATTGATGAAGTTTTTATTTTATTTCAAAAAAATTGTTTATGGTATAAAGCAAGTCATTTAAACATTACAGTAGTGTACAGTACGTACCATGTGCATTTTGTAGGAAATACAAATCTGGGCGTTGTTCTCTCGAATGCATGATAGCGCACCGTTTCTAAAGTGACTATAATGCCACTTTCCTTGAGCCATGCATGGATCTCTTTGATGGTTTTATTTTCTTTTTTCATGTTGGCGATTATCTTGCTCATCGTTTTGTTGATAGTTACTGGCATGTTGTCCAACTATAATTCCTGTATGGAGAGAAAACATTTGTGAATACTGTAGTCTAAAATTTACACATCTGAAAATGCATAAGAGTTTTATGATAGAAGTTAATACTGTACATGTTTACTATCCAGTACCTGATGTTCAAATTTAAGTATTGTATACTGTACAGTACTGAAAATACAACTTCAGTGTTATGGACTGTATGAAACAGATACAGTACAGTAAATAACCCTCCTTGGAAGTGCATGGGCCCTGTGAGACTTACAGTAGTGTACAGCATAAGGGTCGACTGACATGATGTACAAGCATTACATACAGTACATGTCAGTACTGTATGTAAATTCTTCAATTATTGCCTAACAACAATGCTGCTTACTGTATATTAAATACTGTAGGCCTAGAAATGTGCATCTCAATATAGTAGTTAAAAACACAGGGGCCTATGTGGATAAGCGAGTTCTATGCACACTAAAAATGGCCACCGACCGTGAACCCCCAGCACGTGGCAGCGCTCGGATATGTAGTGAGATACAGTATGGCATACATTTCACAGTTCAGGGGGCAATGCTGAAGGAGCGTCACAATCCCCTAGCTCAATTACATTGGGATAAGCGAGGTCTATGCACACTACGGTATACCGAGCTGGATCGCTTAGCAACCTGACAAAATGGCCGCCGACCGTGAACTCCCAGCACGTGGCAGCGCTCGGATATGTAGTGAGATACAATATGGCATACATTTCACAGTTCAGGGGGCAATGCTGAAGGAGCGTCACAATCCCCTAGCTCAATTACATTGGGATAAGCGAGGTCTATGCACATTACGGTATACCGAGCTGGATCGCTTAGCAACCTGACAAAATGGCCACCGACCGTGAACTCCCAGCACGTGGCAGCGCTCGGATATGGAGTGAGATACAATATGGCATACATTTCACAGTTCAGGGGGCAATGCTGAAGGAGCGTCACAATCCCCTAGCTCAATTACATTGGGATAAGCGAGGTCTATGCACATTACGGTATACCGAGCTGGATCGCTTAGCAACCTGACAAAATGGCCACCGACCGTGAACTCCCAGCACGTGGCAGCGCTCGGATATGTAGTGAGATACAATATGGCATACATTTCACAGTTCAGGGGGCAATGCTGAAGGAGCGTCACAATCCCCTAGCTCAATTACACTGGGATAAGCGAGGTCTACTGTATGCACATTACGGTATACCGAGCTGGATCGCTTAGCAACCTGACAAAATGGCCGCCGACCGTGAACTCCCAGCACGTGGCAGCGCTCGGATATGGAGTGAGATACAATATGGCATACATTTCACAGTTCAGGGGGCAATGCTGAAGGAGCGTCACAATCCCCTAGCTCAATTACACTGGGATAAGCGAGGTCTACTGTATGCACATTACGGTATACCGAGCTGGATCGCTTAGCAACCTGACAAAATGGCCGCCGACCGTGAACTCCCAGCACGTGGCAGCGCTCGGATATGTAGTGAGATACAATATGGCATACATTTCACAGTTCAGGGGGCAATGCTGAAGGAGCGTCACAATCCCCTAGCTCAATTACATTGGGATAAGCGAGGTCTATGCACATTACGGTATACCGAGCTGGATCGCTTAGCAACCTGACAAAATGGCCACCGACCGTGAACTCCCAGCACGTGGCAGCGCTCGGATATGTAGTGAGATACAGTATGGCATACATTTTAAAATACACCGGGATAAGTTGTACAGGCCATGGAGCAATACACAGGGACATTCATCATTTACGTACAGTATATAAATAATTGTAAACCGTAAATGAAAGAATTACCGGTCAAATACTGTATGACGAAACTGTGTCAATGAGCTGGAACAGTATGGCCTGTGAAGAAGTTTTCGAAGGCAGAAACGGAGAGCAAATTATCAGGAGATTTCTGAAAGGTCGGAGAAGATCCACACAGCAAGTCTGCTTACGAGGAAACAGCTTTGCAAAGTGGGTAGCGGGGCGGTGACTGAGACGCTCTTTTATTCACATTCACACAAAAGGAATTCTTACCGCTGTGATTGGTGCCAATATAGGCGCATTCATCCTTACACCAATCACAGAGCATACTGTACTTTTGAATGTGAATAAAAGAGCGTCTCAGTCACCGCCCGCTACCCACTTTGCACATCTGTTTCCTCGTAGGCAGACTTGCTGTGTGGATCTTCTCCGACCTTTCAGAAATCTCCTGATAATTTGCTCTCCGTTTCTGCCTTCGAAAACTTCTTCACAGGCCATACTGTTCCAGCTCATTGACACAGTTTCGTCATACAGTATTTGACCGGTAATTCTTTCATTTACGGTTTACAATTATTTATATACTGTACGTAAATGATGAATGTCCCTGTGCATTGCTCCATGGCCTGTACAACTTATCCCGGTGTATTTTAAAATGTATGCCATACTGTATCTCACTACATATCCGAGCGCTGCCACGTGCTGGGAGTTCACGGTCGGTGGCCATTTTGTCAGGTTGCTAAGCGATCCAGCTCGGTATACCGTAATGTGCATAGACCTCGCTTATCCCAATGTAATTGAGCTAGGGGATTGTGACGCTCCTTCAGCATTGCCCCCTGAACTGTGAAATGTATGCCATATTGTATCTCACTACATATCCGAGCGCTGCCACGTGCTGGGAGTTCACGGTCGGCGGCCATTTTGTCAGGTTGCTAAGCGATCCAGCTCGGTATACCGTAATGTGCATACAGTAGACCTCGCTTATCCCAGTGTAATTGAGCTAGGGGATTGTGACGCTCCTTCAGCATTGCCCCCTGAACTGTGAAATGTATGCCATATTGTATCTCACTCCATATCCGAGCGCTGCCACGTGCTGGGAGTTCACGGTCGGCGGCCATTTTGTCAGGTTGCTAAGCGATCCAGCTCGGTATACCGTAATGTGCATACAGTAGACCTCGCTTATCCCAGTGTAATTGAGCTAGGGGATTGTGACGCTCCTTCAGCATTGCCCCCTGAACTGTGAAATGTATGCCATATTGTATCTCACTACATATCCGAGCGCTGCCACGTGCTGGGAGTTCACGGTCGGTGGCCATTTTGTCAGGTTGCTAAGCGATCCAGCTCGGTATACCGTAATGTGCATAGACCTCGCTTATCCCAATGTAATTGAGCTAGGGGATTGTGACGCTCCTTCAGCATTGCCCCCTGAACTGTGAAATGTATGCCATATTGTATCTCACTCCATATCCGAGCGCTGCCACGTGCTGGGAGTTCACGGTCGGCGGCCATTTTGTCAGGTTGCTAAGCGATCCAGCTCGGTATACCGTAATGTGCATAGACCTCGCTTATCCCAATGTAATTGAGCTAGGGGATTGTGACGCTCCTTCAGCATTGCCCCCTGAACTGTGAAATGTATGCCATATTGTATCTCACTACATATCCGAGCGCTGCCACGTGCTGGGAGTTCACGGTCGGCGGCCATTTTGTCAGGTTGCTAAGCGATCCAGCTCGGTATACCGTAGTGTGCATAGACCTCGCTTATCCCAATGTAATTGAGCTAGGGGATTGTGACGCTCCTTCAGCATTGCCCCCTGAACTGTGAAATGTATGCCATACTGTATCTCACTACATATCCGAGCGCTGCCACGTGCTGGGGGTTCACGGTCGGTGGCCATTTTTAGTGTGCATAGAACTCGCTTATCCACATAGGCCCCTGTGTTTTTAACTACTATATTGAGATGCACATTTCTAGGCCTACAGTATTTAATATACAGTAAGCAGCATTGTTGTTAGGCAATAATTGAAGAATTTACATACAGTACTGACATGTACTGTATGTAATGCTTGTACATCATGTCAGTCGACCCTTATGCTGTACACTACTGTAAGTCTCACAGGGCCCATGCACTTCCAAGGAGGGTTATTTACTGTACTGTATCTGTTTCATACAGGAAACTAATTGCAGTCCATAACACTAATATTAAGCCCACTCCATTATCCACTCCTCCCCTGTGTATTAAACACCCCCTACCACCCTGGAAGTCATGTACCAGGGCCCCTTCATTCAGCACAATGCCCCCTTCTACAGTTTAGTGTTCTCCTTCCTGCCCCATCTGTGCAGTAAAGGAATAATTAGCAGAAATTATTTCTCCAGGTCCTACTGTACATACTGAGCGAAAGATAGAACCCCCCCTATCCCCCGCGGAGCATCAAAGCTGCCGCTGATAGCTCCCCCCACCCCTTCCGCTGGTGAGTGGGTAGGGGCCCCAGTGCATTGCTGTGTCCAGGGGCCCACACTGCTGTTAAGATGGCTCTAGTAATTGAGCTAGGGGATTGTGACGCTCCTTCAGCATTGCCCCTGGACTGTACCATACTGTATCTCACTCCATATCCAAGCGCTGCCACGTGCTGGGAGTTCACGGTCGGTGGCCATTTTGTCAGGTTGCTAAGCGATCCAGCTCGGTATAACGTAATGTACATAGACCTTGCTTATCCCGGTGTACTACAGGTATGTGCAGTAGTACTGAATGATTGCTATCACTTGTGGTGAAACACCTATCTTATCAAATACAGTAACTACTGTACAGTATAGTTGTTCGCACAGGTGATGGTAATCATACTGTATATTTAAACTGAAGTCCGTAACAGAGCATTCTGTCCCTCCTGCAGAGGTTCTTGTTGGGAGGCACAGGGAAAAAAGGCAAATACTGTACAGTATTTGCACTTTACTGTTGTGCACTTTATTTGAAAATGTACAGTTGTTTGCTATTTTTAGCATGCTGTGCTTTACATGTTTTCTTATTGTGGTTTTTATATTTTTAGACAAAAGACAAAGAATGCAGACTACCAGATTTTACGGGAGTGCCAAAACCCACCCATCAGTGGCACAGAAACTTGCTGCATTAGTCCCACAAAAGAAGAAGAAAACTGCCAAGGCGGCTCAGAAAGAAAATGTGGTGAAACCACGAAAAAATGCCAAGGCAAAGAATAATACGTTGGAGATGATATGTGGTGTGGCAAATGATGTAATTGTTCCATCTCCTGCAGATCACAGTGTTCAGCCAATGAATCTGGAAATACCGGTGCTAGAGGACGTGACAAACACGCTGCATCAGGAAGCTTCTTTTTTGGACCATGTAGCCACCCCTGGACAAGAAGACATGACACATTCACCACGAAGAAGGTTGCATTTCACAGATGTGAACACCAAAGTGCAGGACTGCCAGTGTACCTGTCCTGTTTTACTAAAGGAGCTACTCAGTAAGGTGACCAATATGGAGTCAGAAGTTGGTGGACAGGTCAATCAGCTGCAGACCGATGTGGCTGGCCTTAAAGAAGGCATAAAGGAACAGATGGTAGAAGCCATGAAGAAAGTCATTGAACAAACGAGGGAAGAATGGCAAGTTGGAGTTTGCCGCACCATCATTGCAACACACCACCAAGCGGTTCAAGTCAGCGGCCTGGACGACCGAGGCCTGGAGGACCGCAGAGGAGGCCTGGAGGACCGCAGAGGAGGCCTGGAGGACCGCAGAGGAGGCCTGGAGGACCGCAGCGGACTGGACGAAGTCAGCGGCATGGACGACCACAGAGGAGGCCTGGAGGACCGCAGAGGAGGCCTGGAGGACCGCAGAGGAGGCCTGGAGGACCGCAGAGGAGGCCTGGATGACCGCAGAGGAGGCCTGGATGACCGCAGAGGAGGCCTGGAGGACCGCAGAGGAGGCCTGGAGGACCGCAGAGGAGGCCTGGAGGACCGCAGCGGACTGGACGAAGTCAGCGGCATGGACGACCACAGAGGAGGCCTGGAGGACCGCAGAGGAGGCCTGGAGGACCGCAGAGGAGGCCTGGAGGACCGCAGAGGAGGCCTGGAGGACCGCAGCGGACTGGACGAAGTCAGCGGCATGGACGACCACAGAGGAGGCCTGGAGGACCGCAGAGGAGGCCTGGAGGACCGCAGAGGAGGCCTGGAGGACCGCAGAGGAGGCCTGGAGGACCGCAGAGGAGGCCTGGAGGACCGCAGAGGAGGCCTGGAGGACCGCAGCGGACTGGACGAAGTCAGCGGCATGGACGACCGCAGAGGAGGCCTGGAGGACCGCAGAGGAGGCCTGGAGGACCGCAGAGGAGGCCTGGAGGACCGCAGAGGAGGCCTGGAGGACCGCAGAGGAGGCCTGGACGACCGCAGAGGAGGCCTGGGGGACCGCAGCAGCGGACTGGACGAAGTCAGCGACTTGGACGACCGCAGAGGAGGCCTGGAGGACCGCAGAGGAGGCCTGGAGGACCGCAGAGGAGGCCTGGACGACCGCAGAGGAGGCCTAGACGACCGTAGAGGAGGCCTGGGGGACCGCAGCAGCGGACTGGACGAAGTCAGCGACTTGGACGACCGCAGAGGAGGCCTGGAGGACCGCAGAAGAGGCCTGGAGGACCGCAGAAGAGACCTGGAGGACCGCAGAAGAGACCTGGAGGACCGCAGAGGCCTGGACCACAGCAGCGGACTGGACGAAGTCAGCGACTTGGGCGACCGCAGAGGAGGCCTGGACGACCGCAGAGGAGGCCTGGACGACCGCAGAGGAGGCCTGGGGGACCGCAGCAGCGGACTGGACGAAGTCAGCGACTTGGACGACCGCAGAGGAGGCCTGGAGGACCGCAGAAGAGACCTGGAGGACCGCAGAAGAGACCTGGAGGACCGCAGAGGCCTGGACCACAGCAGCGGACTGGACGAAGTCAGCGACTTGGGCGACCGCAGAGGAGGCCTGGACGACCACAGAGGCCTGGAGGACCGCAGAGGAAACATGGAGGACCGCAGAGGAGGCCTGGAGGACCGCAGAGGAGGCCTGGAGGACCGCAGAAGAGACCTGGAGGACAGCAGAGGAGGCCTGGAGGACCGCAGAGGAGGCCTGGAGGACCGCAGAGGAGGCCTGGAGGACCGCAGAAGAGACCTGGAGGACAGCAGAGGAGGCCTGGAGGACCGCAGAGGAGGCCTGGAGGACCGCAGAGGAGGCCTGGAGGACCGCAGAGGAGGCCTGGAGGACCGCAGAGGAGGCCTGGAGGACCGCAGAAGAGACCTGGAGGACCGCAGAGGAGGCCTGGAGGACCGCAGAGGAGGCCTGGAGGACCGCAGAGGAGGCCTGGAGGACCGCAGAGGCCTGGACCACAGCAGCGGACTGGACGAAGTCAGCGACTTGGACGACCGCAGAGGAGGCCTGGAGGACCGCAGAAGAGACCTGGAGGACCGCAGAAGAGACCAGGAGGACCGCAGAAGAGACCTGGAGGACCGCAGAGGAGGCCTGGAGGACCGCAGAGGGCTGGACGACCGCAGAGGCCTGGATTCAAGTGTGCTGTTGCCAGGAACACCAATGATGACCAGCACACCTGCTCACAGGCCACTTCGCAATACATTCGGAGGCTCTCTGAACAATATTGCCCTGGCTGTCATCTCAACTTCCCTGGACGACCATCTGTACAGAGCTTCAAATGGACATATTCAGAAATATGCATATTCTCTGTTCCAGCACCATGTACGGTACGACAAATACTTGACGTGGGCCAATCGTGTGAACTTTGATGGTTCCAAGGGCAAACTTCCGCTGCCCAAAAATCTGGTACATGACATCATGGCTAGGTGTGAACGCCGCGTGAGGATTGGTGATCCAGAAAAGAGGAAGATAAGGGATACCATAAACTCTGTGCTGAGAACGAAGAGGAAAATGACTTGGAAGCTCGACTATGATGAAACCAGATCATTACCTACCTCCTAGCTTCAGCACATCAGCTTCACACAGCTGAAGCTAAAAAATTGTGTCAATGTACCTGTATGACCTGTACATTTTCTGGGGCTGCATGCACTGTGCTGAATCCACTTGGAGCAGCTCGGTTACTCAAAGGGGAGTGCATGAACTTGGCTCACCACATTCCTGGTAATGTAAGGGCCTGTTACAAGTTGCCCCTTTTATTCCTGTTGATTTTTTGGGCGCTGCTGTATCTATCCAGTAGCAGCCGAGTCCATTGTGCTGTGTCCATCTGGGGCCTTGGGCTGCGTTTCCATCCAGGGGCTGCTGTTGTCAGTCCTCTATTCTGGTGTCCGTATGCGACAGTGTTAAAAAGCAAAAGACAAAAACGAAAAATAATTCAAAAAAGCAAAACCTAAAAATAAAGTACAAAAACCATTACCCCGCACCACCACCACAAAAAAATAAATTATAAAAATGTTAAAGTTGATATTGTTACTGTATTTGTGCTGTTACCTTTTGATTAAAGTACCGTACAGTATGTGTGATGTTGGCTTTATTACAATACAGTACAGTATGTGTGATGTTACATGTTCCAAATGATTTTGTCCGTAAATAAAGTGTTTCTTAAAATAAACATGACGTGGTTTCCAATGTTTGTATTCCCAACTTCCTGTACTGTATAAATTAGTACTACTGTATGATGGGAATTCAATTAAGAGTGGTATACTGTATGTAAAACAACTTGGTTAGGCATCTTGCATTTCATATTTTAATAAAAACCACAGGAAACTTCTATTTTTAAAAGTTTATTGAAGAAAAAAAAGGTGTTTTTTTTTAAATAAAGTTTGAAAGTTAATTAAAACAAAAAAGTAGTTTGTTCTTCGTTACATTCTTTTCTTGTGTATATAGATATCTGTGGGGGAAAAAAAAAAAAAAGTATTAAAGTAAAGACACTCATGTTCATTTGTTTTCCAAGAAAATTTGTGGAACCACACAGCCCAGCAATAAGTCATGCTGGGCTGTGTGGTTCCACAAAAGGCATGCGGTACAAAGTGAAATAGTGGTGTCAGTGGTCAGCACTTTGACACGCTAACATTTGTGGAACCACACAGCAATGGCTGACACACATAAAATGGCTGACACACACAAAATGCCTGACACACACAAAATGCCTGACACACACAAAATGCCTGACACACACAAAATGCCTGACACACACATGCTGGAGTGAAAACACATGTTTGCCAAACAGTCGACAGCACATGTCGGCCAGATGGCCGACCAAACTTGCTCCAAATCACCCCAAACTGGCCAGAAAGCACCCCAGCACACTCAGGAGGTACTGTACACCACAGCTAAATTAGGAGAGAATTTCATTACAAACAGCCAGATCTTGCAGATTATCTGCCAGATAATTGTATGGTGTACAGTATGCCTATCTTATACAGTAGAAAAAGATACTATACAATGGAGTACAAGAACAAAAATTTTTATTAAATAAAATTAAATTAATCTTAATAAAACATTAAAAAAGTGGTCCACTAAGAGGTGGACCACCACCCGCAGGAGCTGGATGGCACGCTGCAACTGTTCTGTGGGAAAAAAAGGACAGTATTACAAAACAAATACTGAATACTTTACAGTGTAGTAATGGCAATACAGTACTTTACTCTATATTAGACAATATTGTTATTTACAATGTACAGTACTGTATTGTCAGTACAGTAAATCAAACACTACTGTATGCTGTCGAGGTAATTTAAACATTGCTTTAGTTTACCTCTTGTATAAGTGGGCTGCTGCCTGCCCGCTTCTGGGCCAGCCCACCTATCTTGCCCCTGTCTGGGGCCCCCATAAATAATTGGCACTATATTGGAGAAAAAAAAACATTTAGTCACATTCAAATAGTAAACAATTATTACTGTATACTGTAGGTACAGTATTATACTGTATTGCTGGTATTCAAAATATAAAGTACTGTACAAGAGTTTAGCTTCAATAGGTCATAAACAAATTGTCAAAGGAATTAAACACCACAGTACAAATACTGTAGACATTTACTGTATGTATTAGCAGTCATGACATTTCATGACCGCTTCAGAAAAAAGAGGGTTACAGTACTGTAGGTGGTGTTGTAGGGAGTACTATCCATAATAGTGGACTGTACTCAGAGCCAGCCATAAATAATATGATTCCCTAGTCAAGTTTTTGGATGCTGCCCCCTTGCACAGATGCTATTTCCGCCTCTGAGCCTGTACCCCTTTCCCAGCACCATCACCCCTCAACCATAGCAGTCCTCATTTTGGTGCTCCTCCAACTTACTGTACTGTATGTTTAAAATAGCAACAGTGTGCACATTCGGTGTGCATCCCAAAACGGTGCATGTTCTTGCTGGGAAGGGGCAAGGCCACACAGTAATTCCCCAATCTGAAATGACGCCACACAGTACTGCAACTTTATTCACAACATATCATGCAATAGTGTCTCTTTTTCTCGTTACATCATATGATAGTACCACATTACTCCTCAAAGTATTCCCACTTATTCACATTGCATCACATCATATTGCTCTTTGTTCACATTAGACCACACAGTAGTGCCCTTGCTACAGTATATGTTACACAACAAAGTACTGTATACACATAATGCTGCACATTAGTAATGCATTTTGTATGCACAGAATATACTGTAGGCATGCTGCATATCATATTAATCAGCAGAAGCTGCTTGTGCCCCTGGGCATTTGGCAAGTATGCCTATGCCTAGGGCAGGCTCAGACTGGAGATCAGTACGTAATCCCGCTGGACGGGATCCCGGCAGTCAAAATACAGACGCTGGAATCCCGACCACACAATCCCGACAGGGGCGGCGAGCGGAAAGCAGCCCCTTGCATGCTTGCTTCGCTCGCCACGCGGTGGGCACGGTGCCTCGCTACGCTCTACACACTATTATATCAGTAGTCAGGAAACGCAGCATGCATTTGTGGAGTGAAGAGGGTGAAAAAGGAGAGAAAGTACAGTTTGTACTGTAAGGTTATGTCAGAGGGTGTGAAGATGATCAGCTCAGTGTTATACATGTTACAGTAAGTTAGAATACAGTACAGTGCATTATGTATTTCTATTTTATTACCAGGTGTCTCCTCCACTGGTTGGCGACGGACTGTAAAAAGATAATACAGTACAGTTAGTCATATCAGTTTGACTTAAAATAATGTTGGAGAAAAAAAAATACTGTAATTACAGTACCAACTATTGCTACTGTACAGTATATTTACCAAAAATGTATTCTGGCTCGTCGTCTGTGGGTAAAAGAGAAGAATATTATAAGATACAGTATACAGTAAAAAGTATAGTAATAGTACACTAGTGTCCAGGCCCAGTGTCAGGTGGGTAAAAAAAGGTATGCTTGTGACAGGCATGGTGATTCCAAGGGACCCCACCGAGACCATCAGAAAATTTGTGAGTGACCCGTATGCCGGTGATTATGACTAGAATAAGGTAGCAACTCTTTTTTCTTTTGAATTATGTATACTGTACAGTACTGTATGTGCATATTGTACAGTACACTTAAAATATTTAGCAGTTACTGTAGTGGTAATTTTTGGGATGACAGTATTAGCATACTGTAAGCATCCAACTGAGGCCCCCAAACAGATGCCGCCACTAGGTACAGTACGTGCCTCTCGTGCCTAATGGGAAATTCATCACTGACAGTATCTAGAGAGATGAATGGAGAGACAGTGACAAGGGGTGAGAGAGAGAGAGAGAGAGAAATTGAGTAAGATGGGTGTTTTTTTTAGAACAGGATGTTGTCCATACAGTAGCAACCAATCAAATATTACCTACTGTACTGTATTATCGTCTGTAAGTGTAACTAGATACTGTAAATGTTAATGTGGGATGTGATCGGTTGCTACTGTATGGGCAATATCACCAGTTCAAACAAAAACAATTTTCATCCGATTTCTACGCATTTGCCAGAAAAATCTGATGAAAAGTGCTACTCTGATGGCATCAGATCAATGTCAGTAATAATTCTTACCACTAAATGCAGCAGCATCATCATCATCCTCCTCCTCCTCCGTGGCCTGTTCCAGTGTAGGGCCTGTGAAAAAAAACATTAATGTGAAAAAAAAAAAGGTTCATTCCAGGAAATACACATACCCTCCAACATGACCCGCCCCACTAGGTACAAAATGCTCTGGTTCTGGACTTCCCTCTTAATTTATTATTGCCATCACCTGTGAAGAAACAGCTTTCTTATCATATAACTAGTTCAACACAGGTGATGGAAATCATAAATTAAGAGGGAAGTCTAGAAACAGAGCAGTGCGGCGGGTCATGTTGGAGGGTCTGCATACAGAAACATAGAATTTGATGACAAATACTGTAAGAACCACTTTGCCCATCTAATCTGCCTCTTTTTTTTAACCTTTTTTTTACATCAAACCTTATAACAATTTTCCCCAAACATCACATGATGCAAAGATAAATAAATAAAAAAAGAGGTGCAAGATGGAATTGTGATTGGGCCCTCCCAACCACCCTTATGTTATATAAACAGGGTCTGCCACACGACTGTGGCTGAAATGACTGGTTGGTTTGGGCCCCCACCAAAAAAAGAAGCAATCAATCTCTCCTTGCTCAAACTGGCTCTACAGAGGCACGATGTACCGGACTGGACTTACTTAATGGGTGCAGTGAGGTGATGGACATAGAGATAGAGTCCTGGTCCTCCTCCTCCGCCACCGCCTGTGACAGTGTAGGGCCTGTGAAAGCAAAAAATCCATGAAATATACTTTTGTATTCTGTGTTGAATACAGTAAAGCAAAAATTCAGTCAGGAATTGGAGGAGGAGAGTAAATTTCGCACACAGAGACGAGAATGTCGAGGCCAGAATCAGGGGGTAGTGGAGGAGGGTTAGGATACCGTACCTCACCCTGTTGGGATTGCTGCAATCAGGATGCCACTGTCGGTCACCTGACCGCTAGAATCCTGACTGCTGGTCACGCAAACCCAACCCATTGGTTTAACACAATGTACAGTACAGTACAATACTGCAGTTTACTTACCAAGTTGGGGAGAGGGTTTTTCATCCTCATCCTCACTGTCAATAATTACTGAGTTGAAAATAAAAAAATATTATAAACAAAATACAGTAGAGTACAGTTACTACAAAATTGCACAGTAGTACAGTGCTACAGGAGGCAGAGATATATTCATAATACAGTAGGAGCAGAATGACTGTCCAGCGGTAGGGGACATACAGTACTGTATTTAAAAGACCTGCTGTCTGGATCCCGACATTCAGAATGCAGAGTGTGGATTCAGAGTATGATTGGAGGGTTAGGCTAGTGGAGGGTGGGTCGGATGCACAATTTTGGGCACCATAATACAAAATGGATATCGTGGAACTACAAAAGGTTTAGAAGCGGGCGACCAAAGTGATGAAGTGGATTGAGAAGATGGAATACAAGGAAAGGCAGGCTAGGCATGTTTACATTGGAAAAGAGGAGATTAAGAGGGGACATGATTAACCTTTACAAATATACTGTATACAGTAAGGGGACAATACACAGGAACGGTTTTTGATAAGATGGACACAGAGGACACGTGCACAGTAACTCTTGTTGAAGTAGAGGCGATTTCGCACAGAGGCGAAAAGGGGTCTTCACAGTGAGGGAAATACTGTACAGTACATGTTTGGAATTCCCTGCCTGAAAAGTAATAAAAGTGGACTTGGTCAATACTTTTAAGAATGGGCTTGAGAAAATCCTACTGTACTTACTATAATCTGGCTCCTCTTCCTCCCCCGAATCAATGGGAATGAGCTCCTCCTCTGTATCAATTACGAGGCGGTCTGTGTGTAAAAGATGACAAGTATTGTAAAATACAAAAATTACAGTAATACTGTAGGAAACTAGTGTGTCTGTAACAAAAAGTAATTATTACCACTTCCGGAGCTCTCGGATGGTGTCGGCGGTGGTGGTGGTGGTGTTGGTACTGTGGGAAAAAAAATAACAGTACTGTAAGTGAAGCTGTCAATTTGAAACATGTACTGTACAGTATCCAGGACACATGTACAGTAGTGTAACAACGATGACAGTAGCACCAGAATTCTCGTTACACAATACCTGGCAGCGCAGCAGGTGGTGGTGGTGGTGGTACTGTGGGAAAAAAAATAACAGTACTGTAAGTGAAGCTGTCAATTTGAAACATGTACTGTACAGTATCCAGGACACATGTACAGTAGTGTAACGATGACAGTCACACCAGAATTCTCGTTACACAATACCTGGCAGCGCAGCAGGTGGTGGTGGTGGTGGTGGTGGTGGTACTGTGGGAAAAAAAATAACAGTACTGTAAGTGAAGCTGTCAATTGGAAACATGTACTGTACAGTATCCAGGACACATGTACAGTAGTGTAACGATGACAGTCACACCAGAATTCTCGTTACACAATACCTGGCAGCGCAGCAGGTGGTGGTGGTGGTGGTGGTGTTGTTGGTACTGTGGGAAAAAAAATAACAGTACTGTAAGTGAAGCTGTCAATTTGAAACATGTACTGCACAGTATCCAAGACACATGTACAGTAGTGTAACAACGATGACAGTAGCACCAGAATTCTCGTTACACAATACCTGGCAGCGCAGCAGGTGGTGGTGGTGGTGGTGGTGGTGGTACTGTGGGAAAAAAAATAACAGTACTGTAAGTGAAGCTGTCAATTGGAAACATGTACTGTACAGTATCCAGGACACATGTACAGTAGTGTAACAACGATGACAGTAGCACCAGAATTCTCGTTACACAATACCTGGCAGCGCAGCAGGTGGTGGTGGTGGTGGTGGTGGTACTGTGGGAAAAAAAATAACAGTACTGTAAGTGAAGCTGTCAATTTGAAACATGTACTGTACAGTATCCAGGACACATGTACAGTAGTGTAACGATGACAGTCACACCAGAATTCTCGTTACACAATACCTGGCAGCGCAGCAGGTGGTGGTGGTGGTGTTGTTGGTACTGTGGGAAAAAAAATAACAGTACTGTAAGTGAAGCTGTCAATTTGAAACATGTACTGCACAGTATCCAAGACACATGTACAGTAGTGTAACAACGATGACAGTAGCACCAGAATTCTCGTTACACAATACCTGGCAGCGCAGCAGGTGGTGGTGGTGGTGGTACTGTGGGAAAAAAAATAACAGTACTGTAAGTGAAGCTGTCAATTTGAAACATGTACTGTACAGTATCCAGGACACATGTACAGTAGTGTAACAACGATGACAGTAGCACCAGAATTCTCGTTACACAATACCTGGCAGCGCAGCAGGTGGTGGTGGTGGTGGTGGTGGTACTGTGGGAAAAAAAATAACAGTACTGTAAGTGAAGCTGTCAATTTGAAACATGTACTGTACAGTATCCAGGACACATGTACAGTAGTGTAACAACGATGACAGTAGCACCAGAATTCTCGTTACACAATACCTGGCAGCGCAGCAGGTGGTGGTGGTGGTGGTACTGTGGGAAAAAAAATAACAGTACTGTAAGTGAAGCTGTCAATTTGAAACATGTACTGCACAGTATCCAGGACCAAAAAGGGGTCCGGCCAATAAACAATCTGCATCAGAGAAGCAAGATACAGTATGCTTAAAGTATACAGTACTATATACTAGATCGCCAACAAACGTAAATTAACAAACAACTATCACTGGAATTTACCATCCTCATCCCGTAGCGAAGCACGGGTATTCAGCTATCTACAATGTTATTTATACTTTGTGTTTAATATTTACATTTAGTTTTGTAAACAGACATTCTTAACATTAACGGATTGCAGCGAGTTATCTGTGATGGTCAGGACAGGGGGTTGGGACTATAGAAATCACTATGTACTGTACACTACTGTATTTGACAATACTTACCAGCTTGGCGGCGCCTGTCCCGCCTCCTGTGACGTCGTGCTACCAGCCCTGTAAAAATATATATACAGTATAATGGCAGCATACTGTACAGCCAATGAAATTCAACATTGACAGCATCTTTATGACATCACAATAAATGGAATTGTTCATTCTAGTACCCTGCACCTAATCACTCAGGAGGGCATAGTTTACTGTACTGTCTTCAAAACTTAAGGGGCACATTTCTAAATGTGACATACAGTACACTTACAGTATCGCTACAGTACAGTAGGTCCAGGGTATTAGACAGAACACTACCTTTATAGACATTGTAACACACATAAGCATTGCCCTTATAAACATTATGACACACATCAGCATGCAGCCCTCCCACCCTTAACCATCTCAGTACTGTTCATTACATTACAAATTGATTTCATGACAGATGATGCAGTACTCACCTGAATTCATCTTATTCACGTCATGTCACAGTAGTGCAGTTTATTCACGTCACAGTACTGTCCTTGATTCACGTTGTGTCACACAGTAGAGCACCGTATTCACGTCACAGTACTGTCCTTGATTCACGTTGTGTCACACAGTAGAGCACCGTATTCACGTCACAGTACTGTCCTTGATTCACGTTGTGTCACACAGTAGAGCACCGTATTCACGTCACAGTACTGTCCTTGATTCACGTTGTGTCACACAGTAGAGCACCGTATTCACGTCACAGTACTGTCCTTGATTCACGTTGTGTCACACAGTAGAGCACCTTATTCACGTTACTGTACGTCACAGTAGTGCAGTAGTATATCCACATTACGTCACAAAGTAGAGATCTGCCAGTCATGAACCTTATGCAAGAGTAATGCACGTCAGAACACATTAGGCCACTGTAACATCCCTTAGAATAATTTCTGCCAAAGTAACATCCCTTAGAACACTGTACTATCTGAAACACAAATTTCGGCACACTGCACGACACACTGCAATTAAACCACACAATGCACTGCACGACTGCGTGATATGACAAACTGCACATTTCCCTGCAAAATATGATACAATGTACACTACACAAAAAACTGCAATTACCACATGTGTATACAGTACACTGCACGACAGTGCTGGCCCTAGCCAGGTACAGATACAGCCGCAGTCACGCAAAATATAGGCATGCCGCATATCATTTTAATCAGCAGAAGCTGCTGGTGCCCCTAAGCATAGCAAATGCCCTAGGCATTTGCCTACTGTAGTTTGCCTATGCCTAAGGCCGGCTCTGCTGCACGATGTGATTCACTATGTATTACACTCACTGCACAATACCATATACTGAATGTACACTGCATGACACGCTGCAATTACGCAGCACGATACACTGTGATACATTGCATATACTGTACACTGCATGATACTGTACACTGCACAATCGTAGACCACCTGGATTGTAAAGAACTACTGTATATACACAAGTTTAAAAAAATAACAATTGTTTTTGTAAAACGCATGTCGATCTTTTTCCATGTCAACTTAACGACCATGTCAACCTACAGTAACTGGTGTCAACCAATTTCAAAAGCCGCACCATCTAGGTCGACGCAAAAAAACAAATTGACCTTTTGACCCGGGTTAATGTTTGGTCCTTGTTTAACCATTTGTTTACCACAAATACTGTACAGTGCTGTATAGACCGGATACCTGCTGCTACAGCAGCCCCTGCTATAATGTACTGTACCTGTAACTACAGTAACTTAAAGTACAGTAATCTACAGTAATGTACTGTACTTACAATCCCTTATGGCCTGCAGGCGTCGTGGGGTCCTCCTCACGAGGTCGCTCCATCTCCTCTGGAGAGACCTCACCGTTCTCCTCCGGTTGTAGGTCCGGAGGATATCCCTGCTGGCCCTCCTATATGCCCTAACTTTCTCCTCGTTGCTGGCGAGAGTTCTGTCCCGCCAGCGAACGAGGAGACGCAGCTCACCCAGAGCATAGGGACGGTCACGTACTACAGGTACAGCAGCCATGCTTATGCTCAATGAGCGATCCAGACGTCGTGCGTCTCAGACGTCGTGCGTCTCAGACGTCGTGCGTTCCAGGCATTCAACGTACAGTACTGTAGTTACTGTACTTTGTGACAGTTTCCCTTAGTTTTACATATGCCCTTTCTTTGACCACAGTATTTTCCACTGTCTTGCCCTACGCCCTTCCCTCCTGGGAGCCTTCACAGGTCTTATGCTATACACAAATACCGAAGATGCACAGTCCGTCAGAATACACTCATTTCATTCACGCTGTTTGGGTGCATTTAGCGTAAAGAATCGCTCCTGCAGATGTACTTTGATTTATGTGAAACCTGTGTGCATCCTTCCATTGACTGTCTTACAATGTAAATAAAATAATACAGTGCATTATTACAGAAAAAAAAAAAAAAAAGAAAGAAAGCACATCATGTCTCGAACCCTGGACCCCCAGTGAGGGAGGTGGGAGCCTTCACCCCTAGCCCACAACGCCTCATGAGAGATTTCTAATTTCATGTGTGAAAGTACTGCAAACAGCGCCCGGCCCTCGCCCCATTGCTGTTGGTTTATGCCTTAGAGGACTCGGACGCTCGCATTTGTAAAGCACGGTGTTTTCCTCCGCCTCCTGCTAGCCTGTTGCCCTTCCCCCATGGGAGCCTGCACAGATCATGCAGTAGACAGGGAGGGAATGCAGGTCATGTGCAATACACAAACGCCCACTGTAGTACTATTTTGCTCACTTACAGTACCGTACTGTAGGTTGCATTTAGCGTAAAGAATCGCTCCTGCAGATGTACTTTGATTTATGTGAAACCTGTGTGCATCCTTCCATTGGATGTACTGTATTGGAGAGAAAAAAAAAAATGTTAAAGTGAATGTCACGGGAACACATTAAAAATAAGGTTGGCACTTCCTTCCCATTGGTGTTGGTTTACAGTATGCCGTAGTGTACTCGGACGCTCATGTAATTGCATTTCAAAGGCACAGTATTTTCCATCGTCTCCCCCCTACCCCCATCGCCCTTCCCCCCTGGGGGCCTGCACAGGGAGGAAATTCAGGTCCTGTGCAATGCACAAACGCTGAAGATCTACAGTACTGTTTTGCTTAGTTGGTAGCGCCAGAATACACTCATTTCATTCACGCTGTTTGGGTGCATTTAGCGTAAAGAATCGCTCCTGCAGATGTACTTTGATTTATGTGAAACCTGTGTGCATCCTTCCATTGACTGTCTTACAATGTAAATAAAATAATACAGTGCATTATTACAGAGAAAAAAAAAAAAAAAGAAAGAAAGCACATCATGTCTCGAACCCTGGACCCCCAGTGAGGGAGGTGGGAGCCTTCACCCCTAACCCACGACGCCTCATGAGAGATTTCTAATTTCATGTGTGAAAGTACTGCAAACAGCGCCCGGCCCTCGCCCCATTGCTGTTGGTTTATGCCTTAGAGGACTCGGACGCTCGCATTTGTAAAGCACGGTGTTTTCCTCCGCCTCCTGCTAGCCTGTTGCCCTTCCCCCATGGGAGCCTGCACAGATCATGCAGTAGACAGGGAGGGAATGCAGGTCATGTGCAATACACAAACGCCCACTGTAGTACTATTTTGCTCACTTACAGTACCGTACTGTAGGTTGCATTTAGCGTAAAGAATCGCTCCTGCAGATGTACTTTGATTTATGTGAAACCTGTGTGCATCCTTCCATTGACTGTCTTACAATGTAAATAAAATAATACAGTGCATTATTACAGAAAAAAAAAAAAAAAAGAAAGAAAGCACATCATGTCTCGAACCCTGGACCCCCAGTGAGGGAGGTGGGAGCCTTCACCCCTAGCCCACGACGCCTCATGAGAGATTTCCAATTTCATGTGTGAAAGTACTGCAAACAGCGCCCGGCCCCCGCCCCATTGCTGTTGGTTTATGCCTTAGAGGACTCGGACGCTCGCATTTGTAAAGCACGGTGTTTTCCTCCGCCTCCTGCTAGCCTGTTGCCCTTCCCCCATGGGAGCCTGCACAGATCATGCAGTAGACAGGGAGGGAATGCAGGTCATGTGCAATACACAAACGCCCACTGTAGTACTATTTTGCTCACTTACAGTACCGTACTGTAGGTTGCATTTAGCGTAAAGAATCGCTCCTGCAGATGTACTTTGATTTATGTGAAACCTGTGTGCATCCTTCCATTGACTGTCTTACAATGTAAATAAAATAATACAGTGCATTATTACAGAAAAAAAAAAAAAAAAGAAAGAAAGCACATCATGTCTCGAACCCTGGACCCCCAGTGAGGGAGGTGGGAGCCTTCACCCCTAGCCCACGACGCCTCATGAGAGATTTCCAATTTCATGTGTGAAAGTACTGCAAACAGCGCCCGGCCCCCGCCCCATTGCTGTTGGTTTATGCCTTAGAGGACTCGGACGCTCGCATTTGTAAAGCACGGTGTTTTCCTCCGCCTTCTGCTAGTCCTCCATTCCCATTATGCATTAGCGAACTCAGACGCTCATATATTTTAAAAGCACGGTGTTTATACATTGTACTGTACATTCTTCCTTTTACACAATTACTGTAGTTGCGTCTCCATACACATACAGTACTGTACTCCATACTTTTTCCACCGCCTCCCGTTACGCCTACAGTATTGCCAGAGCTGTAGATCAATCCGCCGCTATACTGTACGATCGAAAGTACTGGATTAGTGGAGCATTAGCCACACAGTGGTGGAGATGTGTAATGCATGATGAGTATCTAGATCGTCTCAACGCGCCTGCCTGTGATTAAACTCAGCTATCGCCTTAGCGTGGCTAAACGCCCGTCTCGGCGGAGAAACAGTCAAGATAAAGTTGGCTACATCTGTACTGCCACAATCCATGCCAGGATAATATATCTCCCCGACTGTCTCTGGTGCACACAGTATAAAGGCAGCCAGGACAGAGGTGGGAGTGAAGAACAGAGAAGGGAGGCGGGGCTGTGCTTGGGGTGCTGTGTTTACCCAGACATTCTTCCAGTGAGGTGCCTGACCAGAGCCTCTATCAGAGCCCAATGCTAAAAAGTGTGAATTCCAATAAGTACTGATTATAGATCAATACATACATAGATATAGTTTCTGTCTGATTTATTTCATTCCACGGGCCATGGTGTGTGGCTGTGATGTCTTCTGTATTTTATGGTGATAGTCGGAGTTCTCTATTTTATATGTGACTCATTACAATGTTCTTTGTATTGTATGGAGGTCACTTGGATGCTTGGTGTATAATGTGATGGGCACTACAATGCACTCTTTTTTTATCAACGGCCACTGATGCTCTCTGTATAATATGAATGTCACTGTAATGCTCTCTGTATTATCTAGCAGTCACTGCAATACGCTCTGTATTATATGGCATTCACTGCAATGCTCTCTGTATTATATGGCTGCAAGGCTCTCTGTATTATCTAGCAGTCACTGCAATACGCTCTGTATTATATGGCATTCACTGCAATGCTCTTTGTATTATATGGCTGCAAGTTTCTCAGTATTATCTAGCAGTCACTGCAATGCTCTCTGTATTATATGGCATCACTGCAATAATCTCTGCATTATTAATTTATTTAATTTACTGCAGTGCCTAGGTGTGTGGGATGAACACTAATAGAAATATGGAGAAACACATATCACAGACCACACCCCTATATAGACTACTCCCCCACATCATTAGTCATACCGCCGTATCGCTTGTCACACCCCCTGCAGCAGCACACAATAGGCCCTTCCTGATTTTCAGCTCCAGGCCCATGTGGACCTTAATCTGGCACTGACTGTGACAATACATGTATGAGTCAGAAATAGTAATCTAACACTGTGGTTTAATTTCACCAGCAGTGTCTTACAATACGTGTATGGGTATGAAATAAAATATATTACTGTGGTACCACCTTCACCCACAGTGTCACACATAATATGCCCCCGTAGTAGTGCCGCTTGCACATAATACCCTCTGTAGTAGTGCCACGTACATATAATACCCCCTGTAGTAGTGCCTCTTGCACATACAGTAATACTCCCTGTAGTAGTGCCGCTTACACACATTATGCCCAGACACACACACAGTGGCATAACTACCGTGGGTGCCGGGGATGCTGTCTCCTGGGCCTGTAGCTCCCCATGCACCCAGTCATGCGATACAGTCTCTCAGTCTCACTCACATAACAGAAGCAGCGTCTGTTCAGCTGCCTACTCTGGCGCTGGGACGTCCGTGGGGGGAAGCAGACTTCAGTAGAGCCGGAATCCGTGGCGGCGCTGGGGCATGTGTTTCTTGGAACTTCTGTTTTGTTTCTCAGGACTTCCCCCTCCCACCCCTGCAAGCGGGTATTAGCTTGTGGTGGCTACTATGCACAGCGGAGGGGGACAAGCTGGATGTGGAAAGGGGCTGGTCAGAAAAGCAGCAGGGGGTGGACCAGATGAAAGGGGCAGGCTGCATGTGGAGAGCACATAGGTTACACAAGGAGATGGTCGTGTCAGATAAGGAGAGGGGGCAGGTGGGACTAATAGTGGGGGAACAGTTTGAGGAGCGGGGGCTTGGTTACAAGAGACGAGACTGATACTAGAGAGGGTTTGCTGAAGGGAAAGGAAGGACAGCAACAGGGGCCTGGCTTAGCAGAAGTTAGAGCAGAGATGTGCAGCTGGAGTCCAGAGTGCTTGCAGAGAGAGGCACAGCAGCAGGGGGCTTATAGCTAGAACAACAGAGAAGGTTAGCTGGGGTCGGGGGGACAATCTGCAGGCAAAATAAGCGAGAGCTGAGAGCATACAGAAAGATAAAGTATGGAAGGAGCTGGAGGTAAAGGATGGATGATAGAGAGCACGGAAAAAAGAAGAGCTGAGGGGATAATGCTGTTAAGTTTGGGGGGAGAAACTGAGAAGCCTGAATGGCGAAACATGCAGCCTCTGGCGATCGTGCATGCCAGTGGAGAGTGTGGCAGGAGCAATTCAGCAGAATAATGAGACAGCGCTAGCACCTGTGAAGCCAACGGTCTCAAGGTTAATGTGTGTGACTACAGTATATACAGGTTGTTTTTTTGTTAGACTACATCTTAATGACACCTCAGTCTCTACACTGTCAGGTTCCACCCCCTTTTTTGCTTTTCTGTCCTTTTCAGCCGCTCTGTCCCCCCACATCCAGGGTCATTGGGCAGGTGGGCCGGCCCGGTCCCACAGAGGCTCAAGAAGGCCGTGTGCAGCTGTCTGAATAATCCCCCCCACCCCCCCAATGCCAGTGCCAATTCAGAACCCCTGTCCATCCCTTCCCACGTCACTTTAGCGGAGCACTGGGAAGCTCTTTCAGCATTTTGCTGTGGGGCCCAGAAAGGTCTAGTTACGCACCTGCACACACAGATACACACACACACACACACACACACACACACACACACACACACACACACACACACACATACATACATGCACTTTCTCTCACTCACTCTCTTTCCATAAACTTACCTTTCAAAGTCTAGCTGGCTGGAGCTGTGCTGTAGCAACCTGGTCCTGCATAGCCCCACCTCCATTTCCATGTAGCTCCATCCCTATGTCCCATGTAGCTCCGCCCCTATGTCCCATGTAGCTCTGCCCCTTTTCCAGTCGAACGCTGACACTCAGGAGGGGCGGTGGGAGGATGCTGCAAGCTGCCGGTGCTGCTGCCTGTCAGTGTGACAGGTGCAGCCGGCAGCAGCAGGGGGTTCAGGGCGGCACAGCAGCAGGGAAGTAGAGCAGGGAGAGTGCCTCTCCAGCCTGGCGCCTACATGCTCTGCATCCCTTTGCTGAGCGGGTAGCGCCGGGCCTGTGTGTATGATTATAGTACACTGTACACCAGTGACATGCGGTGAGGTGGAGCCTTTCCTGTCATACTAACATTTGTGCCAGAGTTTTGACTGTATAAAGTGTGAGAAAAATACAAAGAAAATGTTTGAAAAATCTTTTTTGCATTTTTCTAATAATTTTCAAAGCCAAAAATCTTAAGCGATCAGGTCTGAATTAGGCCCCATGTGCACTGCAGGGGAGGCAGATATAACATGTGCAGCGAGAGTTAGATTTGGGTGGGTTATATTGTTTCTGTGCAGGGTAAATACTGGCTGCTTTATTTTTACACTGCAATTTAGATTTCAGTTTGAACACACCCCATCCACATCTAACTCTCTCTGCACATGTTATATCTGCCACTCCTGCAGTGCACATGGGGGGTAATTCCAAGTTGATCGCAGCAGGATATTTTTTAGCAGTTGGGCAAAACCATGTGCACTGCAAGGGGGGCAGATATAACATGTGCAGAGAGAGATAGATTTGGGTGTGGTGAGTTCAATCTGCAATCTAAATTGCAGTGTAAAAATAAAGCAGCCAGTATTTACCCTGCACAGAAAAAAATAACCCACCCAAATCTAACTCTCTATGCAAATGTTATATCTGCCCCCCTTGCAGTGCACATGGTTTTGCCCAACTGCTAAAAAATATCCTGCTGCGATCAACTTGGAATTACCCCCATGGTTTTGCCCATTAGCAAACAAATTCGTTGCTGTGATCAGATCTGAATTAGGCCCATGTGCTATGTTTTCGATGCCTGTAAAGCGCCTTGAGTCCTATGGGAGAAATAAGAAAAATTATTATTATTATTATTATTTTATAAATAAGAGACTGTCTAGAATAGATGACACTTTCAAATTGCAGGGAGGGAGACTGCCAGGTACGGTTAGGGAGAAGTTTCTCTTTTACAAAGGTTGATAGGTGTATGAAACAGTCTCCCTGAGGTTTTGTTGGGACCCACAAAGAAGAAACAGAGAATGCATATGATAGATATAGTGCTACTAGTGCTCCACCCGAGTGAAGTCAAAATGCATACTTTGATATACTGTAAAAGCATACATATAACACGTGTAAGAATGGAACCCATTGGTTTCAGTGACCCCACACTTTTCAAGCATTTGCACTAGGGAGTGTTTCTATTATGCAAAGTTTTCCCTAGGTTGCCTGATTCATTTACGTCCCTTAAATAAACACATTAAAAAGGGTAAGTGCTTATTAGCAATCACATGATGTGCTTGTCAATTAGGAAGGCATTCAATTAGAAGCAATGTTCTCATATACCCAGAGGCAGATTTTGGGGTCTGGCCGCACCTATGCACAACATTATTGGCCACCGCCCTCCCTCTAAAAAAAAAAAAGTATAGATAATGCCCCCACGGAATGTTTGAGCTGGTACTGGGCAATGTCAGAGTCACCTGAGAAAAATAACACTCAGGAGAGCAGGAGGGCTGGGAGGGTGAGATGAGGCGTGTGTGTGTGTGTGGGGGGGATATTATTGCTGGGAGGGTAAGAGGAGGAGGGCATTAATGCAGGTTGGGTGAGTGGAAGGGGGGTATTAATTCACAGGTGAGATGAAGGGGGGATTTTCATGCAGGGTGTGTAAGAGGAGGATCGTTATTAATACCAGAAGAGAGAGGAGGGGGGATATTAATAGAGGGTGGGTGATAGGAGGGGCATTAATGCATGGTGCGTGTGAGGAGAGGGTATTAATGCAGAGTGGGTTAGAGGAGGGGCAGTAAGGATACCGATGGATAAAATAACAGGTGGCAGGATAAGTGGAAAGAGCAGGCTTGCAGGATGTGATGCAGGAGAGTAATGTCGGCTGCAGGGGCAGAGGTGAGTGAGGGCACCGCTGTACTTGTGCTGGGAGAGATGCTGCCATCCGGACTGGCTGCTCCCAGGCACCGCTCCTCTTTAGGTGATCGGGTGACTCAGGCAGTGGCCGGCCTCAGTGGTGCGGTACAGTGACCCCGCATGTGCTGCTCCTGCCCTTGTCAGTGATCCTGGCTGCTTCTCCTAACGTGCACCGCCAGACTCAGACGGATCCCTTGATGTTCTCCCCAGGCAGCGGACTGTAGAATCCTGTCACTTCCTCGGAACTAGCCCATAGGCTTAAAGTGTCAGACTCAGGGCGGTGACGGGTGGCCAGCAGCGTGTCACGGCCAGGGCAGAATATGTGGCTATGAAACAGATAGACCTCCAGTCACAGGAAGGAGAACACTGTGCTGTGCCGCCACCAGGAGGTGCCACCCATAGGCATGTGCCTCACGTGCCTAGTGGGAAATCCGGTACTGCATATACCCATAAGTTAGTGCAGCTATATGCTGAACTTATAGTTCCACTGGACACCATAATTTTTGTTTGCAGACCCACAGGATTCAGAAGTGCCTTGGGCACCTTATCAGAGCCTCAAGGCTAAAAACCTCAATTTTGCTTCATGTTAAATTGTAGAGTTTATTATAATTGCCCTGATTGCAAGTGTTCTTAGTGCAGAAGAAAAGGGTGTGGCTCCACTCAAAAGTGTTCAGTTAGAATACATCAAAAGCCAGCATTTGCAGGATAATGTGACAGATTGTCCATATTACAGCTACTGGCGGTGCACCCAGGCCCAGCGCTACCCACTCAGCAAAGGGATGCAAAGCCGGTAGGCGCCGGACTGGAGAGGCGCTCCTCCTGCTTTGAATCCCTGCTGCACGCCTGACCCCTCTGCAGCCAGCTGCTGTGCCTGTCACACTGACAGGCAGCGGCGCCGGCAACTTGTAGCCTCCTCCTCCTCCCCACTACCCTGTGACAGCGGCAGTGTTCAGCTAGTAGGGGGCAGAGCTACGTGGTTTTGAGGGGGTGGAGCTACATAGGGCCTACAGGGGTGGAGCTACAGTGGACCAGGCAGCTACAGAATGATCCTGTATGCCAGCCAGCCATCGTAAGTACGCTTTAGGGGAGAACCAGAACGTTATATGGATGAAATAGTGATGTGGCATGGAAGTCAATGTCCCTCCTATGATTAGTTCTGATGCAGTAGCTGCCATTTACCACTTGTGTAAATGGAATGCTTGGTTCCCCATTTCTCCAAAGTGTCGTACCCAGGTATGTAGACACAGCAGCTCCCACATATGTGTACTACTGTTTGTCAAACATAAAAACATTGTGCTCTGTCAATAAATAGTTTATACAGTTTTATCCTATTAGGAGAAGGCTATGCAATTTTGCTGTCTGTCGTAATGTGTAAAAAGTGGGACGCTGTTTGCCGTAATGTGTAAAAAGAGGGACGCTGTTTGCCGTAATGTGTAAAAAGGGGGACGCTGGCTGCCATAATGTGTAAAAAGGGGGATGCTGTTTGCCGTAATGTGTAAAAAGGGGTCGCTGTCTGCCGTAATGTGTAAAAATGGGGACGCTGTCTGCCGTAATGTGTAAAAATGGGGACGCTGTCTGCAGTAATGTGTAAAAAGGGGGACGCTGTCTGCCGTAATGTGTAAAAAGGGAATGCTGTCTGCAGTAATGTGTAAAAAGGGGGTCGCTGTCTGCCGTAATGTGCAAAAATGGGGACGCTGTCTGCCGTAATGTGTAAAGATGGGGACGCTGTCTGCAGTAATGTGTAAAAAGGGGGACACTGTTTGCCGTAATGTGTAAAAAGGGGGATGCTGGCTGCCGTAATGTCTAAAAAGGGGGACGCTGTCTGCCGTAATGTGTACAAAGGGGACACTGGCTGCCGTAATGTGTAAAAAGGGGGTCGCTGTCAGCCGTAATGTGTAAAAATGGGGATGCTGTCTGCCGTAATGTGTAAAAATGGGGATGCTGTCTGCAGTAATGTGTAAAAAGGGGACGCTGTCTGCTGTAATGTGTAAAAAGAGGGACACTGTCTGCCGTAATGTGTAAAAAAGGGGACGCTGTCTGCCGTAATGTGTAAAAAAGGGGACGCTGTCTGCCGTAATGTGTAAAAAGGGGGACTGTCTGCCGTAATGTGTAACAAGGGGGACTGTCTGCCATAATGTGTAAAAAGGGGGACTGTCTGCCGTAATGTGTAAAAAGAGGGACGCTGTCTGCCGTAATGTGTAAAAAAGGGGACGCTGTCTGCCGTAATGTGTAAAAATGGGGACGCTGTCTGCCGTAATGTGTAAAAAGGGGGACTGTCTGCTGTAATGTGTAACAAGGGGGACTGTCTACAATAATGTATAAAAAGGGGGACTGCCGTAATGTGTAAAAGGTGGACTCTTTCGTAATGTGTAAAAAGGTGATGATGTCTGCAGTAATACTGTATGTAAAAATGGGAATCTGTCCGCCGTAATGTGTAAAAGGGGCTCTACCTGGTGTAGTGACTCTACTGTACAGTGTAATTTGAATAATGGAGACTACTGTGCACCGTAATATGAATTTGTGTTATTTTGTGGCCACACCCCTTCCCCATGAAGCCCAATATTTTTGTCGTGTGCCTACGGCTCACCCTGCCCCTATTTTACATAAAGTGGGGGGGCGCCGATGCCGTTTCTTGCACACAGTGCTAAAATGTCTAGTTACGGCATTGATTTGTGTTATGCACACTATCATCTGCCTTTTCTATGTTTCTTTTAAGTCCATCCAAAGTAGTGCTCTGAAGTTTTCTCCAAGGAAATTGTGACTTAATTTCCTTATCCTGTGTGGCCTTCACTATACGCTGAACCACCATCTGGACCTCAACGTCGGGATGTACTAAGATGTTACACTGCGCTGAGCTATGTTGCACTATGCTAATAGCCCTCTTTCTTATTGCTCCGAAGCCCCCACCCCCCACCTCCTACTCCCCCGGAGCAGCACTGCCGCCTCCCACCTCTCTCCTCCCTGGGAAATGAGGACACCCAGGAGCAAACATCCCCCTCTCTTCCACCATCTCCTGCTCCCTCCACAGCCTCCTCCTTTCCCGGCTGCGCAGTGACACAAGAGCCGCACACACTCTCTCCCGCCCAGCGCTGGCTGCAGGTGGCAGCGAATGAGCGGATGATGGGAAGTCATGGAGCCGTGGCCAGTCAAAGGCGCATCTATCCACCCAGGCAACACTCCCCTTCCCATTGTGTAATGTTACCATGGTGCCCCGCATTGCTTCCTTCCGACTGGAGTATGGCGGGATCAGTCTGCGGCTAGGCCCCAGACTGTTAACAACTGTAGCACCCGAGAACGGATCTAGAATACGTCCCTGTCCCTGGGTCACTCACCCCGGTGTAATGTCCGCGCAGTCTGCATGTAATGCCTCCGCCGTGCACAGTGCTGTCACGCCGGGTGTAGACAAGGAACAATCTGTGTGGTGTGTACGTGTCTGCTGGGGTCACTGCGATAACACTGCATAGGAGCGTTAAGAGGGCTATAAGCGCAACGTAATATCTTAGTACATCCTGCCCATAGCCTTAATAAAAACTACTGTACATGGAGGTGTTCAAATGTGCTGTGTCTCAACAGGTCTCATCTTCCACCAGAAGCATGCTTGTAATGCCTGGTTCCAGTTTATTCTTGATATAATGCCTTCGACGCGCGTTGTCCCTTTTTCAGTTATGGGAGGGCGCATTATAGTTTGCAGGGGGGCGCTGAACACCCTAGCACTGGCCCTGGGTGCACCATAAAGTCAATGAGTATCATTTAAGTACAAAGAGAAGAGTGGAGTCTTCTTTTTTTGGCGCACTCTTCAAGACAAAGTAGAATTTATATTTTTCTTAATATAAACCATAGCCTTTAGTAAATTCAGATAAAATATTGTCTCCTAACAAAAACGTAATATAAATAAAAAGCAGTGTAGGCTTTAAGCATGGCTGGAGTAAGGGAGGGGCGAAAGGGGCGGCCGTCCTCGGGCCCCCACAGATTAGGGGCCCCCACACACTGCATTGTCAATTGTGTAGGATTTGGTCTCTCTCCGGCGGCTCAGCTGTTTAGTAACAGCGACAGCCAAGGAGCTGCTGCAGCAGTCTCGCAGGATGAAGATGGGAAATCCCACGAGACAGTGAAGTGGTGCACTGGGCGTGCTGTGCTGCTCCGTGCCGTGATGTGAGAGCTGCTAAATCAGTGCAGCACACCTCTGCTTATATAGAGCGGTTGTGAGGGGAGTTGTGGGGGTGCAGTGCCGCCTGCACTAGGAGGGTTGGATAGATGATTGTAGGTGTTGGCTGTGCTGGGGGGAATCCGAAGTGCTGCCTATATTGGGGAAAGGAGTGGCGGGGGGGGGTGTGCTGTGCTTTCTATACGCCGCAGGAGACCCCGGTACCTGGCAGGGACACTCAGTCCAGTTGGGTTTGGAGGCAGATCTCTTGAGCCCCTCATCACCACAGTGTCCTCACTGTGTCTCACACTGCCCTCCTGGGAACCCCTCAGTGTGTGTGTGTGTGTGTGTGTGTGTGTGTGTGTGTGTGTGTGTGTGTGTGTGTGTGTGTCGTGCAGGGGCGGGGGGGGGGGGCGGTTGACCTTTGCCTGTGATATTAGTACTAGGGGCCCCCACTACCTCTGTTGCCCTGGGCCCCCCACAGCCTTAATCCGGCCCTGGCGTTAAGGCAGTAAAAACACTTCTTTAAAGGTCAAATATCAAGTTTTATAATCTACTTTCCTGATTTAGGTAATAAGCAGAGATGTGCGGCGGACACTTTTCGGGTTTTGTGTTATGGTTTTGGATCTGGATCTCCTTTCGTGTTTTGAATCTGGATTGGTTTTGACAAAATCACCCTTTCGTGTTTTGGTTTTGGATCTGGATTTTTTTTTTTAAACATAAAAACAGCTAAAATCACAGAATTTGTTTTTTATGTTCCTACAGTATTATTAACCTCAATAACATTCATTTCCACTCATTTCCAGTCTATTCTAAACACCTCACACCTCATAATATCGTTTTCAAGCCTAAAGGTTGCACCGAGGTAGCTGGATGACTAAGCTAAGCGACACAAGTAGACGGTATAAACACCTGGCCCATCTAGGAGTTGCACTGCAGTGGCAGACAGGCTGGCAGTATTAAAAACTAGGCCCCAAAGAGCACATAATGCAAAGAAAATAAAGAGGTGTAAATATGGAATTGTCATTGGGCCCTCCTGCCCACCCTTATGTTGTTTAAAAAGGACATGCATAGTTTAATAAACCCATCATTTCAGCAACAGGTGGTCCCCCTGGAAAAAGTTTGCCAAGTTCTCCGAAGCATAGCTAGCTACAAACATACCACCTCCTTATTTGATGACTTTTCACATTATGAGAAGAGGCAAGAGGAAGAGGACAGTGTCAAGAAGGTGATTAAAAATTAGAGAGGCACACGCAATCCGGAACAACACACAGACTTTCACCTCCACCCCTATCTTGGTGTAGAACAGAAAGGACTTTAACCAAGCAAATATATAATTACCACATTACTGCACAAACTGAAAAACTAGCGGCCAAAGCCTCAGAATTTATACCCCCTTCTCCATTTTCAAGGATTATGATAATCTCGGATTTAATGCTGGGATGCAAATTACCTGGTTTATACCACAGGTTCAAGATTGGATATTTTCCCCTCTACGGAGTCTGGAGATTTATTTTGTGAAAATCTTGTGGGTTTCTTTTTCCCCCCATTATTTTATTGCATTTTTATTTACATATTTTGTGGCAGATGCCTTATTTTTGTTTTTCCCAGCTCCCAGTTACACGCATGTGAGCATAACTGTGTCACAATTACACGCATGTGAGCATACCTGTGTGTCTTGTTTATTTTATTCATATTTTATTTTTAAATAAAGCAGCCCCTTAGATGTTTTAGCAGCCCCTCATGAGCCCCCACAGCATCCCCGGATTGGGCAAGTTGAGTTTGGGTGGGTTCGGTACAGCACTAAGCAGGATGCTGCAGTGATTTTTTTGTTATTGAGCACCTGTCCTAGTGGAGTTTACCACTCTAGTCGAAACTCATTTCATTTTATAAGTAGGAATGCCAAAAGCATGCCTCAGCCTGGACAGCTTCCTGGCTGTAAGCCACCATGAGACTCCATACTGGGCCCTTATTCAGTAACTGTTTGTGCCTCACAGGAGCTCCTTGTCCATCTAGTGCTGCTGTGTAATGGAAAGCTGATACATTGCAAGATCACCGAAACTCTGTTCTTCTAACACCGCGAGGTCTTGCGATAACTAGAGATGAGCGGGTTCGGTTCCTCGGAATCCGAACCCCCCCGAACTTCAGCCTTTTTACACGGGTCCGAGGCAGACTCGGATCTTCCCGCCTTGCTCGGCTAACCCGAGCGCGCCCGAACGTCATCATCCCACTGTCGGATTCTCGCGAGGCTCGTATTCTATCGCGAGACTCGGATTCTATATAAGGAGCCGCGCGTCGCCGCCATTTTCACACGTGCATTGAGATTGATAGGGAGAGGACGTGGCTGGCGTCCTCTCCGTTAGAATAGATAAAGACACTTGAGTTGATTACTTAGTAATTTTGGGGAGCATTAGGAGTACTCAGAGTGCAGAGTTTTGCGGATAGTTACTAGTGACTGACCACCACCAGTTTTATTTATTATTTAATATAATCCGTTCTCTGCCTGAAAAAAAAAAACGATACACAGTCACATACCATATCTGTGCTCAGCCTCAGTGTGCTGCATGATAATATCATCTATATGTATATCTGACTGTGCTGAGTGCTCACTGCTCACACAGCTGAATTGTGGGGGAGACTGGGGTGCAGATATAGCAGGAGTACAGTGCACACTTTTGCTGCCAGTGTGACTGACCAGTGACCACCAGTATATTGTCTGCCTGAAAAAGTTAAACACTCCTGTGGTGTTTTTTTTTTTATTCTATAAACGCATTCTGCTGACAGTGTCCAGCAGGTCCGTCATTCATTATATTATATAAATATTTACCTGCAGTAGTGTTATATTTTTTTTGTTCATCTCTATCATCTTTATCATCTCTATATTAGCAGACGCAGTACGGTAGTCCACGGCTGTGGCTACCTCTGTGTCGTCAGTGCTCGTCCATAATTGTATACCTACCTGTGGTGGGTTTTTTTTTTCTATCTTCTTCATACTAGTAGTTTAGGAGTCTGCTGACAGTGTCCAGCAGGTCCGTCATTATATTATATATACCTGCAGTAGTGATATATATATATTTTTTATATCATTATCATCTCTATACTAGCAGACGCAGTACGGTAGTCCACGGCTGTTGCTACCTCTGTGTCGTCAGTGCTCATCCATAATTGTATACCTACCTGTGGTGGGGTTTTTTTTTCTATCTTCTTCATACTAGTAGTTTAGGAGTCTGCTGACAGTGTCCAGCAGGTCCGTCATTATATTATATATACCTGCAGTAGTGATATATATATTTTTTTTATATCATTATCATCTCTATACTAGCAGACGCAGTACGGTAGTCCATGGCTGTAGCTACCTCTGTGTCGTCAGTGCTCGTCCATAATTGTATACCTACCTGTGGTGGGGTTTTTTTTTCTATCTTCTTCATACTAGTAGTTTAGGAGTCTGCTGACAGTGTCCAGCAGGTCCGTCATTATATTATATATACCTGCAGTAGTGATATATATATATTTTTTAAATCATTATCATCTCTACACTAGCAGACGCAGTACGGTAGTCCACGGCTGTAGCTACCTCTGTGTCGTCAGTCACTCGTCATCCGTAAGTATACTAGTATCCATCCATCTCCATTGTTTACCTGAGGTGCCTTTTAGTTGTGCCTATTAAAATATGGAGAACAAAAATGTTGAGGTTCCAAAAATAGGGAAAGATCAAGATCCACTTCCACCTCGTGCTGAAGCTGCTGCCACTAGTCATGGCCGAGACGATGAAATTCCATCAACGTCGTCTGCCAAGGCCGATGCCCAATGTCATAGTACAGAGCATGTAAAATCCAAAACACAAAATATCAGTAAAAAAAGGACTCAAAAATCTAAAATAAAATCGTCGGAGGAGAAGCGTAAACTTGCCAATATGCCATTTACCACACGGAGTGGCAAGGAACGGCTGAGGCCCTGGCCTATGTTCATGGCTAGTGGTTCAGCTTCACATGAGGATGGAAGCACTCAGCCTCTCGCTAGAAAAATGAAAAGACTTAGGGGTATATGCAATTCACAGCGAATCGCGGCAAATTATCACCGTTTTTTAATTCGACACAATTCGACAGGTGAATTCCGGCAGGTGGCTGCCGGAATTCACCATATTCAATGAAAAACGGATTCGACATTCCCGCGGGCGAAAAACGGCCGATTTGCCGGATTTTGCCGCAATTTAAAAAAAATGGGAAAAAACGGGAAAAAATGGCGTGGGGTCCCCCCTCCAAAGCATAACCAGCCTCGGGCTCTTCGAGCTGGTCCTGGTTCTAAAAATGCGGGGGGAAAATTGACAGGGGATCCCCCGTATTTTTAAAACCAGCACCGGGCTCTGCGCCTGGTGCTGGTGCAAAAAATACGGGGGACAAAACGAGTAGGGGTCCCCCGTATTTTTCACACCAGCATCGGGCTCCACTAGCTGGACAGATAATGCCACAGCCGGGGGTCACTTTTATACAGTGCCCTGCGGCCATGGCATTAAATATCCAACTAGTCACCCCTGGCCGGGGTACCCTGGGGAAGTGGGGACCCCTCCAATCAAGGGGTCCCCCCCCAGCCACCCAAGGGCCAGGGGTGAAGCCCGAGGCTGTCCCCCCCATCCAATGGGCTGCGGATGGGAGGCTGATAGCCTGGAGTAAAATGTCTGAATATTGTTTTTTCCAGTAGTACTACAAGTCCCAGCAAGCCTCCCCCGCAAGCTGGTACTTGGAGAACCACAAGTACCAGCATGCGGGAGAAAAACGGGCCCGCTGGTACCTGTAGTACTACTGGAAGAAAAATACCCAAATAAAAACAGGACACACACACCGGGATAGTAAAACTTTAATTCATACGTCGACACACAACACACATACTTACCTATGTTCACACGCCGACATCGGTCCTCTTCTCCATGTAGAATCCACGGATACCTGAAAAGAAAAGATCAATATACTCACCTCAGCCAGGGTCCAGAGATAAATCCAGGTACTTGGCAAAATAAAAAAACGCAAAGACCCGATCCTGCGGACTGAAAGGGGTCCCATATTGACATATGAGACCCCTTTCCCCGAATGAGCCGGGACCCCACATGACTCCTGTCACTAAGGTCCCTTCAGCCCATCAGGAAGCGCTACTACGTGGCGCTCACCTGATTGGCTGTGCGCTGTCTGAATTTAGACGGCGCATCGCACAGCTCCCTCCATTATATTCAATGGTGGGAACTTTGCGGCTAGCGGTGGGGTCACCCGCCGGTCAGCGGCTGACCGCGGGTAACCCCCGCAGACGGCAAAGTTCCCACCATTGTAAGTAATGGAGTAAGCTGTGCGATGCGCTGTCACAGCACAGACAGCGCACAGCCAATCAGGTGAGCGCCACGTAGTAGCGCTTCCTGATTGGCTGAAGGGACCTTTCTGTGACAGCTGTCACGGAGAGGACTCTCAGCATTCGGGGTAAGGGGTCCCATGTGTAAGCATGGGACCCCTTTCAGTCCGTTTGGTCGGGTGTCCGGTTTGTTGTTTTTTTACAAGTACGTGGATTTATCTCTGGACCCTGGTTGAGGTGAGTATATTGATCTTTTCTTTTCAGGTATCCGTGGATTCTACATGGAGAAGAGGACCGATGTCGGCGTGTGAACATAGGTAAGTATGTGTGTGTCGACGTATGAAATAAAGTTTTACTTTCACGGTGTGTGTGTCCTGTTTTTATTTGGGCAATTGTTTCCCAGTAGTACTACAGGTACCAGCGGGCCCGTTTTTCTCCTGCATGCTGGTACTTGTGGTTCTCCAAGTACCAGCTTGCGGGGGAGGCTTGCTGGGACTTGTAGTACTACTGGAAAAAAACAATATTCAGACATTTTACTCCAGGCTATCAGCCTCCCATCCGCAGCCCATTGGATGGGGGGGACAGCCTCTGGCTTCACCCCTGGCCCTTGGGTGGCTGGGGGGGGGACCCCTTGATTGAAGGGGTCCCCACTTCCCCAGGGTACCCCGGCCAGGGGTGACTAGTTGGATATTTAATGCCACGGCCGCAGGGCACTGTATAAAAGTGACCCCCGGCTGTGGCATTATCTGTCCAGCTAGTGGAGCCCGATGCTGGTGTGAAAAATACGGGGGACCCCTACTCGTTTTGTCCCCCGTATTTTTTGCACCAGCACCAGGCGCAGAGCCCGGTGCTGGTTTTAAAAATACGGGGGATCCCCTGTCAATTTTTCCCCCCGCATTTTTAGAACCAGGACCAGCTCGAAGAGCCCGAGGCTGGTTATGCTTTGGAGGGGGGACCCCACGCCATTTTTTTCAGGGATTTTACCATCCATCTATAAAAAAAAATAAAAAAATAAAAAAATATTATTTTAAAAAATATATAAATATTACTTGTGCCTCCAAAAAAGACAAACCAAGTTCCTAATCCCTTCTAATATAAATAGATCTGATATTACCAAGAAAAAAAAAAAAACATGTTTTAATTTTTTTTTATTGGTTTCACCCTCCAAAGTGTGGCGGATTGGGCCAGGTGTTTGTGTCGGCCACTTGGGTCGCTTAGCTTAGCCATCCAGCGACCTCGGTGCAAATTTTAGGACTAAAATTAATATTGTGAGGTGTGAGGTGTTCAGAATAGACTGAAAATGAGTGGAAAATATGGTTATTGAGGTTAATAATACTTTGGGATCAAAATGACCCCCAAATTCTATGATTTAAGCTGTTTTTTAGGGTTTTTTGAAAAAAACACCCGAATCCAAAACACACCCGAATCCGACAAAAAAAATTCGGTGAGGTTTTGCCAAAACGCGTTCGAACCCAAGACACGGCCGCGGAACCGAACCCAAAACCATAACACAAAACCCGAAAAATTTCCGGTGCACATCTCTAGCGATAACCCTACGCAGCCCTTACATTGTACAATTATTAAGGAGAAAACATTTACAAAATAAAGAAAAAGAACCCTGTACAACAAATGCGCATCTTGTAAATAATCCCAAAATGTGGAACATTAATAAATCAAAATTAAGGTTTACTAATTGGAGCCATTAATTTGAGTCCCTAACATGAAATAATTGAGAAGAACCTCTCTCTAATGCTGGGTACACAGTGCACACTAGAAGATATATCTACTAGAGATGAGCAGGTTCAGACGGGGCACCAGTGGAATTATATGGCAGACATATAGACATAGGTGTGTTTACAAAATCTAGTTTTCTCTGGCAGTTGCTGGAGAAAATGAAGTAGGAGATGTTGCCATGTCATGTTCCGCTGGATTATGATTCTGTCTCTTCTAAGTCTGACTGACTTTGGCCACAAATGTGGCCTCTCCCCACTTTATTGGAAAACACTTAGTTAAACTTAGAATTTCCATTTCCAATTTGCGGCTATATGTTTTCACAAATCTGGTTGCGATGTTGAAGCTTGTTTCATATTCTGCTCTAGGCTTTAGTTTAAACCTAGGTTCAAGTACAGGAGCACCCCTGGAATTATACAACAGTGCTTCTGGACTTATAAAGCAGGTAGGCAGCACCCCTGGACTTATAGAGCAGATAGGCAACACTCCTTGCCTTATACAGCTTAGGTAGACTCTCCGGAGAATTACACAGCACAGTAGACAGACAGCAGCACCCCTGGACTTAAATGGCAGTGGGGCCGCACCCTTGGACTGATAGGGCAGAGGAGCAGCACCCCATATAGGGCAGCACCCCTGGAATCATGGGGCAGACATGCAAAATAGGATTGTCCTTGGGCCCTCCCACCCGCCCTTATGTTGTATAAACAGGACATGCACACTTTAACAAACCAGTCATTTCAGCAACAGAATCTGCCACATGAATGTGGCTGAAATGATTGGTTGTTTGGGCCCCCATCAAAAAAGAAGCAATTAATCTCCCCTTGCACAAACTGGCTCTACAGAGGCAAAATGTCATCCTCTAATTCCTCACCCCCTTCAGTGTTTAATTCCTCATCCTCACAGAGAAATAACTCCACCCTGGAGAGGTGGATTTTTTTATATTTTGCCCAGGCATGACAATGGGGTTTTTCATCCCATGGCCAACAACTGTCTCCGCTGGTCCCTTATTCAAACAAACCACATCACCATCAGAATCCTCATCATTAACTACCTTCTCAGCGCCAGCATACAGGACTTGGCCACAGCGTTCCTTTATTTTTACAGCACCCCTGTATTTTTACAGCATACAGGACAGGACCACAGTGTTCCTTTCTTTTTACAGCACCCCTGTATTTTTAAAGCATACAGGAGAAGGCCACAGCATTTCTTTATGTTTACAGCACCCAACAGGGCCACAGCACTTCTTTAATTTTACAGCACCCTTGTATTTTTACAGCATACAGGACAGGACCCCACATTTCTTTATTTTTACAGCACCCCTGTATTTTTACAGCATACAGGACAGGGCCCCACATTTCTTTCTTTTTACTGCACCCCTGTATTTTTACAGCATAGAGGACAGGGCCACAGCGTTCTCTTATTTTTACAGCATACAGGACAGGGCCACAGTGTTCATTTATTTTTACAGCATCCCTGTATTTTTACAGCACACAGAACAGCACCCCTGTACAGCACCCCAAACAGCACAGGTCACCCCAGAACAGCACCCATGTACAGCAGAGGACAGCAGCACCCCTAACAGCACAGTACACCATCCAGGACACCATCCCAGAACACGACAGGACAGCAGCACCACTAACAGCACAGGACACCAACCCAAAACAGCACAGGACAGCAGCACTCCTGTATGCTACCACCCACAGACAGACAGAGGTCTGTCTCCCTAACTCTCCAAGTCTGGAGTGAAAATGGTGGCGACACGCAACTCCTTATATAGAATCCAAATCCCACAAGATCTGACAGCGGGATGATGATGTTTTGCCTCTATCTGGGATCCGAGTCTGTAGGGAAGTCCTGAGCCGGACTCGGATCCAGGCTTGGATCCTAAAGTCTGGGTGGTTCAGTTCTCAGAGATTCGAACTCGCTCATCACTAGTAATAAGTAGTGGGAAATGACATAAATTTAGGTCCTGTATTGGACTCGGGTTAGCACACCTTTATTATACAATAACAAATTTACTGTATCCCCCACTCATATCAAATAAATAGTTTGGGCAAATTGGTGAAAGCTGTTGATGTGTTCTCTTGATCAAAGTTTTAGGAATTAAGTGCTTGTTGCCAAAGATAGGCTTAGAGATCAGAGAAAGTAGAGATGAATCTGCTGTCCGTGTTAGTCTTGAGTGTCCCAATAACTCCGACCTACTGCACTGGGTATTCCCAGGTGGTCTCCCACCAGGTACTTGCTCGGCCCTATACTGTATAGTTTCCAAAATCAGATGAGATTGTGCATATGCAGTACGGTATGATAGTAGGTCACTGGTATTTCAGTCCGTCTTTCTCCTGAATCATTGATGAGAGTTCATGAAAAAAAGAGTTGTTTTTAGAAAAAGATGTACAAGTGGGATCTGCTTTTGGTGTTAGGCAGTAAATATAAACCTACCAGTTGAGAAACTGATATACAGTAGGTAGAGAGATTTACTGGATCACCAATGAGAGTCTCAGAAAATAAGAATGATTAACTTAGAGGTGCCTGTAAGGGAATCCAATTTAACAAAACAAATAAATGACAGAATGAGTGCTGGATCTGACAGAATGATGCTGGTTCCAGCTACATTTATATTGTCATTAATTCAACTGAACAAAATCACACAATTTGCTCTATGGAGTAGGAGAGTCACAGCGTGAATGCATATAAACTACTCAGGTGTCTGAAAAGTTAGTGTCGTAGAGTAGGTTTATAAGCCCTGCTGTGATGCTGTGTGCAGTAGCAGGAAACAGGAGGGGGGGTGGTGAAATGATAAGGTCTCCAATGAAAATCCTAGAGATACAAAGTAAGTGTGGTTGGTGTCCCATCTATGAGGAGTACAATTCACCAAAGATAGAAATCCCAAATTAGGGTATCCCCAGCTTTCAGTAATAAATCAGACAGTAATAGCTGCGTGTTGGAGAGCCTCTATACCAACATATCAAAAAATGGTAGTTGAGAGTGTTGCTCAAATACGTGGTGCAGCCAAGGAGTATGCCCATCTATGTGAGACGTGTGCAGCGCTCAATGGGTGGCTATACAGGCAAAGGTAGCTTAACCTGAGCTGCTAGAATAGGGATGATCTGGTGGAGGTATAGTGGCTGTCAAGCTTTACCAGTTAATGCTGGGATGCCGCTCCCGCTGCTCGAGGTCAGTGAGCTTGTGCCATTGTCATAGATGCTGCTGAGGGGTGTGCTATACAGGTCCCGCTGCTGCTGCCTTGCTGCCTCCGGGAAGACGCATTTCGCCCGCGATGCTCGGGCTTGTTCAACTCTCTCTTCTCTTTGTATTTAAGTGTTCTTAGTGTTTAAAGTATGTACCAACATTTTCTCTTTTTTCTTGTGGCACTAAAAGTCTCAGCATGGTAGCACCTCTTATAATGTGGAGAACTAGGAAGGGCAGTCCAGCTCCACCTCTTCCATATATTCTATATTGCATATATGTGTGTGCACTTGAAGGTAGAGACTCCATCACTTGGACTAGCACCTCTCCCCCCTCCGCTTCAATGTTTTTAATTAGTAGAGGGTCCATACATTTGCAGACTACATATTGTAATAGGAATTATGAATGGTTAGACTTGGATAAATTGATATAATATGCCAGTATTAGGAATGGGTCCGGGGCATGGGACCGCCCTTGGTTGGTGTGGCCAGGCTGCTTTGGGCATCATAATTTTAAAACATTTCTCTATCGTCCTAAGTGGATGCTGGGGTTCCTGAAAGGACCATGGGGAATAGCGGCTCCGCAGGAGACAGGGCACAAAAAAGTAAAGCTTTTACCAGATCAGGTGGTGTGCACTGGCTCCTCCCCCTATGACCCTCCTCCAGACTCCAGTTAGATTTTGTGCCCGAACGAGAAGGGTGCAATCTAGGTGGCTCTCCTAAAGAGCTGCTTAGAGAAAGTTTAGCTTAGGTTTTTTACTTTACAGTGAGTCCTGCTGGCAACAGGATCACTGCAACGAGGGACTTAGGGGAGAAGTAGTGAACTCACCTGCGTGCAGAGTGGATTTGCTGCTTGGCTACTGGACACTAGCTCCAGAGGGACGATCACAGGTACAGCCTGGATGGTCACCGGAGCCGCGCCGCCGGCCCCCTTGCAGACGCTGAAGAGAGAAGAGGTCCAAAATCGGCGGCTGAAGACTCCTGAGTCTTCATAAAGGTAGCGCACAGCACTGCAGCTGTGCGCCATTTTCCTCTCAGCACACTTCACACAACAGTCACTGAGGGTGCAGAGCGCTGGGGGGGGGCGCTCTGAGAGGCAAATAAAAACCTTATTAGAGGCAAAAAATACCTCACATATAGCCCACAGAGGCTATATGGAGATATTTAACCCCTGCCTAACTTCAAAAATAGCGGGAGACGAGCCCGCCGAAAAAGGGGCGGGGCCTATCTCCTCAGCACACAGCGCCATTTTCTCTCACAGAAAAGCTGGAGAGAAGGCTCCCAGGCTCTCCCCTGCACTGCACTACAGAAACAGGGTTAAAACAGAGAGGGGGGGCACTGATTTTGGCGATATTGTATATATATAAAAGATGCTATAAGGGAGAAACACTTATATAAGGTTGTCCCTATATAATTATAGCGTTTTTGGTGTGTGCTGGCAGACTCTCCCTCTGTCTCCCCAAAGGGCTAGTGGGTCCTGTCCTCTGTCAGAGCATTCCCGGTGTGTGTGCTGTGTGTCGGTACGTGTGTGTCGACATGTATGAGGACGATGTTGGTGAGGAGGCGGAGAAATTGCCTGTAATGGTGATGTCACTCTCTAGGGAGTCGACACCGGAATGGATGGCTTATTTAGAGAATTACGTGAGAATGTCAACACGCTGCAAGGTCGGTTGACGACATGAGACGGCCGACAATCTATTAGGACCGGTCCAGGCGTCTCAGAAACACCGTCAGGGGTTTTTAAAAAACGCCCATTTACCTCAGTCGGTCGACACAGACACAGACACGGACACTGAATACAGTGTCGACGGTGAATAAACAAACGTATTTCTCATTAGGGCCACACGTTAAGGGCAATGAAGGAGGTGTTACGTGTTTCTGATACTACAAGTACCACAAGAAAGGGTATTATGTGGGAGTGAAAAAACTACCTGTAGTTTTTCCTGAATCAGATAAAATAAAATGAAGTGTGTGATGATGCGTAGGGTTACCCCGATAGCAAATATTGGCGTTATACCCTTTCCCGCCAGAAATTAGGGTACGTTGGGAAACACCCCTTAGGGTGATAAGGCGCTCACACGCTTATCAAGTGGCGTTACCGTCTCCAGATACGGCCGCCCTCAAGGAGCCAGCTGATAGGAAGCTGGAAAAATATCCTAAAAAGTATATACACACATACGGTGGTTATACTGCGACCAGCGATCGCCATCAGCCTGGAGATGCAGTGCTGGGTTGGCTTGGTCGGATTCCCTGACTGAAAATATTTTATTCATGTACAGCATTTAATAGGATGCATTCTATATATATGTATGTGAGATGCACAGAGGGATATTTGCTCTCTGGCATCAAGATAAGTGCGTTGTCCATATCTCCCAGAAGATGTCAGGGACACGACAGTGGTCAGGTGATACAGATCCCATACGGCAGATGGAAGTATTGCTGTATAAAGGGAAGGAGTTATTTGGGGGTCGGTCCATCGGACCTGGGGACCACAGCAACAGCTGGGAAATCCAACCTTTTTTACCCCAAGTTACATCTCAGCTAAAAAAGACACCGTCTTTTCAGCCTCAATCTTTCCTTTCCCATGAGGGCATGCAGGCAAAAGGCCAGTCATATCTGCCCAGACATAGAGGTAAGGGAAGTAGACTGCAGCAGGCAGCCCTTTCCCAGGAAAAGAAGCCCTCCACCGCGTCTGCCAAGTCCTCAGCATGACGCTGGGGCCGTGCAAGCGGACTCAAGGTGGGGGGGTAGTCTCAAGAGTCTCAGGGCGCAGTGGGATCACTCGCAAGTTGACCCCTAGATCGTACGAGTATTATCCCAGGGGTAAAGATTGGAGAGTCGAGACATCTTCTCCTCGCAGGTTCCTGAAGTCTGCTTTACCAACGGCTCCCTCCGACAGGGAGGCAGCATTGGAAACAATTCACAAGCTGTATATCCAGCAGGTGATAATCATAGTACCCCTCCTACGACAAGGAAAAGGGTATTATTTTTCCACACTATATTGTGGTACTGAAGCCAGACGGCTTGGTGACACATAGTCTAAATCTAAAATGTTTTGAACACTTACATAAAAGGTTCAAATCGAGATAAAGTCACTCAGAGCAGTGATAGCGAACCGGAAAAAAGGGGACTATATGGTGTCCCTGGACATCAAGGATTACCTCCATGTCCAAATTTTGTCCTTCTCATCAAGGGTACCTCTGGTTCGTGGTACAGAACTGTCAATATCAGTTTCAGACGATGCCGTTTGAATTATCCACGGCACCCCGGGCCTTTTTACCAAGGTAATGGCCGAAAAGATGTTTCTTCAAAGAAAAAAGGCATCTAAATTATCCCTTACTTGCACGACCTAAAAAGGGCAAGTTCCAGAGAACAGTTGGAGGTCGGAAGAGCACTATCTAAAGTAGTTCTTCGACGGCACGACTGGATTCTAAATATTCCAAGAATCGCAGCTGTTTTCCGACGATACGTCTGCTGTTCCTAGGGATGATTCTGGACACGGTTCAGAAAAAGGTTTTTCTTCCCGAGGAAAAAGCCAAGGAGTTATCCGACCTGTCAGGAACCTCCTAAAACCAGGAAAGGTGTCTGTACATCAATGCACAAGAGTCCTGGGAAAAATGGTGGCTTTTTACGAAGCAATTCCATTCGGCAGATTCCATGCAAGAATTTTCCAAAGGGATCTGTTGGACAAATGGTCAGGGTCGCATCCTCAGATGCACCTGCGAATAACCCTGTCGCCAAGGACAAGGGTATATCTTCTGTGGTGGTTGCAAAAGGCTCATCTATTGGAGGGCCGCAGATTCGGCATACAGGATTTGATCCTGGTGACCACGGACGCCAGCCTGAGAGGTTGGGGAGCAGTCACACAAGGAAGAAACTTCCAGGGGGTATGGACGAACCTGGAAAAGTCTCTTCACATAAACATTCTGGTACTAAGAGCAATCTAAAATGCTCTAAGCCAGGCGGAACCACTCCTGCAAGGAAAACCGGTGTTGATTCAGTCGGACAACATCACGGCGGTCGCCCATGTAAACAGACAGGGCGGCACAAGAAGCAGGAGTGCAATGGCAGAAGCTACCAAGATTCTTCGCTGGGCGGAGAATCACGTAATAGCACTGTCAGCAGTGTTCTTCCCGGGCGTGGACAACTGGGAAGCAGACTTCCTCAGCAGACACGATATTCACCCGGGAGAGGGGGGTCTTCATCCAGAAGTCTTCCACATGCTAGTAAACTGTTGGGAAAGACCAATGGTAGACATGATGGCGTCTCGCCTCAACAAGAAACTGGACAAGTATTGCGCCAGGTCAAGAGATCCACAGGCAATAGCTGTGGACGCACTGGTAACACCTTGGGTGTACAAATCAGTATATGTGTTTCCTCCTCTGCCTCTCATACCAAAGGTATTGAAGATTATACGGTGAGGAGGAGTAAGAACAATACTAGTGGCTCCGGATTGGCCAAGAAGGACTTGGTACCCGGAACTTCAAGAGTTGGTCACGGACGACCCGTGCCCTCTACTTCTGAGAAGGGACCTGCTACAACAGGGTCCCTGTCTCTTTCAAGACTTACCGCGGCTGCGTTTGACGGCATGGCGGTTGAACGCCAGATCCTAAAAGGGAAAGGCATTCCAGAAGAAGTCATTCCTACCTTGATTAAGGCAAGGAAGGAAGTCACCGCGAAACATTATCACCGCATTTGGCGAAAATATGTCGCGTGGTGCGAGGATCGGAGTGTTCCGACGGAGGAATTTCAACTGGGTCGTTTCCTACATTTCCTAAAATCAGGATTGTCTATGGGTCTCAAATTGAGATCTATTAAGGTTCAAATTTCGGCCCTGTCAATATTCTTCCAAAAAGAATTGGCCTCAGTTCCTGAGGTACAGACTTTTGTTAAAGGAGTACTGCATATACAGCCTCCTGTGGTGCCTCCGGTGGCACCGTGGGATCTAAATGTAGTTTTAGATTTCCTCAAATCCCATTGGTTTGAACCATTGAAAAAGGTGGATTTTAAATATCTCACATGGAAAGTGACTATGTTACTGGCCCTGGCTTCCGCCAGGAGAGTATCTGAATTGGCGGCTTTATCTTATAAAAGCCCTTATCTAATCTTCCATTCGGATAGGGCAGAACTGAGGACTCGTCCGCATTTTCTCCCTAAGGTGGTATCAGCGTTTCACCTGAACCAACCTATTGTGGTGCCTGCGGCCACTGGCGACTTGGAGGACTCCAAGTTGTTGGACGTTGTCAGAGCCTTAAAAATATACATTTCAAGGACGGCTGAAGTCAGAAAATCTGACTCGCTGTTGATACTATATGCACCCAACAAGTTGGGTGCCCCTGCTTCTAAGCAGACGATTGCTCGTTGGATTTGTAACACAATTCAACTTGCTCATTCTGTGGCAGGCCTGCCACAGCCTAAATCTGTTAAGGCCCATTCCACAAGGAAGGTGGGCTCATCTTGGGCGGCTGCCCGAGGGGTCTCGGCATTACAATTCTGCCGAGCAGCTACGTGGTCGGGGGAAAACACGTTTGTAAAATTCTACAAATTTGATACCCTGGCAAAAGAGGACTTGGAATTCTCTCATTCGGTGCTGCAGAGTCATCCGCACTCTCCCGCCCGTTTGGGAGCTTTGGTATAATCCCCATGGTCCTTTCAGGAACCCCAGCATCCACTTAGGACGATAGAGAAAATAAGAATTTACTTACCGATAATTCTATTTCTCGGAGTCCGTAGTGGATGCTGGGCGCCCATCCCAAGTGCGGATTATCTGCAATACTGTACATAGTTATTGTTAACAAATTCGGGTTATATTGTTAAGGAGCCATCTTTAAGAGGCTCTTTCTGTTATCATACTGTTAACTGGGTTTAGATCACAAGTTGTACGGTGTGATTGGTGTGGCTGGTATGAGTCTTACCCGGGATTCAAATTGCCTCCCTTATTGTGTACGCTCGTCCGGGCACAGTACCTAACTGGAGTCTGGAGGAGGGTCATAGGGGGAGGAGCCAGTGCACACCACCTGATCTGGTAAAAGCTTTACTTTTTTGTGCCCTGTCTCCTGCGGAGCCGCTATTCCCCATGGTCCTTTCAGGAACCCCAGCATCCACTACGGACTCCGAGAAATAGAATTATCGGTAAGTAAATTCTTATTTTTAGCACCTAAACTGCTTTTTACTAATGTAACACTTTCTAACACCCTAATTACTATTTCTCACCTATGTAACACTTTTAGTAGAATTGCTAGGTAACACTTTTTAACCCTTAGGGGTCTATTTATTAACATTATTTTTACTAAAATACTGTGGAAAAAGGGTGTTTTCACACCCTTTTCACATTATTTTAGTATCACCTGAATGTATTAAAAGGCATTTGGAGCAGATTTCATGAAAAACTGCTCCAAATCCTTTAATTCACTTTTTTTTTAGTAACCCACATTGCATTCACCATACTTATAATGGGAAATGTGATGTGGCCAAATTTACTAAAAAAAATAAGTGAAAAAATACAGCAGTGTGCCCTGTGATAATCTCGCTAGCTCAGGCTGGTGAGTTCACAGAGCAGCACTGCGATGTGTACCCTTTTACCCAGCTTTCTCTGCCCCTGAGAAAGCTGAGTGGTGATCCGGCAGAGTGATCAGCAGAGTGATCAGCTATGTGTGTCCTATGGACACACAAGCTGATCACAGTGTAAAAAAACAAACCTAAAAATGTTCACCTGTCCAGGGAGCCGGTGTCCGCTGGTCCGGTGAGCGCTGCTGGGCGCCTGGTCGCCCATATGCTGTGCTGTGACCCCGGTGCAGTAAAGTGATGCTGCAAAGCGGCAGCTCACTTTACAGCATGGGGGTCACAGCGCAGGAGAAGGACCCGGCGCCCGGCAGCCTCCTGAAGCAGCGCGGACCGGCTCCCTGGACAGGTGAGTATATTATCCTGCTGAGGGGGTGTCCGCGCGGGGGTAGTCGCGATGGGGGGGGTCAACTGGGCGGCAATGGTAGCGGTGGGTTTGGTGCATGCGCAGCAGGACATGATGATGCTGCGAAGAGGCATCACAGAGACAGAGCTTGACCGCAAGCTTTGTCCCTGCACGCGATAATTGATAGATCCCTGCAATGTAATCAATTATCGCAGTGCGAGTTGGGGCGATTTTATCACCTGTCATCCGCATCCTGCATTGTAGTGATAAATAGGCCCTTTAAACTGTTACTTCTCACTAAGTGTGATGCCTTGGGTTGTGCTGGCTCGAGGGGTCCTGTGCTCTGGATTTGAACCTTAGGAATGTTAGGGACCCACCTGCTGAGGTCACCTGGCCATGGTAGGTGGGCACATCATTTTTTGGCCAAAGATGATGCTAACTACCTTAATTTTACTCCATGTTATATTGCAGTTTATTATTATGGTTCTGATTGCCAGTTTTCTTTAGCGTGTGCACCTGCATTTTGTCTTTTCTCCTGCAGAGCCTCAGAGCAGAAAGGACTTAGATGGGAGCACCCCTGTTCCATCCCTTCCCATACACTTGATTTGATACCTTTCATTGTCATCAATGTGCACTTGACCCAGCCCTAAACTAGGTGCAAGAAATCTGTCGGAAAATAGGCATATTGTACTTCTACACAACTCTGCATATCCATTAACTCACCCTCTCTGTCCCATTATAACACAGTGACACTCTGTCATTTGCAAATGGATATGCAGCTGAACACCGCATCGCTGAACTTGACTGCACTTAATTCCAGAGCATGTGTAGATAAAAAAATATAGAATCTATGCTCTGCAAAAGAACTTGCATTCAAGTCTCATCAGTCCTAAGCCTAAAATGACTGCATAGTAAAACTACATTGTTGCTTCACCATTGGATTTACATTGTGGCTTAGGTTGAAATCTATCAGCTAAGGTTTTTCAAAGTGTCACACATCAGATGCGACTTCATGCAAACCACAGGTTGATACATTTTGCAATTTGTTTTTAAAAACTGTATCCAATATATGGTGGTTTGAAAACTGCACAGTAGAAAGTACTCTAGTAAATTTCAGTCCATGGGCCTGGCCTGATTTAGATGCAGTCACTTGTCTGTCACTTTATGCAAATGCCGCTACAAAGCCCTACCTTGGGACTAAGGTTGCCACCTCATCCATTTAATTCTGGACACATATTAATTACACAGGTTCTGTGACTGGCTGACTTCAAGGCTCCATTTCACCTGGTTTTATTCAGCCACAGAACCTGTGTAATTAATATGTGTCCAGAATTGAAGGGATGAGGTGGCAACCCTACCTGGGACACATGCATGTGTATGAATGTGCAAGGACTGAGATGCCCACTTTAAGTGACTGTAGATGCTGTTATACGGCCCGGTGCATCTTTAGACACCATTATTGGTCGCACTATTGAAACGTGCATCAGCACAATGGCAGGTGCAGATTTTCTATCTGAGTATGGCCTCCAGTATGAAAGAAGAAGCATCTGTGTATGCAGATATTTCAGCTCCATACCTGCGACACTAACATAACAAGCCCATAAGACTGTCCTTTTTGGGGGCATTTAAATAGGCAGCTCCCACTGACCAACCAGAAACACCCGGCACTTTTTCAAGACATTTTGATACCATGGGGTCTATTTACTAAGCCTTTGAAAGAGATACTGTACAGTGGATGGAGATAAAGTACTGTACCTGCCAACCAGCTCCTGTCATGTTACAGGATGTGTTTGAAATAAGACAGGAGCTGGTTGGTTGGTACTTTATCTCCATTTGCTTTATCTCTTTCCTAGGGGTATATTTACTAAAGCTTCTAAAAGTGAAAAGTGGTGCTGTTGCCCGTAGCAACCAATTAGATTATTTCTATCATTTCTTAGAACGCAAGAAAAAATTGATAGACATAAGCTAATTGGTTGCTATGGGCAACGCCACCTCTTTTACCTTTTAGAGGCTTTAGTAAATTTACCCCCCACCCCCCCAAGGCTTAGTAAATAACCCTCTATAGGTCTCAATTGCAACTGCACCTCTGCACATGTAGTACCAAAAAAATCGCTCAACTGCATGAACATCAGCATTGCATTTGACTCTGAATCAGGCCCCCAAGACATAACCATGCCTTGCAAATGATTGCCCCTTTAAAAAACATCCGAGTTCAGCCAGCATCCTGCACGTCAGGTGATCTCGGACTCCATTACATCCCACCCCTTGGGGTAGATTTACTAAGATGGGAGTTCTGTTTAAGATGGGATGTTGCCCATAGCAACCAATCAGATTCTACTACTCATTTATCTAGCACCATCTAAAAGATAATACCTGGAACCTGATTGGTTGCTATGGGCAACATTCCATCTAAAACAGAACTCCCATCTTAGTAAATTTGCCTCCTTGTGTCTTTCAGTATTACAGGTAACCAGAGTGATATTTACTAAAGAAACAATTTATTTTAAGCTAATTCCAGTCTTGAAGCCAGCGTTTATACAGAAGTTTTCTCCTAGGTCTCAGACTTCAAAAAGTATATTGGCTCCTGAGCACAAAGTGAGCGGAAATGTAAATGCACCCACTATGCAGCTGAATAACGAAGAAAATTGGCATTATATCAGGTGAAAGGGAAAAGTTAACAGAAAGTTGAGTTTCTTTTCTTTCACAACCAAATGCGTTGCCCCAGCTTGAGCTTTGAATTTGGCCTCTTTCTCTAGACCACTAGCACAAAATATGCAGCCATAAAAAGTAGTCCAGACACATCTCGAGAACAAATAATCCTTTCACAGCTCTCTCTGCAGGCGAGTTTTGCTTTAGCTGCCATTACAATTTAACAGGAGGAAGAAAAGTAGCAAATTGCAAAGTATACAGAGGAAAGAACACAAATTATACTCATATTCCTATTACACATTGTGAAAGGGGATTTCAAAGGCACAGTATTGGGTGGATTGCCCCAGTGTTCATAGAACCCAATTTCATTGGGCTAAAATACAATAACACAATAATACAGCAGCTCAGGATAATGAACATCCTACAGAGCTGAAAGTGGTATATTTTAATGGACGGAAACTGTATTAAAAATATATATGTGAATCTTCTGTAGTTCTATGAGGAGCAACAAATCGGATTTTAATATCTATAACACTGATATATGTTTGGACAGCTTATATCTAGAGGAGAGCTACTCAGCCCTTTACCGACTATAGTTTTCTGGCTAAGCCCTCCTACAGAAAGCAAACTGTTTACATAATAAAAGTTTTCACGTTGCAGGAAAATAAGCTTTGTTCTTTTTCTGCATACATTTTGAATATGAACAGAGTCAATGGAAGCCAGAAACAAAGAGACTTGCCTGGCATCAAATTATTTTGTATGATCAAATGTTTGACTGATATAGTTACTGTCAGAAGCACAGCACCAGAAGCTGGCAGGGCATGCTGGCACTTGTACTGTATTTTTACAACAGCTGGATGTCCTACCTCTGCTACAGGACAAGAGCCACTTCCTAATAGCTTTCATTGCTGTATGTTCTGGACTGGGTATCCGGTCTGCTAGTCAGCATTGAGAAAGTCACAATTCAAAATGTGAACACTAGAATGTCGACAGGTTCCGAATGTTGACACAGACATTAGGTCGACAACCAGTATGTAGACATATACAAGACAGATAAATAGCGCTCGTGTGTACGGATATTTCGTGTGGGCTGCAACCTGTAAATGAAGTACCTCCAAACGACTTCGCATAAACAAGATTATCAATAGGCTTTTACAAGTGCGCCTGAAAATGATTGTGCCTGAAGAGAATTATGTACTGGTCTCTTTCCTAATTGTTTGTGCATTCAATGAGTTGATGCTGCTTAACAGTGAAGGCTATGATATAAACACTGGCAATAAACAATAAACATTCACTTAGGTCGACATTGTTAAAATGTCTACGCATTCAGAATGTCAACATACTGTATAATAAGTCGACACCCGAATGTCAGCATATGTTTTTTTTGTCTATTTTTAGGGTTAGGGTTAGGAATAGGGTTAGACTAAAATAACCATGAAACCATATGTTGGGATGGTATTCATGTGACCGCCGGTCAGCTGACCGACAGTCACATGACCTCCTCCACTAGCCCGACGGGTCACTGTCCCGATGGTCGGCATGCCGACCAACAGGGACTATTTCCACTCGTGGGTGTCCATGACACCCATAGAGTGGGAATAGAACCCGTGGCGACCGCAGGTCGCCACCGAGCCCGCAGCGTGGCAAGCGCAGCGAGCCCGCAAGGGGCTTGCTGCACTCGCCCCTCCCCGCCGGGATCCCGGCGTCGGTATGCTGCCGGGATCCCGGCGTCGGTAAGCTGACCGGCGGTCAGGAGACCGCCGGTCAGCCGTACTACACCCCATATGTTGACATCTGGTGTCAATATGTTAAATGATGACATTCTGAAAGTGCCAACATTTTAAGCATATCAACTAAGTGTATTTTTGACATATTGGTTGTAGAACTAAGGTCCAGGTTGACATTCAGTACCTGTCGACATTCTGGTGTTGAGATTCTGATTGTTGATCTTGTGAATGTGGACTAGTCATACCACCCCCCCCGGACTGTAAAGCCTCATGATGTCCTGGAATATGCTCCATGACATTGTACTGCACTGTAATAGCCATATAGCACTCTGTGATATCCTCTGCTAATGTATGCCATTATGTGATAGATGACTTCAGTATCAACAACTGCACAGTATCATTGTACCACAGTAAATTCTAACTATGGGCCCAATTCATCATGAGTTGTAGTCTTGCGAAAACTACAACTCCTCTCACTAACATGTGGAAGGCCGCCCAGCACAGGGCAAGGCCACCCCGCATGCCGGGTCCTTCCTTAGACGGCAAAGCACTCGCATCTATAGGTTAGCCCCATGCCATCGCAGCCTAGTTGCGAAGTCAGTCGCCGGTCAGCCATGTTTTGGGTTGCAGCTGTTGCGTGTGGCGTTACACAGCCGCCACGGGCCACCCCACAAATGTTCTGGACACTCCTCAGTTGTCCAGACCATGCCCCCCAAATGCAGTGATGATGCCCAGAAAATGCTGTGACGCTACCCTGTCTCAGCGCCCCGCCGTCATTTGGACTGTGATCGCAGAAGTGCGGAAATCGACGAATTACCTTTGAGAAACTTTATTTTTTTTTGTAAGTAGTAGCTAGCGAGGAGCTTTTATTTTTCTACAAAAGAAAAATTTTAAAAACAATTATGTCAAATTCTCGGGGAGATTGAAATATTATGTTTTCCAATTGAGGGTACTAATGTATATTTATTATTACAGGTGTACCACACAAAGTGAAATGTAAAAGTAAGCTATTGTGTATTCAATGCACATAATGAATGTGAAACTAGTATCTTACTTGTGGTTTTTATTAAAAAAGTTTTCAAATCTTTTCTCAGTAGCGTGAGCTTCACCTAGTCTAGTTGTAAATATATCATTCTGACTTAATGGAGATGATGTAGAATTGAACACACTCCTGTTTACGTAGCATATGTTGAGAAAATTTGCTCTGCACATGTTCAAATAATGGGAACACACTATTGTGGAATTGTGTCCGAGTTGACACACTGATTCTTAAAACTGAAGATGCGCAACTGGGATGGGTAGAAAGTAATCAGATAAACAAAGTTGTGATGCATACAGACGTGCAAATATTCCCAAATCCACATGTTAGAAGGTGGATCTTTTGCATACCCTGTAGAGAGGTGCAAGTATGAACTGATGTTTATGTTGACAAACATAAAAAACAGCTAGTTTGCCCTAACACATGTACACGCACACATTTACCAATTAACCTACCAGTAATTTTTTGGATTGTGGGAGAAACCCACACAAGCAATGGGAGAATTAAACAAACTCCACAAGACTAGGACCATGGTGGGTAATGACCTCAGTGCTGTGAGGCAGTAATGCTAACCATTATACCATCCGTACTAGCTGAAAAATAGATGCATATGCTATAAATGCAGAGACGCACACAACTTGGTGTATCTTACAGTATGTGTTGAAATACACTTTTAGGAATTAGGAATCAGTGCACTTCATGTGCGGGATAGATTTTATACCCCCAGGCAGTTATTAGATTTCAGGAAAAAGTACAGGAAACTATGAGGTCAAGGACATATTGGCTACTTAAGTGTGAGGGAAGTCCCCCAGTGGGTCAATGGGATTGTGGGGCCACCTGTTGATCAAGATTTGTTTTTACATGTGGCCCCAATCCCTAGTAGCATCACCTGCACCTGCTGCAGCTCTTTAAGCGAACATAACACTGAGAGGAATGATGGATTGAACCTGCCCGGCACCCGTCCGCAACCTCTGATTGATTGCGAGAGAAAGAGGCCTCTTTCAGTGACCTGGAAGGAAACTAAAACATTTTTTGACACTGCCAGTGCCAAAACTCAGTAAGTTCCCACACCACACTGTACTGCACTGAGTACACAGGCTACAGTAGTACTGACACAGCATTCTGTCACCTCTTGAAGATGTGGGCTACTGTTTATCAGCTTGCCTCCCCATCCTCCTCCTGTGGCAAGAACCAATGAGCATCTGAAGGAATGAGGAGCCATACTGAGCAACCAGTCAGCCCAAAAGACAGGGAAGGTAAGGAGTGGGGGTAATGCAGGATCAAGGCAGGGCAGCTTGGTGTTGCTAATGGAAAACAGAGCACACCCCTAAGTGGAATGGGCCGAAGGGTCATTTTGTCCTTTGAACAATGGCAATTGTACTGCAGTGACACTGTGTCATTTTAAACATCTCTCCTTGCAATGTGGTGCCCCTCACCCAGTCCGAGGCGGCCCTAAGCTGTCTGGATCTATTGCAGAGCCACCAGACTTTTGGATTCAGGGCTGTGCAGCAAGGTGACATTGCCTGTTAATTTTGGTGCCATGGCCAAGTGGCTTGATTATTACTTGCAGCATGACATGGAGCAAATTTTGTGGGCTGGCTTTGTCAAGGTGTTTTTACTCTTGACTTCAGTCTGCTTTTGATTGCCCCATATTTGGTGGTAAAGGAGGTGAGCTTGGGTTCATCCCCCCCACCCATTAAATCCCTCTGCTTATTTGGTTTTGTCTCTGGCCAGTGCTGTACCCAAGAAAACTCCTGGGCCTTTTTGCCTTATTCAACATCCTTCATACCCTTCGGGCAGGTCAGAAGGTTAAGCCATTCCGGAGTCCCTTTAGTGGGTTTTTTATTAGTCCTTTGATAAGGCTTTACTATTGGTTAAGGTGCAAGGACCAGGTGCTCTTTTGGGTGAGATTGATATCATACTGTATCTGCCTTTTGCTTTCTGCTCCTGTATCTAGATTCTATCCAGTTTATTGGTTTCAGGCTTGAGGACAGATTTTATATAATTAATGACTGCCCATGGGTTTTTCTATGCGCTTATTTTAAGGCTTTTATTTCTTTTCTGCACTGGTGCATAGACACGGGGGAATCTGAGATAGCTCACTACATGGATGATTTACTGTGTGTGGGGCCGGCTGGCTCCCCCTGCTGCTCAGAGCTCATATTTTCTTTGCCGGCCCTTGTTGATAAATTTGGGGTCCATATGACTGCAGAAAAAACTGACCCTGTACTCAATTTTCATATCTTGGCATTGAGAATGAGATCACCTACTGTTGCTACAGAGAAAGTAGAGCAGTCCATGATGCCATTATCTTAGCATTAGCTGCGGAGAATGTGACTCTTCGTCATGGTCAATCGCTCTTAGGTATTTTTAATGTGGCATGTTGAATCACACTCATGGGCAGAGCATTTTGTCGTACATAGGAACACACTACATCTGTCAGTTGGTCTTTCTGTATCAAGCACTTGGTCTGTGGAAGTGTTATGTGCACTAATGTTTTTTGAGCTGATGTTTTATCTGTTGATGTTTTTTGTTGTTTAGCTTTTTTATAGCTATTTTTCATTACTTAAAAAATTGATTTGGGAGCGTTTGCTGCTCACCATAATTAAGGGTGGGGTCCTCGATGAATTTTGCCCTGAACCAGAGACTAATTGACTGTTGTGCTCCTAGCAGCATTTTCAGGGGGCCAAGTTACCTCCCGCTATTCACACACACACACACACAGACACACACACACAGTTATGGATTAATGGTTTGACAGTCAGAAGGTTGACAATGTCTAGGTCAACTCTAAATGATCGACATGCACAAGGTCAACATTATCAAATGGGCGACCGGGTTGACATGTAAATGAGTGCATTGTGTCCTCTGAAAAAAAATGGGGAAAAAACAATGTCGACCTTTTCATGTATCAACCGTTGTCATATCGACCTTTTGACCGTGTTGACCTTTCGAGCATGCTGGTCATATGCATGTCGACCATTTGGTGTTGACCTACTGCTTGTTGACCTTTTCACTGTCGATTTACCATCCAGATACACACACACACAGGCACCCCCCCCCCCCCCCCCATGCCCTTCATGACATTTTTGTTCTTGAATCTTTCTCTTTTGGGGTTTTTTACTTAATGGTCTCTGATTATCATATATATTTAACTTTTGTTGTTGCAGGAGAAAGCCTGGTTATGAATTGAGGAGCATTCATTTGTTTATGCATCTTTGGCCTATGACCCTTGTTCCTTTGTGCCTGTGGATTTGATCAGCATGCCTGCGGTTGGGTGAGCATGGTATTCACTGGGAGTCTCTCATGACTATTAGTGTCCACTGTGGAGTCTTTTGGCACTTCTGGGGGGGTTGATCCATTGTTCGGGAGGAAGGGGGAGGGGGTGATTTGGGGCCCAGATCATCTCTTGAACTGATGTTTGTCATGACCACTGATATTGTGAAAATTGAAGGTTAGGTGTCCTGGTGTTGAAATATTTGGTCGTCCATTATATCTATACATGTTTGGTGGGGTATTGTCATGGACAAGTAGCAGAGAAAGATTAATGCTCTGGTTTCATAGAGTTTTGGTGAGGGGGGGGGGACATTGTGGAGCTCCCTTTAATTCATTTTAGGAATTTCCATTTGTTTAGGCAGAGTGTTTTTCAAGTTTTAGATGGTTGAGTTTAGTTATGGTGCTGGACATTGGTTTCCATGAGTGGCGGGAAAGTCCCGACCAGCACTCAAGTGGTTAAATGGTAGCTTGACCTTCCTAGAATCCAAGTACAATAAACCAATTTGATGGCACTCAGAGTCTCCACATTATCAGAAAGAACACTGTTACTGAAGTTATGGCATATTATGCAATAACTGAGTCAGCAGTGTATTTTCTGATAATGTGGAGACTTTGAGTGTTGTCCATTGGACTTCTCCCAACCATCCAAGAACAGTTTGGTGATGAACAATGCCTTTTCCAGCATGATGGAGCACCTTGCAATAAGGCAAAAGTGATAACTAAGTGGCTTGGGGAACAAAACATTGAAATTATATCCCAACACCAACGTGTACCATATCTGCAAGTGTGGCACCCACAGATGACATCACAACAGTCCATTACCATATCAACCAGATAAACTAAAGTGCAAAAGTACAGAAACTGATACCACTGACACAGTAACCTCTGGCATATTTACAATGGGTGCAGTGTGTGCGGTGCACACGGGACCCCAGGGTCCAGGAGGGCCCACACTGCACACCCTGCTCCCATTACTTTTACTATTTACCTTCCAGAGTCCCATGGCGAAGTAGCAGCACTGTAGAAATCACTAGGAAAATAGAGCGGCACCATTTTCCTGGTGTGTCATGCATGCGCAGTAGGAAAATCACTGGGAAAATGGCCACCGCACCATTTTCCTGGAGTTATGCACATGCGCACTAGACTCTGCCTGCCAGCTAGAGAGGAGAGGGCCCTGATTGAGCCTGCACACGGGCAACCTCCTCTCTAGATACACCACTTGTTTTGTTCATATGTTTGTAAATCCAGTCATCAGGACACATAGACATGTGAGTTCACTGCTGTGCTGTTTTATTCCATCACCAACTCCAGACACACTGCACACTGGACCACCCACTTCCCAGCATCCCCCTGGTCCCAGGGACCATCACTGAAGATTCAGGCTTACACATATTAGTAAGGCAGTGTCTACAAATATTAATCATTCTAATACACTAACATCACATCCTCTTTTCTTTAAAGATAAGCCCTGTACGCTTCAATGCAACAATTAACAACGTCATATTAAGAACATCATCTAACACGTTTCAATGAGTCTCTCAGGTCTGCGTATTTCCCTTTTGGGTCTTTCATACACAGTCTGTGTTTCATCTACCATGTTGGACCTTTCTAGAATCGTGGTTTGTTCACCATTATGAGGATCATCATACATGTCAGATGAAGGGTATTCTTCAGTCATGTTGTCTTAATTATGGTTAGGTTGAGATCTTAAATCCACCTGATTTCTTCTTACTTCCATTCCACGCTCTGTACGTATAGTATAAGATCTTGGTGCTACTTGTGCTTGCACAATACCTTTCTGCACCCAAATACCTTTCTCGTGATCTCTGAGATGGACTTGGTCACCCGATTTTAGATCAGATAAGCTTTTTGCTCGCCTGTCATGGAACAGTTTCTGTTTCGCCTGTTAACATTCCTTACTCAGTCTGACCAACGCTGAGTTATCTGTATTAAGCAGTTCATCATGTATCGGGAGATTTGCTCTAATCCTCCTTCCCATCAGCATTTATGCAGAAGAAAGTCTATTCTGTAAAGGTGTATTGCGGTAGATTTAAAGACTTTTGTAGAAATCTTCTTTAACTTCTTGGGCTTTTTTCATGAGACTCTTTACAGTTTTTACTGAACTTTCCACCAACCCATTTGAGCGTGGATAGTGGGGACTTGACATAGTATGGACAAGTTCCCACTCATCAGCAAATTGTCTAAATTCATCACTGGAAAACTGAGGACTATTGTCAGTGAACACTTCCATAGGAACACCATGCCTTGCAAAGATTGACTTCATGCAATTGATTACGGCTTTACTAGTAGTTGTATGTAGTGTCTGCACCTCAGGGTAGTTAGAGTAATAATCAGTCACGACAATGTACGTTTTCCCATTACAATCAAATAAATCTGCGCCAACTTTCTGGTACGGTCTCTCTGGCACTGCGGGAGGGCTCAGTGGCTCGACTTGTTGTTTCGGTCTATACGTAAGACATAATTCACATGTAGCTGTAGACTGTGCTATGTCTTGGTTCATTCTTGGCCAATACATAACTTCACGCGCTCTCCGCTTACATTTTTCTTCTCCTAAGTGACCTTCATGTATCTTGCACGGAATAGTTTTTCTTAGTCGTGCAGGTATGACAAACCTATTGCCTTTGTAAATAATACCATCGACAACTGTAAGGTCACTGCGGTACATCCAATAATCATGGATAGACAGCGGGCACGCATGTTTTTCTGCTGGCCAACCTTTCAGAATGATATCTTTCAACACATTTATTGTGTCATCTGACTCAGTTTCTTTCCTAATCTGTTCTTGTCTTGCAAGAGACACTGGTAGAGAAGCTACGATCAAATTAACATAGGCTTCTATCTCTTCATCCATCAGACTTTTGGAACCTTCACTTTTGTCCACAGCATGAGAAAGTGTATCAGCAATGTACATGTATTTGCCGGGACAGTACAGCAAGTGTAAATCATATTTCTGTAGTCTGATAAGCATTCGTTGAATTTTCATGGGACAGTCATGTAATTATTTAGTCATGATAGCTACCAATGGCTTGTGGTCAGTTTCCACTGTAAATGTTTGACCAAACACAAACTGATGAAATCGCTCACATGCATATGTGATCGCTAGAAGTTATTTTTCTATCTGAGCATACCTTGTTTCAGCACTTGTCAGTGCTCTTGATGCATAGATTACTGGTTGCCATGTAACCTCATGTTCTTGTAACAGCACTGAGCCTAGGCCAAATTGCGAAGCATCTGCTGAAATTCTTATTCTTTTCGCAGGATCAAAGAATTTTAGCACTGGTTGCTCTGTAATGATCTGTTTCAAGTTTTGTCAATTTTCTTCTTGTTCATGTGACCACATCCACTTGTTATCTTTGTCCAACAACCATCTAAGAGAGGCTGTTCATTCAGAGAGTTGAGAAATAAACTTTCCTAAGTAAGTAATCATTCCTAGGAATCTTCTGACGTCGTCTTTGTTGTTAGGACGTTCCATGTTCACTATGGCTGATATTTTCCTTGGGTCTGGTTTTACACCTTGATCTGAGACCACGTCGCCCATAAAGGTAAGTGTATTCACGCCAAATTCACATTTGTCCTTGTTTAGCTTTAGATTCACTTTCTTGACAAGCTCCATTACTTGTCTCAATCTAGAATCATGTTCTTTCTTTGTAGATCCCCTGACAATAATGTCATCCATCATTGTTTCAACACCTGGAATATGTTCAAAAATCATGTGTATCTTTTTGTGATATACTTCTGGAGCAGACAATATTCCATATGGTAGTCGAAGAAATCTGTATCTACCTTCTGGTGTATTAAATGTACAAAGCTTTGAGCTGGCCTTATCTAGCTTCATTTGTCAGAATCCTGAAGATGCGTCCAATTTACTGAACCATTTTGCTCCCACACATTGCGACATGATTTCATCTCTGGTTGGTAGTTTGAAATGTTCTCATTTAATAGCTTTGTTTAAATCTCTTGGGTCTAGACATACTCTGAGTTGTCCATTTTTCTTTTCAACAATTACTAAGGAGCTTACCCATTTAGTAGGCTCATCAACTTTCTGTATCACACCCAAGGCTTCCATGCGATTTAACTCTTGTTTCAGTTTTTCTCTCAGCGCAAACGGCATTTTTCTACAGGGGTGTATCACTGAAGAAACTTGCGTGTCTATATTTATTTTATGCTCTCCAGGCAAACAACCTAGACCTTCAAACAAGTCTCGGTATTCTGTAAACATTGATTTGCAGACATCTTCTACTTGTGATGTCACCATAAAAACTTTCTTTAGCAAGCTTAGTTTCTCACAGGAACTTAATCCTAGAATCGGTTGCACATTTTTATCCACAATCAGTAGAGATGTTTTAAACTGTTGTCCCTTATATTTCAGTGTCACTAAGCATGTACCTTTCACATGAATTTTCTCCCCAGTGTACCCTGTAACTTTCACTTTGGCTGGATGAATTTTAGGTTTTACTCTAAAAGTCTTATAGTCTTGAAACAATATTAAATTCCCCTGCGCGCCAGTATCAAGCTTATAGGGAATGACAATCTTGTTAACAGTTAAAGGGACATTCCATTCTTTCTTATCTGCACTGCAAAGTTCAATGCAATCCACAAAGAATTCCTCTGTTTGTTTAACAGCATGCACTTTGATTGTTTCACTTTTAATTTTACAGCATTTGGCAAAGTGATTAAGTCTACCACATTTCATGCAGGTTTTACCATAAGCAGGGCACATTTTAGGATTGTGAGCATTTCCACATCTACTACACATTTCCTTTTTTGACTGTGGCTTAGACTGCTTCTTTCTTGAGAATGGAAGTTTGCTTGGCTCTGTTTTCTGCACTACATGGACAGCACCAGCTTCCTTGTGTAACTTTTTGGCTTGAAATCTAGTTATTTCTGCAGATCTGCACATAGTCACTGCCTTTTCTAGTGTTAGGTCTTGCTCTCTCAGCAATCTCTCTCTGAGTCCATTATCAGGTATTCCACAGACAATACGATCTCTAATCAGTGAATCCTTTAAATCACAAAACTCACAGGTTTTACTGAGTGATTGCAGCTCTGTAACATACTGATCAAATCCATCTCCAGACTTCTGATCACATGTGAAAAACTTATATCTTTCATATGTCACATTTTTCCTTGGCACAAAGTAATCTTCAAACTTTTGCATTATAGAAGACAGCACCATATTCTGCCCCTCATCAAACTGAAAACTATTATAAATGTCCAGCACATCCTCTCCTATCACATGGAGGAAAATGGATGCCTTAGTTTTGTCAGCCTCGTATCAGCTCCACATGCAGCAAGATATATATTAAACCTTTGCTTAAATCTTTTCCAGTTTTCAGACAAGTTACCAGACATCAGCATGCCGGTTGGAGGAGCCAGTTTATCCATGGTTACTCACTGTTTGAAGAGAGGAGCACACGGCAGGCTTTGCAGACACTGAGTATCACAGCCTTACAGACTGCTGCAGGATTCTTTCACACTCTGAGACACTAGCAGTCCAAGTTAAACTTCTTCTGACACCATGTTTTGTTCTTATGTTTGTAAATCCAGTCATCAGGGTTAGGGTTAGGGTTAGGGTTTAACCAACTCCAGACACACTGCACACTGGACCACACACTTCCCAGCATCCCCCTGGTCCCAGGGACCATCACTGAAGATTCAGGCTTACACGTATTAGTAAGGGAGTGTCTACAAATATTAAGCATTCTAATACACTAACATCACACCGCTGACAGTAACAATAACAAATGCATCAAAAATGTAATAAGGCATGAAATAAATAAAATACTGTATAAGGCATTACTAAGCATCCAGAACTATATATTGAAGCAAACTGTATAGCTTTTATTATCTAGAAGAAAAAACTGTATGCTGTAGATACACGTGTATGAAAAAACCTAGAAGATCATATTATCCATAAACTGTATAATTTAAAAATTTTCTAGGTTATTTATTTTTCTAGGTTACAAGCATCTTATCAATATATAATCCAGAAGCTATAAACCCCTTTTTTTCAGCTTAAATATAGTAACAGATGTGGCACATTAGATGGAGGATCATCTTAGCTAAATATTCGCTACTGCTATGAGAAATATCAGTACTATTCCTGTATCTATTACTGTATAGAAGGAATAGTTCTACGCTCGCCCTTTAGGAAACTGACTATATCATGTATAAAAAATGTTCCCTTTGGTAACAAGGACAAATGGCACCTGACCCACTCATACCCATAGAAGCTAGCAGTACTATGTTAGGTTACTAGTGCTGGTCACGTCTTATACAGTATATTGAAATCAGACAGCAATGGTAGTAAATTACTTTCTGAAGGTTTATGTAATGTTATGGATACGTGTTGGTGCAATAAAAAAATATAAAGAACATACTGTATAGAGGTCTATTTAATATTGCTGGGTATAGTGGTCACTATTAAACAGCAGAAATAGTGAGAAGTTGATACTAAGAAACATTTCAGTTTTTGGGCCAGCGATATTTTCTATCAGAAAATGAATTCTGGCCAAGATTATTATTTAGCAGGAAGCATTCAATACAGATGGGGAAATGACAGGAGCCACTTAAATTGCTAGGAATCTTCCACGGAACAATATGAATTTGAAGCTAAAGCTGGCCATACACCTAAAGATTTATTGTCAGATCTGGCTAGTAGGAACTTACAGTAAATCTGGTAATATATGGGAGCAAAAGACAATTGACCATTTGCTCCTAAATGCCATAAAGCTGACAAAAAACGGTCGTTCAGACAAATTGGTTAAATCAAATGGATTTAACTAATTTGTCTGATTGACCATTTTTGTCTGTTTTCCAGTGTTTGGGAGCAAATGGTCAATTGTCATTTGCTCTCATCCATTATGAGATTTTCGTTCCAACCATCCAGATCTGACAATAAGTCTTTAGGTGTATGGCCAGTTTAAGTGTTCCGACTCTTTACAATCTGTACGAATTACTTTATACAGCCTCTCACTACAGTTGTTGCAGTTATGGCACTTGTGTCGTTCGTTTTGCCTTATTGAAGACAATTGACATGTCCTCTCTACCGCGAGCTAGGTTAACACTTATGGGGTGTATAGAAAGATTGCATTATCTGCTTTAAAGCAAATTGGTAGTCTGCAATCCTTGTAGGTATTTATTTTCAGATTAGTTCAGTTGACCAAGTTTGCTAAGTAAGCAGACTATAAGGTTGTCCTATTAATAATTCTGATGCATGGAGTGGGAGCGAAGCTTCAGTCCACTTACAGTAATAGGGCAGTATTCAATTCAAGTCGGATTTCCCGACTTGTCGAATAAACGGCAATTTAAGGCCGAATCCAGATTCGACCTATTCAATCAAAGTGTGTTTATCCGACAAGTCAGAAAATCCGACTTGTCGGATTGTTTTGTCAGATTCGCGGACAAATCCGACAGGTTTTAGCCCCGTTTCCGACAATGTCAATCCGACTTTAAAAAAAGTCGGATTAGCATTGTCGGGAACGGCCAAATCCTGTCGGAATTGCCCGCTTATTGAATACTGACTTGTCGGATCAGACATCAATTGAATACACCCCTATGCATTATTTACAGAACAACAGATCACACACTACAGTGCAACCCATGATTAGCAATGCCAGATTTTCAATGCCAGATGATTAGCGATGCCAGACATTTAAACAAAGTGCCCTTTCACACATGTCTAAAAATGGGAATTAGGTAAATGTGTACTTCATTGTAAAACATGGATATTTGCTATGATAGGTAAACAGTTTGTTTTTTATGCACAATTGTTAATTCAGTATAACATAAAATATGTACCTACTGTACAGATTAATATACGAGCATTGACTCACCAATTTAAATTAAATTATGAGACTTATACAGCATGAGAACAGTACTAATTACAAATCCGCATTTGTAAATCTCCTACACTTGTTAAGTTCTGGAGGTACAAACAGTTACTGTACATTCCATTTCTCCAATGAAGCCAACAGTGTAGCATATTGTATTGCTGTTGAGCAGTTACAGAGTACAAACATAATTTTACTATACCTTTGGGAGTTTTTAATTTTACATACTGTCTTGAAATGGGTACACGTTTTCAGTTGACAGTTGACAGTACATGTATTACACAAGAGGCCTTTGATCCCTTCTCCTGTCTTCTCTTCTTTTGATTTGTATATTTATTTTATAGTGTACATTAGTCTTGCAGTGCTCACACAAAGTCAGTCTGCAATATTATACACAGTCTATGACTGCTTTCGAATATATTGTACTGTATATTTGGAATAAAAGAAAGATTCACCTGAATACTAAAACTGTACATTCTGACAGCTGAACCAAAACCAAATTCTCAAATTTCCTTGTGATTTTAGAGACAAAGAGGGAATTCAGTTGAAAGCGAGGTTTAGTGAGGTAAAACCTTGCTTACCTCACCCGTAATTTTGGATTACCGTGGGTATGCATGTTCCAGATATACCTGCGGCACTCAATGAAAAAAAGTGGTTGCAGGGTTTTCAGCACTGAAAACCCTGAAGAGCATAAAAAAGGGGAAAAAACCTCTCTGGGGGTCTCTACAGCTCCCGGTAGTCTCATCTTCAAACTGGGGAGGGGGATGCTGGGAGTCCTGGGGGCTGCTGGTTAGGCGCAAGGGCTGCATGGATATTTAGTTCTCCCCGTGGCCAGTTCAGGGGGGTCACACACACACTCATGCACATACACACACACACACACACACACACACACACACACATTACACACTCATCACTCCTGCAGAAGACTCGGCTCCCAATGCTGGATGCTAAGGAAGGTGAGTAATTACTGAGTAAGCTAATTGGAAACTTCCAATTGCTTAATTAGTACTTAGGCGGGGGAGGTGGATGGGGGGGGGGGGGGGGGTTTGGGGGTGCTTGTGCTGTCAGGGTCCCAGAGCAAGTTTCTGTGACCTTTCCTTAAAATTAACAGTTTTAGAGAAAATCAGACTTGCTCTGGGGGTGCATTCAAAAAAGATGCTGTGATTTCTCTAAAAATCCCCACGCCATGAGATTTTCCAAATTTCCCGCTGGCAATTTCAGGATATATAGCTAAAAATTATGTTTCATTAGTCACATTAGGAGACAGATTCGGTTCAATAATCAGCCGACTTTTTAGATAAAGGATTTGGTACTCATCCATAGTCATATACTGTATAACATAGATATATACACATCTCAGCATTAGATTCACTTAAGTGACTTCAGAAATAATAGATGAGTCACAACTGGTAGATGTCAGTGACAGAGACAGCTCATCTTCCCGTTGTTTCGTGCAGATAGTAACCTGATGTCAGACTGTAACTCATGTAACTTAAGCATGTCAAGATATCAGACAAGAAAAATCAAAGCAAATTCCCAGAGCGCACTGATTTGGGCCAGCAAAAGAGACTTTTATGCTATAGGACAGGGGTCTTCAACCCGTGGCCCGCGGGCCACAGGTGGCCCGCTGCTATGGTTTCCATGGCCCGCCGATGCGCCCGCCCGCAGCGCACATATGAACACAAAAAAAAAAAAAAAAAAATTTTCCCTTTCCCGGAGTCATGTGACTCCCCCGCACTGTCACTGGTTGCCTGTGAAGAAGGGGAGTAGCTCCTCTTAGGCTGGTCAGTGGTCTGGTCACCCTTACTGTGTCTCCCTCCCTGTGTCTCCCTCCGCCTGCAGTGTTGAATAGGTGGGTGAGAGCGGCGGGGACCCGGCTGGGGGGGGTGCGGCAAGTTACCATTGAGAGCAGGGGGCAGTGCGGGAACCCGGCGGGCGGGAGCGGAGGGGGTGCGGCAGCATGTATGCAGCCTGAGCATGGCTGTGTGCTGCGGGGACCCGGCGCGGGGGGGGGGGGGGCTGCGGCAGGAGAATAAAAGTGTATAAGTGTTGAGGGCAGGGGGCAGTGCAGGAACCCGGCGTGCGGGAGCGGCGGGGACGGGGGTGCGGCAGCCTGAGCATGGCAGTGAATAAATTAGTATTGAGGGCAGGGGGCGTGGCGGGGGACCCAGCAGGGGGTGTATTAAGTATTAAGAGCAGAGATGGCAGGGAGCATGCTTTGACAATGCTGCTGTCTGTCTGTGATGGGGAGGAGGGAGGGTATGATAGCACCTATGTCTTGACATAGGCGCTATCATACCCTCCCTCCCCCCATCACAGACAGACAGCAGCAATATTGTGAAAGCATGCCCACATTATACCCACCAGTCCAGTGATACTGCCGTATGAGTCCAGTTCAGTGCTTACAGACCAACATCTTGAGAATACTCTGCGCATAGCGACTTCTAACATTGATGCCAACATCGACAAGCTGGCCAAGCAAAAACAATGCCAAGTTTCCCACTGATATGAACTTATTATAATAACAAAGGTAAAGTAGACCATGTTTCATTCATTAAATTACAATAATTATCTTTTGAAGTCTTTTTTATGGTCTTATGAGTCTAGAAAAGGTCTCATTACAATCATAAATTAAAATTTAGATTCTAAATACCGCAGTATAGCTTAGTGGCCCTCGGCTTCGTTTCATTTTTTTATGTGGCCCACACTGTCTTAAAGGTTGAAGACCCCTGCTATAGGACAATAAAATGCATAGATCTCAGTTACATACATTTGCAGATATATATGTTTAGCCAACAGCAAAGAATCTCTACTCTGGTTGTCCTATGCTACAATAAAAATGATAATAGCGCCATGTTGGGTCATATATAAATGTATTTTTAAATTGAGAACCAACTCACCTGGAGACATCCCAGGATGCTCCAATATGGCACTACAAGGATCAGCATACCCTCCAGCTACTGATTCCATACATGCCTCTAAGAACAGTGATATACAATATGGAACTTACTTAATCAATTTATTGGCCCATCAGAAGTGCATAAACTGTACTTCACTTGGTTTGTGTTTGTTGATAGATATGGAGGATGAACAATTGAGAGGAGAGCAGGAAGCACATACTAGCACTACAGGTGCTGCAACCAGTCATGATGATACAAGTCAGTCAACTTCATCTACTAAGGCCGATGCCCAAGAGCACAGAGAAGTTAAGTTATAGCTAAATAATATATCATTTATATATATATATATATATATATATATATATATATTTATATATATTTATTTATTTATTGGTGCTAATCCACAGTGTTCTATACTATTATTTTTCTGCGACACTGCAGGTCAGACTGCAGTGTATAATTATACACTTATTGAATTTACAACATTGTGAAATTAAATTGCAATTTTAGATTTCTATTTCTGACTCATGCATGTATTGTGTGACACTGTGGGTGACGGTGGTACCACAGTAATATATTTTATTTCATACTCATACACATATTGTAAGACACTGTTGGTGAAATTAAACCACAGTGTTAGATTACTATTTCTGACTCATACATGTATTGTGACACTGTAGGTGGTAGATGTTTTGGACAAATTGTGGTGTGTGCTGTACTCCACTTGGTTTGTGTTTGTTGATAATTATGGAGGATGAACAACTGAGAGGAGAGCAGAAAGCACATGCTAGCACTACAGGTGCTTTAAGCAGTCATGACAATACAAGTCCATCAACTTCATCTACAAAGGCCGATGCCCAAGAGCATAGAGAACTTAAGTCAGGGCATGTAAAACCAAATAAAAACCATTAAAGCAGTAGACATTTCCCACGCTGTCCTCATAGAGAAGCCCCTTTCAAATAATCCACCATTTCTGCACCATCTGTACATGTGGGGAGTAGTACAAGTGAAGATGGTGATGATGAGGGCATAATAGAAATAGAGGATTCGTGTGTGAAAGTCAGACAGGATGAGGGGTATATGTGTGTACTACTATCTGACACTGAGGATGTTGATGATGATGATGATGATGATGTTTGTGTAAATTAGCCACCAGTGGCTGCAGTACTTGTCCATGATAAAAAGCCATTGACATGCTTGGGTATAAGACCAAAAAAGCCACCTCTTGGGTGTGGGATTATTTTTACCCAAATTCTGACAATGTTTGTGAAGGCATCTGCTCCATTAGATAGACTAAAGTTAGTAAAGGTAAGGACATTAGCCATCTAGGCAACTCCTCCATATTACATCATTAGTGGCGAGTTCATGAAATTAATTTCACAAGATTATAATGTAATTAACACCCTCATCATCAGCCTCCTCATTAGTGATCGGAGGTAGTACGTCCCAAAAATTTTTGTGGGGGCCCAGACAATGCAAGCACTTTAGCCACAAAAGTGTCAGTCCCTGTCACTGAAGTGTTTGGTTTGTTAAACTGTGCATTTTCTTTTAAATATCCAACATAACGGTGGGAGGGAGAGCTCAAGGATAATTCCATCTTGCACCAATTTTCTTTTCAGCTGCTGTGTGGCAATGTTTCATAGATGTGCTATGAACCAGTCTGACATTCTGGAGTCCAGACCTTTCCAGTTTTACCAAATCCCAGAGTAATGTCCCTTACACATAATGCTCCCAGTAATGGCAGTTACACATAATTCCCTAGTATTGCCAGTTACACATAATGCCCCTAGTAGTGCCAGTTACACATAATGCCCCAGTAGAGCCAGATAAACATAATACCCCCAGTAGTGCTAAATACACATAATGCTCCCAGTAGTGCTAAATACACATAATACCCCCAGCAGTGCCAGATACACATAATGCCCCCAGCAGTACTAGATAGTAGATACACATAATGCCCCCATTAGTGCTAAATACACATAATGCCCTCAGTAGTGCTAAATACCCATAATACCCCCAAAAGTGCCAGATACACATAATGCCCCCAGTAGTGCCAGATACACAGAAAACAAAAGGACAGGATTGTCTCTTTTGTTGGCGCACTTGGAAAGAAAGAAAACATGTGTATCAATATAAGTATAATTTCTTTAAAATTTTACTTTTACGTCATATTTTCTAAAATATCCTGTTTGATTAAATATAAACATACATATATGAAAATTCAATAAAGATGATAATTAAAATATCCTTTGGGCTCACTATGGTATCATTTCTATATTATTAATTATTTGAAGTTATGAATGTATGTGTGATTGATGAGTCATATCTTCACATAAATTCTTTTCTTACCGGGGGTCAGTAGTTATGCATATATTTCCCTTTTTAATGTCCTAGATATACACACAATTTCTGCTATGTCTATCGCATATGTGAATTCCTCATGAAAAGACAGAAAACATTATTGTATCCATTTTATTCATACACATGGCAGTGAGTCTGCTAACTATGGTGTTAATTGAGTTATATAGTTTGTTATTGTTCCACCAATTAGGTGTAAATTTCTTTATAAAGAAAGCACTCCTCCACACCACGTCTATTACACAGACATGAATTTATGGGGTGTGGTTCATCAAATCGACAGTGTCTAGGTCGACAATGTTTAGGTCGACCACTATAGGTCGACAGTCACTAAGTCGACATGGATGGAAGGTCGACAGGGTTTCTAGGTCGACATGTGCTAGGTCGACAGGTCTAAAGGTCGACATGAGATTATTATTTTTTGTGTCGTTTTCTTCGTAGAGTGACCGGGATCCCAAATTAGTGCACCGCGTCCCCTCGCATGGCTCGCTTCGCTCGCCATGCTTCGGGCATGATGCCTTCGCTCCGCTACCGCTTCGCTCGGCACACTTTACCGTTCCAATCGTAGTCCACGTGGATCGTTAAGTATGAAAAAATCCCCCCAATTTTTTTTTTAAAAAACTCATGTCGACCTTTAGACCTGTCGACCTAGCACATGTCGACCTAGAAACCCTGTCAACCTTCCATCCATGTCGACCTAGTGACTGTCGACCTATAGTGGTCGACCTAAACATTGTCGACCTAGACACTGTCGATCTTCAGACCGGATCCCGAATTTATGATGTATGATCCGACATCTGCTGGCAGTAGTGTCTAAACATTGCAGGTAATATGTACTATCTGTATATCTTTATTAAAGATGTATTCCTATCAACCCACAATATGGTCCTGCACTTTATCTTTACATAGACTTTATTGTGTGGGATCTGCTGACAATGATACCGGGTATCTTATAGAATAGCTCCCTGACACTTCAGGTTGGTATTCCTCACAAGGAGAAAATGCCTGTATCACGTCTATTATACAGATCCTTTCAGTATGTGTCGAAAAATCTGCTGACGGTGGTGTGGGAATTTATGAAGATTTCAAAGAAAAAGCTAACACAATGTCTGATTGTACAGACTCATTGCATGTATTGCCATGTGTATTGTTACAATATTGTTCTTTTTATTCACCTATAGGTTGTTAAGGTGTAGATATTAAATATGTTGTGTAGTGTTTTTCCAGGACTTTAATAAACAATTCCTCTTACCCTGGGGATAATAATAATTTAAGTCTTATTTATTCCAATTGTAATTCTAGGGAATATATTAATGCAGGGACACACAGGAATAGATGCACACTATATAGCATTAATATCTAATATCACTTAGTTCAATATTTTGATTACATTCTATCTATTACAGTGGATGTATCAATTTTCAGGTTAAGTGATGACTTAGATTGTACATGGTTCTATTCACCACAGGAAATTCAGTCTCACAGCAGTTCCCTATTGATACTCTGTAACAGTGTTTGGAAACAGTTGCTATTAAATTACAAATTCATACATCCTTTGTGTTCTATGCTTAGACACATGTGCACTTCAATACTGGGAATGCTGCTAAAGCCTGTACTGATCATATAGCGTGATATTGTAGTGTGTTTTCTCCTGGTATATCTCAGTAGTCCTGATTCTATCACTCCCCTTCAACTGAATTCGGTATCCTCGCTTCCTAACTCCAACCCCCGCTCTCAGTGCATTCTCACATACACATGATATTGTTTTATATTACATTAATTTAAATTGTACAGTGAGTCCATTGAACAGAAACGCTGGCATGCACGTTTCACAAACAGGCTTCGTCAGGGCGACTTTATATTATTAAATTATACACATGATTTCTTTCTCTCCAAATGCGCCAACAAAAAAGACAATCCTGTCCTTTTGTTTTTTGTTCTCTACTGTTATTGTCTTGGGCAGCACACCCACTTTGTGGATCCTATTATAGATGACATAAATAACTGGGGATTTACCGAATAATTAAAACTTATGCAGAAGTATATTCCCCTTCCCCCTTCTCCCCTATACAAAAAGTGCCAGATACACATAATGCACCCAGCAGTGCCAGATACACGTAATGCCCCCAGCAGCACCATATACACGTAATACCCTCAGCAGGGCCAGATACACATAATGTACCGATAGTGCCAGATACACATGATATCTCCAGCAGTGCCAGATACACATAATACCTCCAGCAATGCCAGATACATGTAATGCCCCCAGCAGTGCCAGATACACATAATGCCCTCAGTAGTGCTCAACGCTGCTGGGCTGCTGCTACCTTAAGAGGGAAGGCCATCCATCCATTCCTCCATCCAATAAATGCTGGCCACAGACTGTGATTTAAAACTCTTCATCAGACATGATACAGACCAATTATCTGTTATATGTGTATCCTGTGTACCTCTGGATTATTCCTGTTCAGAAAGGGTGGGAAATACTAGTACATACTGGGCAATAGGGGTTTCTGAGCTGACCCCTGGTGGACTCTCTTCCACAATCAACAAGCTGAAGACTTCGGTGAAGGCACTGCAAGAAAGCGAAGATATTGCTCAAGCTTTGTGTGACCTCTAACCTACAGTTCAATTTGAACAAGTGAGGTGTTACAGTTCAATTCATGTACAGTATGTGGGATCAGTACGTAATCCCGCTGGACGGGATCCCGGACGTTGAAATACCGACACCAGAATCCCGACCGACACAATCCCGACAGGGCTCACCACGCTGCGGGCACGGTTCCTCGCTACGCTCGGCACACTAATTTATTCTCCCTCTATGGGTGTCGTGGACACCCAAGGAGGGAGAATATGTCGGGATTGTGCCAGTCGGGATTCCGGTGTCGGTATTTCGACCGCCAGGATTCGTCCGGCGGGATCTTGACCGCATCCCCAGTATGTGCTGATTTTAGAAACAGTTGTTTTATTTAATTGTTTTTACACTATCAGCCTTCTACCATGCACCAAAAATAATGGACACACTTTTTCCTAATTTGCAATGATACAAAAATTGGCATGAACAATGGGCCTAATTCAGACCTGATTGCTCGCTAGCTATTTTTTGCAGCGCTGCGATCAGACAGTCGCCGCCTATAAAGGAGTTTATTTTGCTTTGCAAGGGTGCGATCACATGTGCAGCCGAGCACTACAAAAAAGTTTTGTGCAGTTTCTGAGTTGCCCAGAACCTACTCAGCCGCTGCGATCACTTCAGCCTGTCAGGTCCCAGAATTGACGTCAGACACCCGCCCTGCAAATGCTTGGACACGCCTGCATTTTTCCAAACACTCTAAGAAAATGGTCAGTTGCCAGCCACAAAAGCCCTCTTCCTGTCAATCTCCTTGCGATTGGCTGTGTGAATTGATTTTTCGTAAAACCCATCACACAGCAACGAACCGCTTTGCTCCCATACGACGTGCCTGTGCATTACGGTGCATATGAATACGCAGTTCTAACCTGTACGCAGTGCAGCGAAAAAATCTAGCAAGCGATCAGGTCTGAATGACCCCCATTATTGTTGATTTTGCTAAATAATATTATCAAAGCTAAAAGTGAGTAAATATTTACAGGTTCAGATTACTCAGATTAGCAGTGGAGGAAGATACTCCTGGTTTGTAGTTTGAGAACATTTGATTATTATTATTATTATTATTATTATTATTATTATTAGTAGTAGTAGTAGTAGTAGTAGTAGTAGTATCATCTTATTTCTTTAAATATTAGACAAAATGAAAGTTAAAATGCATTTTGTTAGCGTTTCATAGATTGGGGTTTGGAATTATTTACAATAAATGCTGTACACTGGAAGGGTGTCATCCTAATGAAGCTAAATCTCTGTGTTTTACAGTCCCTGCAGTGAAATTATAGGCAAGTCAGGTTATATTTGGCTGACAGAATGCTCTGCATGATGACAGTGAAGGTAAGTGGCAAAAGAGGCTATAAGTAATGTGCTTAAATTAAGAGAAATTAAGTTTTTGCTTTTTACAAAGAGGTGATTTTGTTATTTGTACAAAGTTAAATTAATATCAATTAGATTAGCCAATTTAGGGGTCTATTTACTAAGTCTTGGATGGAGATAAAGTCCCAACCACCCAGCTCCAAACTTTGGCCATCCGGCATGCGCCAGCACACTGCGGCGCATGCGCAGTTCCGACCCGATCGCTGCACTGCGATAAACTGCAACACGCGATCGGGTCAGAATGACCCCCTTTATCTCCATGCACTTTATCTCCATCCAAGGCTTAGTAAATAGACACCTTACTCATAAAAATTGAGAATTAACCATGAATCTAGAATTCACGCCCTTATTTATTTTCCTGGACACATAAATCCATTCTGTGCATTTTATGGTTCATTTTTAGACATAATGCCTCTTTATAATAACATGATTTTTTTATCATAGCAATAATTAAGCTATTTTTTCCTCTTTTTAGTAGCAATCAAGTAATACAAACAGTTGGAGAGTTTGAACAGCGATGCACGATCTGTCCGCATACAGTATGTGCATTAGTTAGTTCTCTTTGGGGAATACTTATGATATCCGGCAGACAGCATGCCGGCTGTCAGTATACTGACAGTGGCATCCTGTCTGCTGGAATCCCAGCAGTGAGTCCCCTCATGAACTTGCTACGCTCGCCACAGGTTTTATTCCCACTCTGTTGGTAGCGTGGACCCACCAACCGAGTGGGAATACCAGGAGGTGGTCAGGATTCAGGATGTTGGTATTTTACCAGCAGTCGGAATTCCGGTGTGAGTCTCCTAAAGGTGGTATTTTAATGGCATTCCCTATTTGTGTGTCACTCATGATAATGTCTTGAAGATCATAAAGGACAACTATAGCAAGAACATAAAATAAATGAGAAAGAAGTGTGCCGAGATAAACAAGTGTCAGCACACACTTTAGGCCAAATGTAATAGAGTGAGAGTTTCAGAAAGTGAGAGATTTGGTAAGGTTTTTCAGTTTTTTTTAAAGTGCCAATCATTTACACTGCAAAACCAGGTTGATCTTGCTGTGTAAATGATTGCCACTTTAAAAAAAAGTGCAAAACCTTACCAAATCTCTCACTTTCTGAAACTCTCATTCTATTACATTTGGCCCTTTGTTTATGAAACTCTGGGTTTTTATGGGGAGTGCAATTTTTGCAAAGATGGTTTTTGGATAGGTTGGAGCCCAGGAAAGGTTAAACAATGGAGCCACCCACTGTACCTTAAGACAACATATAGTGCATGGCAACAGCCAGTTCACATGACCAGTATACAATGCTAGCTCCCTGATAAACAGTACACAACAAAGAATTGTTATGTGATACCCAGGACACAAAACAGAATACCTCTATTATATCCAGTATACAATTAAGAGACTTTCTGTTGTCAATGACACAGTAAATAGTTACCCTGGTGTCTAGTGATTTGGTTAAGAGTTTTTTATAAAGTCTCTTGTGTTTTTGTAAAAAAGGTTCCATTCAATCTAAATTTAATAATTCCAAAATTAGTTGACTACTGTGCTCCATTTTTTTCTATGAAATCAGCAGCTAATTAAAGTGTGGTGTGATAAAAAAAAATTATGAAAATTATTAACTTAAATTGTGGGGACCCATTTAAGGGTTAAACCTCTAGGCAAATGAGTTCTTATTCATCTCGACCCTCAAATGTAAATTCTGAGAGTGTAACATCTGTATGTGTTAGAAACCATGAGCCTGAGTACATTGGTACTAGGTAACCCCTTGTCACAGTAGCTGGTATGAGTAGACAAATAGTTCATGAGTAGCACCCTGGCTTGCTTATAGATATGGCAAATTAGTGAATTCAGGGTTCCTGCTAATGCGGCTTCACAGCACAGTTTTTTCCTTGTTTAGACACAGGTAACATTACATGGTGGCCTTGCAGTGCCCTACAATACACTGGGCACTAGACCGTCTCTGTTCTGATGTTAATGGAGAGCCAGCCCTGGGAATTGGCCACATAGGTGAATGACTATGGTGCCACTGCTCAAGGGGAGGCGCACAAAAGGCATGGTGGCCCTCCCGTACATTATCCAGTGTGACACTCTGAGATGGATATCCTATTAACTTGGATTTATGGGGATATATGTGGCTATATAGATACCATCACCCATATACTGGAGATAACCTGGGTGAGACACCTAAATTTTCCCTAAAAGGAACCCTCACTTCTCACTAGCCAGCACAGTGCAGCTGAAAGGATTAACAGCTTCCCCTTGCCTAGGTTGCAAGGCAACGCCAGCAACCAAAGGACAGCAACATGTGGAGCACTAGGATCCAGGTGCAGACCTGCAGAGCAGGAGGAATCGAAGCAGCTGATTGGGTGGTGTAGAATGGGAAGCGTAGGAGGTGGAGTTACATCCTGAGGTGATTGCTGAGGAGTGTCCTGAGGTGACAGGGAGAGAGACGCTGTGAGGAGTGGTGATCTGAGATAACAATGCGTAGAGTGATGCTGTGCTGAGGTGATGCTGAGGAGACATGCTGTGGAGAGAGGAGCCGCAGCTGAGGAGAGCCGCCGGATAAGCCAGAGCCACAGAAGCTGTGCTGCAGCAAGGGGAGACCAGCACCAGGGACAGTCCCACTGGTAGAGAGCTGGGGACCCGCCAAGCACTGCCGCCACTGACAGGTATTTACCCCAGCCAGCACCCTCCAACAAGTGATATTATACAATGCTGAGCAGGATTTAGAGGAGGGAGAGAAAGATTGAGTTGATCCCTGTAGTGCAGTGAGACTTCTGAGTGCTTCAGCCAGTAAAAGTCGCAGTCTAAACCCAAGTTAACATCAAGTTATCTCATGTGAGTGAATTAGGCACACTAAAGACCCCCTCAGTTAAAGAGGGACTTGCCTTTTCTCAGACAAGATCCTAACTATAGAGATAGAGACACTGAGCATAGAGATACACTACAGTACAGGAGGCTTGCTAATAGAAGGAACTATGCTCTGCTAACTTAACCTGCTTCCTCATTTCTGCAATTACCTGAGTGCCTGCATGTTTGACCCCGCATTGCTTTATTACTTAACCTTTGCTTGGTATTTAACGGAAGACTGTTACAGTGCTTATTTGTAGGCGGAGCTGTGTCATGAGCTGCATTTCCCTATAGACTGCCAAATTCTGTCAGCTGGCTTTTGTGAAACACATTTGCCTGCAATCTTTTACCTTGTGCACTGGAACGGAACCCTGCTGCCTGCATTGCCAGCTTTGCCTCAATCCTTCTGTTCTGCTTAGAAACTGCTCTTGCTAACATTTTCATCTCATGCATGCTTCCCGTTATTGACTGAGCACTGTTAGGGATCCGCATGCCTACTTTCACGGAACTGCTGACCTTATGATGTATATTTGCTGTCTGAACTTCAACATTTCAGAACTGGGCTATTGTCTGTGATATATCAGCTGACTTCAGGTTCGCTATAAACTGAGTGTATGCTTAGGTAAAAGCAGATTATAGGTACCACTAGGGTTAGACCACCCAGTGTGAACATAATGGAAGATTGCAAGTTACCAGTTTAGTAATGCTTATATACATGGTATACTGATTTGTTTGATTATAAGGTGACCTAACAGACACATAGATTCCTGCGCTAATTAACTCTACAGAATGATATGGCTCAGAGTTTGCTTGACTCAATAAAAACAAAACAAAAAGGATAATTAAATATACTTTATATGATTCTTTTTTATTTTTATCACACATACATACATGTATGTTTAAAAATTAATTTAAGAATAAATTGATTAGACCGGTCTAAATAAAACATAAATCAAAAAAGCAAAAATCAGAACATAGTAATAAGCTAATAATAAGCTAAAGGAGGTGGATCATAAGTAAACTCCTGTGCACAGAAAAATCAATAAAAATACTAAAAATAAGTCCTTTGTATAGGATCGTGCAAATAGTTTGACCAGCTATAAATTGCAACAGTGTCTCGTTATGTTTTGTAGTGTTAGACACTCTTCATCAAATTGCCACTCAGCCAAAAAGTGCAACAGGTAAGTGTGACAAACGCTCCACAACGGAACTTTACATATGGTTCGCACCTGAAGCTGACATGCGGAACAGGAAAATAATGTGAGACGGTCTCGGGCTGCGGGAAGGCGCTTCGCTGGCGCCTGGTATGTTATTGTTAATTACCCCGACTTCCAGGCTCTGTGAGTCCGCGTCTTCGGGTGCCGTATGCAGACACCTGCGTCCCGTTAATAGGCACACCTTCACCGTTGATTCTCCTGATAATGCCTCTGGAGCCCGGCTTCCAGGCTCTGTGAGTCTCCGGGTGCCGTATGCAGACACCTGCGTTTTAGTGTTACTCACACGTTCACCATCAATTCTCCAGATAATGTCACTGGAAAAGATATGCTGTAAAAGTGCAATATAGCTGGTGCACAAAGGTCCAAATAGGCTGCTCCTCTGACGCGTTTCGCTCCTCTTATGGGGGCTTCCTCATAGAATAAACTCTCAATACTCCAGGACCCTTATAAAGGGGAGATCCTAGCTCCTATTGGTGTTTCAATTATTGAATGAAAAACACCTGGTGTATCGTTTACCTGATTCCACCTCCTGATCCAACCTCCTTATAAACATCACTTAACCTAGAACCAACACTAATATGTTTATAAAAATAGTATGCTATAGATATAGACAAATATAAGTATCAATAGATTATACTATATGAATTCATAAATAATTTTCAGACACTAATGCACATTAAATCCAATATAATATAATATAATATACACAGGCCCGCTTGTCCTTCCAATATCTTTTGTGTATGGTATATATTCTAACCATTCTTTAATCAATAATTCAAAATAAAAATAACAAATTAAACAGATTAATTTATAAGTACATAAAAAATAAAATCATAATAAAAATAAAAAATAAATAAAATATAAATTAACAATCCCACATGTGAATTGAACCGAGTACCCTATCTCTCATAGTCCGATACTCTACCATTACTCTATCCTCAGTTTCCATGTGTATGTCTAATTCCAATGGTATAGATAATTCAAAACTCCATATTATTCATAGGAGTAAATTTGAGCACAAAGCATGTGATTCCCATATAGATGGATATTTATCAAATTAGATCTCATATACTAAATATTTTTAAGAAGTAAAATAGAATAATATGATGCATTAAATTTATTACTATAATGTCCAATATTATTAGTCTAGAAAAAAACAATATTGGACTCCAATTAACAATCCTTGTATTGAACTTATGATCATATCTATCCCAAACGGTTAATCTACCACTACCCTACCTGACCCTTCTATATCCCAAATTGTTAATATTTTACATATGGATATTATATATGCGATATGTTCAACTTCCCCCGTATAAATCTAACATTTGACATGATCAAAACTGTTTAGTTATTAATTATTTTAAATCCATTTGAATCAATTAAAATTCTTTAAGCAAATGATTCGAACTCAATACTTTCGTTGAGTCCTTGTGGCGATATGGTTCTCAACTGAAAGATCCACAGTGATTCCTTTCTGCAAAGTTTCCGAAAACGGTCTCCCCCTCTAATAGTTCCCTTCACATGATGGACCCCTACAACCCTGAGACCTGTTGGATTTGATTGATGTACCAGACCAAAATGACGGGAGACACTGTGCTTGTTGAAACCCTTCATAATATTAAGACGATGTTCCCTAAACCTCGTTTTTAAAGAACGAGTGGTCCTACCTACGTACTGCAGGCCGCATGGGCACTGCAGTACGTAAATGCAATAAGTGGTGTCGCAGTTAATAAATTCCTGTATACTAAATCTCTCTTTTGTGATAAATGATTCTATCTCACTCGATTTATTAACTATGTGACTGCATGTCAAACATTTGCCTTTTCCACACCTGAAGCAACCCACAATCGGTTTCCCCAGCCATGATAAAGAGGTGGAATGGTTGGGTTCCCTAGAGAACTTTCTTAACATACTAGGTGCTAATATATTCTTCAAATTACGATTCTTTTTGAATATAATTTGTGGGTCAGGTAAGATAGCTGTTTGTAGCAAGTTGTCCTGTAATAAAATTTTGAAGTTTTCCTTCACAACTCTTTTTATTTCTATAGATTGACTGTTATATTTAGTAATGAACTTCATCTTAACTGGAGTCTCTCTGTTGTTTTCCCCATGTGGTGAAGCACTTTTTTTCTTAGTTAATAGTGTACTCCTGTCGCTCTTTGATATTTTATCACTAGCTGCCATTACCATATCTTTCGGATAACCTCTCATGATAAACTCATGTGTCATTCCATTAGCCTGCTCTGTGTAATCTTCAATATTGGAGCAGTTCCTGCGTAACCTACCGAATTGACTAAAGGGGACATTACGTAACCACGGTTTATAATGATTACTGGAATAATGCAGGAAGTTACTAGTATCAACCTCTTTTTTATAATTCTTTGTGTAACGGCCATAGAATATATGGGAACGTTTGAAGACCAATTTATTTGGAATGGACCCTTCGGCGCGAACCTGATATTCTATAGCCGTTACATAGATGACCTTTTCTTTGTTTGGGATGGGGAGTTGGATTCTGCACTTGATTTTGTCACTTATTTGAACACTAATGATTTTAATTTGAAGTTTACACACACGTATAATAAAACCACGATTAATTATTTGGATCTCACTATTTCTTCTAGTGAAGATATTATAATCACAAAGAATTATAAAAAAGAGGTTGATACTAGTAACTTCCTGCATTATTCCAGTAATCATTATAAACCGTGGTTACGTAATGTCCCCTTTAGTCAATTCGGTAGGTTACGCAGGAACTGCTCCAATATTGAAGATTACACAGAGCAGGCTAATGGAATGACACATGAGTTTATCATGAGAGGTTATCCGAAAGATATGGTAATGGCAGCTAGTGATAAAATATCAAAGAGCGACAGGAGTACACTATTAACTAAGAAAAAAAGTGCTTCACCACATGGGGAAAACAACAGAGAGACTCCAGTTAAGATGAAGTTCATTACTAAATATAACAGTCAATCTATAGAAATAAAAAGAGTTGTGAAGGAAAACTTCAAAATTTTATTACAGGACAACTTGCTACAAACAGCTATCTTACCTGACCCACAAATTATATTCAAAAAGAATCGTAATTTGAAGAATATATTAGCACCTAGTATGTTAAGAAAGTTCTCTAGGGAACCCAACCATTCCACCTCTTTATCATGGCTGGGGAAACCGATTGTGGGTTGCTTCAGGTGTGGAAAAGGCAAATGTTTGACATGCAGTCACATAGTTAATAAATCGAGTGAGATAGAATCATTTATCACAAAAGAGAGATTTAGTATACAGGAATTTATTAACTGCGACACCACTTATTGCATTTACGTACTGCAGTGCCCATGCGGCCTGCAGTACGTAGGTAGGACCACTCGTTCTTTAAAAACGAGGTTTAGGGAACATCGTCTTAATATTATGAAGGGTTTCAACAAGCACAGTGTCTCCCGTCATTTTGGTCTGGTACATCAATCAAATCCAACAGGTCTCAGGGTTGTAGGGGTCCATCATGTGAAGGGAACTATTAGAGGGGGAGACCGTTTTTGGAAACTTTGCAGAAAGGAATCACTGTGGATCTTTCAGTTGAGAACCATATCGCCACAAGGACTCAACGAAAGTATTGAGTTCGAATCATTTGCTTAAAGAATTTTAATTGATTCAAATGGATTTAAAATAATTAATAACTAAACAGTTTTGATCATGTCAAATGTTAGATTTATACGGGGGAAGTTGAACATATCGCATATATAATATCCATATGTAAAATATTAACAATTTGGGATATAGAAGGGTCAGGTAGGGTAGTGGTAGATTAACCGTTTGGGATAGATATGATCATAAGTTCAATACAAGGATTGTTAATTGGAGTCCAATATTGTTTTTTTCTAGACTAATAATATTGGACATTATAGTAATAAATTTAATGCATCATATTATTCTATTTTACTTCTTAAAAATATTTAGTATATGAGATCTAATTTGATAAATATCCATCTATATGGGAATCACATGCTTTGTGCTCAAATTTACTCCTATGAATAATATGGAGTTTTGAATTATCTATACCATTGGAATTAGACATACACATGGAAACTGAGGATAGAGTAATGGTAGAGTATCGGACTATGAGAGATAGGGTACTCGGTTCAATTCACATGTGGGATTGTTAATTTATATTTTATTTATTTTTTATTTTTATTATGATTTTATTTTTTATGTACTTATAAATTAATCTGTTTAATTTGTTATTTTTATTTTGAATTATTGATTAAAGAATGGTTAGAATATATACCATACACAAAAGATATTGGAAGGACAAGCGGGCCTGTGTATATTATATTATATTATATTGGATTTAATGTGCATTAGTGTCTGAAAATTATTTATGAATTCATATAGTATAATCTATTGATACTTATATTTGTCTATATCTATAGCATACTATTTTTATAAACATATTAGTGTTGGTTCTAGGTTAAGTGATGTTTATAAGGAGGTTGGATCAGGAGGTGGAATCAGGTAAACGATACACCAGGTGTTTTTCATTCAATAATTGAAACACCAATAGGAGCTAGGATCTCCCCTTTATAAGGGTCCTGGAGTATTGAGAGTTTATTCTATGAGGAAGCCCCCATAAGAGGAGCGAAACGCGTCAGAGGAGCAGCCTATTTGGACCTTTGTGCACCAGCTATATTGCACTTTTACAGCATATCTTTTCCAGTGACATTATCTGGAGAATTGATGGTGAACGTGTGAGTAACACTAAAACGCAGGTGTCTGCATACGGCACCCGGAGACTCACAGAGCCTGGAAGCCGGGCTCCAGAGGCATTATCAGGAGAATCAACGGTGAAGGTGTGCCTATTAACGGGACGCAGGTGTCTGCATACGGCACCCGAAGACGCGGACTCACAGAGCCTGGAAGTCGGGGTAATTAACAATAACATACCAGGCGCCAGCGAAGCGCCTTCCCGCAGCCCGAGACCGTCTCACATTATTTTCCTGTTCCGCATGTCAGCTTCAGGTGCGAACCATATGTAAAGTTCCGTTGTGGAGCGTTTGTCACACTTACCTGTTGCACTTTTTGGCTGAGTGGCAATTTGATGAAGAGTGTCTAACACTACAAAACATAACGAGACACTGTTGCAATTTATAGCTGGTCAAACTATTTGCACGATCCTATACAAAGGACTTATTTTTAGTATTTTTATTGATTTTTCTGTGCACAGGAGTTTACTTATGATCCACCTCCTTTAGCTTATTATTAGCTTATTACTATGTTCTGATTTTTGCTTTTTTGATTTATGTTTTATTTAGACCGGTCTAATCAATTTATTCTTAAATTAATTTTTAAACATACATGTATGTATGTGTGATAAAAATAAAAAAGAATCATATAAAGTATATTTAATTATCCTTTTTGTTTTGTTTTTATTGAGTCAAGCAAACTCTGAGCCATATCATTCTGTAGAGTTAATTAGCGCAGGAATCTATGTGTCTGTTGTTTCCAAGTTACCAGGGACTTTAAAGTGCCGGTTTCTCTCTGTTTGACTTGATTTACCCCAAGTCAATTTTTTCTTGCAGCTTGAACATATATTGTATTGGTTTAAATATTGATATTAAACATTGTATTAACACAACCATTTTAGTTGGGTTGTGGTATATTAGCGCCTGGTTAATTTTTGCATTATAAGGTGACCTAGTCTTACTGTTCGCGACAGTACTGTACCTCTTTATATGTATTATTTTTATTTATATGTGAAATGTTATTTGCCTTTGATCAGTTGATCTCCCAGTGGCGACCAGTTGTTCCTGAATAAGAAATCTTTCTGTCACCGTGCTAACGCGTGGTGACCATAGTACTGGGTCCTCTGGGTTTGGGGTTCCTCATTCCTCTGCCTAGGGTTCTAGAAGGGAGGTCTTGTTAGAGAGGTGACTCCAGGCGAAGAATCCAGATACGTCCACCTGCACCTGCACAACACATCCTTAGTACTTACCTGTTACACCAGCAGCACACATTAATAGGAGGAGCTGCCATGTGACATATAGGTAAATGTATTATAGTGGCACGGATCATTACCAAGGCGAAGCAGGAAGGGACATCAACAAGATGTATTAACAACTTGTTTGCTGAAGTGGGGGAGTGAAAAGTCCCCCCTCCGGTAATGCCCCCCTGAATACACAGCACATCAACTTAGTGCTGATGTGCTGTGTCTCCCTGCCCGCTTGGCTCCTCTGAGCAGGATATCGCTACTCGCACAAGATCGCCTGCACAGTCAGGACCCGCACCCACCACAGCCAGGGACAGCTCTGTCCCTGCTGTGGAGATAGGGAATCGCCACCTGCAGCTTTCGAAATCTATAGCTGCAGGTGTCAGAATGATTAGTGCTGCTGACTACTCATACATTGCCAACGCATGTCGGCATGCTATAGTATAGATAACAGTGCCAATATGGACAGGAGTGCCCCTGTCATGTACCGCATACCGGCACATGCATACATGGGGAAAAGCAATATGGCGCACATAACATGCACTGATACTGCTTTTCCCGCATAACGATGGTTCATATATTTACCCCTATAACCTCTCAGCAGGGACACTATAGTCATTGCCTTCTTTCACCATTGTCATAATGGTCTCTTATAGCCACTGCTGGAAGAGATCTCTACTGCTGGAGACCAGCAGACCACATGACCTCTCCCAGATACTTAACCACAGGTGCATACATTTATGGCTTACAGTATTTCTCTGAATTGGAGGCATCAGCTAAAATCATGCCTAGAGCACCAAATTGGTCAGGGCAACCTCTTCTTAAATATATTCTTCAGTCAGTTATACAGGTCATTCAGGATTGAATTAGGGGCCTACAGTAATTCAGACCTGATTGATCCTCTGCAAATTGGGTCTGCGATCAGATAGTCGCCACCTATAGAGAGTAAAAACCCGCCCGTGTAAGGGTGCGAATGCATGCGTACGCCTGCGAAAACTTCAGACAGCGGACAGCTGCAAATCCATTTTCAACTCACTCACCATCTAATGATTTTTCCAGTCTGTGCGTAGCCCAGAAATGTCTCCTATAGTGCATTAGAATCGGGGGCCACAGCTAACATACCTCACCCTCCCAGAAAACACTTGGTAACGCCTGCGCTTTTCCTGACACTCCCAGAAAACAGCTAGCTACCACCCACAAACGTCCGCTTTCTGTCAGTCACCTTGCGCACGCCTAGCGATAGAAATTTTTGCACCATTCTGTTGCTGTTTGGGCTCACGCCTGTGCATTGCGGTGCATACACATGTGCAGTCATTCAATAATCGTCCCTTGTGCGATTTTACACAACAGCGATCAGGTCTGAATCAGGCCCTATGTTAGCTGAGCTCCGTTATACTGCACTTGCTATTTTATGTGTTAAATAAGACTTTTACTACTTTTCATATAGAATTGTTACTTGTAAAAAGCCCTACATTAAACAGATCTCTGTTCAGACCACAAATAAACAACTGCTATATTTACTGTGTCTTACAATTGTAAACTGTCTTTTGATGTCACCTCTTTTCCTGTTTGTATGAAGTTAATTATCTTCTGAACTGATATCCATATTTGTAAGTATTGTACTGTAGTAGCATGAAAATGTACTATACACACTGGTAGCAGGACCGGTGACATGGGAGGTCAAAGGGCACAGCTGTACTGGGCCCCATTGTTCCAGGGAGTCCTGGGAGGGCCCACATATAGACTACCAAGTCTCTCTCTCACTGCTGCCTATGGTGCTGCATGTTCAGCAGAGTGCAGGCAGTATGGGGCATATCTGGGAGAAGCTCACAGAGTCATTATTGCTCCAGCCATCGGATGTTTTTTTTTACATTTTTACAGCAGAGAGGCACGTATGATGTCATGACGTCACACAGCACCTCAGCAAGGTGACACCAGAGGAGCACTGGCGGGCAGCAGAAAAACATAGAAGAAGGCAAGTGTCAGGGCTGGAGGGACATATGTAGCTGGCTAAAGAGACACTGTGGGGGCTAGGGTGGGAGAGGCATAAGGCAACTAAAGAAATAATGTTCGGGCTAGAGGTGTCAGGGATGGAGAGACACTGTAAAGCTGGCTAAAGAGACACTGTGGGGGCTAGGGCTGGAGAGACAGAAGGCAACTAGAGGGATACTCTGTGGACTAGCGCTGGAGAGACAGAAAACAATTAGAGGGAACCTGTGGGGACTAGGACTGAAGAAACAGAAGGTAAATAGAGGAATGCTTTGGGCACTGTCTGGAGGCAGGGCCATCTTTTCATATGGGCTCAAAGGGCAGTTATCTAAGAGCCCCAGGAGTCTAAAGGCCCTAGGCTGATAGCTCAGGGTATCTTTTCTCCAGAGGTACCAGAGTTTTTTAAATCGTATCTGTGGAAACAGAGATATCCAACTTCAAAGCAGTGGTCCTCATTTGAGTCTGTTAATTGCTATTCCCAGCCAGATATCTTGGGGTTTTTCTGACTTAGAGTGTTTCTAAGGTTATACTCTAAAAGCTGTGACTCTCCCCTTTTGGTGGACACTGGCAGCTTCTCTATACTATGCCCAGAACCAGAGATATCAGCCTTCCAGCAGCTGGTCACTGCTTCAGCACCACATGCCTGGTATGCAGCTTTCTATATTTGTCAGTAGATTGCTCTGATTTCTGAATGTTTACCCCCAAGTACCCAGTACCTAATGAAAGGTGGGACTCTCTTGTTTTTTTATCCCATTGAAAGCTAAGTAATCTATTTCAAGGAACTGGAGATATCTGCAGTCAAGCAAGCTGCCCTCCCACCGGAAAATTATGGCTATTAATCCCACTCCACTATCCAGCCCTCTTCTGCATATTAAACACCCCCTACCACCCTGGAAGTCAAGTACTGGGACCCCTTCATTCAGCCCAAAGTCCCCTTCTACAGTTTAGTGTTCTCCCTCCTACCCCATCTCCCACCATCTGTCCAGTAATCGAGCAATTAGCAGAAATAACGGCTCCAGGTCCTACATGCTGAGTGGAAGATAGAACACCCCCTACCGCAAACGGGACATAAAAGCTGACGCTGATAGCCCCCTCCCCTACCGCTGGAAGATAGGTAGGGACCCCAGTGCATTGCTTTGCCTAGGGACCTACACTGCTGTTAAGATGGCCTTGGCCACAGTTAATCGGTATCCAGTCTTCTGTAGTCTGTGTTTTCTGTCACAGTTATTCAGTTAGTATTCCACAGATCCTGTTTACAAGCCTCAGCAATCCAGACTCCATTCTTCAGCAGTTCATGTTCTCAAGCCTCAGCAATACAGTTGCTACAAACACGACACCATGTCTAGGCCATCTACACTCCTCAGAAAGCCTAGTGTCCATGAGAAGAAACAACATTAGTCCCCTTTGCTTCCTTCCTCTTGTGGCCTCTACTTTTCCTGCTTTGATCCACTCATTGGACCCCTCTCCTCAGCCTGACCAGACACCCGAAAACTTACACTAACAGCTCTTTGATTTCTCTTGAACTCTTTTCAAGTTTAACAAATAATGTAATGTTCGTTGCTCTAATTCTAGCTCCGACATTCTCGTAACTGCACAACAAAACACTTACAGACAATAATAGATGTCACTCAGGAAGAGACTGCTGTAGATCAACAACAACACAGCTTAAAACACTGATATGCCAATGTCATCAAAACTTACTGGGGTTTCTGTCCAGTGCTGCCATGGCAAGTACACAGTGGCAAGTTCATGAATGTAATTATTAGACCTCGTATAATGGAGTCAGACTAAAGACATGATATATAATCAATACAGCTACTGACGGGGGGATGCAATAATGTGTATTATAAGGGATAGGGGACCTGCTAATAGGGGATGGGGACATGCTACAATCAGTGTATGTGGTTGGGGGGGGACGGGACACTGATATACAATGCAGGCACCCATACCTTATAATACTTACTATTATGAGTATTATATATACTGTAAGTGCCCCTCCACCCACTGATTGTAGTAGCCTAGCAGGTCCCGCATCCCTTATAATACCCATTATTACACTCCTGAGTGTGACTGTATTAATTATATATTAGTGACCCACTCATTGAGCATGCCAGTGGCGGTTGCTGCTCCTGGCCTGCAGCTCCGACCACATATTGCAGTTTTGAAGCCGGCCAGCACATATAATCATATGTCATGTTGTACAGTATGTAATACAGTGCTCAAAAAAATAAAGGGAACACTAAAATAACACATCCTAGATCTGAATGAAATATATTCTTATTAAATACTTTGTTCTTTACATAGTTGAATGTGCTGACAACAAAATCACACAAAAATGATCAATGGAAATCAAATTTATTAACCCATGGAGGTCTGGATTTGGAGTCACACTCAAAATTAAAGTGGAAAAACACACTACAGGCTGATCCAACTTTGATGTAATGTCCTTAAAACAAGTCAAAATGAGTCTCAGTAGTGTGTGTGGCATCCACGTGCCTGTATGACCTCCCTACAACACCTGGGCATGCTCCTGATGAGGTGGCGGATGGTCTCCTGAGGGATCTCCTCCCAGACCTGGACTAAAGCATCCGCCAACTCCTGGACAGTTTGTGGTGCAACGTGGCGTTGGTGGTTGGAGCGAGACATGATGTCCCAGATGTGCTCAATTGGATTCAGGTCTGGGGAACAGGCAGGCCAGTCCATAGCATCAATGCCTTCGTCTTGCAGGAACTGCTGACACACTCCAGCCACATGAGGTCTAGCATTGTCCTGCATTAGGAGAAACCCAGGGCCAACCGCACCAGCATATAGTCTCACAAGGGGTCTGAGGATCTCATCTCGGTACCTAATACCAATCAGGCTACCTCTGGCGAGCACATGGAGGGCTGTGCGGCCCCCCAAAGAAATGCCACCCCACACCATTACTGACCCACTGCCAAACCAGTCATGCTGGAGGATGTTGCAGGCAGCAGAATGTTCTCCTTGGCGTCTCCAGACTCTGTCACGTCTGTCACATGTGCTCAGTGAGAACCTGCTTTCATCTGTGAAGAGCACAGGGCGCCAGTGGTGAATTTGCCGGGTGGTCTTCTGTATGCCGAATGTCGGGATCCCGCCGCACAGTATACCGGCGCCGGAATCCCGACACCCGGCATACCGACAACTATTCTCCCTCGTGGGGGTCCACGACCCCCATGGAGAGAGAATAAAATAGTGTGGCGCGCGTAGCGCGCCACCGTGCCCGTAGCGCGGCGAACGCAGCGAGCCCGCAAGGGGCTCCTTTGCGCTCGCCACACTGTCGGTATGCCGGCGGTCGGGCTCCCGGCGTCGGTATGCTGGTTGCCGGGAGCCCGAGCGCCGGCATACCATACTACACCCGAATTTGCCAATCTTGGTGTACTCTGGCAAATGCCAAACGTCCTGCACGGTGTGGGGCTGTAAGCACAACCCCCACCTGTGGAAGTCGGCCCTCATACCACCCTCATGGAGTCTGTTTCTGATCGTTTGAGTAGACACATGCACATTTGTGGCTTGCTGGAGGTCATTTTGCAGGGCTCTGGCAGTGCTCCTCTTGTTCCTCCTTGCACAAAGGCAGAGGTAGCGGTCCTGCTGCTGGGTTGTTGCCCTCCTACAGCCTCCTCCACGTCTCCTGATGTACTGGCCTGTCTCCTGGTAGCGCCTCCATGCTCTGGACACTATGCTGACAGACACAGCAAACCTTCTTGCCACAGCTCACATTGATGTGCCATCCTGGATGAGCTGCACTACCTGAGCCACTTGTGTGGGTTGTAGACTCTGTCTCATGCTACCACTAGAGTGAAAGCACCGTCAGCTTTCAAAAGTGACCAAAACATCAGCCAGAAAGCATAGGAGCTGAGAAGTGGTCTGTGGTCACCACCTGCAGAACAACTCCTTTATTGGGGGTGTCTTGCTAATTGCCTATAATTTCCACCTGTTGTCTATTCCATTTGCCCAACAGCATGTGAAATTGATTGTCAATCAGTGTTGCTTCCTAAGTGGACAGTTTGATTTCACAGAAGTGTGATTGACTTGGAGTTACATTGTGTTGTTTAAGTGTTCCCTTTATTTTTTTGAGCAGTGTATATGTGTTTGCTACCTTACCAGCGATCAGCAGCTGCAGATGTGTGTATACCTGACCTGCTTGCTACTGAAGGATGGGAGACATATGCTTGTTTATCAGCTTCTATAAGCCCACCCACCCCCAGCTCCCATTGGCTCACAGAAGTCAAGAGGCGGGCTTATAGAAGATGATAGATAAGCAGAGGGCGGTCTCCCACCCTTCAGTATCCAGTAGGTCAGGAATACACACAGTGGCATCTGCTGATCCCCCTGTAAGGTAGTCAGCACATATATTACATGCAACATCACTTGTATGTTTACATGTGCTGGTCAGCTTCCCCTTGCAATGTGTGATCAGAGATGCAGGCCAGGAGCAGCAGCCACCACTGAAGCAGGAATCTCCTATACACGGTAGTACAGTACAGTACTTATAATAGCATACTGATATATCACCGGTCAGTGCGTGCCTCCCCACCAGCTATGATTGTAGCAGGCAGATGTTATACACTGTAGTTAAAATAACACTGTCCATCCCCCCCCAAACCACACTCTGCCTGATTGGAATTTAAAGTAGGTGGATGTTATACAAAATGTAAAAAATACTACTATACATGTTCCGGCTCCTCTCTTTGCTCATCTGACGTCATATGCACGTGTCATAACCGCATACCTCCAAACTTTGCAGAGCAGCAGGGAGGGACATTAGCGTGCGCGGAAGGTGCGCGACCAAAATCAGGGGGCGTGGCCTATCACAAAGGGGGCGTGACCTCACGGTGAGTGCCGCTATCGCAAGCCACGCCCCCATTTTAGTCATTATGGGGGCATGAACAGCGCTTAGAGAGCTGCTGGTCATGCCCCCTGTCCTTCTCTGCCGTGAATAGACACTGTGCGCATGCTGAGCAGAGCAGCGAGTGACAGGGGGGGGTCTCCCAACTGCCCCCCCCCCACCCGTGGGACACTGAGACCCACAGGTGGGACAGACCGTGAAAAACGGGACTGTCCCGCCAAAATCGGGACAGTTAGGAGGTATGTAACCGATCTCACACATAGTACTGCAGGACTGGAGACACAGGCATGCGCAGGAACCGGCACCCAACAGCTATCTAATAACTGACAGCCTGCTGGGAGTATTCAGCCAGCCCAGCTCTCAGACAATTTTGTCAGTGCTTGCGGTATGCTGGAAATGCCCTTTATACAGCCTTGTCAGTGCACCCCCTGGGATCCGCTTTGGTTGCCTTGTGGTAAATCCGCTACTGCTAACATGCTGTGGCCATTTGGGAGGAAAGGAGGGGGGACAACGGGGACCGTTCTACAAAATGAGGCGAGCCTCCCCCATTTTGTAGGTGTGTCTAAACCATTTTCTGATGCAGATTTCCTTGCCCAGGGAGAGTGTCCCGATGGACTATGTTTTCACAGATGACTTGATACTGCATCCTCAGACCCAGCAGATCACATGAGCATGCAGGAGGCGTCAATTTACACAAGACACCTCCTGCAGCAATTTTATATATATATATATATATATATATATATATATAAAAATATGGTGTCACGGACGGCACTCCAGCATACAAATGAATCCACAAAAGCCACTGGTGTTGGTCAACGTTTCGGAGCTGTACTCCGTTATCAAGACTTAGAAAACAATGACAAAACATACATTTAAATACCTTACTGTATACTCACCACGTGCATCGGGAACCGCCGCAGCCGCCTGCTCCGGAGTCCACATGACGTCATCGGCAGCCGCCGGCGCCCAGGATCCGTCACAGGGGCACGGGGCGGGGGGAGTGAAACCATCACCATGGAAACCAAATCAACAAACTACGGAAGAAAAAACCTGGATCATACACAAAGATATATGCTCTGATGAAAGACTACTAGTGCTATAATCAAAAAATCTGTCACACTGAGTCGTTGTACATAATAACATGTACCCAAACGTGCTATGAATATGCAGCATGCCAAGTGTAATGCACTAATATAAGGCACAAAAAGCTGTCAATCACCTGAGGGAGGCAAATGATGTCCTAAGACAATATGCATGTAACGCTACACAAAAGCAATAACTTTCAATAAAAACTATAGGAAAAAACTGTATGCCACTGGAAGTACACTGAAAGAATCTGTAACATGCAACAATATGTAACGATATGTTATATGCAGAAATCATCTGATTATGGCATGCACTGTATTTACATACTATCCTGTAAAATACAATATAATAGAAGGAACTACCAATTTTGCTGGAATCATAGAAAACAAGTGAGTGCAAGGGATTCATTGAGTCCTAATGGTTGGACAGTTTGTAAAACATGGATCCACCTTGCTTCTTTTTGCAGTAGGATGCGGCCTCTGTTGCCACCTCTGGGATTAGGAGGCACCCAATCAATAATGCGGTACCTAATTGAAGACAAGTTGTGATGTGCATCCCTAAAGTGGCGTGCCACTGGCTGATCACAATCCTTTCCTTCAAGGGCTGCACGTATGCTGGACCTGTGTTGGGTCATGCGTTCCTTCATTTGTCTGGTAGTTTTGCCCGCATATAGCAAACTACATGGGCACTTGATGTAATATACCACGAATTTCGTGGTGCAGGTTACTGGATGTTGTATTTTAAATATCTTGCCAGACCTGGGATGGGAAAAGGTATTGCCTGTTTCTAAGAAGCTGCAAGTGGTGCATCCCAAACACCGGTAATTGCCACCCTTCCTGGTCATGAAATGGGTGGCTGTTTTAACCGTGTGTTGTGTTATGTCATTGTGAACCACTACATCTTTAATATTTCTTCCTCGAAAAAATGATGGTAAAATGGTTGTGTTCTGGAGAGCTGGTAAACTGCGATCCTCAGAGATAATGGGCCGAATGCCCTTAGCGGTTTTCATTAACGTACTGCTTGAAGTAGTATATTGTTGAGTCCATATAATCCGGTCATCACGTACCTTGGGATTAATTTTGTGTAATGCCTGTTCTCTGGATATGGCTAGAGCCTTGTGTTTAGCTGTTTTCAATGCTCTGGGGTGATAGCCCCGTACCAGAAACTTCATCAGCATAGCATCAATTTGTTTGATGGTGTCAGTGGGATCACTGCAGATGCGGATGATTCTCAAAAACTGTGAGAAAGGAAGGCCTTTAACCAAGGAGGGTGGATGATGACTGGCTGCATGTAGCACCGTATTGCGGTCTGTGGATTTGTAGTACATAGTGGTATGCAGGGAATGATCATCTTGTTGATTAACAGTAACATCTAGATAGTGGATGCTCTCAAAACTGCTGTCTGTAGTAAATTTGATGGGGCTATCTTGACCATTGATGTCCCGCATCATATCCTGGAATGATTCTGGCGTCCCATTCCAGAATAAACAGATATCGTCTATGTATCTAGTATACCCGGTGATATACTGACATCGAGTGTCATCCATAAAGAAAAAATCTTTTTCTACCGCAAACATGTAGATATTCGCAAAGCTTGGCGCTACGCAGGAACCCATGGTGCAGCCAGAGCGTTGGATGTAGAACTTGCCATCAAAGATGAAATAATTCTGCATAAGCGTTAATCGTAATAGTTGTATGAAAAATTCCACTTCAGGCCCTGTATAGAATGGATGGTTACTGATGAAGCGTTTTACCATCTCTATGCCATGTTCTTGTGGGATCGAAGTATACAAGCTCACGACGTCGATGGTACACATGAGCTGTTTTGCAGGTAGTGGTGAAAGTTGCTGTAACCATAGGATAAATGCAGTTGTATCCTTGAGAAAAGTTGCTTCTTTGGTGATTAAAGGCTGCAAAAAATGATCCAGATATTTGGAAATATTGTAGTACAGAGAGTCCCTGGCCGCAATGACGGGGCGACCAGGGGGCCTTTCAGCATTTTTATGCAATTTAGGTATCGTGTATAGTACCGGCACTTTGGGCCAATCAACTGTAAGTGCTTCTTTGATTTTGGAATCGATGAAATGCATGTCCATACCCTGTAGCAGGATTTCATCCACCTCTCGTTTGTATGTTGCCGTTGGATCAGAGGGGAGCTGTTCATAAATTTGTGTGTCAGATAATTGTCGATGTATTTCCTCTGTGTAATCTTCAAGGTTTTGGATCACAATGCCCCCGCCCTTGTCTGCAGGGCGGATGACAATGTCCCGATATGCTCCCAGATTTTTTAGGGCAGCTCTTTCAGACCGGGTTAAATTGTGATACACCTTGTTGTTATATGAACATTGTTGTCCCATGACACCCTCCATGTATCCAGTGAAACTTTTAATATTGCAATTAAAAGATTGTGGTATAAACATAGAAGGTTTATGAACTGGTGCAGTTGTCATCAAGGGAACGGTTTTTCCAAAGTACTCTCTGAGTTTCAGGCGTCTGTCAAATTTGAAGAGATCTACTTTACTTTGGAAGCCATCTGGCTTCTGTGTAGGTGCGAAAGATAGACCTTTACGTAGCACCGCAAGTTCTTCAACAGTAAAGGTACGAGACGATAAATTGAAAATTATCTCTTCTTGTTGTAATTGCGCTTTGGCTTGGCGCGCCCACTGTCCCCCACGCCTGGTGGGGGCTCCCTTGTTAGATCCAGAGTGGTACGTGTGGCCACTCCTAAAGGGGTTTTTTGACTGCTGGAATGAGCCCCTCGTTCTGCTCCTTCTGTCTCGCTAGACGATGCTGCTCCACTAGATTGATCAGTCTCTAATGGGAATCTGCGAGTTCTGCGGAACTTCGGTCTTTGCTCTCGGTTAGGCCCCGGGTTGTATGCCCAACTATAGACCTTGAACTCAGCATAATCCCGTATCACCGTGGCTAATTTGGATTTTTTAAAATTCACCAGGTCTGTTCGATATTTGTCCACTTGTGTGGTCAATTTGCTGAGCCAATCTTCCGTGGTGTCTGCCTTGATGGTACTAAGATGGGTGTCTTCAAAGATTTTAATCTTGTCCACAGCAATATTCAGTTCTCTCCTAGACTCCTCTATGACCAATTGTCATGATCCGGGTATCTGGACGCCATTTCTTACCTATCAGATGCCTCCTAAGGCTGGCTCAGCGCTCCAGGACCGGATCCCATCTGTCATCCTGATGTGCACATTCCCGCATCCTCGCCTGTCTCTCTGGACGCAGTCACAGTAACGCCTTATACATCTGGCATGGCGTCTCCCGCGGCCTCCGCCGCCGTCCCTGAGCTTCTGCATTCAGAGTGGCGATTACGTCAGCCGCGGCCTCCGCTGTGTCCGCGTGGTTGGATGTGCATCTGTCAGCCTGGCGTCTCCTGTCTCCGGTGGCCGGCGCCGCCATTACTGTTTTCCAGACCACATGGATTACAATCCAAACTTCCCTCCAAGTGTCTGCATGGGCGCAGCCATCTTGGATTCTGTCAGCTGATCATTCCTACCAATCCGTTGTCAGTATTATTAATTTGCATAATTGCCTAGCCAATGCCTTCCTTGCTGCAGGTATAAATAGGTTGTGCCTGAGCAAGGAAGGCGTCAGTGCTTTGGTTGTCAAACCTAGTTCCAGTTTGTCTCTCTTCTGTGAATGTCTTCCAGGTTCCAGCTCCTGTCTCCAGACTTCTGCTATAGAGACCCGCACCAGCATTCCATCTGCGGTGTAGCCTGACTCTCCGATCCGTTCTGGACTCACCTGTTTCCAGCTACAACATCACCTGCTTCCAGCTCAGCTTCCAGCAGTGTACAGCTTCTCTTAAAGGGCCGGTGTCCTTTCTGCAGTTTACCACTCTCCACCGGTATTATTATTTCTCCGCTCTCAAATTCTACATTTCATCTACATTGCATCGCTCTCAAGCTTTATTTATTATTTAACTGGTTCCAGCCAGTATCCACTCCGTGCCAACACCTGTCTGGTTCTAACCAGTACCCACAGCAGCATTTTATCTACAGCAGTCCAGCTTTCCCTGGAACACCAGCTGGTACGACCCTGGGCTTTCCTCATTGCTACAGTTGAGCCTGGTAAGGACTTTCCAACTTGCAGATAATAAGAACTGTCTCATACCACCAGAGCTCTGTGGCCCTGCCACCCTGTAGTACCCAGGAACTGTATTATTATTTCTCTGCTGATTTTTATGTTACTTTTTACTGCTACTGTGATGCATGGAGTTTGTCATAAATAAATATCATTGACTTTTACTCAAGTTGTCGTGGTCACGCCTTCGGGCGGTTTCTCTTCATGTTACTTACATGTCCAGGGGTCTGATACAACCTCCCAGGTTCCGGTACATCTCAGCCCCTACAACTGAGGCTGCCTTCCGTCAGCTCAGGCCCTCAGTTGTGACAGTAAGCACTGACCAAATGAATCCAGCCGGAGACCAGGATCAAGCGGCCAGGCCGATGCAAGAACTGGCAGCCCGACTTGAACATCAGGAGGCTACACAGGGCCACATCATCCGCTGTCTCCAGGATCTCTCTACTCGGCTGGATGGGATTCAGACAACTCTCCGTGGATCAGGCGCATCTGGGGCGTCAACCACAGTGACTCCAACTATAACCCCACCCACCTTACCCGTTTCTGCTCCACGTCTTCATCTTCCAACGCCAGCAAAATTTGACGGATCTCCAAGATTCTGCAGGGGATTTCTCAACCAGTGTGAGATTCAGTTTGAGCTACAACCTGGCAATTTTCCCAGTGACCGTACAAAAATTGCCTACATCATCTCACTTCTCAGTGGCTCAGCCCTTGACTGGGCATCACCATTATGGGAGAGGTCCGACACCCTGCTATCTTCTTACACTGCATTCGTGTCAACATTCAGGCGCATCTTCGACGAGCCAGGCCGGGTAACTTCAGCTTCGTCTGAGATTCTCCATTTACGCCAGGGATCACATACTGTAGGACAATATCTTATACAGTTCCAGATCCTGGCATCTGAACTGGCATGGAACGACGAGGCCCTGTATGCTGCATTCTGGCATGGTTTATCCGAGCGCATTAAAGATGAGTTAGCTACCAGAGACTTACCCTCCAAGTTAGATGAGCTAATCTCACTTTGTACGAAAGTTGACTTACGTTTCAGAGAGAGAGCAACTGAGCATGGAAGATCATCTGCTCCAAAATCTTCTGCTCCTCCTCCTCGCCAACTGTCACCAACTAAAGATGAACCCATGCAAATTGGCCGTTCCCGTTTAACTCCTGCTGAGCGCCGAAGACGTCTCTCTGAGTCTCTCTGTCTGTATTGTGCAGCTCCGTCTCACACTATTAATGCCTGTCCCAAACGTCCGGGAAAACTCCAAATCCTAGCTCGCCAAGGAGAGGGCCGGCTAGGAGTAATGATCTCCTCTCCATCTCCTCAAGATTGTAATCTCCCAGTCTCGCTTCAAGTTGCTCAACGTTACCAGAACGTCATTGCCCTCCTGGATTCCGGAGCAGCTGGGAACTTTATTACCGAAGCCTATGTTAAACGGTGGTCCCTACCCACCGAGAGACTTCCTTCCTCCTTTTCCTTAACTGCCGTGGATGGCAGTAAAAATTTTGATACAGTTATTGCTCTAAGGACTCTACCAGTTCGTCTGAGAGTGGGAGTTCTTCATTCCGAACTTATTTCACTTTTAGTGATTCCAAGAGCCACACATCCTGTGGTCCTGGGCCTTCCATGGCTCCGTCTTCACAATCCTACAATTGATTGGACGACTACGCAAATCCTGGCATGGGGTCCCTCCTGTGCTGAGACATGTTTGTTTAAAGTGTTGCCTGTCTGTTCTTCCTCCCCCAGGTCGTCTGATGTTCCACCTCCTCCATATCAAGATTTCACGGATGTGTTCAGTAAAGCTTCTGCTGATATCCTTCCTCCTCATAGAGAATGGGACTGCCCGATTGATCTCGTTCCAGGGAAGGTTCCACCTCGAGGCCGAACTTATCCGTTGTCTCTGCCCGAGACGCATTCTATGGAGGAATACATCAAAGAGAACCTAGCAAAGGGGTTCATTCGACCTTCTTCTTCTCCAGCCGGCGCAGGCTTCTTTTTTGTAAAAAAGAAAGATGGTGGTCTGCGGCCGTGCATCGACTACAGAGGTTTGAACGACATTACCATCAAGAACCGCTATCCTTTACCCCTGATTACTGAGCTCTTTGACAGAGTTAGCGGAGCTACCATCTTTACAAAGCTGGACTTGAGAGGTGCATACAATCTCATCCGGATCCGTGAGGGTGACGAGTGGAAGACCGCATTTAACACCCGTGACGGACATTATGAGTACCTCGTCATGCCCTTCGGATTGAGCAATGCTCCAGCTGTCTTCCAGCATTTCGTCAATGAGATCTTCAGAGACATTCTATACCGTCATGTCGTGGTCTATCTAGATGATATCCTCATTTTTGCCAACAATTTAGAGGAACATCGTTTTTGGGTAAAGGAGGTTCTGTCCCGTCTCCGTGTCAATCATCTTTATTGCAAATTAGAGAAATGCGTCTTTGAAGTCAAGTCCATTCCGTTTCTAGGGTACATTGTGTACAGGTTCCGGACTAGAGATGGATCCTGAGAAACTACAAGCAATCCAGAATTGGCCGGTACCCTTAACCCTCAAAGGGGTCCAGAGGTTCTTAGGGTTCGCCAATTATTACCGAAAGTTTATACGAGACTTTTCCACCATTGTGGCGCCTATTACTGCTTTCACCAAGAAGGGTGCTAACCCGTCCAAGTGGTCTGAAGAAGCCATGCAAGCTTTTCATCTTTTAAAACAGAGGTTCATCTCTGCGCCTGTCCTGAAACAGCCTGACATCGACTCTCCTTTCATCCTAGAGGTGGATGCCTCCTCCGTTGGAGTAGGAGCGGTGTTATCTCAGAGGGCTAAAGATGGCCATTTACATCCTTGCAGTTTCTTCTCACGGAAGTTCTCCCCAGCGGAGCGCAACTATGCCATTGGCGACCAGGAGTTGCTAGCCATCAAGCTCGCTCTAGAGGAGTGGAGATATCTGTTGGAGGGAGCTTCTCATTCAATCACCATCCTTACAGACCACAAGAACCTTCTATATCTGAAAGGCGCACAATGTCTCAACCCTCGTCAGGCCAGATGGGCACTTTTCTTTTCCAGGTTCGACTTTAAACTCCAGTTCTGTCCGTGCTCTCAGAATCGCAAGGCCAATGCCCTTTCCCGCTCATGGGAGCAAGAAAATGAGTCAGAGTCTTCAGACAAGCATCCTATTATAAATCCGTTGGCATTCTCCACGGTAGGGATGGACTCTACGCCCCCATCAGGGAAAAGTTTTGTGAAGCCGACACTAAGGAAGAAGCTCATGCATTGGGCCCATGCTTCCCGCTTTGCCGGACATACAGGTATCCAAAAAACCCTGGAGTTTATCTCTAGGTCCTATTGGTGGCCAACTCTGAAAAAGGACGTTTTGGAGTTTATTGCATCTTGCCCAAAGTGTGCTCAACATAAAGTATCCCGCCAGTCGCCTGCGGGGCAACTGGTTCCACTATCTGTTCCCCGTCAACCATGGACCCATTTGTCGATGGATTTTATTACAGATTTGCCCATGTGCAACAAGTTTAATACCATCTGGGTGGTAGTTGACCGGTTCACCAAGATGGCACACTTCATTCCTCTCACCGGTCTTCCGTCAGCTTCCAAGTTGGCTCAAGTATTCATACAAGAGATCTTTCGACTCCACGGTCTTCCAGAAGAAATTATCTCAGATCGAGGAGTTCAATTCACAGCCAAATTCTGGCGAAGTTTATGTCAAGCCCTCCAAGTCAAGCTAAAGTTTTCCACGGCTTACCATCCTCAGACCAATGGTCAAACTGAGAGGGTGAATCAGGACTTGGAGTCCTTCCTCCGCATCTATGTGTCCTCCTCTCAAGATGACTGGGTTCAATTACTTCCCTGGGCCGAGTTCTGTCATAACAACCAGTATCATTCTTCATCTTCTTCAACACCATTCTTCACCAACTTTGGATTCCACCCTAAAGTCCCTGAGTTCCAACCGCTTCCAGCAACTTCTGTTCCCGCAGTGGATATCACCTTGCATCAGCTTGCCAATATCTGGAAGAGCGTACGATCAGCTCTGCTCAAGGCATCATTCAGGTACAAGAAGTTTGCGGATAAGAAGCGTCGAGCAGTTCCTGCTCTCAAGGTGGGTGATCGGGTATGGTTATCCACGAAGAATTTGAGGTTAAGAGTTCCCAGTATGAAGTTTGCACCTCGCTACATCGGTCCTTTTAAAATTGATAAAGTCATCAATCCTGTTGCTTACAGACTCCAGTTGCCTCCCTTCTTAAAGATACCCAGGACATTCCATGTTTCCCTGTTGAAACCGCTAATCTTGAATCGGTTTCATTCCTCACTTCCTCCAACTCCGAAAGTCCAAACTCAACGAGGCGTTGAGTATGAAGTAGCCAATATCCTGGACTCACGTCACCATTACGGTCAACTTCAGTATCTTATTGACTGGAAGGGTTATGGCCCTGAGGAACGTTCATGGACCAATGCTTCTGATGTCCATGCTCCTGCCTTGGTCCGGAGATTCCATTCCAAGTTTCCTCAAAAGCCAAAGAAGTGTCCTGGGGCCACTCCTAAAGGGGGGGGTGCTGTCACGATCCGGGTATCTGGACGCCATTTCTTACCTATCAGATGCCTCCTAAGGCTGGCTCAGCGCTCCAGGACCGGATCCCATCTGTCATCCTGATGTGCACATTCCCGCATCCTCGCCTGTCTCTCTGGACGCAGTCACAGTAACGCCTTATACATCTGGCATGGCGTCTCCCGCGGCCTCCGCCGCCGTCCCTGAGCTTCTGCATTCAGAGTGGCGATTACGTCAGCCGCGGCCTCCGCTGTGTCCGCGTGGTTGGATGTGCATCTGTCAGCCTGGCGTCTCCTGTCTCCGGTGGCCGGCGCCGCCATTACTGTTTTCCAGACCACATGGATTACAATCCAAACTTCCCTCCAAGTGTCTGCATGGGCGCAGCCATCTTGGATTCTGTCAGCTGATCATTCCTACCAATCCGTTGTCAGTATTATTAATTTGCATAATTGCCTAGCCAATGCCTTCCTTGCTGCAGGTATAAATAGGTTGTGCCTGAGCAAGGAAGGCGTCAGTGCTTTGGTTGTCAAACCTAGTTCCAGTTTGTCTCTCTTCTGTGAATGTCTTCCAGGTTCCAGCTCCTGTCTCCAGACTTCTGCTATAGAGACCCGCACCAGCATTCCATCTGCGGTGTAGCCTGACTCTCCAATCCGTTCTGGACTCACCTGTTTCCAGCTACAACATCACCTGCTTCCAGCTCAGCTTCCAGCAGTGTACAGCTTCTCTTAAAGGGCCGGTGTCCTTTCTGCAGTTTACCACTCTCCACCGGTATTATTATTTCTCCGCTCTCAAATTCTACATTTCATCTACATTGCATCGCTCTCAAGCTTTATTTATTATTTAACTGGTTCCAGCCAGTATCCACTCCGTGCCAACACCTGTCTGGTTCTAACCAGTACCCACAGCAGCATTTTATCTACAGCAGTCCAGCTTTCCCTGGAACACCAGCTGGTACGACCCTGGGCTTTCCTCATTGCTACAGATGAGCCTGGTAAGGACTTTCCAACTTGCAGATAATAAGAACTGTCTCATACCACCAGAGCTCTGTGGCCCTGCCACCCTGTAGTACCCAGGAACTGTATTATTATTTCTCTGCTGATTTTTATGTTACTTTTTACTGCTACTGTGATGCATGGAGTTTGTCATAAATAAATATCATTGACTTTTACTCAAGTTGTCGTGGTCACGCCTTCGGGCGGTTTCTCTTCATGTTACTTACATGTCCAGGGGTCTGATACAACCTCCTAGGTTCCGGTACATCTCAGCCCCTACAACTGAGGCTGCCTTCCGTCAGCTCAGGCCCTCAGTTGTGACACCAATAGAATAAGATCATACGAGCATTTATTGAGAACTGCCGCCCACCGGCGACAAAATTCTGCATTATATCGACCGATGGTGGGAATATTTCTGATGCGAAACCCACGTGGGATACGTTTATCGCGGTAATAGTCCGACAGGGACACACCCTGAAGATAGAAATCTATCTCACGTTTTTTTAGACGCAATAATTGTGCTACTAATTGCTCAGTCGATTCTGTGCCCGCAGACTCTGTGAGTTTGGCTTTTAATAAAATGTTCTCAGCTTCCATGTCAGTGAGGGACAGTTGTTCACCTTGTGGCAACTGCAAATTGCTGAATTCAGACGTTTCCTCCGTAGTGGACATGTTAACGTGTGTATAAGATAAAACCAATCACTATGCAATTGCAAGTGAAGTAGACAGTCTGATAAATAAAGAAATAATGCGGGTGCCTTGACTGCAGTAAAAGCAATCCTGTGCGGGATTATATGGACTCAACAATATACTACTTCAAGCAGTACGTTAATGAAAACCGCTAAGGGCATTTGGCCCATTATCTCTGAGGATCGCAGTTTACCAGCTCTCCAGAACACAACCATTTTACCATCATTTTTTCGAGGAAGAAATATTAAAGATGTAGTGGTTCACAAGGACATAACACAACACACGGTTAAAACAGCCACCCATTTCATGACCAGGAAGGGTGGCAATTACCGGTGTTTGGGATGCACCACTTGCAGCTTCTTAGAAACAGGCAATACCTTTTCCCATCCCAGGTCTGGCAAGATATTTAAAATACAGCATCCAGTAACCTGCACCACGAAATTCGTGGTATATTACATCAAGTGCCCATGTAGTTTGCTATATGTGGGCAAAACTACCAGACAAATGAAGGAACGCATGACCCAACACAGGTCCAGCATACGTGCAGCCCTTGAAGGAAAGGATTGTGATCAGCCAGTGGCACGCCACTTTAGGGATGCACATCACAACTTGTCTTCAATTAGGTACCGCATTATTGATTGGGTGCCTCCTAATCCCAGAGGTGGCAACAGAGGCCGCATCCTACTGCAAAAAGAAGCAAGGTGGATCCATGTTTTACAAACTGTCCAACCATTAGGACTCAATGAATCCCTTGCACTCACTTGTTTTCTATGATTCCAGCAAAATTGGTAGTTCCTTCTATTATATTGTATTTTACAGGATAGTATGTAAATACAGTGCATGCCATAATCAGATGATTTCTGCATATAACATATCGTTACATATTGTTGCATGTTACAGATTCTTTCAGTGTACTTCCAGTGGCATACAGTTTTTTCCTATAGTTTTTATTGACAGTTATTGCTTTTGTGTAGCGTTACATGCATATTGTCTTAGGGCATCATTTGCCTCCCTCAGGTGATTGACAGCTTTTTGTGCCTTATATTAGTGCATTACACTTGGCATGCTGCATATTCATAGCACGTTTGGGTACATGTTATTATGTACAACGACTCAGTGTGACAGATTTTTTGATTATAGCACTAGTAGTCTTTCATCAGAGCATATATCTTTGTGTATGATCCAGGCTTTTTCTTCCGTAGTTTGTTTATTTGGTTTCCATGGTGATGGTTTCACTCCCCCCGCCCCGTGCCCCTGTGACGGATCCTGGGCGCCGGCGGCTGCCGATGACGTCATGTGGACTCCGGAGCAGGCGGCTGCGGCGGTTCCCGATGCACGTGGTGAGTATACAGTAAGGTATTTAAATGTATGTTTTGTCATTGTTTTCTAAGTCTTGATAAAGGAGTACAGCTCCGAAACGTTGACCAACACCAGTGGCTTTTGTGGATTCATTTGTATGCTGGAGTGCCGTCCGTGACACCATATTTTTGCATCATCTTTTGGAAAGGCACCCAGACAGGTTGCTTTCAGCTACATTGGAGTGCCGGACATCTTCTGGGTTCTATATATATATATATATATATATATATATATACGCACAGCAACAGCTGCAGTGTGCACTGTCTATCTCTGAAACACCCCACATATACAGTAGCTCCAATAACGCCACCTCCAGCATCAGTTTGCATAATATACAATAATAATACAGTTCTCTGATTCACAATTTCATAGAGTTAAATCGATATTGTCAATTCATTTTTAAGAACTCTATAAAGCTATAATTACCCTCACAAACTGGAAATACTGTGATGAATATTTCGCAAATAATTAAATGTACTGCAATATCCTCTGAAAAAGTAATACTTCATTAATTGGATTAATTTAGTTCATCATAAAATTATAGAAATCTTTTTCTAATAAGGATATTTCCTTCTTAAAAGAATGTTTTTATTATAAATGACATAGTGAAAAAAATAAATTGGAAGACTGGGCCTGATTGAGAGATGGACGCAGTTTGTACAGCAGCTGCATCTTTAGGCACAGCTGCTATATGGAATTATGCGAAAGCAGCAGGAACCTTCTAGAGACGCTTCTTGCATGCTTGTGTGATCCGCAGCTGACGAGCCCCACTCAGGATGTCTGGGCTGTCTGGGTTTTCTGAGAGTGACTAGGTCCTGCTGGGGCTGGCCTAGTCACTCCCAGAAAACAGGGACATAGTCAAATGCATAGGGAGTTTCTGGTTGCCCAGAAAGGGTGGCACTTGATATGCTGGCATACCGACAATTATTTTTCCTCTTGGGGTGTCCACGACACCCCTGGAGTGAGAATAAACAGCATAGCACGCCATCATGCCCACAGCGTGGCGAGCATAGCAAGCCCACAAGGAGCTCTTTTGCACTCGCTCCGCTGCAGGTATACTAGCGGTCGTGATCCCGGCTCCAGCATACTGTAGTAGACACGCCCAGAAACCCTCCTCCTCTTGGCAAGTGGCAAATTATGACAGCAAAACCAATGGTATGTAATATAATTACTAGGGCTCCAGCCGCATCATGCAGAACTGCTGCACATGCCCAGTGATAGCAGCTTTTTCTATCAAGTTTGCTTCTGAGCCCTCATTCAGTGCACTGGAGCAAAGAGTAGTTACCAGAAAGAAGAGACAGGAGCCTTACCATGAGGTGTGGGAGAATGTGTTCTTAGAAAGTGCAGATCTATATTATTTAAATACTGTATGTTTGATACAGCCTATACTATAGATCATCCATACCAGGCCTGGCCAACCTGTGGCTCTCCAGCTGTTGTGAAACTACAAATCCCAGCATGCCCTGCCACAGTTTTGCTATTAGGGAATGCAAACGTTGTGGCAGGGCATGCTGGGATGTGTGGTTTTACAACATCTGGAGAGCCACAGGTTGGCCAGGCCTGATCTATACTGTATTCCATGTTCTGCAGAGTGGGATTTTTGTAGATTGCATTTGGAAATCCCCCTCTAGAAATTCTGCATTTGCCTCTGAGTGGTGACACAAGAATGTGTCTGTGCATGTGCCCTGAGCGCTGCGGGATCGTCTGGTGGTTCCTGTATCCGTTTCCTAGTTACAGCTGCTACTTGTTGCTGAGTCCCTGGATGGAAAGTAACCTAGGGTTACAGCATAGTATATGGAGGATGGGCTGCAGAGCATGCAGTATATGGTGGGAACAGTATATGAAGGAGGGTCATGCCTTGTATATAGAGGTTACTGTATGTAGGGGTATGGTGGTGCAGTGTATATATAGGGGCAGTATATGGTGAGGGTACAGAATATGGAAGAGGATGGGGTGGCAATGTATAGAGGGGCAGTATTTGATGGGGGGTGCAGTGTACATGTGTGTGTATGTGTGTGTGTGTGTATCCGTGTCCTGAACAGAGCTCCATCAGGCCCCCCCCCCCATTCCTCACCAGTGGCCAGCGGTGGCACCACAGAGGTGAGGAGCAGCGTTAGCCTTTTATATACTGTATACAATATGCAGGTGAAATGTAAAAGTCATTTATACAGTAGTTGATTTAAAATTGGAGCCCACTTATCAGGCTAAAATTAAGTGATTCTGTTAAAAAGAATCTGAGTTAAAAGTTCTCGTTTGATGTCCTTAAACCCAAAATTTTTTTGCATAACTATTTTATGTTTCATTTCCAGGGTGTGTAATACACCTAAAAAAAGACATTGTAACAAGTACTTGACTTTAGTGGCACTCTTACTCTCCCCGGCCTCTAGTGGCGATGGCGCACATAACAGAGGTGAGGAACATCCTTAGACTTTTATTATATAGATTTAGACTATGTTTGTAATTTCAGTAGTTCACATGATTTGTACAATATTTATATGTGAATGATATGTATTTGTATGAGTAATATCATGCTTAACAGGATGTTTACATTTTATTTGTAGACAAACATGCAAAATAGTATGTATACATACCTACAGTACACACAATTCTTTGGGTTTGTATCACAGTTCTGAAAAACACATACCTCCCAACATGACCCATTCCAGAAGGGACAAAATGTTCTTGCTGGACCCAGGTTATGCAGGGGGTGTGGCATAATTGAGGGAGGGGTGGCCGCGCACCACTTGAAAAAATGGTTTAAAAAAGTGTTTCATTATCACAAAGCAGCGCTGCCTGCTGATCAGGAGATGACTGGGAGTGGGTGATCAGTGTGATTGCGCCTCTCCCCAGCACAGGTAGAGCCTCCCTGGTCCTACTGCTTGGCTGTGGAGGCAAAGGATGCTGACAGGTAAGGGGGGGGGGGGGGTAGGGGTGGCAGCAGACCAAGACCCCTGACGGGCCCATCCAGCAAGCTTGAGTAACATAGAAACATAGAAACATAGAATTTGACGGCAGATAAGAACCACTTGGCCCATCTAGTCTGCCCCTTTTTTTAATCCTTTAGGCAATCTCAACCCTTAATGCTTTGTAAAGATATTCATATTATGCCTATCCCCAGGGGTTAAAGTGAGGGGGAACGAGGTGGAACTGAGTTCCACCACCACTAATGGTAGGGGGTACTAGTTCCACCACCTCCATTTCCCTGCATAGTAATTCCAACAGAAAAACCTGCCCCATCACCTACATCAATAGATGTGTTGCTGATGAGCTGCATCCACTTCCCCCTTCCTCAGGTCCTGGTGGCTCCATGGTCCTCCTCCATCTACAGCCCACTCCTCCTGGTACTCACACACGCTGTGTCTGTTGGACAACATGGGTAAATGAGTTCCACCACCTCTCCAGTGCCACTTTAAGCCCTGCCTATCCCAAGCATGTTTAAATTGCTCTACAGTCTTAGCCTCTACCACCTCTGGTGGGAGGCTATTCCACTTATCCACTACCCTTTCTGTGAAGTAATTTTTCCTTAAATTTCCCCTGAACCTCCCCCCCTCTAGTCTCAGTGTATGTCCTCGAGTTCTAATACTTCTCTTCCTTTGAAGAATGTTTCCCTCCTGAACTTTGTTAAGACCCTTGATATATTTGAAAGTTTCTATCATGTCCCCCCTTTCCCTTCTCTCCTCCAAACTATACATGTTAAGATCTTTTAGACTTTCCGGGTAAGTTTTGTGATGTAAGCCATGCACCATTTTAGTTGCCCTTCTTTGTGCGCTCTCTAATGTATATATATATCTTTCTGGAGATATGGTCCCCAGAACTGGACACAGTATTCCAGATGGGGCCGCACCAATGACCTATACAGTGGCATTATCACTTCTTTTTTCCTGCTACTGATTCCTCTACCTATACAACCAAGCATCTGACTTGCCTTTCTCATTGCTTTGTTGCATTGCTTTCCTGCCTTCAAGTCACTTGAAATAGTGACTCCTAAATCCCTTTCCTCCTCAGTAGTTTCCATTATAGTACCCTTGATACTATATTTAGCCTTTGGGTTTTTGAGACCCAAGTGCATGATTTTGCATTTTTTTAGCATTAAACTGTAGTTGCCACGTTCTTGACCATTTCTCAAGGCTACCTAGGTCATCAATCATTTGTTTTACCCCTCCTGGTGTGTCTACCCTGTTGCATATCTTTGTATCATCTGCAAAAAGGCATATCTTCCCTTCAATACCATCTGCAATGTCACCAACAAAGATATTAAAGAGAACTGGACCAAGTACAGATCCCTGGGGTACTCCACTGGTAACATTTCCCTCCATAGATTGCACTCCATTAACTACAACTGTCTGTTTCCTATCCTGCAACCAGGTTCTTATCTATTTAACTGTTTTGTAATCCACCCCCATACTTTCAAGTTTATTTAGCAGTCTGCAATGTGGGACAGTGTCAAATGCCTTACTAAAGTCTAGATATGCTACATCTACAGCTCCCCCTTGATTTATTATTTTCATCACAGAGTCAAAAAAGTCAATAAGATTTGTTTGGCATGATCTCCCACCAGTAAATCCATGCTGTTTTGGATCCTGTAAGTGGTTTGATTTAAGATATTCCACAACTCTTTCTTTTAATAGTTTTTCCATTACTTTCCCTACTACTGATGTAAGGCTTACTGGTTTGTAGTCACTTGCTTCTTCCCTGCTTCCAATTCTGTTAAAGGTGTAACCAGCACATCTTTTAGCTCTTTGAGTATCCTTGGGTGTATCCCATCTGGTCCCATTGATTTATCCACTACTAGTTGTGAAAGTTCTGTTAGGACCTTCTCCTCTGTAAATGTACTTTCAACTACCTTATTTTTATGAATGTCCTTGCAACTTAACTGTAGCCCCATCCCTTCTTCTGTAGTAAATACTGAGCAAAAATAATTATTTAGGTGATCTGCTATTGCCTTGTCTCCCTCCACCAAATGCTCACTCTCTGTCTTAAGTCTTATTATTCCTCCATTTGATTTTCTCCTTTCACTTATATACTTAAAAAAAAGTTTTGCTCCCTTTATCTACTGACTGGGCCATTTTCTCCTCTGCTTCTGCCTTTGCACGTCTAATCACTTTCTTAGCATCCTTCTGTCTGTCAAGATACACCTCTTTGTCATTATTATTTTGAGTCTGTATTTCCTAAAAGCCATCTTTTTTGCATTCACACTAGTTGATACTTCTTTTGTGAACCACACTGGCTTCCTTTTTCTGGTGCTTTTTCTAACTATTTTGATACAAAGGTCAGTTGTACTTAGTATTGCACTTTTCAGTTTTTCCCACCTCTCCTGCACTCCTTACAAGTTCCTCCAGTCCACCAAAGAATCACTTAAACATCTCCCCATTTTTGCAAAGTCAGCAATTCTAAAATCCAACACCTTTGTTTTTGTGTGACACGAGTTGGATCCTGTCTTTATAAACCATACTGCTTGATGATCACTGGATCCCAGGTGCTCACCCACATATATGTCGGATATCCTATCACCATTTGTAAGAATTAAATCTAATATTGAGTCTTTGCGAGTGGGCTCCCTCGCCAATTGCTTGAGAGATGCTCCCTGTAAGGAATGTAGAAATTTGCCACTTGTAGCTGAACTTGCAAAAGACCCCTCCCAATTTGCATCAGGTAAATTAAAGTCTCCCATGATTATGACTTCTCCCTTTAAAGCCATTTTAGTGATGTCCAACAAAACCCATCCCCTCCCCCTCTCAGCATCCCTACTTATCAATTGACAAGTTCAACACAGTTGAGGGCAATCATAAATTAAGAGGGAAGTCCAGAAAGAGAGCATTATTTCCACCTCAAATGGCTCATGTATGGAAGTATGAAAACATGTGGGTATACACTGTTAAGCTAATAAATTTTAATATATACTGTAGTATATTGAAATTGTCAGGTACAATAAAGGTACTGCCTTATAGGAAAACATCACAGAAAGAGCATAAAAATAAAAACAAAATAATAAAAAAACAGTTCAATAAAATAAGTCTTTGTCTACTGATAAAACAAATCAAACGTCAGTTACATACTTTAATCCTTTTTCTGGGTAAAAATTTAACATTTTGACTTTATTTTGACAGTAAGCTTTTTCATTTTGCACACAAGTTTATGTCATACTTGCCTACCTGACCCTCTCCATGAGGGAGACAATGCTCTGTTCCTGGACTTTCCTGGTAATGTATGATTGCCATCACCTGTGGTGAGCTAGTTAATTGATAAGAAAGGTGTTTCACCACAGGTGATGGCAATCATACATTGCCAGGAAAGTCCAGGAACAGAGCATTTTCTCCCTCATGGAGAGGGTCAGGTAGGCAAGTATGGTTTATGTATATTTTTTCAAGAAAAATTCAGGTTTTCATTTGTATCTCCTTGTGAAGGTCTGAGGTACCCCTTCTACACACAACTGCAAATTATGTTATTGTATCTCTGGGGATAGTCCTGGCCACCCACAAGTAAATCCCTACAGGATTCTCCAGTGTAGTGGCCATTGTAAAGCTGGAACAACCACAATGGAGATACCTGGCCAGGTGTGTTGATCATTATGCCTGCCCAATAAATGGAACTTTGAAAAAGGTCATCTCCATTTGACAAATTACAGTATTTCTGAATGTGGCCTTGATTATTTACTGCAGGAAATATCAGCTCTAGCAGTGACAGTCTTCAGTGCATTCACCTTTTGCCAATATGCCAAGATGTCTATTACTGTTCAGCTTCCAATCTAGAGCAGCATGAAATGTGTCTGGTGCCCAGATACTAACATTCATCACATGTTCTTTTTCTTTGTTGATTGGAATGCATTTACCACTCAGACCCGAAGGGTTTCCATACTCTGAAAATCATAAAAAGCTTAGACTGATCGGTTAGAGGCTATTAACCACCTAACTGTAGAATTTTGTTCCTCAAAAAACCTCTCAGAAATTGTTGGTTTTATTTTATGTTGAGTTTATTTTATGTTTGAATTAGGTTGTGAACATACACTTAATGCAAAACTTTTTTATTTATTATTATTTTTCCCTTAACACTTGTAAAATATATATTTTTTTTTCAAACATCGGAGCATCGTAACCATCAGACCATGGGACCACTGTGATCATCACAACTTTGATTTCTCTAGCATATGCCCATCTGAGCACCCGCCAGGTACAGTGGCAATGATTGACAGCATGGCATACACTGGGAGAGGGTGCAGGGATGCAGAGGGGCTGGTAGGTCCCTCTGTGATTGGTTCCTGCTAGAAGAATATCTTCCGGCATTCGGCCACTCTGCATTTCTGACTGGTCGCATTGTGCAAGTGGTTAAGCTATGTGGAGAAAAGAGAAAGTTTCTATGGTATATGGTGTGATAACTGCATATTCCAGAGGAGGGATAAATATATCAGTAGTATGAGGGAAAGTAAATGTTGTCTAATGTGTTTATAAGTGCAGGAGATGGATTATAAAGAAGGATCTTCTTGATCGTACTGTATTTTGCAAATATGGTGGAAACAAAGATTCTATTTTCTTAAGGTGGGTCTAGGAAACCATAAAACAAAACATGTGATTGCTTTATAGCTATATTATACAGCGTAGGCAAATGCTAGGGTGTATGGCCAGCGGCGCCCGACAACTGTGCTGGACCCAGGTACTCAGAGAGGACGTGGCCAATGCAGGGAGGTGTTGCCATCCCTCCTCCTTAGGAAATAAAAAAAGAAAATAAATTTATGTTCGGCCACTAAACGCCACACGTGCCGCACAGGAAGGTGCCTGGTGGGGATTGATGGGTGGCAGGGACAGCGGCTGGGGGAGAATGCAATCACTCATCCCCCCCCCCCCCCGCACATCACGCAGGGAGAGAAAGGACACTGCTTCTGCAGCTGCCTCTCTCCTGTGCTGTGGGCACAACTGTCCCATGCCTGGAGGCTCTGACAGAGAGTGGAGGGCCTTTTCCGCCCACTGCCTGCTGATGCCCACTACTGAGAGGGCCCCCGCTCTCACTGCCTGCTGCTGCCCGCTACTGAGGGCCCCTGCTCTATGTATTGAAAATGTCCCTTCCAAAATGGCCGCCTGCCACCTGCTGCTGCCCACTACTGAGAGGGCCCCCACTCTAAGTATTGAAAATGTCCTTTCCGAAATGGAGTTATTTTAAATGCTAGAGGAGGCGGTGGCCATTTTGGTAGGGTAATTTTCAAAAAGTTGAAGGGGGAAGGTGCCAACAGTGGCCATCACCAGGGTAATATGGTGACAAGTGCATAACTGTTGGGGCATAGTATGGTGACAGCAGCATTACTGTGTGGGCATATTATGGTGTCAGGGGCATTATTGCGTGGTGCATAATATGGTGAAGGACATAACTGTGGGTGGACATAATAAGGTGTCAGGGGAAATACTGTGGGGGGTTATTATGGTGCAAGAGGCATTACTTTGTGAGGTATAATATAATATTGCTCATAGTATGTGCACAGGAATTTATATATATATATATATATACAAACAGAAAGTTCAGCACTCACCAAAGCAAGCTCACTTATTTTCACAACATCAATAAATAAATGATGGGGGTTTAGTTAGTGAATTGGCCAATGCACGGAAGCCTGCAAACCGCTCGCCAAGGTACCCCATCTTCATGAAGGTCCTACACTATTACAGAGTCTCAAAATTAAAACCTAGCAACTGTGTGACACATAATATAACTGCAAATATGCCCACTTGGTTTACTGTGTATCTGCCAAATACTCCATGGCTTTTTAAGGTACACTAGTCACCTGACACTGGCTGATAAATTACTAAAGAACAGCTGACTCAGGTTTAAGATAATTGGTCTTCCATAGGGTTGCATGAACAAAGCTTGTGGCCACAGTTAATATGAGTTAACCAAAGATTAACCCTACAATATACCAACAAATGTAAAACCACAGCACTCACCACCCCAGAAGCGGGGTGCAGTGTCTGCACTCACCACTCATAGGGTAGGGTGCATGTAGCCCATGGCCACCTACTTAAAAATATACAAACAGAAAGTTCAGCACTCACCAAAGCAAGCTCACTTATTTTCACAACATCAATGAATAAATGATGGGGGTTTAGTTAGTGAATTGGCCAATGCACGGAAGCCTGCAAACCGCTCGCCAAGGTACCCCATCTTCAGGCAGGTCCTACACTATCACAGAGTCTCAAAATTAAAACCTAGCAACTGTGTGACACATAATATAACTGCAAATATGCCCACTTGGTTTACTGTGTATCTGCCAAATACTCCATGGCTTTTTAAGGTACACTAGTCACCTGACACTGGCTGATAAATTACTAAAGAACAGCTGACTCAGGTTTAAGATAATTGGTCTTGCATAGGGGTGCATGAACAAAGCTTGTGGCCACAGTTAATATGAGTTAACCAAAGATTAACCCTACAATATACCAACAAATGTAAAACCACAGCACTCACCACCCCAGAAGCGGGGTGCAGTGTCTGCACTCACCACTCATTTATTTATTGATGTTGTGAAAATAAGTGAGCTTGCTTTGGTGAGTGCTGAACTTTCTGTTTGTATATTTTTAAGTAGGTGGCCATGGGCTACATGCACCCCACCCTATGAGTGGTGAGTGCAGACACTGCACCCCGCTTCTGGGGTGGTGAGTGCTGTGGTTTTACATTTGTTGGTATATTGTAGGGTTAATCTTTGGTTAACTCATATTAACTGTGGCCACAAGCTTTGTTCATGCACCCCTATGCAAGACCAATTATCTTAAACCTGAGTCAGCTGTTCTTTAGTAATTTATCAGCCAGTGTCAGGTGACTAGTGTACCTTAAAAAGCCATGGCGTATTTGGCAGATACACAGTAAACCAAGTGGGCATACTTGCAGTTATATTATGTGTCACACAGTTGCTAGGTTTTAATTTTGAGACTCTGTGATAGTGTAGGACCTGCATGAAGATGGGGTACCTTGGCGAGCGGTTTGCAGGCTTCCGTGCATTGGCCAATTCACTAACTAAACCCCCATCATTTATTTATTGATGTTGTGAAAATAAGTGAGCTTGCTTTGGTGAGTGCTGAACTTTCTGTTTGTATATTTTTAAGTAGGTGGCCATGGGCTACATGCACCCCACCCTATGAGTGGTGAGTGCAGACACTGCACCCCGCTTCTGGGGTGGTGAGTGCTGTGGTTTTACATTTGTTGGTATATTGTAGGGTTAATCTTTGGTTAACTCATATTAACTGTGGCCACAAGCTTTGTTCATGCACCCCTATGCAAGACCAATTATCTTAAACCTGAGTCAGCTGTTCTTTAGTAATTTATCAGCCAGTGTCAGGTGACTAGTGTACCTTAAAAAGCCATGGAGTATTTGGCAGATACACAGTAAACCAAGTGGGCATATTTGCAGTTATATTATGTGTCACACAGTTGCTAGGTTTTAATTTTGAGACTCTGTGATAGTGTAGGACCTGCATGAAGATGGGGTACCTTGGCGAGCGGCTTGCAGGCTTCCGTGCATTGGCCAATTCACTAACTAAACCCCCATCATTTATTTATTGATGTTGTGAAAATAAGTGAGCTTGCTTTGGTGAGTGCTGAACTTTCTGTTTGTATATTTTTAAGTAGGTGGCCATGGGCTACATGCACCCCACCCTATGAGTGGTGAGTGCAGACACTGCACCCCGCTTCTGGGGTGGTGAGTGCTGTGGTTTTACATTTGTTGGTATATTGTAGGGTTAATCTTTGGTTAACTCATATTAACTGTGGCCACAAGCTTTGTTCATGCACCCCTATGCAAGACCAATTATCTTAAACCTGAGTCAGATGTTCTTTAGTAATTTATCAGCCAGTGTCAGGTGACTAGTGTACCTTAAAAAGCCATGGAGTATTTGGCAGATACACAGTAAACCAAGTGGGCATACTTGCAGTTATATTATGTGTCACACAGTTGCTAGGTTTTAATTTTGAGACTCTGTGATAGTGTAGGACCTGCATGAAGATGGGGTACCTTGGCGAGCGGTTTGCAGGCTTCCGTGCATTGGCCAATTCACTAACTAAACCCCCATCATTTATTTATTGATGTTGTGAAAATAAGTGAGCTTGCTTTGGTGAGTGCTGAACTTTCTGTTTGTATATTTTTAAGTAGGTGGCCATGGGCTACATGCACCCCACCCTATGAGTGGTGAGTGCAGACACTGCACCCCACTTCTGGGGTGGTGAGTGCTGTGGTTTTACATTTGTTGGTATATATATATATATATATATATAGTAACAAGCGACCTTCCACCAGACAAGACGCTGTCACAGTTGTATGAAGAAATGCAGGCTGTTTACTTCCACAGCATAGTAAACAGACTTTTCACAGCAAGTTTCAATGGGTACCTTAATTAGGCACCAGTTCACAAACAGCATGTACACAATCTCAGGCTTCCTGTCTCTAACCCACTGGCCCGCCCTCTATCGCCTGGCGATTTGTTAGCATCAGGAGCCCTGAGCGCTTGTCCCTAACGAGCTTTATTAAAGTGTGGCACAGGTGTGCCTGATTGCTGGGAGCGCTTGCTCCAAAACATGGACCGGACCTACATGGATGGGATCTCATGTATGAAATTGCAGGGTATTTCTGTGTATCAACAGCAATACAATAATATAATTTCCAACTGACAGATGATCTTTGACACAACATTAAAAAGACAACCTGCTGTTTCCCAACAGCTCCTTGGTGCTTCCTCTTAGTCCAGTCCTAAACCCAGGTCGCCTTAGCCCGGGCACCCGAACCGTTGTGAGAGATACATACATACTTACATACATACATACAGTATTGGATCCCATCGTTAGGTCGACACTGGCTAGGTCGACCACTATTGGTCGACAGTAAGTAGGTCGATATGGTTTCTAGGTCAACAGGGACTCTAGGTCGACATGACAAAAGGTTGACATGAGTTTTTCACATTTTTCATTTTTTCAACTTTTTCATACTTTATGATCCACGTGGGCTACAACAGGGAACGGTAACTTGTGCCAAGCACAGCGGTAGCGGAGTGAAGCACTTTGCCCGAAGCTTGTGAGCCATGCGAGGGGACACAGTGCACTAATTGGGGTTCCCGGTCACTGTAAGGAGAAAACGACGCCAAATAAAGGTACAAAAACTCATGTCGACATTTTCTCATGTCGACCTAGTACATGGCGATCTAGAGTCCCTGTCGACCTAGAAACCATGTAGAACAACTTACTGTTGACCAATAGTGGTCGACCTAGACACTGTTGACCTAAGTCTAATCTACCTAATATACCCCACCCATACTGTGTATATATATATATATATATATATATATATATATATTTATTTATTTATTTATTTATTTTTGAGGGGGGGGTTTCCTATTTTGTCAGTCTCGTGCCCCACATTTTCTGATGGTGTGTGCTGGGCTAGGGAAAGAGGCTGCTGCTGCAGCAGCAGCAGCAGTCAGTTTTCTCTCTCTCTTCCCCACGTGCCACTGACTGCATTTTGGCGGGGTGGGGGCAGCGGGATTTGTGACCCCTCCAACAGGCCAGGCCCAGAGTTCAGCACCACTTGGTGGGCCTCCAGTGGCCTGAAAACCCCACAGCCTGACCATCAGCCACTACATGCAGTAAAAAAGGTAAAAAAAAAGGGTAGAATGGAGCTACTGCACATGAGATATTCCTATCAAGTCTGCTGTGTGTGTTTGGCCAGTGCTTAAAGTAGTTCTAGAGAGATGGTGGAACTCACCCCACCTCCCCCGCGCCCATGTAATAAAAGGATTGCACGTGCCGTAAAAATGGGCGTGGTCTCAAAAAGAAAGGAGCGCGGTCACGCAATAGTATCCCCAATTAAAATTATGCCGCACAGTAGCACAATCTTATTCACATTACACCACATAGTAGTGTCCCTTACTCATGTTATGACACACATTAGTGCCCTTTATACACAAAGCCACAGTAGTAGCACCCCTAATACACATAATGCCCAAACTTGTAGCATCCCTTATACACATAATGACCACAGCAGTAGTGCCCCTTATATAATGCCCACAGTAGTAGTGCCCCTTATGCAATGTCCACTGTAGTGGTAGTGCACCTTATGTTAAGCCAGTAGTAGTGGTGCCCCTTATGCAATGCCCCTAGTGGTAGTGCCCCTTATGTCCCCAGGAGTGATGCCCCCTATACAATGCCCTCAGTAGTGCCCCCAGTAGTAATGCCCTTAGTGGTAATGCCCCTGTGTAGTATTGCCCCAGTAGTAATGACACTGTTTTAGTGCTGCCTGTAGTAATGCCCCCAGTCGTTTAGCCCCCAGTCGTTTAGCCCCCAGTCATTTATCCCCCTGTAGTTTAGCCCCCAGTGGTAATGCCCCAGTAGTTTTGCCCCCAGTAGTTATAACCCCCAGTAGTTATAGCCCCCCAGTCGTAATGCCCCCAGTAGTTTAACCCATGTAGTTATAGCCCCCAGTAGTAATGTCTCCTGTAGTTATAGCCCCCCAGTGGTAATGCCCCAGTATTTTAGCCCCTGTAGTTATGCACCCAGTAGTTTAGCCCCCCTGTAGTTTCGCCCCCCTGTAGTTATAACCCTTGTAGTTTAGCCCCACTCATTTAGCCCCTTGTAGTTTAGCCCCCTGTCGTTTAGCCCCCTGTAGTTATGCCCCCAGTAGTTTAGCCCCCCTGTAGTTATAACCCTTGTAGTTTAGCCCCACTCATTTAGCCCCTTGTAGTTTAGCCCCCTGTAGTTTAGCCCCCTGTAGTTATGCCCCCAGTAGTTTAGCTCCCCTGTAGTTATAGCCCTTGTAGTTTAGCCCCTGTAGTTATGCCATCAGTAGGTTAGACCCCCTGTAGTTGTGTCCCCTGTAGTTTAGCCCCCCTGTGGTAATGCCCCCAGTTGTTATGCCGCTTGTAATTTAGCCCCTGTAGTTCTAGCCTCTGTAGTTCTAGCCTCTGTAGTTATAGCCCTTGTAGTTATGCCCCCTGTAGTTTAGCCCCCTCTGGTAATGTCCCCTGTATAAGCCGCTTACACACATACATACACACACACACACACACACACACACACAAAACCAATACTTACCAAGCCCCGCTCCTGCTTCCAGACTGCTGCCCTCCGTCCGGCGCCCACTCCTCAGAACTATGGGAGAGACGTCATGACGTCTCTCCCATATCGCAGAGCCGCATACTGCCAGAACCGGAAACTGGAGCTCAGTAGTGAGCTCCTGCCTCCGGCTGCCGCAGTGGGGAGGAAGCCAGGCTGGTAACCAGTGCTGGTAACACAATCTCAGTGGGTGCCCGATATGTTCCTGCGGTGTCGGGCACACATCAGGTTAGGTGAGCCAGAGGAGGCGGAACTGCATTCCGTAAAATGGAACTGATGGAACACAGCTCCACCCCGTTCAGGCTCACTTTAATCCCTGCATTGGGCCTGCATATGTCTGAAGTCTTGTAATACATAAACTGCACTTTATTTGGGGCAGGCTATAGCTTATTACATACTAATTACGCATCCTTCATGGGCCTACGACAATCACTCTAAAATCAAACATTTGGAAACCCCCTTCCAGAAATCCTGTGTTTGCCCCTGACAGATATACTGTAGGGACAGATCCAGGAGTGACAGGGAGATAGTGGGTGACAAGGAGATAGTTGATGATTAGGGAGGGAGTATATGATAGCTGTTTGCCCCTCAGCCAGGGACAGTTTGTAAGCGGGAGTGATCAGTGTGGCAGCGGGATGTAGCTATGTGACCGGCTGTCAGGAGACCGACGGTCACATAACCTCCCCCTACATCCCGCCCCCTGACAATCCTGACGGTCGGCATGCAGACCAACAGGGACTATTCCCACTCGTGGGTGTCCACGACGCCCACAGAGTGGGAAAAGAACCCGTGGTGACAGCAGCGTGACTATTGCACCATGGCGATCGCAGCAAGCCCGCAAGGGGCCTGTTGCGCTCGCCCCCCTTGCCAGGATTCCGACGTCGGTATGCTGTCTGGCGGTCACGCATACCACACCCGTGGCAGCATCTCCCTGTATCCATTTCAGTAGCAGCGTGTGCTGGGTTGTGGACACAGGTTGCTGTGCTGCTGCTACCGGTCAACAGAAGGGGGGGGGGGAGTAATTAGTACCCACTCCCCCCACCTCTCTTGGTCCCACTGCTCCCTTTCTACCTCATTCCTCTGTGCTCCCTCTTTCTGCCCACTGTCCTTTGTATGGCCCCTCTCAGCTTCCCAGTTCCCTGTACTCACTTCTCCGGCCTGGATCCCGGTGTCCCTGTCCCCTCTCTGTGCAGTGAGTGTAGCGGGGCATGTTCGGTGATGTCAGTGGGAGTCCGGGTTACCGGGTGCAGGGAGGGAGAGGACTGACTGCTCATTGCTGTTGCAGCCATAGCATTAGCAGCACCTCTATTATATGCTCTCTCCCTGCCCAATGTGCATGGCGCTACCTGTTGGGTCTGGGTAAAGAGTACCTCCCACCCCCCCACAGCGCCTGTTACTTGAATAAAATTAAAAAACACAACTCCCCAAATGACATGCAGCCCTCCCTCCCCACCCCCCGAATCTGCCTATGGGTAAAAGAATAATCAAAACTTAGTGAACCGTTAAAATATTACGTATAATAGGTGTGTCTATATATAACAATAAAAACAACTGAAACTTACCATTTGAGCCTGTGTGCGTATTTAAAATGATATATAGTCTATATAAATAAAATGTAAATGTCATAAAACGACCTGTATCAGAGAATCAGCGATAGCAGTGCTTTACGTAGACTATGAATTTAGAAGGAAGGAACACAATCCAGTGTTTTATGTTGTTACAGAACAGCAGGGATAATCCAGGCATATCACGGGCTGGCAGACTTCATTTTGTAAACTAATGGTTATAGCCTGCTCCGTTCCAGATTTTGTGTGTTTCAGCAGTAATGTTATTCATTTGGTGTTTAATTCAAGGAGTTGCCATATGTTGCTCCTTAAGTGGTACACAGAGAAAAATGGCTGAAGCAATGTCTTATATATGAAGTATGTTTTATTAGCAAGTACACACTGGCTGTGCCGGAAAAGCCAGGGAGTACTGACCCACTCTGAAATGCAAAACCTATTAACGGGCGAGCATTAACTAAGGCCCTCATTCCGAGTTGTTCGCTCGGTATTTTTCATCACATCGCAATGAAAATCCGCTTAGTACGCATGCGCAATGTTCGCACTGCGACTGCGCCAAGTAACTTTGCTATGTAGAAAGTAATTTTACTCACGGCTTTTTCATCGCTCCGGCGATCGTAATGTGATTGACAGGAAATGGGTGTTACTGGGCGGAAACACGGCGTTTCAGGGGCGTGTGGCTGAAAACGCTACCGTTTCCGGAAAAAACGCAGGAGTGGCCGGAGAAACGGTGGGAGTGCCTGGGCGAACGCTGGGTGTGTTTGTGACGTCAACCAGGAACGACAAGCACTGAACTGATCGCACAGGCAGAGTAAGTCTGAAGCTACTCCAAAACTGCTACGAGGTTTGTGATCGCAATATTGCGATTACTTCGGTCGCACTTTTAAGAAGCTAAGATACACTCCCAGTAGGCGGCGGCTTAGCGTGTGTAACTCTGCTACATTCGCATTGCGACCGATCAACTCGGAATGAGGGCCTAAATTCTTACAGATAACAGAAATGTCCTCATTGTGTTCCACTGAAATATACTGATGGAATTGTTGAATTAATTAGGTTCAACTTCAAACTGGGATTCTGGGATTTTTTTTAAGTAAGAGCCTAGGAGCATTCTCACCATTACCATTCACACTTTATATATATGTTTACCCTTCAAATCCAACAGTACGCATTATGGGGGTAATTCCAAGTTGATCGCAGCTGGAAATTTTTTAGCAGTTGGGTAAAACCATGTGCACTGCAGGAGGGGCAGATATAACATTTGCAGAGAGAGTTAGATTTGGGTGGGTTATTTTGTTTCTGTGCAGGGTAAATACTTGCTGCTTTATTTTTATACTGCAATTTAGATTGCAGATTTAACTCACCACACTCAAATCTAACTCTCTCTGCACATGTTATATCTGCCTCCCCTGCAGTGCACATGGGGGGTAATTCCAAGTTGATCGCAGCAGGAATTTTTTTAGCAGTTGGGCAAAACCATGTGCACTGCAGAGGGGGGCAGATATAACATTTGCAGAGAGAGTTAGATTTGGGTGGGTTATTTTGTTTCTGTGCAGGGTAAATACTTGCTGCTTTATTTTTATACTGCAATTTAGATTGCAGATTTAACTCACCACACTCAAATCTAACTCTCTCTGCACATGTTATATCTGCCTCCCCTGCAGTGCACATGGTTTTGCCCAACTGCTAAAAACTTTCCTGCTGCGATCAACTTGGAATTACCCCCATGGTTTTGCCCAACTGCTAAAAAAAATCCTGCTGCGATCAACTTGGAATTACCCCAAATGCTGAAAGTAATTCCCTCACATCACACCAGAGGAGTGACCTAGCACTGTGACCCTATGCAGACTCTGCTCTCTGGGGGTAATTCCAAGTTGATCGCAGCAGGAATTTTGTTAGCAGTTGGGCAAAACCATGTGCACTGCAGGGGAGGCAGATATAACATGTGCAGAAAGAGTTATAGGCCCTACACACTAGCCGACATCAGCCAAAGATATGAACGATCTCGTTCACAAATGAACGAGAACTTGTTCATATCTTTCAGTGTGGAGGCTCCAGCGATGAACGATGCGCGGCCCCGCGCTCGTTCATCGCTGGTCCCCCGTTGGCTGTGCATGCAGGCCAATATGGACGATCTCGTCCATATTTGCCTGCACTTCAATGGAGCCGCGTGACGGGGGGAGTGAAGAAACTTCACTCCCCCCATCACTGCCCCCCCCGCCGCCGGGTCGCCCGTCGGCCGTATCCGCCGTCGGGCAGGTCGGCGGTGGATCGGCCAATGTGTAGGGCCCTTTAGATTTGGGTGGGTTACTTTGTTTCTGTGCAGGGTAAATACTGGCTGCTTTATTTTTACACTGCAAATTAGATTGCAGATTGAACACACCACACCCAAATCTAACTCTCTCTGCACATGATAAATCTGCCTCCCCTGCAGTGCACATGGTTTTGCCCAACTGCTAACAAAATTCCTGCTGCGATCAACTTGGAATTACCCCCTCTGTTAACTAGTATACAATACAGAGCCAAAACCTTTGTGGCAATTGTTCACACAACCTACCCTCTTTATCAACGGCTTTCATTACCGCAAAGAGGGGTGATAGACAAGCACAGGAGAACCCTGTACCAGCTCAGATATGTGTTACAGGGGGCAGCAGTGGTGCAAGTAGAAAAAATGTCTTACAGGTACTGTGTGCGTGCACCAACAATGGGTGTGGCCATACACCTCGTGGAGCTTGTCCAATAAAAATGGGGGCGTGATACACATATGGGAGGGGGGCAGATACACATATGACCCCAACAGTGCCAGATATACGTTGCCCCACAGTGCCAGATATACATTGCCCCACAGTGCCAGATATACCTTGCCCCACAGTGCCAGATACACATTGCCCCACAGTGCCAGATACACAAATGCCCCCAGAGTGCCAGATACACATTGCCCCACAGTGCCAGAGGGTTCACTACGGCTGGCCGGCGGTCGGGCTCCCGGCGACCAGCATCCCGGCGCCGGGAGCCCAACCGCCGGCTTACCGACAGCTTGGCGAGCGCAAATGAGCCCCTTGCGGGCTCGCTGCGCTCGCCACGCTACGGGTACGGTGGCGCGCTACGCGCGCCACACTATTTTATTCTCCCTCTATGGGGGTCGTGGACCCCCACGAGGGAAAATAAGTGTCGGTATGCCGGCTGTCGGGCTCCCGGTGCCGGTATACTGAGCGCCGGGAGCCCGACCGCCGGCAAACAGAAGACCACCCGTGCCAGATACACATTGCCCCATAGTGCCAGACACACTAATGCCCCCAGAGTGCCAGATATTCATTGCCTCACAGTGCCAGATACACAAATGCCCCCAGAGTGCCAGATACACATTGCCCCACAGTGCCAGATACACATTTCCCCACAGTGCCAGACACACTAATGCCCCCAGAGTGCCAGATATACATTGCCTCACAGTGCCAGATACACAAATGCCCCCACTGTCAGATATACTTGCCCCCCAGTGCCAGATACAGAAATACCACCACAGTGCCAGATATGCCCCAAGTGCCAGATACAGAAATGCCCCCGTGCCAGATATGCCCCCAGTGCCAGATACAGAGATGCCCCCAGTGCCAGATATGCCCCCAGTGCCAGATATGCCCCCAGTGCCAGATGCATATGTCCCCGCAGTGCCAGATATGCCTCCAGTGCCAGGTACATATGCCCCCCTCCCACCCTTCCCCTGCTGCTTACCTCGCGCTGCTGCTTCCTGTGTGCGAGGGGAGGAAAGCGCTGCGCACGCCTCTCCTGCCCCTCAGTGTATACCTTCAATTAGGCGCCGATCCATGATCACGGGCCGGAGCCAAATTGAAGGTAGCAGCGGCGCAGTGAGGAGCAGCAGCAGGGGAGGGAGGGAGCGAATGCCCGGCGGCGTGGGTACGGCATACCCACGGTTAAATTCTTAAGGGTATGCCGTACCCACCCGTACCCGCACACTTGCAGCGCTGGGGGGGGGGGGCAGGAGCACATCAGGGGCAAAATGGGGGAATGCTTGGGGAGGGCAAAGGCAAGGGTGGATTGGGATGGAAAAACAGCCTGGTAAATTTTTGAAAAGCAGCCCTAATGGGGTTGGGATCTGTTGAGGGGGGCGGTATCCATCCCGATTCTATGCAATTGCGGCCTTCCTGGCATCTTATGCTGCAGTTGTGTCTGAAACCAGGGGCGGATGGTGAACTAAAAGTGTCCCTGCAAAATTTTGTTGATGTGGTCTGAAATGGGCAGCACAAAATGTATAACATACCGTGTAGCCATTGCAGCATCACTGGATGGCCAAGTTGCTGTAGAGATGGAATAACAGAATAAGATGGAATAAAATAATGAATAGGGACAATGCAGTGTACTAAGTGCTGTGGGCTGCCTGTCATGTTGGGGGTTGGGCCACATTACAACACACAAAACAGGCCCCACAGACACATCGGCCCACCAGGGATCTTCTTGGTGAGCCCTATGGCAAGTCTGCCCCTGAGGTGACCTACAGTAGCATACAGCTGTGGCCATGCTCATATTTCTAGTGATGCAGCATGCCGCATCGCAACAATGATGAGCATGGCTGCATCTGTATGCCTGGTCCATATTGCCTTGTGGTTAGTTTCCTTTGCCTCTTGACAAGTGTACTTTATATGTGATACCCTTGCCTTCCTATTAAAGCCTGTTGCCCCTACAATGCCGGAGGCCAACACTTGGTGGTGCAATGGAGCGTAAGGAGGGCCTTTAGACATATGTAAAAAGAAGTCTTGTATGGACACTGTTGTATGGTTTTAAGAGTTGTTGTCAAAATCCTGACTGAATTTCTCATGTTCTGTGAGTTACCTCAGCATATTCTGCAGTCCTGCATCTGCTTCACATACTAACTGCAGTCTTGATTACTTGCTGATTAGCACATGAGTAGGAATTCCTCTGTGTGAGTAATTGCCAAGATCCAGTGTTCAGCAACCGGGCTCTCTGTTCATCACACCCAGCTGACAGTAAGGTCTGTACATGCTATTCCTGCATAGCTCTCTCAACATATTGTCTGCTTCCTAGTGTTTGGGCCTACTAGGCCTCAATCCACATCAGAGCCTAAGCCTGATGTGCTATGATTGTCATACCCTGTATGGTTGTTTGCTTTCAGCTGCTTCCAGGTTACCTTGCTCCAGGAGATTCCATTCTGCCCTGAGACCTGAGTTCCATCCTGCTTGCAGCTCTGCCTGGCTCATTTGTGTTCTGCCATCTATCTCTAGCTCCATCGGTGTTCTTCCATCGATGTCTAGCTCCATCGGTGTTCCGCCATCGATCTCTTGCTCCATCTGTGTTCTGCCATCGATCTCAATCTCCATCAGTGTTCCGCCATCGATATCCTGCTCCATCTGTAACGATTTCTAGAGTTCTCTGTGTGTGCGTGCTTGGAAAGATGTCAGCTGAAGCCAGGTGAAAATTAAGTAAAGTTTATTGTGGAAAAAGTGGTGGTAAAAATAAATATAAACTGGATGCTTGATTACATGGAACAAAACACGATAAATGGAATATTTCAGGTTAAACATAGATGCAAAATAAACATGAAGAAATCCGGGTTTAAATCAAGCAGGGGAAAAATAACATACCAAAAATGAAGTGATCAGGCAGGAATGGAAACAAACTGCAAATAATAGTCCAGAAATGTAGATGTTGAACTGGCAGGGTAAGAAGTCCAGAAGCAAGGCACATGCGTTTTAGCAAACTGCAGGGAAGTCTCCAAGAAGCAAATAAGGCAGAATCTGGACAGGGTTACTGGAGAGAACCCAGTCTCACTCCATACGGAACCGCAATGATCTGCACCTAGATGCCTGTGAGCTGGAGTTAAATAGCAGCACCAGGTGTTGGGCTCCAGGTGCACACAATCAGGTAATTACCCTGCAGAGGCAGTGTGCAACTGCCATTCGGACCTGAGGCAACAAGTGAGACCCCTAGAGGCAGGAATGAGACAATGCAAGGCAAAACAAACACAAATATTCCTAACATTATCCCCCCCTTAAACAGGCGGATTCCAGACGCCTCAAAGTTCACCTTCTCTTCTTTTTTCCTTTTTTCTTTCTGGGTTGCCTAACCCTATTTGAAGGTGTCACAAAGACACTATTAGGCAATACAGGTCCATCAAAAACGAGTCTCGGATCATCCAGAAGCTCACTCTCAGAGTCGGAGCCACCACCCAGCGGTAGAACTGACCTCTTATTTTCCTGGATGGAATCAAGAGCGGATGGTAAACTTGTAGATGTTAAACTTGCCGAGCAATCTGCGTGAACACCTAGAGATACCTGCCCACATCTGAAAAACTGAGGGTGCTCCCCAGACTGCAAAGGCAGGTTCTCAGAGGGGCACACCTTAGTAGATTCATCTAGGAGCGTGAGGACAGTTGGTGGACTGAATCTTTCGGTCACAGCCTTGAGGAAACCGGGCAAATCTTGTAACACTGGATCTCCCTTATCTATAAGACCATTTACCCACTTCAAGGCCCTCCCTCTGAATCTCATACATACGTTAGCAATGATATCAATAGGGGACAAGTCATCAAAACTCAGATAATATCTGAAGAGAGCTAAACAGTGAGAGATATTTCCATAAAAGTAAGGCAGATCCTCGGGCAAATCTTGGATCTCGGGCATGGCAGGCACCTCTATCTGGTGTTGGACAGGCGGAACCCCCTCCTGGGGCTGGACAGGCAGAACCCCCTCCTGGGGCTGGGCAGGCAGAACCCCCTCCTGGGGCTGGGCAGGCAGAACCCCCTCCTGGGGCTGGGCAGGCAGAACCCCCTCCTGGGACTGGGCAGGCGGAACCCCCTCCTGGGGCTGGGCAGGCGGAACCCCCTCCTGGGGCTGGGCAGGCAGAACCCCCTCCTGGGGCTGGACAGGCAGAACCCCCTCCTGGGGCTGGACAGGCAGAACCCCCTCCTGGGGCTGGACAGGCAGAACCCCCTCCTGGGGCTGGACAGGCAGAACCCCCTCCTGGGGCTGGACAGGCAGAACCCCCTCCTGGGGCTGGACAGGCAGAGCCCCCTCCTGGGGCTGGACAGGCCTTGGCCGGACCTCTGGCAAGGTGGACACCTCTCGGACCTCTGGCAAGGCGGGCACCTCTCGGACCTCTGGCAAGGCGGGCACCTCTGGCAAGGCGGGCACCTCTCGGACCTCTGGCAAGGCGAGCACCTCTCGGACCTCTGGCAAGGCGTGGACCTCTGGCAAGGCGGGCACCTCTCGGACCTCTGGCAAGGCGGGCACCTCTCGGACCTCTGGCGAAGCGGGCACCTCTCGGACCTCTGGCGAAGCGGGCCCCTCTCGGACCTCTGGCGAAGCGGGCACCTCTCGGACCTCTGGCGAAGCGGGCACCTCTCGGACCTCATGCCGTGAGGCAAGGGCAACGGGGACCTCATGCCGTGAGGCAAGGGCAACGGGGACCTCATGCCGTGAGGCAAGGGCAACGGGGACCTCATGCCGTGAGGCAAGGGCAACGGGGACCTCATGCCGTGAGGCAAGGGCAACGGGGACCTCATGCCGTGAGGCAAGGGCAGCAGGGACCTCATGCCGTGAGGCAAGGGCAGCAGGGACCTCATGCCGTGAGGCAAGGGCAGCAGGGACCTCATGCCGTGAGGCAAGGGCAGCAGGGACCTCATGCCGTGAGGCAAGGGCAGCAGGGACCTCATGCCGTGAGGCAAGGGCAGCAGGGACCTCATGCCGTGAGGCAAGGGCAGCAGGGACCTCATGCCCAAAGGCAAGGGCAGCAGGGACCTCATGCCCAAAGGCAAGGGCAGCAGGGACCTCATGCCCAAAGGCAAGGGCAGCAGGGACCTCATGCCCAAAGGCAAGGGCAGCAGGGACCTCATGCCCGAAGGCAAGGGCAGCAGGGACCGACACCCCTCCTGGGGTCGCAGGGCCGGACACCCCTCCTGGGGTCGCAGGGCCGGACACCCCTCCTGGGGTCGCAGGGCCGGACACCCCTCCTGGGGTCGCAGGGCCGGACACCCCTCCTGGGGTCGCTGGGCCGGACACCCCTCCTGGGGTCGCTGGGCCGGACACCCCTCCTGGGGTCGCTGGGCCGGACACCCCTCCTGGGGTCGCTGGGCCGGACACCCCTCCTGGGGTCGCTGGGCCGGACACCCCTCCTGGGGTCGCTTGGCCGGACACCCCTCCTGGGGTCGCTTGGCCGGACACCCCTCCTTTCGAAATTTGAGCACCACAATGGCATAACTGAGCAGAATTTGGCACTATGGCAGAATGAGGAAAGCTCTTTTTATGTTTGCGAGCAGGACATAACTGAATAAAATGTCCCGACCTGCCGCAATAAAAACAGAGCTTCTTATCCCTTCTATGTCTCCTTTCTTCCTCAGAGAGACTGGGTCGTGGAAAACTCCAAAACTTGCCTTTGCTTACGCTAGAAAAACAGCAGCCAGAATTGAGAGTACCAGACTGATCTTTTCCCCTTTTTTCCTGCGTCTCCTTAAAGGGAGCGGGTAACCTTACTGAATCTTCAGGCAGAGCAGACAGTATCTCTGAAGATAGGATTTGAATACCCTCCAGTTTCTCTCTGAAATCCACCAGCAATGCAGAACTCAAAAACGGCAAAAACTTGAGAGGCAGGGAACCTTTCTGAAGTGAAGCCATTTTATGAGATTCAGCTGAATCAAAACAAAACTCCTGCACACGTTTATTTTGGCAGATCATTCTGTAACGATTTCTAGAGTTCTCTGTGTGTGCGTGCTTGGAAAGATGTCAGCTGAAGCCAGGTGAAAATTAAGTAAAGTTTATTGTGGAAAAAGTGGTGGTAAAAATAAATATAAACTGGATGCTTGATTACATGGAACAAAACACGATAAATGGAATATTTCAGGTTAAACATAGATGCAAAATAAACATGAAGAAATCCGGGTTTAAATCAAGCAGGGGAAAAATAACATACCAAAAATGAAGTGATCAGGCAGGAATGGAAACAAACTGCAAATAATAGTCCAGAAATGTAGATGTTGAACTGGCAGGGTAAGAAGTCCAGAAGCAAGGCACATGCGTTTTAGCAAACTGCAGGGAAGTCTCCAAGAAGCAAATAAGGCAGAATCTGGACAGGGTTACTGGAGAGAACCCAGTCTCACTCCATACGGAACCGCAATGATCTGCACCTAGATGCCTGTGAGCTGGAGTTAAATAGCAGCACCAGGTGTTGGGCTCCAGGTGCACACAATCAGGTAATTACCCTGCAGAGGCAGTGTGCAACTGCCATTCGGACCTGAGGCAACAAGTGAGACCCCTAGAGGCAGGAATGAGACAATGCAAGGCAAAACAAACACAAATATTCCTAACACCATCGGTGTTCTGCCATCGATACTCATCACCATCGGTGCTCTGCCATCGATCTCTAGCAACATTGGTGCTCCGCCTCCAATATCCAGGACCATCCTTATCCTTTCCATCTCCAGTGGTAAGTAACCTTAAGCTTATTTGTTTCGGGACTTCATCAGTGGTTTACACTGCAACTGTGTCTGCTATTGTGTACTTATTTATATTGGGACTTCTTCAGTGGTTTACACTGCAACTGTGTCTGCTTTTGTGTGTTCATTTACATTGGGACTTCATCAGTGGTTCATACTGCATCCGATACTACATCTTGCCATCGATGTTCCACCTGCTATCGCATTACCTTTGCCTATGTTACTGCATTATCTGTGATACCGATTATTGAGTTTATTACCATCTGCCGCTGTGTCATCTTGCATGCTGAATAAAAATACTTATTTTACTATATATTTTCATTCATTCTGGTCACCCCTTTGGGCCTACGCTCAAGTAATACCACATCCTGGTTATGTCTAAGAACTTTATTAAAGCTCCCAGGTTTACATTCCAGTTAGCCCCTACGCCTGAGATCAGAGTCAGACCTCAGGCGTGACAGTTGTTGTGGTATAAAAATAACTAAAGGTAGCTGGAGAACTAACGATGTAGAAAGTGTTTTAGCAAAGTAAGAGATGAAGACTATATTTCAATTAAGAACATTGGTTCCTAACAGTTTAAAATGGACTTTGAGACTAAATGGTTCATATAACAAACTGAAGTACTAATAAGCCTTTTTGTGGTGTTGTTTTGTCTTCTAGCTTCCCTCTGATGGCTAATTGAGGATATCATCACATCACGTATGGTGGAAGTCAGGACTATGGGGGTAATTCCAAGATGATCGCAGCAGGAATTTAGTTAGCAATTGGGCAAAACCATGTGCTCTGCAGGGGAGGCAGATTTAACACGTGCAGAGAGAGTTAGATTTGGGTGGGTTATTTTATTTCTGTGCAGGGTAAATACTGGCTGCTTTATTTTTACACTGCAAATTAGAATGCAGATTGAACACACCCCACCCAAATCTAACTCTCTCTGCACATGTTAAACCTGCCTCCCCTGCAGTGCACATGGTTTTGCCCAATTGCTAACTAAATTCCTGCTGCGATCAACTTGGAATTACCCCCAATATATCTCCCAGTTTAAAGTTACACAGCTGAAATAGGAAGAATGAGACTATGTAAGTAGCTATCCCAGGATGATGGTGACTGAGATAATATATGTCATCGTTTTTTGTGATGTGTTGTGATTGTTTAAAGTATTGTCTATGCTTTGCTATGGGTAGCGCCTCTAAGAACAGAAGTATTTGTCGTCTGGAATATGACGAGTATTCTCTTTTAGAATAGCAGCCGTTTGATTTAGGGCGGACTTGTTGTATATATATGCCCCAAATGAGTTTAAGACGCTCCCGTGATGTAGAGGTAAAATTGGGAGCATAGAGCATCTGTCTTATTTATGCAGGATATACTGTATTATATTTTGAAAAATGTAGCCGTCTATTAGGTAACGAATCCGTCCCATTCGGGACAGTCTCTGATAGGTTCAGAGAAATCATGTGATTGGGACATAGCGCTTGAGAAGGATCGGGTACAGAAAGAATCAGTACCATTACAGACCACCTTCTTTCTCTTTTCTTGATAATATAAAATAAGAGATAGGAAAGGGAAGTAGATTTAATTAAATAAACTACTACTGAGAGAGCTTTAAAATTTTAGTTTTTAATTGAAATCGATTTATATTGAGAGGTCCATAGGAATGTCACGAGACTATATAGAAACTATTTATCTACTGAATGTTATAAGTAGTTTTAAATAATAAATGATTGTAAATGTGGTATTTTAATAAATGTGTGTTTAAATGATATTTTGTAATGGTTTTTTGAAGGGGTGGAGCCACGCGATTTTGAATATGTTAGTTTATATTGCCAACAGGCTGATAGATAACAAAGTACAGGACAATAGAATTAGAGGTAAAAACTATAATACTAAGTCAAATTGCGGGACTCCAGCAGGAAAAAAACAATTTGAGGGTGTTAATGTACAATATTTTTGTATTTTACTCTGGTACTGACTAGAGATGAGCGGATTCGGTTTTACTCGGTTCTCAAAACGGCATCTGATTGGCTATCCAAAACACGTGACATCCGTGAGCCAATAATATGCCGTTTTTAGAGCCGAGTAAATCCGAGTAAAACCGAATCCGCTCATCTCTAGTACTGACTAATTAATTCACATGTGGCCTAATGGTGACGATGTTAATGAGGAAGATGATCAGGTTGGATGGTATAAAAACCCAGGTATAGATGAGAAACAGCACTTCTTGACAAAGGGGAGAGGACTCCCTGAAACGCGTTGAAGCTGTTTATACTTGTTCTTTCAATCTTCAGTGTTATGGTGGTATCAGAGGATTTGAGCACTTTCGGATGCTATACATCTACCGGTCTACAGCCGGTATTTTTAAGATTAACACCTGTGAGGCTTACCTGTTGTTATCCTAAGACGTGTATGGACATTGTGATTTTATTGTGATTTTTAATAAAACTACATTAACTTGGACCTTTTTGTGCGTTGATTCTACTTACCTGTAATCAGAACGGGAGTAGGAGAAAGATACCCTTATGGGAACGCGGGACATAATTATAATGTAAGTGTCCAGCTGAAAGGTTTCTGTGTATGGCTGAAGTATCCATCTGCTAAAAGATACCTTTATGTGCACGCAGGTCAGAATTAACCTGTAAGTGTCGGTCTAAGAGAAGTTCTGTAGGCTACGGGGGATTCTGCTGCTGCCACATCCATTGCTATACACATAAAGCGCTGGGTTCTAGACTATTTTTATGTTTTTTCTACTTGATGTGATAGAGTGTTTTAGGTGTGTACTCTTTCTGGAAACCAGCAGCATTTTCAGAGCGCAAGGTTGCTCCTATTTATTTGTTACAATAGTCGAACCTCACACCTTGGGTAACAGTCTTGCTGTTTTATTAACTATATAATTCCAAATATTGAATATTGGATTGCTAATAGAGTAAAATATGTGGAAACACAGAAAAGAGAGACAAGATCTTTTGAAGAATTTATTTGAGGATGATAATGTTTCTTTGCAAGATGATGATTTGGAGTGTGCAATGAGGAGAATTGAAGGACTATTAATTAAAGAAGGGAAAACCTGGCAGGAAGTTGCCACCTTAGAGAGATATATTAAAGACAACCTCATTCCCCGAGGTCTCAGATTAGAAAAGGTCCCCCCATTTGAAGGAGAAACCGAATGTTTTCAGAAACAATGGTTTAAAATATTAGACAATTGTTCCTTCAATTTGATGGCTCTGATTATTAGAGAAAAAAAAGAAAATGCATACCTCCATGGAACAAGAAATAAAAACAATAGATTCTCTGATCCAACCATCCATCAACTTGAAGGAATATAAAGATTTGGAAGAAGAACAACTGTATGTATAGGTTACAAAAAATGAAGGGGAATTAATTAGTAAAAAACAGAAAAAGTACAATAGATATAAAGATGATTACGATTAAGGTAATATATATAAATGCACCAATTCACAAGAAAATGCCTTTCCAAATAGGAATAAAAAGCTATCGGTACAAGCCCCAATATCAAAAAAGAATAGGGATGGTAAATATGAAGGCCAACACAGGGATAAACATGAGCAATTTCCACAGGGTAAAAGGTATTATGTGAACGTAAGACCAAATAGACAGGATTTCTATACACCCGAAAATAATAGAAAAAGACTGTATAGAACAGTGGAACAAAATCCAAAAAGAAGTTATGATAGAAACTCCAGTTGGAGGACTGAAGGAATGCATGACACTTATAGAGAAAAATCAGTGTCACGTAATAGGGAGGCACAAATGGATGGTGAGGAGTGGCATACAGTCAGAAGGGAAAACGTACAAAAACCACAACGTTTTTTAGAAAGAAGACCATCCCAAATAAGACACACGTAACAACCCTAAAAAATAGACGAAGGTGTAGAGCAGGGAAAAATTAGGAGCTATCAAAAAATAAATGGTTGAGACTTAAAAATATCATAACAGTAGAAAATAATGAAGGTCAAAAAGAAGTAGAGCAGATGAAAGGTACAACCAAAATCTATAAGTTGAGTGATTATGTACTGACAAAAGAAGAAAACGAAGTTTTGGAAAAAGGTTTAAAATTTGTTCCTTCAAATAAAATAGATGAGCTTGAGGTATATGTGGATTTACAAAGATTTGTTAGCAAATTGGCTTTAAAAAGATTTTTTGCAGAAGAAAGAAATATCCCTAAAGATGTTGAAATAGGTCCCATAAAGATATTCAAGAAAAAATTGACTTTTTTTCCCAAACACAAAAAGGGTTGCTTTGTGGACACTTTTGAACGTCTGGTAAGAGAAGATTTAGGAAAAAGTACATTTAAACACCTTAGAAAAAACTATTTATCCAAAGCACAAAGGAAAGCTATAGGAACCCTCAAAAAGAATAATCAAATTGTCATCAAACCGGCCGATAAAGGCGGTGGGGTAGTGATCCTCAATAGGGACAACTATCATGCGGAGATCATCCAACAATTATCATAGTAACATAGTAACATAGTATCTAAGGTTGAAAAAAGACAATTGTCCATCGAGTTCACCCTATTTGTGGTCTCCTATGAAGGATTATTTTATCTGAAAAATTTTGACTGATGCTGATGTCAGTCGTTGCATTATATCCCTTTTTATATCAACTATAGTGCGTGACTATGCACCATAACCCTGGATATCCTTATCCATTAGGAATTTATCTAACCCATTCTTAAAGATGTTGACAGAGTCCGCCATTACAACTCCCTCAGGCAGGGAATTCCATACACGCACTGTCCTTCCCGTGAAAAAGCCTTTACGCCGTATTGTGCGGAATCTCCTCTAACCTGAACGAGTGTCCACGAGTCCTCTTTGTTGATCAAACCAAAAACAGGTCCCGCGCAAGCTCAGTGTATTGTCCCCTTATATTTTTGTAGATGTTAATCATGGCCCCTCTTTTCCAATGTAAACATGCCTAGTCTTTCAAGCCTTTCCTCATATTCCAGCATCTCCATGCCCTTAATTAGTTTGGTCACCCATCTCTGAACCTTTTCTAGCTCCAGGATATCCTTTTTGTAGTAGGGTGCCCAGAATTTTACACAGTATTCAAGGTGTGGCCTCACCAGTGATTTATATAATGGGAGTATAACACCCTCGTCCCTTGCATCAATACCCCGTTTTATGCATGCTAATATCTTATTAGCATTGTTTGCTGCAATCCTACTTTGGGTACTGCTGCCTAGCTTGCTATCTATGAGAACACCTAAGTCCTTTTCCAGTACAGTATCCCCTAATTTTACCCCATTCAGTATTTAGGTGTTATTTTTGTTCCTGCTGCCACAGTGCATTAAAAAGGACAATAGTACCACCTGCGATCCTTGCTAATGAACTGGCTGCTGGAACTTTTAAGTGACTACACCAATCACAAAAGAACAATCAGAAAAAAAGGGGGAAAAAGTTCCTGCGCACTGGAAAGGGTATAAGACACACCTTCTTTCGGTGTGTTTGAAACCTTAAATTAATTCTTGTGATTATATGCAAATAAATTTTATCAAATAAATCTCTCCACACTGATATGTACAAATACAGATATTTCTCCTAAATTCTGGAGAAAATGTGTAGACCACCTTAGTTGCGGTTTTTAAATTTCAACATTTGTCTTATTTATCACAAATGGAACACAAGAAGAAGTCTTGTAAAAATATCTTGAAGTATATAAAGTCCAATCAAAGTCCAGTAGTCTGAATCAAATAAAAAAGCAATCAGTCTCTTATCTGGTATCCTCCTCAATGTTTGTAGTAAGTCGTCCCCACCATATATGATTCCTTGTCTAGCTCCTCAGTTTGGGTACATGCAAAACAAATAACAGGGAATCATGGTGCAGACTTCTACAAATTTATTCAAGGTGTCCTTGACAAAGACCTGATTGGTTGAAACGCGTTGGGTGCTCTTGGCTGCCCAGGACCTGGTGAAGGTACAGCTCTATAGGGGGAGCTTCAAAAACACCCTATATGCTATTTTCTGTGCCTTCCTGGAAGGTCTTTTGTGGTACGCATTTTAAGTGTAAAATATTGTTTTTTGAATAAATTTGTAGAAGTCTGCACCATGATTCCCTGTTATTTGTTTTGCATGTACCCAAACTGAGGAGCTAGACAAGGAATCATATATGGTGGGGACGACTTACTACAAACATTGAGGAGGATACCAGATAAGAGACTGATTGCTTTTTTATTTGATTCAGACTACTGGACTTTGATTGGACTTTATATACTTCAAGATATTTTTACAAGACTTCTTCTTGTGTTCCATTTGCGATAAATAAGACAAATGTTGAAATTTAAAAACCGCAACTAAGGTGGTCTACACATTTTCTCCAGAATTTAGGAGAAATATCTGTATTTGTACATATCAGTGTGGAGAGATTTATTTGATAAAATTTATTTGCATATAATCACAAGAATTAATTTAAGGTTTCAAACACACCGAAAGAAGGTGTGTCTTATACCCTTTCCAGTGCGCAGGAACTTTTTCCCCCTTTTTTTCTGCCACAGTGCATTACCTTACACTTGTCTGTCTTGAAGCGCATTCTCCATTTGGCTGCCCATGCTTCTAATTTAACTAAGTTGTTCTGAAGAGACTCAGCATCCTCCTCTGTATTTATAGCCTTACACAATTTGGTATCTTCTGCAAAAATTGACACCATGCTCTCTAGACCTTCTGTTAGGTCGTTAATGAAAATGTTGAACAATAGCGGTCCTAATACTGAGCCTTGTGACACACCACTTAACACTTCAGTCCAATTTGAAAGAGATCCATTAACCACAACACGCTGATCCCTATTATCTAACCAATTTTTGACCCAAGTGCATATTGTGCTTCCTAGCCCTATTTCTTGTAGCTTGTAGATAAGGTGCATGTGTGGTACTGTGTCGAAAGCTTTGGCAAAGTCTAAAAAGATTACCTCCACCTCTTTACCCTGATCGAGGTTTGCACTTACTGTTTCATAAAAACCAAGTAAGTTGGTTTGACAGGATCTGTCCTTCACAAATCCATGTTGATTCCTTTTACTGACCTTATTGGCTTCAAGGAACTTCTGAATACTATCCCTTGGAATACCTTCCAGTACTTTCCCCACTATAGATGTAAGACTAACTGGTCTTTAATTACCCGGTTCAGCTTTACTTCCCTTTTTGAATATAGGCACTACTTCCGCTATACGCCAGTCTTTGGGAACCATACCTGATATAACTGAATCCTTAAAGATCATAAATAGGGGTTTTGCAAGTTCAGAGTGAAGCTCCATTAGAACCCTTGGGTGAATTCCATCGGGCCCCGGTGACTTATTAATCTTTAAATGTTGTAATCAGTCACAGACTACCTCCTCACTTAAATAAGTACCTATCAGTGGGATATTCTCATTATTGAGATTGTGTGTTAGTCCCTGAATTGGGTCCTCTCTAGTAAATACTGTTGAAAAAAACTCATTTAGTGTGTCTGCTATGTCATTATCCTTTTTGATTAAGACTCCCAACTTGTCTTTTAAAGGGCCTATACTCTCCTACTCTCCTTCTTTAATCTCTTGCTATTAATGTATTTAAAGATTTTTTGGGGATTTGCTTTGCTTTCCTTTGCTACTACTTTTTCAGTTTCTACTTTAGTCGCTCTTATTTCTCTTTTGCATATTTTGTTACAGTCCTTATAGTACTGAAATGATTCTGCATTACCATCGGATTTGTATTTTTTAAATGCTCGCCTTTTCTTGCCCATAAGTTCCTTTATCTTTTTATTAAGCCACATTGGTTTATGATTTTTAATCCTTTTTTTGCTGCTAATAGGAATAAATGTAAAGAGACCTATAAAAAAAATTAGGGTTGATCCCTCAAATGCTGTTTCTAAAAAGTTGGATGTTTTCTTAGGACTGTATTCTGCTAATAAAATCATTTCAGAGGATGAGGCCGAATATGTTAGAATACTTAACACTTTAATTCCGGTTGTATATATACTTTCTAAAGTTTACAAAGATTGCAATAGACCTCCTGGACACCCCATTGCAGCAGGCATTAATTCAATAACCTCAAATGTATCAGCTTTCTTGGATAACAAGATTCAGTCATTAGTACATAAGATGAAATCTTATTTGAAAGATACAGGATCCATAATTACAAAACTAATGGATATTAAATGGGACCCCAATTTTTTCCTGGTTTTGGCCATCATAAAATCACTCTATACCATTATTCAATATCATTTGGGTTTAGAGGCTGTTAAATATCATTTAGATAGGGAAAATGTAAAAGAAATGGAGAGTAATTTCATAATGGAGGGAATATCCCTAATTTTGGAAAAACACTTTCTTTTAGTATGAGGGTGAATTCTACTTACAGGTATCTCGGGCACAGCAATGGGCACCAGGCTGGAACCAAGCTACGCAAACCTATTTATGGCACACAGGGAGGACCAGTCAATATGGTTTGGCCATCAGTGGGGTGCCAGCCTGGTGTTCTGGGCCCACTACATCGATGACATTTTATTTGTGTGGAGTGGTGACAGACCATCATTGGACTCCATCTGTACTTACCTGAATTCAAACAATAAAAATATAGAGCTTACATTTGATATCAGCACAAAGGAGATACATTTCCTTTACCTTACAATTTACTCTGAAGAGAATTGTTTACTTTATAAAAATTATAGAAAACCAACAGATAGTAATTCTTACATAAATAGTGATAGCAATCTCCATTCTAATTGGATAAGGAGCATACCGAACAGCCAATTCAGACATCTAAGACGTAATTGTACCAACAATGACTCCTTTGATATGGAAGCTGATGTAATGGAATCATACTTTAGGAGTAAAGGTTATGATATCACTACAATACAAAAAGCAAAGAGAGAAAATCGGATTGATCAGAAAACAATTGTAAACAAGGAAAAATTACCCAATAAGGGCAGGTATAATAATGAAGTTATGTTTATTTCTAAATATACCTCATAATATAAACAGATGGAAGTTATCATAAGGCGACACTGGAATATACTCACTAGAGATGCTCTGTTAAAAACACATATAACAGACACTCCAAAGTTTATTTACAGGAGACCGGAGAATTTGAAAAGTATGTTAGTGAAAAGTTCTTTGGAGGTAGATAAAAGGAAAACACGTATTATGTCAAAGGTTTTTTTTAGAGTTGTGCGGCTGGCACTTTTCATGTTTTGTGTTTTGGTTCTAATTCCACTTTCGTGTTTTGGTTTTGGCTTGGTTTTGCCAAAACCACCCTTTCGTGTTTTGGTTTTGGATCTGGATGAACACAAAAACAGCTAAAATCACAGAATTTGGGGGTAATTTTGCTCCTACGGTATTATTAACCTCAATAACATTAATTTCCACTAATTTCCAGTCTATTCTGAACACCTCACAATATTGTTTTTAGGCCTAAAAGTTGCACCGAGGTGGCTGTATGACCAAGCTAAGCAACACAAGTGTGTGGCACAAACACCTGGCCCATCTAGGAGTGGCACTGCAGTGTCAGACAGGATGGCACATTTCAAAAACTAGGCCCCAAACAGCACCTTATGCAAAGATGTAGAAGAGGTGCAATGAGGTAGCTGTATGACTAAGCCAAGCGACACAAACAATTGGCCCATCTAGGCGTGGCACTGCAGTGGCAGACAGGAGGGCACATAAAAAAAATGCCCCAAACAGCACATCATGCAAAGAAGAAAAAGAATTGCAATGAGGTAGTTGTATGACTAAGCCAAGCGACACAAACTATTGGCCCATCTAGGCGTGGCACTGCAGTGGCAGAGAGGAGGGCAGATATAAAAAAGGCCCCAAACAGCACATCATGCAAAGAAGAAAAAGAATTGCAATGAGGTAGTTGTATAACTAAGCCAAGCGACACAAACAATTGGCCCATCTAGGAGTGGCGCTGCAGTGGCAGACAGGAGGGCAGATATAAAAAAGGCCCCAAACAGCACATCATGCAAAGAAGAAAAAGAACTGCAATGAGGTAGTTGTATGACTAAGCCAAGCGACACAAACAATTGGCCCATCTAGGAGTGGCACTGCAGTGGCAGACAGGAGGGCAGATATAAAAAAAAGGCCCCAAACAGTACATGATGCAAAGAAGAAAAAAAGGTGCACCGAGGTTGCTGTATGACTAAGCTAAGCGACACAACCACCTGGCCTATCTAGTAGTGTCACACAGTGGCTAAATGTCGAGAGTGGGCCGCTATTGTTCAGTCCACTGACAGCATTTCCAGCACGCTCCAGTCACTTCTAAAAAATCTGCAATTGGTGGACTTATACGGTAGTTCCCCAGGACTAATACAGCAGTACCCCTGGACTCATACGGCAGTGTCACACAGGATGGCACATTTCAAAAACTAGGCCCTAAACAGCACCTCATGCAAAGATGTAGAAGAGGTGCAATGAGGTATGTGTATGACTAAGCCAAGCGACACAAACTATTGGCCCATCTAGGTGTGGCACTGCAGTGGCAGACAGGAGGGCACATATAAAATAAAGGCCCCAAACAGCACATCATGCAAAGAAGAAAAAGAATTGCAATGAGGTAGTTGTATGACTAAGCCAAGCGACACAAACTATTGGCCCATCTAGGCGTGGCACTGCAGTGGCAGACAGGAGGGCAGATATAAAAAAGGCCCCAAACAGCACATCATGCAAAGAAGAAAAAGAACTTCAATGAGGTAGTTGTATAACTAAGCCAAGCGACACAAACAATTGGCCCATCTTGGAGTGGCGCTGCAGTGGCAGACAGGAGGGCAGATATAAAAAAGGCCCCAAACAGCACATCATGCAAAGAAGAAAAAGAACTGCAATGAGGTAGTTGTATGACTAAGCCAAGCGACACAAACAATTGGCCCATCTAGAGGTAGTGATGTGCACCGGAAATTTTTCGGGTTTTGTGTTTTGGTTTTGGGTTCGGTTCCGCGGCCGTGTTTTGGGTTCGAACGCGTTTTGGCAAAACCTCACCGAATTTTTTTTGTCGGATTCGGGTGTGTTTTGGATTCGGGTGTTTTTTTCAAAATACCCTAAAAAACAGCTTAAATCATAGAATTTGGGGGTCATTTTGATCCCATAGTATTATTAACCTCAATAACCATAATTTCCACTCATTTTCAGTCTATTCTGAACACCTCACACCTCACAATATTATTTTTAGTCCTAAAATTTGCACCGAGGTAGCTGTGTGACTAAGCTAAGCGACCCAAGTGGCCGACACAAACACCTGGCCAATCTAGGAGTGGCACTGCAGTGTCAGACAGGATGGCCCTTCAAAAAAATACTCCCCAAACAGCACATGACACAAAGAAAAATAGAGGCGCAATGAGGTAGCTGTGTGACTAAGATAAGCGACCCAAGTGGCCGACACAAACACCTGGCCCATCTAGGAGTGGCACTGCAGTGTCACGCAGGATGGCCCTTCAAAAAAATACTCCCCAAACAGCACATGACGCATAGAAAAAAAGAGGCACACCAAGGTCGCTGTGTGACTAAGTTAAGCGACACAAGTGGCCGACACAAACACCTGGCCCATCTAGGAGTGGCACTGCAGTGTCACGCAGGACGGCCCTTCAAAAAATACTCCCCAAACAGCACATGACGCAAAGAAAAAAAGAGGCGCACCAAGGTCGCTGTGTGACTAAGATAAGCGACCCAAGTGGCCGACACAAACACCTGGCCCATCTAGGAGTGGCACTGCAGTGTCACGCAGGATGGCCCTTCAAAAAAATACTCCCCAAAAAGCACATGACGCAAAGAAAAAAAGAGGCGCACCAAGGTTGCTGTGTGACTAAGATAAGCGACCCAAGTGGCCGACACAAACACCTGGCCCATCTAGGAGTGGCACTGCAGTGTCACGCAGGATGGCCCTTCAAAAAAATACTCCCCAAACAGCACATGACGCAAAGAAAAATGAAAGAAAAAAGAGGTGAAAGATGGAATTGTCCTTGGGCCCTCCCACCCACCCTTATGTTGTAAAAACAGGACATGCACACTTTAACGAACCCATCATTTCAGCGACAGGGTCTGCCACACGACTGTGACTGAAATGACGGGTTGGTTTGGGCCCCCACCAAAAAAGAAGCAATCAATCTCTCCTTGCACAAACTGGCTCTACGGAGGCAAGATGTCCACCTTATCATCATCGTCCGATTCATCACCCCTTTCACTGTGTACATCCCCCTCCTTACAGATTATTAATTCGTCCCCACTGGAATCCACCATCTCAGGTCCCCGTGTACTTTCTGGAGGCAATTGCTGCTGGTGAATGTCTCCACGGAGGAATTGATTATAATTCATTTTAATGAACATCATCTTCTCCACATTTTCTGGAAGTAACCTCGTACGCCGATTGCTGACAAGGTGAGCGGCGGCACTAAGCACTCTTTTGGAGTACACACTGGAGGGAGGACAACTTAGGTAGAATAAAGCCAGTTTCTGCAAGGGCATCCAAATTGCCTCTTTTTCCTGCCAGTATACGTACGGACTGTCTGACGTGCCTACTTGGATGCGGTCACTCATATAATCCTCCACCATTCTTTCAATGGTGACAGAATCATATGCAGTGACAGTAGACGACATGTCAGTAATCGTTGCCAGGTCCTTCAGTCCGGACCAGATGTCAGCACTTGCTCCAGACTGCCCTGCATCACCGCCAGCGGGTGGGCTCGGAATTCGTAGCCTTTTCCTCGCAACCCCAGTTGCGGGAGAATGTGAAGGAGGAGATGTTGACGGGTCGCGTTCCGCTTGACTTGACAATTTTCTCACCAGCAGGTCTTTGAACCTCTGCAGACTTGTGTCTGCCGGAAAGAGAGATACAACGTAGGTTTTAAATCTAGGATCGAGCACGGTGGCCAAAATGTAGTGCTCTGATTTCAACAGATTGACCACCCGTGAATCCTGGTTAAGCGAATGAAGGGCTCCATCCACAAGTCCCACATGCCTAGCGGAATCGCTCTGTTTTAGCTCCTCCTTCAATGCCTCCAGCTTCTTCTGCAAAAGCCTGATGAGGGGAATGACCTGACTCAGGCTGGCAGTGTCTGAACTGACTTCACGTGTGGCAAGTTCAAAAGGTTGCAGAACCTTGCACAACGTTGAAATCATTCTCCACTGCGCTTGAGACAGGTGCATTCCACCTCCTTTGCCTATATCATGGGCAGATGTATAGGCTTGAATGGCCTTTTGCTGCTCCTCCATCCTCTGAAGCATATAGAGGGTTGAATTCCACCTCGTTACCACCTCTTGCTTCAGATGATGGCAGGGCAGGTTCAGGTGTTTTTGGTGGTGCTCCAGTCTTCTGTACGTGGTGCCTGTACGCCGAAAGTGGCCCGCAATTCTTCTGGCCACCGACAGCATCTCTTGCACGCCCCTGTCATTTTTTAAATAGTTCTGCACCACCAAATTCAAGGTATGTGCAAAACATGGGACGTGCTGGAATTTGCCCAGATGTAATGCGCGCACAATATTGCTGGCGTTGTCCGATGCCACAAATCCCCAGGAGAGTCCAATTGGGGTAAGCCATTCTGCGATGATCTTCCTCAGTTGCCGTAAGAGGTTTTCAGCTGTGTGCGTATTCTGGAAAGCGGCGATACAAAGCGTAGCCTGCCTAGGAACGAGTTGGCGTTTGCGAGATGCTGCTACTGGTGCCGCCGCTGCTGTTCTTGCAGCGGGAGGCAATACATCTACCCAGTGGGCTGTCACAGTCATGTAGTCCTGAGTCTGCCCTGCTCCACTTGTCCACATGTCCGTGGTTAAGTGGACATTTGGTACAACTGCATTATTTAGGACACTGGTGACTCTTTTTCTGAGGTCTGTGTACATTCTCGGTATCGCCTGCCTAGAGAAATGGAACCTAGATGGTATTTGGTACCGGGGACACAGTACCTCAATCAAGTCTATAGTTGCCTCTGAAGTAACGATGGATACCGGAACCACGTTTCTCACCACCCAGGCTGCCAAGGCCTCAGTTATATGCTTTTCAGCAGGATGACTGCTGTGATATTTCATCTTCCTCGCAAAGGACTGTTGGACAGTCAGTTGCTTACTGGAAGTAGTACAAGTGGTCTTCCGACTTCCCCTCTGGGATGCCGATCGACTCCCAGCAGCAACAACAGCAGCGCCAGCAGCAGTAGGCGTTACACTCAAGGATGCATCGGAGGAATCCCAGGCAGGAGAGGACTCGTCAGACTTGCCAGTGACATGGCCTGCAGGACTATTGGCTTTCCTGGGTAAGGAGGAAATTGACACTGAGGGAGTTGGTGGTGTGGTTTGCGGGAGCTTGGTTACAAGAGGAAGGGATTTAGTGGTCAGTGGACTGCTTCCACTGTCGCCCAAAGTTTTTGAACTTGTCACTGACTTATGATGAATGCGCTGCAGGTGACGTATAAGGGAGAATGTTCCGAGGTGGTTAACGTCCTTACCCCTACTTATTACAGCTTGACAAAGGCAACACACGGCTTGACACCTGTTGTCCGCATTTGTTATGAAATAATTCCACACCGAAGAGCTGATTTTTTTTTTGTATTTTGATCAGGCATGTCAATGGCCATATTCCTCCCACGGACAACAGGTGTCTCCCCGGGTGCCTGACTTAAACAAACCACCTCACCATCAGAATCCTCCTTGTCAATTTCCTCCCCAGCGCCAGCAACACCCATATCCTCATCCTGGTGTACTTCAACACTGACATCTTCAATTTGACTATCAGGAACTGGACTGCGGGTACTCCTTCCAGCACTTGCAGGGGGCGTGCAAATGGTGGAAGGCGCAAGCTCTTCCCGTCCAGTGTTGGGAAGGTCAGGCATCGCAACCGACACAATTGGACTCTCCTTGGGGATTTGTGATTTCAAAGAATGCACAGTTCTTTGCTGTGCTTTTGCCAGCTTAAGTCTTTTTATTTTTCTAGCGAGAGGCTGAGTGCTTCCATCCTCATGTGAAGCTGAACCACTAGCCATGAACATAGGCCAGGGCCTCAGCCGTTCCTTGCCACTCCGTGTCGTAAATGGCATATTGGCAAGTTTACGCTTCTCCTCAGACGCTTTTAATTTTGATTTTTGGGTCATTTTACTGATCTTTTGTGTTTTGGATTTTACATGCTCTGTACTATGACATTGGGCATCGGCCTTGGCAGACGACGTTGATGGCATTTCATCATCTCGGCCATGACTAGTGGCAGCAGCTTCAGCACGAGGTGGAAGTGGATCTTGATCTTTCCCTATTTTTTTAACCTCCACATTTTTGTTCTCCATATTTTGCGCACAGCTAAAAGCCACCACAGGTATACAATGTAGATGGATGGATAGTATACTATTATTACTTATGGACGACGAGTGACGACACAGAGGTAGGTACAGCCGTGGCCTACCGTACTGCTATATATATAATATATACAGAATAATAATAAGGGACCTGGTGGACACTGTCAGCAGACTGCTAAACTAGTATGAAGAAAAAAAAGCCACCACAGGTATACAATGTAGATGGATGGATAGTATACTATTAATACTTATGGACGACGAGTGACGACACAGAGGTAGGTACAGCCGTGGCCTACCGTACTGCTATATATATAATATATACAGAATAATAATAACGGACCTGGTGGACACTGTCAGCAGACTGCTAAACTAGTATGAAGAAAAAAAAGCCACCACAGGTATACAATGTAGATGGATGGATAGTATACTATTATTACTTATGGACGACGAGTGACTACACAGAGGTAGGTACAGCCGTGGCCTACCGTACTGCTATATATATAATATATACAGAATAATAATAACGGACCTGGTGGACACTGTCAGCAAACTGCTAAACTAGTATGAAGAAAAAAAAGCCACCACAGGTATACAATGTAGATGGATGGATAGTATAGTATTATTACTTATGGACGACGAGTGACGACACAGAGGTAGGTACAGCCGTGGCCTACCGTACTGCTATATATATAATATATACAGAATAATAATAACGGACCTGGTGGACACTGTCAGCAGACTGCTAAACTAGTATGAAGAAAAAAAAGCCACCACAGGTATACAATGTAGATGGATGGATAGTATACTATTATTACTTATGGACGACGAGTGACGACACAGAGGTAGGTACAGCCGTGGCCTACCGTACTGCTATATATATAATATATACAGAATAATAATAACAGACCTGGTGGACACTGTCAGCAGACTGCTAAACTAGTATGAAGAAAAAAAAGCCACCACAGGTATACAATGTAGATGGATGGATAGTATAGTATTATTACTTATGGACGACGAGTGACGACACAGAGGTAGGTACAGCCGTGGCCTACCGTACTGCTATATATATAATATATACAGAATAATAATAACGGACCTGGTGGACACTGTCAGCAGACTGCTAAACTAGTATGAAGAAAAAAAAGCCACCACAGGTATACAATGTATATGGATGGATAGTATGGTATTATTACTTATGGACGACGAGTGACGACACAGAGGTAGGTACAGCCATGGCCTACCGTACTGCTATATATATAATATATACAGAATAATAATAACGGACCTGGTGGACACTGTCAGCAGACTGCTAAACTAGTATGAAGAAAAAAAAGCCACCACAGGTATACAATGTAGATGGATGGATAGTATACTATTATTACTTATGGACGACGAGTGACGACACGGAGGTAGGTACAGCCGTGGCCTACCGTACTGCTATATATATAATATACTGTATAATAAATGGACCTGGTGGACACTGTCAGCAGACTGCTAAACTACTAGTATAAAGAAAAAAAGCCACCACAGGAGTGTTTTTCTGGCAGACAAACGTATACTGGACTGGTGGTCACTGTCAGCAAAACTGTGCTCTGTACTCCTGCTATAACTGCTCCCCAGTCCCCACAATTAGACAGTGTGAGCAGTGCACTCAGCACAGATATATCATGCAGTACACTGAGCACAGATATGGTATGGAGCGTTTTTTCAGGCAGAGAACGGATTAAACTGGTGGTCACACTCACTACTATCAGCAAAACCATGCACTGTACTCCTAACAGCTGCTCCCCGTCCCCAATCCTCCCCACAATTATAACAATGTCACTCTTAGTCTTTTCTATTATGACTATAACGGAGAGGATGCCAGCCACGTCCTCTCCCTATCAATCTCAATGCATGTGTGAAAATGGCGGCGACGCGCGGCTGCTTATATAGAATCCGAATCTCGCGAGAATCCGACAGCGGAATGATGACGTTCGGGCGCGCTCGGTTTACCCGAGCCACACGGGAGAATCCGAGCACGGCTCGGACCCGTGTAAAAAGGCTGAAGTTCGGGGGGGTTCGGTTTCCGAGAAACCGAACCCGCTCATCACTATCTAGGAGTGGCACTGCAGTGGCAGACAGGAGGGCAGATATAAAAAAGGCCCCAAACAGCACATCATGCAAAGAAGAAAAAGAATTGCAATGAGGTAGTTGTATGACTAAGCCAAGCGACACAAACAATTGGCCCATCTAGGAGTGGCACTGCAGTGGCAGAAAGGAGGGCAGATATAAAAAAAAGGCCCCAAACAGCACATGATGCAAAGAAGAAAAAAGGTGCACGAGGTTGCTGTATGACTAAGCTAAGCGACACGACCACCTGGCCCATCTAGTAGTGTCACGCAGTGGCTAAATGTCGAGAGTGGGCCGCAATTGTTCGGTCCACTGACAGCATTTCCAGCACGCTCCAGTCACTTTTAAAAAATCTGCAATTGGTGGACTTATATGGTAGTACCCCAGGACTAATACAGCAGTACCCCTGGACTCATACGGCAGTGTCACACAGGATGGCACATTTCAAAAACTAGGCCCCAAACAGCACCTCATGCAAAGATGTCGAAGAGGTGCAATGAGGTAGCAGTATGACTAAGCCATGTGGCACAAACAATTCCAACTGGAATTATACGTCGAAATCACTGGAATTAATTGGCAAGATCACTGTAATTATATGTCCAACTCACTGGAATTAATTGGCAAGATCACTGTAATTAATAATTATACGTCCAAATTACTGGAATTAATTGGCAAGATCACTGTAATTAATAATTATAGGTCCAAATCACTGGAATTAATTGGCAAAATCTCGGCATCGACTGGCTAGTGAAGTTGAATCTAGATTTGATTTGTTACTGGGGACACAATACTTCCATCAATTGTCTAAATCCCACTGCACTAATGGCGGATACCGGATGCACGTCTAACACCAACACAAGTGTCAAGGCATCAGTTATGAGGGCTCCCATCGTCATGCGAAGCTGAACCACTAGTCATGAACATAGGCCAGGGACTCAGCCGTCCCTTGCCACTCCGTGTAGTAAATGGCATATTGGCAAGTTTACGTTTCTCCTCAGCCCATTTAAATGTCTTTTTTGGGGTCTTTTTACTGAACTTTGGCTTTTTGGATTTTACATGCCCTCTACTATCACAATGGGCATTGGCCTTGGCAGACAACATTGATGGCATTTCATCGTCTATGTGGCTAGTGGCAGCAGCTTCAGCACTAGGAGGAAGTGGTTCTTGATCTTTCCCTATTTTATCTTCCAAATGTTTGTTCTCCATTATTTTTCTGGCGCCTCTAAGAACAGAAGTATTTGTCATCTGGAATATGATGGGTATACTCTTTTAGAATAGCAGCCGTCTGATTTAGGACGGACTTGTTGTATATATATGCCCCGGATGTGTTTAAGACGCCCCCATGATGTAGAGGTAGAATTGGGAGCATAGAGCATCCGTCTTATTTACGACGGATATACTGTATTTTATTTTGAAAAATGTAGCTGTCTATTATGTGACAAATCCGTCCCGGATACATCTACCTGTCTGCAACCGGTATTTGTAAGATCAACACCTGTGATGCTTAACTGTTGTTATCCTGAGACGTGTATGGAGATTGTGATTTTATTGTGATTTTTAATAAAGCAACATTACCTTGGACTTTTTTGCCTGTCGAATCTACTTACCTGGAATCAGAACGGGAGTAGGAGAAAGATACCCTTATGGGAACGCGGGACAGAATTATAATATAAGTGTCCATCTGAAAGGGTTCTGTGTATGGATGAAGTATCCATTTGCTAAAAGATACATTTATATGCACGCAGGGCAGAATTAACCTGTAAGTGTCGGTCTAAGAGAAGTTCTTTAGGCTACGGAGGATTCTGTTGCTGCCACATCCATTGCTATACACATAAAGCGCTGGATTCTAGTCTATTTTTATGTTTTTTCTACTTGATGTGATAGAGTCTTTTAGGTGTGTACTTTTTCTGGGAACCAGCAGTATTTTCAGAGTGCAAGGCTGCTCCTAATTGTTTGTTACAATAGCATACAGCTGCGGCCATGCTTATCTTTGCAGTGATGCAGCATGCCGCATTGCAGCAAAGATGAGCATGGCTGCATCTGTATGCCTTGTGGTTAGTTTTCTTTGCCTCCTGACAAGTGTACTTCATATGTGATACCCTTGCCTTCCTATTAAAGCCTGTTCCCCCTACAATGTCGGAGGCCAACACTTGGTGATGCAATGGAGCGTAAGGTAGGCCTTTAGGCATATGTAAAAAGAAGTGTTGTATGGACATGTGCAGCTTCAGTAAAGAAACACCAAGGGGTGGAACTGGGGAGCAGAGGTGAAGTGCTAAAGGTCTGACAGAGGAGACTGGGCAAGCAAGTGGTGCCGGGAGACAGGACTACTGAGTACCCGCTGTGTGGTACTCTGGGAGACTGCAGCTGAGTCTTGGCAGAATGAAAGAGAGACAGTGTGCAGACAGAGTAGCAGAGCTGGGAACCACATAGGATCCGGTCTAAGAAGGGAGACATCCTGCTGTAAGTCTGAACTACATTCTACTATTGCTATTGTGTATACATACATACATAATAAAGGGACTGAGTTTCTGCTACTCACTGGAAGGAGACACATAAACTTTAGTTGCAGTGCCTGACAATTCATATTATATATTATTTACATGTTTTGGATGGATGAGTGAACTATAGTATCTATATGAACTAGTGCAGCAGGGATTTATGAACTGCATGAAGGGAGCTTTCGTTGCAATTCTACACACCTGGATTAAAGTGTACTCAGGATTGAGTTACGTATATACATAGTTGAGATAGTTAGCTATGTTCTAAGGACTGAGTTACATAATTAATAGTGAGCTGAATTTACCATTTTTCTGTTTATTCAGGATGAACAGCATTAGATGCTAACTTTTGCCTTATTATGGATTCCCTATTGTGGATTGCAAGTACATACATGTAATAGTATAGTAATATCCTAGAAAGAGAGTACTCCGATGAAAGAACTTTGTGTACTCCTACAAGTAAATAAGTAAATGACCGTTTCTTTTTGTTACTTTTTGGATTGTTTTACGAACTAAGGGGCCTATTTATTAACATTCTTTTTACTAAAATAATGTGAAAAAGGGTTTTTACATCCTTTTCACATTATTTTAGTATCACCTGGATGTATTAAAGGGTTTGGAGCACTTTCCATTAAAAACTGCTCCAAACACTTTAATTTTTTTTTTAGTAACCCACATCACATTTCCCATACTTATAATAGGAAATGCGATATGGCCGAATTTACAAAAAATTTTTTTTTTTTTAAATACCGCAGTGTGTCCTGTGATAATTTCGCCAACTTAGGCTGGCAAAATCACAGGGCAGCACTGTGATAAGGAGCCATTTGACCAGCTTTCTCTGCCCCTGGCAGAGAAAGCTGTGTGGGGACCAGCCTCCGGAGATCAGCTCTGTGTGTCCAATGGACACACAATATGATCACAGTGTTAACAAAATAAAAAATAAATAAAACGTACTTACCAGTCCAGGGTGCCGGTGTCCACTGCTCTGGTGCGGACTGCCAGGTGCCGGGTCCTCCATATGCTGTGCTGTGACCCCCAGTGCAGTAAATTGATGCTGCAAAGCGGAAGCTCACTTTACAGCACCGGGGGACACAGCACAGAAGAAACCCGGCAGCCTCCTGGAAGCAGTGTACACCGGCTCCAGTGATTGGTAAGTATAAACCCGGGGGAGCTCTTCTGCGGTGTGGGGGTAGTAGCGATTGGGGGGACCCGGCAGTAGCGACGGACAGCGCCGCATGCGCCGCATGACATTGGGGTATTTTTTTCTAAAAATACCCCTATGATGCTGTGGAGAGGCATTGCAAGGCTCTGTCCCTGCATGCGATAATTTATACATCCCTGCAATGTTCTCAATTATCGCAGTGCGCATTTGGTCTAGTTTATCTCCTGTCATCCTCATCATCAGATGCGGATGGTGATAAATAGGCCCCTATCTATCCCTGTAATTAAACAACTGCCAGGAGAATATTAGCCCACTGTAGTGCCTGTCTAGAGATCTTTGCTATTTATTTCCCATTTTCTACATGTAATCTCCTCTGCCTGTACTTCTACCTTATCACCCATCTCTTATCAGCCTCTTTTGCACTGAGCTTGGGCAGCCAAAGGGAGTTCAGTACAGCACAGAAGACTGAATGCTATTAGTCAATAATTTAATATGCAGCTACATATTGATATCTAATCCACCTGATATTTCTGTCATCCTGTATAATAAAGGGCTAATGCTTCTCCTCACCTCTGTGGGGGGAATTCAAGTGTTTTGCATGCAGGAGGCCACTTGATGGTGCTCGATGGAACAATTCAAGAGTTGCTCTGTTCTGGCGCACACAGCTGCCGGTGCTGACATTACTGTTATGTTGTTCCGTTATTTTAACGGGCTGGTATCTAGTTCAAAATAATTTCCTTGAAAATGTAAGACTGTTAAGTAAATCTATATTAAATAAAATTCACTGTCACAAGAAAATTTATTCTGACACCTAGATTAAATTATTATTATTATTATTTGTATTATTTTTATTACTACTACTACTACACTGTATATTGTACTTTCTTTCTTACTTTAGGTTCACTTATTTAATGACTGACTTGAAAAATGCCAGGGACTGAAGATGTTAAATGAAGAACCAGTAGCAAATACAGAGAAAATCAAGTTGCCTAATATTTCACCAATATTTATTTGGGAATCTGCCCAAGTTGTCATGGAGTTGGATGTAATATCACATGTGTCAGCAACAGGGGATAAAATTATGAGTTCTATTAAAATGCTGCAGGAAAGACAGTGTATCTCCCAGGAGAAGCCATCTAAAATTGGAGAAAAAAAGACATACCCAGCTTAAATCTGATTTTTAATGAAAAGGTCTGTCTACATCTGTTAAAATAAATGAAGTTTCTTAAATGCATGAATTTCACTGCAATCGTAGTGATGGTTCAATCTGCAGAACAAATTGCATTTTGAACAGCCTGTTCCTATCTGTATAGTAGGTGTACAGTATATACAGTACAATAGGGTAATGTGAAAGCAGGAGAACATTGGAGCTACATTTATTTCAAATGTCACAAGTTCAAATTTTAAGATATGAAATTGATTTTTTTACTTTTGCATAATAATGCTCCATCTCTATATACTGTAATGTCTGTAGAGCAAATGTTTTATGTTTGAATGCCATGGTGAGTACTGATGTATATCTTAATTTAATAAGCTGGTTAACAGAATTAAATATATTTTTTACTAATCATGCACATCATTGCAATTATCTTACATTCCATAAATAAGTCTGTGACTGGTCTAAGTCCAATCAGCTCCATCAACCATCACAAATAAATATTCCCACCAGATTGCTTCAAATATTGAACAGTGGCCCCGGGATAACAGGTGCAAGACTACAACCAGTGGCGGAACTAGCGAGCGTTGGGCCCAGGTGCGGCAAAATGCTTTGCCCCCCCCCCCCCCCCATCCCATCCAAGTCCACCCCCTCACCCCTGGAGAGGATCTGGTGAGGGGGACCTGTTTAGGGCCAGGGAAATGGATACCTAGCAACAGTGCCGTAACTAGACATTTTAGCGCTGTGTGCAAGAAACGGCATCGGAGCCCCCCCTATGTAAAACAGGGGCAGTGTGCGTGCAAAAAATATAGGGGCGTGGCTTCGTGGGGAAGGGCTGTGGCCCCAAAATAATACCAATTCATATAACGGTGCACAGTAGTCTCCATTATTCAAATTACGCCGCACAGTAGCACCACTACACCAGGTAGAGCCCTTTTTACACATTACGGCAGACAGCGTCCCCTATTACACATTACGGCAGACAGTGTCCCCCTATTTTACACATTACGGCAGACAGTGTCCCCTTTTTTACACATAACGGCAGATAGCGTCCCCCTTTTTACACATAACGGCAGACAGCGTCCCGCTTTTTTACACATTATGGAAGACACCGTCCTTTTTTACACATTACGGCAGACAGTGTCCCCTTTTTTACCCATAACGGCAGACAGCATCCCCTTTTTTACCCATAACGGCAGACAGCATCCCCTTTTTTACACATTACGGCAGACAGCGTCCCCTTTTTTACCCATAATGGCAGACAGCATCCCCTTTTTTACACATTACGGCAGACAGCGTCCCCTTTTTTACACATTACGGCAGACAGCGTCCCCCTTTTTACACATTACGGCAGACAGCGTCCCCCTTTTTACACATTACGGCAGACAGCGCCCCTTTTTACACATTACGGCAGACAGCATCCCCTTTTTACACATTACGGCAGACAGCGCCCCCTTTTTACACGTTAAGGCAGACAGCATCCCCTTTTTTACACATTACGGCAGACAGCGTCCCCTTTTTACACATAATGGCAGACAGCATCCCCTTTTTAACACATTATGGCAGACAGCGTCCCCTTTTTTACCCATAATGGCAGACAGCATCCCCCTTTTTACACATGGCATACAGCATCCCCCTTTTTACACATTACGGCAGACAGAGTCCCCCTTTTTTATACAATACAGCAGACAGCATCCCCTTTTTACACATTACGGCAGACAGTGTCCCCTTTTTTACACATTACGGCAGATACCGCCCCCCTTTTTACACATTAAGGCAGACAGACAGAATATATATATAGATAGATAGATCCAAGAAGAGGGAAGGCACTCACAGGTTCTTTTGTAGCAAACAAATTGTATTCCAAAGCAGGAGAAAAATTCCAAAGTGTTACATCAACGTTTCAGTGTAGACACACCGTCTTCAGGATGTATATAAACAAATACACAAATGAATGGTGAACATAGACAAACACAGAAGCAACTCACCAGCCTTATAAAGACCAATAGATGATAATTCATCACACATGTGGAACGCCCGGCCCGCCCGCCAGAGCCACAGAGCGCACTCCAGAGATGTCATACCAGCGTGCGCCCTGGCAGTGTCCCGCCGCAATCATGGCAATGGTAGCGGCTACCAGGGACATCAAACTAGCGCGCGCTCTGGCAGCGTCGCGCCGCAGTCATGGCAACGGTAGTGATTACCAAGGAGACCCGCGACGTAGCCCCAATCACACCGCTGCCTTGGCTATTGGCGGAACCAGGCCGTGCCACAAAACAGAAATGAATACAGAAAGAAACAAGAGGTTTCTTTTTACACATTACGGCAAACAGCGCCCCCCTTTTTACACATTAAGGTAGACAGACAGAATATATAGATAGATAGATAGATAGATAGATAGATAGATAGACAGACAGACAGACAGACAGACAGACAGAAAGAATAGTTACTATTTAATAGTTAAAGAATACTTACTGTCTCCGCTGGCAGTCAGGCTCCTCGGTGCAGCTTGGTGGCAGATGATGATCCCGGGCAGGGGAGAAGAAGGAGGAGGGAGGTGGAGGAAGGAGCCGCAGCAGCGCAATGTAATTGGTGGAGGCGCTGCTGCTGCTGTCCCGCTCCTTCACTATAGGCTGTCCACCACTGCTGTGAATGCTGGTATGCACTTCCCATCATTCACAGCAGCAGAGGACAGCCTATGGTGAAGGAGCGGGACAGCAGCAGCAGCGCCTCCACCAATTACACTGCACTGCTGTGGCTCCCTCCTCCACCCCCCTCCTCCTAACCCCCCCCATGGCCACTACGCTTCACTCCTCGGCGGGCGACGGTCAGCAGCATGTAATGAGTTAGTTTGACTCATTACATGCTGCGCTGGCTTTGGGCCCTTTGACAGTGGCGGCCCCTAGTGCTAGGCACTGCTTGTACTGGCGGTAGTTCCGCCACTGACTACAACATCCAATTCCTGACAGTGCAAAGAGCCCTATTTGTTAGTTAATTACTACATCTGATTCAGCCGCCATCTTTTGTTTCATTGTAGATAACACTATCATTTAGCCTGTTATTTCTTCTAAAACACATTTAAATTGATGTGTTCAAAACTACAGTCAAAGATGGACAGTATTAATAAACTAACTGTAATTCGTGCTGGTGCAAATTGGCTATTTGTGGGCTCTTTACAGTGCCATGTTATGTGCATATCTTAATGTACTGTAAATGCAGTTTAAAATCCAATTTGCATCTGTTTCCAATACTTTGGCTCAGATTTTATCTCTGTTTGAATCACGTAATCAGGGCTGCCGACATCTCTACAGGGCGCCTGTGAGGGGGCATGGCCAACATGGGGAGGTGTGGTCAGACTCCTTTCTTACAAAATTTTAAATGTGGGGTTGCTGGTGTCAGATCTGGAGGGAAGTGGGATGGGGATTGTGGGTAGCGGAGCACTCCCCCCCGCACATGCGCATACACAAACACACACTTCAGACAGGGAAAGGGGGGCAGCAGGACCCAGACCCCTCCAACAGCCCCAGGCCTGAGATAAAAGTACCACCACATATAAGAAAAAACATTTAGCTGACATACTCTTGTGGAACATTCTGAATCTTCGAACGAAGGGTAAAAGTTGCACTTCTCTCCTGCGATGACTGAATAACAAACTTCTCAGACTGATTTTTATAAATTTTCCTCTTTCCTTGTATATTATGCTGATTTTGATTTGATCCATTGCCATACAGTAGTTTCCTTTCAATGAGATACAGGTTGAGTATCCCTTATCCATAATTCAAAATCCCACATTTTGGGTCCCCTACTGAGATAATAACATATATATTATATATTATATGTATATATATATATACTATATAGATATATAATATAATATCTATATACATATATGTGTCATTATCTCAGTAGGGGACCCAAAAATGTGTGATTTTGAAATTTGGATAAGGGATACTCAACCTGTATTCGTTTGTGAACTCATCATTTAGTCAGGTGTGTTCACAAGTATTTTATAGCAGTTTGAAGACCACCAAGTAGTATTGCACTTTTATTGATGTCAGTACTTTGTAGGTCCACCATGTGCAGTGATTACTGGAAGAAGAATAGACCTCAGCTCTGAAAGCAGAATACTGTAGACCTGGTATCTGGAAGTGGAATAGACCTGGCCCCTGGGAGCAGGATAGACCTGGTCTCTGGAAGTGGAATAGACCTGGCCTCTGGGAGCAGATAGACCTGGCCTCTGGGAACAGATAGACCTGGCCCCTGGGAGCAGAATAGACCTGGTCTCAGGAAGTGGAATAGACCTGGCCCCTGGGAGCAGAATAGACCTGGTCTCTGGAAGTGGAATAGATCTGGCCTCTGGGAGTGGAATAGACCTGGCCTCTGGGAGTAGAATAGACCTGGTCTCTGGAAGTGGAATAGACCTTGGCTCTGGGAGTGGAATAGACCTGGCCTCTGAGAGCATAATAGACCTGGCCTCTGAGAGCATAATAGACCTGGTCTCTGGAAGTGGAATAGACCTGGCCTCTGAGAGCAGAATAGACCTGGTCTATGGAAGTGGAATAGACCTGGCCTCTGGAAGTGGAATAGACCTGGCTTCTGGGAGCAGAATAGACTTGGTCTCTGGAAGAGGGATAGACCTGGCCTCTGGGAGCAGAATAGACCTGGCCTCTGGGAACAGATAGACCTGGCCCCTGGGAGCAGAATAGACCTGGTCTCAGGAAGTGGAATAGACCTGGCCCCTGGGAGCAGAATAGACCTGGTCTCTGGAAGTGGAATAGATCTGGCCTCTGGGAGTGGAATAGACCTGGCCTCTGAGAGCAGAATAGACCTGGTCTATGGAAGTGGAATAGACCTGGCCTCTGGAAGTGGAATAGACCTGGCTTCTGGGAGCAGAATAGACTTGGTCTCTGGAAGAGGGATAGACCTGGCCTCTGGGAGCAGAATAGACCTGGTCTCTGGAAGTGGAATAGACCTGGCCTCTGGGAGTGGAATAGACCTGGCGTCTACAAGTGGAATAGACCTGGCCTCTAGGAGTGGAATAGACATGGTTTCTACAAGTGGAAAGACCTGGCCTCTACAAGTGGAATAGACCTGGCCCCTGGGAGTAGAATAAACCTGGCCTCTGGGAGTGGAATAGACCTGGCCCCTGTGAGAGGAATAGACCTGTACTCTTCTCTATATCTTTGCATATATTCCATTTTTAGCAGAATCTTTGTTGAGTGGTACAGTAGTTCTCGATTGTCTGAATGGCCACTGTGAGCTTCACTGAATTGCTATTAACAGTGATTTTATTAATTGTCTGACTTTCACTGTTGTTGTGGACCCACAACCTGTTAGCAGCAGATAATTCAGGACAGTGTCCAGGTAACTTGATTTATTTATGTTTTTCTCAAGGAGCAAAAAAATATATAAACTGCTGCTAACCCTGCAGCAACACACATCTCAGTCAACTATCAATTTGTAGCTTTATATCCTTTTATTTTACTTTATTAACAACTTAATAACACAGATACATTAAACAGTTGTCATGACAAGCTTGTGAATAAGTGTTTCAACAGACAGTAATTTCCCAAAGTGTAGATGTTCAAAAGCACAGTACAAATGTAATACCATGCTACCAAGAGTGATATAGAACAATTTTTTATGGATTGTGAATATGCCGGCATCTACGGCATGGTAAAGGTTTGTACAATCTGATAGAAGAATATGCCTCCTTCTAAAGGAACCACCATAACTTGACGGCGGAGAAATGCGTCAAGGACACTGCATAACTCTCTGCCGCTTACTGCTTGTGACACTGGGACGAGCATTAGTGTGGAAGCCGCGACCTCCCTCCCGCTCACTGAAAGAAGGTCGCTACATTACTCACCTACGGCTAAATCAGACTGCTTCTGTGTGACGGCTGTGACACAAATCAGCAAGAAAAAAGTCTATTAAAAGCGGGAGGTTGTAGCATATCGCAGGCTGCAGAAACTTGTGAATGCCACACTATAATTAAGTCCAGCTTGATATTTGACTGCTGATAATATAATACCCATACTACGGATTTACAATGAACTTGGAGCCAGTGATTAATTGAAGCGGGGGAGAAAGTATTTGATGTTTTTCAACACATGTTGGATATTTCTATTTTATTGACTTTTATTGATTTTTTGGGAAGTAATGATTGAATATTATATACTTTATATTGAATATTAAAAACTAAATTATTTTAAGCGCTCTCTAATGAAGTAAACATACTTGTATTATTGCTCATTCCTTTTCCAATCTGATAGAAGAGTCGCACAAAGAGAAAAGGTAGATTCCGCATCAGGATATAATATGTACTGAGATACACACTGTTAAGACTAACCGCTGCAATTACTATGCAACGGAGCCTGCAATCCTAATTTCACCGGTGACAGTGTTGTACTATTCTAAGTAGAAAGGTACATCCAACTGAATGGTGAACAATAAAAAAACACAACTTTTAGCTGTAATACACACTGTTGCTATTGATGACCGCATTGGTTATACCACAGAACTTTCATTTGCAATTTCATTTGTGACCCAATGCTACACCACTCTGTTTAGACATCTTTTGATATAAAGCTTAGAAATGATTAGAAATGAGTTTGCGAATAACGTTTCACTTTTATGGCCCCAAACTCTTATTTAGCTCTTACAAAAATTGTACATTTTCATGAAGGGTGTATTGTACTAAACACAAAAACCCAGGATTGAATGCAACAATCGTAATTTGAAATGTATTCATAAACATTGATTGATTGCAGTTTTTCTTGATATTTCACACAAAAATAGTATACATTTGTAAACATACAATAGAATTTAGATGTTTACCGATAAAGATATGATACATATTCCACAGGTTGCCACGCCTGACCAGAATAATGCCCCTTTTGGATAGAACAGTTCCCTGTTTATAACTTAAGGAGTTATATCAGGCCTGTGGTACAACAATAATAATTTACCAGTACATCTTAATTGCTCTTGATTTGTCTAGTTGGATACTAATATTTACAAATTTTAACCTTAATATCAAATGTTATATTTTATCTGTATTTAAATTCATATATAGTAAGAATGCCTCAACAAAGAGTCTTTCTTTTTTCTCTGAGACTTTTTAGAGGCAGAGGAGTCAGTGGATCAAGAACTTTCCTTGCTATGTGCATTTTATGTTTACTTAATTAGAAAAACAAGATTTCATTTAGCAAAATGTATATTATTTAAATGAGCTCAAGCACAAGGCTGCTCCCAACTCTTCTCTTCTCCTCTAAAAACACTTTTAAATTGCTGTGAATTTCACCAGTGCTACTCACTGGACTCCCAAAACTTTCTGCAAGTTAGTGTGAACGTTCCACCTGTGGCATAGTCCACTTGACTCAGAACTATCACTAGTGGTGGAATTCCCACTAGGCACATGAGGCACGTGACTAGGGGTGGTCCTTCCTGTCTGAGCAGCAGGGTCTTTTTTATTACCAGGAGAGGAGACACCAAGAAGGAGAGTGAAGTGTGAGCTGGGAGTCAGCGCTACACAGGACCCACAGGGCTGCTGTCTGAAAGAGAGGTGGAGCTGCTGCAGATCCCCGACTGCTTGTGAGGTGTGTGCAGTGTGTGTGTGTGCAGTGTTTGTATGTGTGTATGTGTGCAGTATGTGTGTATGCATGTACTGTATGTATGTATGTATGTATGCATGTATGTATGTATGTATGTATGTGCACAGTGTATATGTGTATGTGTTTGCGTGTACAGTATGTGTATGTATGCAGTGTGTATGTCTATGCAGTGTTTGTATATGTGTGTGTGTGTGTGTGTGTGTGTGTGTGTGTGTGTGTGTGTGTGTGTGGTGTGTGTGTGCATTGTGAGCAGTAGGGGGACAGTGTGCGAGGGTTGGAGGGGTGATGGCGCAGTGAGCTGTGTTGAGAGCAATGTGAGCTGTAGGGGGACAGTGAGGCGTGAGGGAGCAGTAATGTGGGCAGTGAGGTATGATGAGGTAGTGAGCTGGGGTGGTGGTACCAGTAAGGTGTGAGGGGGAAAATGGAGCTCTGAGGGCAGTGAGGTATGTCAAAGTCAGAAAAATATCACGATGCACACTGCCATATTTGCACCTCATACATGTCCGCTCTGCGCATGCGTACGCTCTCCCGTGCGTGCGCATACCCGCTGTTACGTGCACCCGCAGGCGCACGGGATGTGCATTTACGGTAGAGTTTATGTGTGCGTAGCGTGCGACTCAATCGTTACATATTCTAACCATATAATGTATTTTGTAGATCATGGTCCCTTTGATAGATTCTGAAAGTTTAGTTAATGTAGCATGTTCATGGACAGAGAGATCCCTCTTTGTCTGATACAAAGGATCAGACAAGGATTATACAGTGGTGTTTAGTATCCATCGGAAGAGTATTTAATTAGCAATATTCCGGTGTTGGTTTGAAGCGAATTAATCGCTCGTGCGAATAGTTATGGACATAAGAAGTTTATGTCCATTTACTATTATTTGCACTTACTTATCCATGCGGCGGGAAACCTAGTTTCCCACCCACCTGAGCAGTTGGAAATGGTCTCAGCCCACCTGTATGAATCAACCTATGACCTTTTGTTATAATGCGAAGACGAATTCCTGTGTCCAATGAACAATGAGATTGTAGGGACCATCGAACTGTATTGTGTGTGGGGCATAAATAGACAAGCCGGTCATATCCAGCTCACTCTCTTCAACGGTTCTCATTGCTGATAATCGGGAGCTGGATATCGAGGCGCATGCGATCGTTCCCCTTGTGCGTAAGTTTTTCTCCGCAATCATATTGTTTTTCTTGTTATTCTGAGCCATATCTCTCTCTCTATCTCTCTCTCTCTCTCTCTCTCCTCCTCTTTCTCTCTCGTATTCCCTTAAACGTAATAGTATTGTATTGTATTTCCTGTGTAGTTATCTGGTTAGTTAGTCTATGTTATATTGTAGTGTATGACTTGTACTGTATTATTCTTTTTGCAAGTATAACATTCATATAAGGCGTTAGACCCTAAGCCCGGTAGTTGTGTATTTCTTATAGTGTTAAGTATTCTCAGAGCGTCGGTGACGCTCGAACAGCTTTTAAGTTAATAAGGTTACACTGTGTTGCATCTACACCCTATCTCTACACTAAGATTTTACTGCATATAACATTGTTTATGGTTTAGATATAAAGGTTTAACATTGTGAGCGTCTGCGCCGCTGGTGATCTCCTCGTGGTCCCGAGCGTCCGCTACGCTATAGCGAACCATTACGTTAGTCGGCAGCCAATAGCGTGCCTGCCTGTGATCTCTTGGCCGTGAGCGAACGTGACGCTTGAGCGTCTCGACCACGGCTAAGTGATTGTTACGCAATGTGCGTACCCTTACGGTACTCTATACGTCAATAGCGTACAGTGTTCTTAGACCTCTTAAAGGGTTTTAAATAAGATAAATATTTAGCTTTAACAATTGGCGGCTCGTCCGTCCTTCACATATCTCTGCTAGGTAATTTCAGCAGACATTATCCATCAGCAAAGGGCGGGAGATCATATTCCTCGTAGTGCTGTCTGGATAATCGTCTGCTTCGCTTAGTAAAGGGTGCTGAGGGAATCCGGAACCGGAGGTAAGAACAACACGCTAGTGTCTTTTAAAACTGTTTATTTCTGTCTTGCGTACGCACGCACATATCTGCATTTCTTTTTCAGTCGTGTATTTTCATATCACTCTCCTGTTTGCCATTTTATAATTGATAAACGTGCTAAAAGAGATTTGTCGCTATTTCATAGTTAAAGTGTAAAAGTAATATATTAAGGGATAAAGTGTAAAGCACACACGCAGCTCTACCTAAAGGTACAAGGAGAGATTGGTGTGGTGTTCGGTAGATGATCGAGGATCATCTACATTGATAAACGTGTTAGTTGTGTTACGGTGGACATTGGCTTTGTGTACACGTGTCTCTAACAAAGGGCTGAGACTCGCGTACGCAAAGGCCGACGCACGCAGCGTAAATTACGCAACGGAGCGTCCGGGTACGCCCACGTAACTCAAATCACACGCTAGTGTTATATTTTAACAGGCGAAAAGGTGGCAACGCGATAAATAGCGGAAGTTTATTTTAGTGTCCTAAATTTAGACTAACAGATCCTTCTCCAAATTTACAACACATCTGGTTTAAAGAAAATTTCTGCGCAGAAATAGAAATAGAAACAAAAGTGTACATGTGATGAGTGAGTGTTTTGTATATATAAGTTTATACTATTTTCAAGGTTGAACCACAAGAAGTCGAGTTCTCGCAGAGGTACATGCATGTAAGTGTCGTACATGGTGGCTAGGGAGGCATCCCTTGTTAAATATAAAATTTGAGCAGTAGAGTATAGCAGACCAGGAGGTCATACTGTAGCACAGACCAGGAGGTCCAGAACAGACCAGGAGGTCCAGGTACAGCAGACAAAGAAGTCCGCTATAGATAGAGATAAGTAGCACAACCCAGGGGGTTGGTGCAGAACCCATATAGGCCAATATAGCTCTGGCTGAAGGAATTCGCAGCCAAAATTTTCGATTCCACTGGTCGCTCTGCACATAAGATTAGTTGCTTATGTGCTGAACGATTGTACCGCACGTAATTGTGTGCATTAGTTAGTCTGACCAGTACCATTTGTGTACGAAACCGGTCATAAACACTATTTGTACATTCTGACGTGATTTGTGTAATTTTTTATTTTCTGAAGGGAAGTTCGCTGGTCATTCAGGAATTATCCAACAACCAACAGTTACTGGAAAGGGTTAATGCTCTGCGGATCACACTCACATGTTTCAGTAAACGAAGGTTCATAGGGGCCCTGGGTCGAGTACGCCAGCGCTAAGGCAGTGTGTAGGTCGTATTGGTCGGCGTGGGCGAGTGAGTGGGGTACTCGGTAAACCGCCACCGTCAGCCTATCGTGAGCATTTTGGTTTTTGTAAGGGTTCGCTGAAGACCCTGATTTAAGGTCAGAGGTGGTGAAAGCAACACCTGCAAGTTATGGGGGCCAATTGTTCAGGAAGGGGGCAATCAACCTCGGTTCGGGTTGATTCAGTGAACCGACCAGTCGGGTCGGCAAGGTACGTAATGTGTGAAAAATATGGTTCACACACAGAGGTTTTATGTGATGAATGGGAAAGAATGACAATGCATGACGGGGAGAAATTCCCAAGAGTAGGTAGCTTTAGCCCAGAAGTGTTACAAAATTTAAGGAGGAGGATATGTCTCATTAAATCAACAAAGAGACGAATCCAACATTATGATTATTTGCAGTTATGGCAACAGGAGGGTGAAATACAGAGAGGATTGGCTCTGGCGGCGGGATCTAATCCTATCAAGAAATTGATAGCCACGGCCCCGCCGCCACCATACATATCAGGAGAGAAATTGGTTGCGGAGAATGACGCACTAGGGTGTAACAAACAAACACTTAGCAACTGTGTAAATGTTAATAAGTTAACCAATGCAAGTATTAACCCGTGCAAGTTGTACCCTGTTTTGAACTTTCCCCAGGAGTGTGATCAAGAGGACGAATCGGCAACAATATCAGCGCTCTCTCTAGCAGCCACCATATCAGAAACTACAGTAGGCACGGCCCAACCCTTAAGATTAGTAACAAAGGCCCCTAGCGGAGGGACAGGTGAGGTCGTATCTACGGGTAAGTACGGCACCATACACTATGCTGAAACCATTTCACCACAGGCTGTAGAATATACACAGAATGATGTTGCTAGACTTAATCCTGTTAGGGTGATAGCTGTTCCAAATGGGAAAACAGACACCACAGGAGTCACTCCCATTAGGAACATTGCCATGTATAGCCCATTTTCCCGAATGGAATTAAGAACCATAGTGTCTGAATTCCCTGACCCTAGGAAAGACTTAGTTGCTAGCCAGAAATACATCAGAGACCTAGGGAACACTTTAGAGCCCAATAACAAAGACTGGCAGATATTTCTGAGGGCATGTTTACCCTCCAATGTCGACGCAGCTCAATTTTTAGCTGACTGTGGATTGGATCAGGATGTACCTCTTACAGATGTGTACAACAAAGATAATGTAAAAAGGATAAGTTTACAGTTAAAAGAGTATTTTCCAGCTGTAGTTAAATGGAACAAGATTTTCTCCATTAAACAAAAGGAGTCAGAAACTGCTGCAGAATATATTCACAGGGCATTACTAGAAATGGTAAAATACACAGGCATAGAGGACATTAAAACAAACATAAACCATCGAGAAGTAGCAGTATCTGTACTAATGGATGGTTTAAAAGAGGCATTAAAGACAAGGGTGCAGACCACGCAACCATGTTGGCGAGGTCTGTCGGTGGCTACTTTGAGAGAGGCAGCTGTTGATCACGATCGGAATATCACCAGACACAGGGAATTACAAGGTGATAAATTAATGGCCGTAAGTATACAGGCCCTGACCACAAGGCAGCCTTTGTATAAATCACCAAACCCTGTGGGTAAGTCAAATGTGGTAACTTGTTTTTCTTGTCATAGACAGGGACACATGGCACGAGATTGTAGAGTGAAAAATTCACAAAACTCATATCAACCCCCTAGACAACGACACGACACACGACATTGGGAGCAGGGTCCGCAGAAACGGAGTTATGAGCCACATGCAGGGGAAACAAAAAGATACCCCCCGAACAGAGACTGGCAAGCCTCTGGTAGTTCCCATTTAACCCCTTCACAAGTAGTTGCTGCCAGCGGGATTCAGGGAGGTCACCATACCCAATAGGGGTGTGGCCATACCTGTAATCTGCAGCCAGTAAAATTGATTGCAAGTCTTGGAAGTGAACCTGAAATTGCAATTAATGTAGCTGGTAAATCATTAAACTTTCTTGTAGATACGGGGGCGGCCAAATCAGTGATAAATTCGACAGTGGGCATGAGAACCACTGGTAAGACAATTCCAGCCATGTGAGTAACGGGAGTAGTCCAGCACTACCCTGTTAGCAAACCAGCCGAGATTACAATAGGGCCTTTACATACCAAGCATTCCTTTTTGCTGGCTGCATCGGCACCGACTAATCTCCTGGGAAGAGATTTATTGTGTAAAATGGGGTGCGTCATTTATTGTACTCCTGAAGGTGTATTCTTGGACATACCTGAGAATCACGCTCAGGAAGTGCGAGACATGTTAGACTCCCCATCAAAATTAATGACACATACCATTATGACAAATAAGATTCCATCCCAAATAGAAGAAATGACATCCCAGATACCAGAGTCACTTTGGACTAAAGATGGACAGGACACTGGATTGATGGCAAACGTAGCTCCAGTAGTTGTGCAAGTAAAAGATGGTAGGATAGCTCCAAAAATCCCACAGTACCCTCTGAAGCCAGAGGTGGAGTTAGGAGTTTACCCAGTAATAGAGCGCTTGCTACAACAGGGCATTCTGGTAAGAACATCCAGCACTGCCAATAGTCCCATCTTCCCTGTGAAAAAGAGTGGGGGGAGGGGTTACCGGCTAGTGCAGGATCTAAGGGGGATTAACAAAATAGTTGAGAGTCAGTTCCCCGTAGTGCCAAATCCAGCTGTCATCCTTATGCAAATCCCTCCCACTGCGAAATTTTTCACTGTTATTGACCTCTGCTCCGCTTTCTTTTCGGTACCTCTGCAACCAGACAGCCAATATTTGTTTGCATTTACATACAGAGGAGTCCAAAACACATGGACTCGATTACCACAAGGTTTCATAGACAGTCCAAGTATATTTTCTCAGGCTTTGCATGATTGTCTACAGTCTTTCCAACCATGGAGTGGATCAGTATTGATACAGTACGTGGATGATTTACTACTGTGTTCAGATTCATTGGAAGCCTCCCTGAAGGATACGAAACAGCTCCTGTTTCATCTTTCAGACACAGGACACAAGGTTTCCAAAGACAAGTTGCAATTATGCCAAACTAAAGTAAAATATTTGGGACACTGTCTAACACAAGGACTGAGACACCTGACCGCTGATAGAATTCAATCAATTAGAGACATGACTCTGCCTCAAACCCAGCAACAGATCAGAACGTTTTTAGGAATGTGTGGGTATTGCCGTAACTGGATCCCAGGATTTTCCATTCTGGCATTACCTTTGCAGGAGATGGTCTCCTCAAACAAACCTGATCGGATTTCGCACACAGACGAGTCCGAGATGGCATTTGAGAGACTTAAACAGTGCCTAACGCAGGCGCCAGCATTAGGTATGCCAGACTATGGGAAACCCTTTGAGCTGTACGGAACAGAAAGTGCTGGTTGCGCGGCAGGCGTCCTAACCCAAAAGCACGGTGATGCCAGCAGGCCAGTAGCATACTACAGCGCTCAACTAGATACGGTAGCGCGATCCCTCCCCACATGCTTGCGAAGCGTTGCTGCGATAGCATTGCTAGTAACGAAAAGCGAAGATGTAGTGCTAGGGCACAACCTCACAATTCATACACCACATGCAGTGTCAGCCTTGCTAAATTCTGCCCAAACCAGGCACGTCTCATCAGCGCGGTTTACAAGATGGGAATTGGCACTAATGGCCCCCGTAAACATCACCATAAGGAGATGCAGTGCATTAAATCCTGCAACATATCTCCCAGGTGTGCCTGGACAGGCACAAAGGGTGGAGGATGAGAGTGGTGGGGAAGGAGAATTTAATACAAAGGAGGACACACATGATTGTATGGAATATTTGACCCAAAATTTTACCGCAAGGCCTGACATCAGTGACAACCCACTGGAAGATGTAGATCTAACTTTCTACACGGACGGTAGTTGTCACAGACAGTCAGACTCGGGAGACTTGTGTACTGGATACGCAGTCGTAGATGACCAAGGCACCATAGAAGCTGAACCACTAGGCCCACCTCACTCCGCCCAGGTTGCTGAACTGGTCGCCCTAACCAGAGCATGTGAATTGGCTAAGGGCAAATCAGCCAATATCTACATCGATTCTAGATACGCATTCGGGGTAGTCCATGATTTCGGAGCCCTATGGCGCCTCAGAAACTTCATGACGGCAGCTGGTACACCGGTAGCGCATGCAGCTCACATCAAAAGGCTTCTAACAGCGATGCAGGAACCCGACAGAGTGGCTGTTATCAAGTGTAAAGCACACACATATAGCCAGGACCCAGTATCACTTGGTAACAGCCGAGCAGACGAAGCAGCTAAGTTAGAAGCTGGTACCCCCAGACAAACAGACACCACACAATTGATGGTATTTAATACCATCAACACACAGAAGTTGTGTGAAATGCAAAATTTGTGTTCCACACAGGAAAAGGCAGTCTGGAAGGCAAAGGGATATGGCCAGGAGTCCTCAGGACTCTGGACGGATGGACAAGGTAAACCAGTGGCCCCCAGAGCATATCTTCCATGTTTAGCTGAGGCAGCACACGGGCTGACTCATCTGGGCAAGGAGGGAATGTGCAAGTTGGTAAGAGCATATTGGTGCGCCCCAGGATTTTCATCTCATGCGAGTAAGAGAGCAATGTCATGCCTTACCTGTTTGAGAAAGAATATCGGAAAGGCAATACCAACAGAACCATCTCATATCCCACCGACAGGCGGCCCTTTTCAGGTAATACAGATTGATTTTATTCAATTACCCCCTTGTCGAAATTTGAAATATGTACTTGTTTGTATAGATGTGTTCTCAAATTGGGTCGAAGCATTTCCGGCGGCCACAAATACCGCTATGTTTACTGCTAAGAAAATTGTGCAGGAATTTGTATGTAGATATGGTATCCCTAGAATAATCGAAAGTGATAGGGGTACCCATTTTACAGGTGATGTCTTTCAAGGAATGTGTAAGTTGATGGGAATTGATAGCAAGCTGCACACTCCATACCGTCCACAGGCGAGTGCGAAGGTGGAAAGAGTGAACAGCACTATTAAAAATAAACTGAGCAAAGTTATGGCAGAAACAGGATTGACATGGCCAGAAGCTTTACCCATTGTACTATACAGCATCAGAACCACTCCCAGGTCCCCTCTTAATCTGTCTCCCTTTGAAATCTTGTTTGGTCGACAACCGCATGTTATGATTAACCCTCAGGATGATTTGAAGTGTAACAATGAAGTGACTGTAAAGTACCTGATTAACATGAGTAAACAGCTAAGGAATCAAAATGATAATTTGAAGTTGGTGATTCCTGATTTACCAGATAGTAATTGTCATGACATTGAACCTGGGGATTATGTAATGATACGGAATTTTCTACGCTCAGGTTGCCTTATTGACAGATGGGAAGGACCATACCAAGTCTTATTGACTAGCACTACAGCATTGAAGGTTGCCGAGAGAGAGACTTGGGTTCATTCGTCCCATTGTAAGAAGGTTGCTGATCCAGAGAGGTCCCGTGATAAGGAACAGATGGTAGAGGAAGTTGTATCACTTGAGTGTCTGTTCCAGGAGGACTGAGGCGGCACCTGAGCATTGAAAATCACAAGATCAAAAGCAGTTGTCGATTCCCTGTTCCCTTTTATTGTTTTTCTCCACTTCCCATCCCCTCTCCCTCAAATTATTTTTTTCCCCCTTCTCATTCTTCTTCATTTCCTCCTATAAGATGGACTTTCCCCAAGAGACTGTGATCCGGATTTTCCTGTTGACCATGATGTTGACCAGAGCAGTCTGTTCCGGCGAGAGTACCATGAAGGTCGAGAGAGGTTCTGGAATGGGTTCTGATGACAAAGATGGAGGCGTAGTTTTCCAAGAACAACTTAATCAACAAGTAAAGGCGAGTATCAGAAAACGATCCGATAGTATTGACAATAGAAGGAATTGTGAAGGATTGTTAGCTGAAGAAAACTGTATCTGTAGGCTCTGTGACAACGTAGTTGAGGATGGGTGCATTAAGAAATGCCAATCCAGTTTTAATATCCACATGGACCGGCATCCATTGAGTGACTATCACTCCTTAGTGGGTAGTGTGTTAAATCAAACAGATTGTTGGGTATGCTCTCAAGTACCTCAAGGTCATAGCAAATCAGGACTAGTACCATTTCCTTTAACGGTAGGGGAGGTACTTGAGCTAAAGGGTGGGAGACCGGTGGACAGGAGGTTTAATATCTCCAGTCCTCCTAGTTTGAAGCTCCACCAATATCATGTGGATAGATCCCTAGTATGTTTTAACATTTCCAATCCCCGAAAGCTGGGAAATTTGGAAGTGTCATGGAGTAACCAAACCATGACCTTTTCATATAGAGCAGATAGAATGCCTACAGATACAGAGCTTATACGCCACATAGCCAGTAGAGAAAAATCTTTCCGATATAGGTATACCCTAGGAAGTAGGATTACGAGAGTTGGAGAGGTATCACCAGGATACTGTGCACATATCGTACAAACTGATACGTGTACTAGACAGATGGGAGAATTAGGGGTAGGAGATTTCACATGGAGGATGTGTAATATGGTTATGTCCTACTCCGTCCCATATGTTCTCCCCGATGATGCATATTTCATATGCGGGAGGAAGGCGTATAAGTGGCTTGCCCCAAACTCTGAGGGATTGTGTTATATTGGAAAAGTACTGCCTGAAGTAATGACTGTATCACATGCCAAAATGAAAGATATACACCGTGTTGCCCAAGCTCCTTATACTCATACTCATTACGAGCACGTAGTTAAACGGCACCTGATAGAAAGAACAGAGCATCCGGCCTCTGACATGATCCATGAATCCACCGGGATTCAGTTTCTAACCGCGTTAGATTTCACTCGCACCGCCAGAGGAGTGTTGAATTATAAATACATATCTGCGCTCGCAAATTTGTTAGACAATATCACAGAAATGTATGATGACACGTTTAGGTATACTGGAAGAGAACTTCAAGCTTACAAAACAGAACTGGTTCAGCATAGAATGATTCTCAATTATCTCACGGCAGTGACAGGCGGATATTGTGTCACACTGGCAACGCAGTACGGCGTGAAATGCTGCACATATATAACGAATAGTACCGAGGACCCGGTCGAGGTCATAGACCAAAAGATGGACGATATTCTCCAATTAAAGTGGGAATTTCGCAGGAGACACAATCTCACTCTTGCTGCTGTGGGTAATGAGCTGACTGGTTGGGTGTCATGGTTGAACCCGCGAAATTGGTTCTCTGGTTTAGGAGAATGGGCTCAAGGAGTCATAATGGATGTTGAGAAGTTTCTCCTATGTATCTTAGGTGTTGTCATATCGATTGGCTTGGTATTTAGATGCGGTCAGGCTTTAATGAAGTGTAAACGTCGTACCAGGGTAATGAGTCTAAGGAGTGAGGAAATTATAATTCCAATGGATTTGATTTATGACCCAACGGTAGAAACAATGATGTGATATACGGTCCGTTTCTTTCACCTGTTTTTCCGTTTTCTCCAAGGTAAAAAGACCCACCAGGACGAGGAATTTGATGATCCTGTATACAGACAACTGATGGATTAAAGAAGAAGTTTTGACAACCTTATACACAGATATTTGATGAACTATGCCATAGACCCCCAGTTTCCCTAGAAAATTTAAAATTACGCTAGCCCAACACTTTTGTAAGTCTATGGACATTGACAAAGCTTTTGCTCACACCTATTGGCAAAAGCCCAAAGAAGACTGCATTCAACAGACACCGAACAAGACTTCAACCGACAAATGTTCATTAACCTTACATAGAATACCACTGCATTTACCATAATTGTGTCTTATCTTCATCTCTACAACCTTCAGGTAATGACACACATAGTCGATAGGGAATACAGGCACAGATATCAGCAATCACATATTCCCCCATTCATGTATCATCAACTAAAATGTGCTTCCCCATTTTGTTACAACCACAGCCGAAAAGAGCTCGGTAAAGTTTGACAGCCCATCCACAGACCCGTACCACGGGATAAGAAGGAATTCAAATGTATACTTCGCAATACCTCGAAGCTTGATTTAAAACACGTACGGCACGATGATACATGACCCCCCAAACATGGATTCATACACACATGCTTCTGCTATCTCACTAGGTCATACCCTTTTTCCTACCTTCTCCTCTCCTCCCTTACCCAACCATGGAAATGTATTTACACTTGACATATATTTTTCTCGTTTTGAAATGTTTTAGGAAGTGGCAGTTATTGTTGACTGCCAAAGGGTGGACTGTCAAAGTCAGAAAAATATCACGATGCACACTGCCATATTTGCACCTCATACATGTCCGCTCTGCGCATGCGTACGCTCTCCCGTGCGTGCGCATACCCGCTGTTACGTGCACCCGCAGGCGCACGGGATGTGCATTTACGGTAGAGTTTATGTGTGCGTAGCGTGCGACTCAATCGTTACATATTTTAACCATATAATGTATTTTGTAGATCATGGTCCCTTTGATAGATTCTGAAAGTTTAGTTAATGTAGCATGTTCATGGACAGAGAGATCCCTCTTTGTCTGATACAAAGGATCAGACAAGGATTATACAGTGGTGTTTAGTATCCATCGGAAGAGTATTTCATTAGCAATATTCCGGTGTTGGTTTGAAGCGAATTAATCGCTCGTGCGAATAGTTATGGACATAAGAAGTTTATGTCCATTTACTATTATTTGCACTTACTTATCCATGCGGCGGGAAACCTAGTTTCCCACCCACCTGAGCAGTTGGAAATGGTCTCAGCCCACCTGTATGAATCAACCTCTGACCTTTTGTTATAATGCGAAGACGAATTCCTGTGTCCAATGAACAATGAGATTGTAGGGACCATCGAACTGTATTGTGTGTGGGGCATAAATAGACAAGCCGATCATATCCAGCTCACTCTCTTCAACGGTTCTCATTGCTGATAATCGGGAGCTGGATATCGAGGCGCATGCGATCGTTCCCCTTGTGCGTAAGTTTTTCTCCGCAATCATATTGTTTTTCTTGTTATTCTGAGCCATATCTCTCTATCTCTCTCTCTCTCTCTCTCTCTCTCTCTCTCTCCTCCTCTTTCTCTCTCGTATTCCCTTAAACGTAATAGTATTGTATTGTATTTCCTGTGTAGTTATCTGGTTAGTTAGTCTATGTTATATTGTAGTGTATGACTTGTACTGTATTATTCTTTTTGCAAGTATAACATTCATATAAGGCGTTAGACCCTAAGCCCGGTAGTTGTGTATTTCTTATAGTGTTAAGTATTCTCAGAGCGTCGGTGATGCTCGAACAGCTTTTAAGTTAATAAGGTTACACTGTGTTGCATCTACACCCTATCTCTACACTAAGATTTTACTGCATATTACATTGCTTATGGTTTAGATATAAAGGTTTAACATTGTGAGCGTCTGCGCCGCTGGTGATCTCCTCGTGGTCCCGAGCGTCCGCTACGCTATAGCGAACCATTACGTTAGTCGGCAGCCAATAGCGTGCCTGCCTGTGATCTCTTGGCCGTGAGCGAACGTGACGCTTGAGCGTCTCGACCACGGCTAAGCGATTGTTACGCAACGTGCGTACCCTTACGGTACTCTATACGTCAATAGCGTACAGTGTTCTGAGACCTCTTAAAGGGTTTTAAATAAGATAAATATTTCGCTTTAACAGGTATGAGGAGAGTAATGTGAGGGGGGATGGCAGGGACATATGGAGGGAACTGGAGAGAGTTATCAAAGGGTAATAAGAAGGCTATGGGGAGATATGAAGAGATAAGAGACTTTTTTTTATTTGGAGGGGGGTTGGTGGTCAATAATGTTGTGCCTAGAGACATTCTGGCCCCTAAATTATCCTCTGACTCTCACAAAGAAATCTGCATGCTTGGGAGGTATGCTATACTATAATGTACTATAATAATGTAGGAAATTTAAGCAGCTATAGGTAGCATGGCAATATGGGGATTGTAAATACAGTATATAGCAATAATAGCAGCTTAAATCCAGGATCCAGGAGTCTGCGGGCACTAGAATGTGGCAGCTAGGAAAGTAAAGCTTTATAAAATTGTTATGCTAAAGAAGGTTATGGATTTGTAGGGTGGAAATATCTAATAATATAAACCTGCATGCTTGGATCTCAAACTGTCACTTTTACTGTATAATACAAGTATTTTCTGTGCATTTTAAATGACCTTTTCCAAGAAATTCTGTGATTGAGAATGTCACTTTATGGATAGAATGGATTCTTTACACATACACATCTAAGGAAGAAAATAGTTTAAGCAGCATAATTATTTTTTTAAAGTTATTTTCATCTTGCGTTACTTGCTGTCAACATATAACAGGTCTTTTAGCTTCAGAAATCCCAACAGGGGTCAAGGTGGCATAAATCATGTAAGAAGCTTGGTTTGAACACTACTTCATTTGCCAAACAATGTACAATTTATGTATAGCAAGTGTGCTTAACAAGATAAAATACCATACTGTGTATTCCTGGTATTTGCACAACTGAAAGAATAAATTACATAATATATAAAATGTGTTACATTTATATTCATAGACACGTGAGTTACATACAAAAAAACAAAAAACATTTTGTGGACAGTACTTGGTACTTTTTGTAGGGGTCTCATGCCACACAATTGAGCAAATGAAAAATATATTTTATTTGTATTAATTCCCAATGCCATTGTACACTGCTGCAGCATTTTGCATGAAACTTGAAGGTTAACTCAACAAAAGCATTCATGAATAGACAAATCTGGCCAATGAGAGTATGGGGGAAAAGAGGAGGAGAGCTGCTGATGGAGCAACTATGGAGGCAGAGCTGAAGAAGCAAAGTTTATTTGATGGGGTTCTGAGAGGTGAAATCTGTCTGTGAGAGGGAGGCCCTGCGCTTTTAACCTGGTCCTGCTGCAGATGCTTCAGATTCACATAATGCTGCTGCAACTAATCGCACAATTTAGCTGTGTGATGAGTCATTCATATCCCTCTCCAGCCAATGCTAGCAGCTTGTGCTGATTAATTAGCAATTAACTCTGCCGATGGCTGGGCCTCCTTGGCTGTCAGGGCCTGGGACTACAGTCCCGGCAGTCCCCCCTTGATGACGGCCATGTCCATCACTATGGAATCTGTGACAACCTATAAATAAACCTTGATGATTATATCACATTAAAAGTGTGTTTTCCCTGGAAGAGTTGATTTTACTTGTAGAAAATGCTGTTATCTTATACAGTGAGTGGAATACTAGGCTAAAGAAAAGGGTTATTATATTAAGGTCTGATTGCAGGTGCATTATTTGGGACTTTTGATGGAATGAAGAAGGGAAATTATATGATTCTTTTACCATTTTAAATGTAATTACTGACTGTCTGTGAGCTAGTTTCTGGAAGTCCTAACAAAGACACAGTGGTACTTTGCAAAAATGAAAATAAATTATAATGTGTCTATCATGGTTCTCGATAGTTCTCTAGGTATAGTACAGTACAAAGATGACTTGACCATGAATCTCCACCTTCTTCTTTGCATATTGTGAAAGCCCAGTGTTACTCCTATTGGGAGTAGATGACATGACAACCTTGTGGATGCCCATTGATTTGCCATAAGACATTCTTGATGATGATCGGTGTGACCATGATTCTGTCTTCACCCCCAATGTGAACCCCCCTGCAGTTGCCTATGAAAATGCTGCAAATATTCATGCAATCACTATTTCCGACATTGACATTGACTAATGCTCTTCCCTTCTTACTGGTCTTCCTCTTACTAGATTTTCACAGCTGCTGTACAATACTTGAATGCAGTGCCTACAATCATTTTCCCTGCAATGTTTCTAAAACATAGGGTTACCTCCAATTATCCGTGAGTTCTAGACTATGTTCTTGCAGGTTGCATTGACATGCATTTCACTGGCTATTTTCACGAAACATGCTCCAGATTCCATCGCTAATTCAATTCCAATAAATCCTGAAATTATGTGTTACCAGCTTGATGAAGAGAGAAATACATGTGCTGGGCATGTAATACCTTCCCCCTGAAGTCGCATCCTATAAATCACCTTTCCTGCCTTTGCTGAGTGACTGCTTCCACCGGATCAGCGCTTGAGTGCTCTTGTGGATTCGACTGCATTGGAGGGCTCAGATACAGAAATATGGATAATAATATATAACAAAAGAAACATGCCACATTTACCTGTTCATGTCCTTAGTCTTCATGCAATCAGATTAATTTCCAAAACCACCATCTTCAGCTCCATACTCTATTCTACCACTTCGACACACCTCTACACAGGATTGGACTGGCCCACAGGTGTACAGGGGAAACCCTAGCAGTATGTATTGACTATATATATATATATATATTTATCTAGGGTCCCAGACCATGCACTCTTTATTGGTTATCCAAGCATATGTGGCAGCTGGCCACACCCCCCTGAAAAATTAAATATAGGGAGACATTTACCAAAGTGGAGTTCTACAAAAGTGGAGGTATTTCCTATAGCAACCAGTCAAATTCTTGATAACATTTATCTGGTACATTCTAGAAGAGTATAGCTAGAATTTGCTTGGTTGCTATGTGCAACACCTCCACTTTTGTAACCTGTACTTTAGTAAATTTACCACTGCTCTTTTTGTACAGTCAAAGAAACTACCGAATCCTAAACCAACATCATATAATCCCACCAAGCAATACTTACTAATGTAAACAATAAGGATTTATCCAAAAAAGGAGGAATGGCCATCCCATAATCACACCCTCTGGTATCTATGCCTTTGTTTGTGAGACACCAGATTCTTAGGAAGTCAAGACCCTTTGTTGTACAAAGGAGATTCTCAATTAACAATGAAATATAAGTAAGCTCTCACGAGCAGGGCCCTCTTCCCTCATGTGCTTATCCTTTCTCTTACTTTAATAATCTTCAACTGCACCAAATCCAGCAGTCTTCTGCCACCTGGTACTTATTTCAGTGTCATCTGCTTTTTACTCTGTACTTGTCCTATATTGTCTTCAACTGTAAGTTGCTGTTTTCCTGTTTTGATTATTTGTTTATGTACTGTGTAATTGGGCGCTGCAGAACCCTTGTGGTGCCATATAAATAAAGGATAATAATAATAATAATAATAATAATAATATTATGAGTCAAATAGCAAAAAAAATAGTACTTGTTTAACATCACGCCTATCACATTTTTTGTTTAATACTTTTTGGAGAAACCCTTGATGAATCCAACTTTTGAGATACAGGAGCTAGTATATGCATCCTTCTTGTTCAGCAAGTAGATGTAGGGCCACTAATATGATCTTTGCCCTTTTCCTACTAATGTCTTAAGGGCACCCAGGTTAGAAGTAATGTTAATTGTATATTTAAAAAAAGTACTAAAAGCCATTGAAATAATAGCGGACATAGCAGGATCATGTTCAGAACATTGAACCCCCGGTAGGGGTGGACATCTATTGGGAATGTTAATACTACTGCTATCCACGTGGACATCTAATGGGAATAGTAACCCACCAGGGTACACGTTTCAATGTTCGAAACAAGTTTAAAGATGTTCTGAAGCAGTTTAGTTATGCTAACCCAGGGGTTCCTATGTTCTGAACTTGAACCAACCTAGCATAATACTGTACAAGTATTGTATAATGAGAGTAATGGAAACATGGCTGGTTCAAGGATTGGAAAGATAGAAGAGGACAGAGAGATATGAGAGACCTTCCCCCTGTTAGTATTTCTTATGTTTTAATATACATATAGTAAAACTATAGTAGCAGCAGTAATATTCATTTATTGTGAGGCTAGATTCAATTAAATAAAGAAAAACAAACATAAGGCTATGGTTATTGTTATAAACACTACTGTTAAACAAGCCCAGTAATGTTCTGCACATTGGATGTGTATAGCATGAATTGTGAGTTAAAGAATTGTGTATATTCAGCCTAATATTCTGCTCACACTCTGTAATGAAGCTGTAAAGTAAGTTTCCCCTTGAATGGCTTTGAAGTATTGCGCAAGCAAAAAAATAATAAGTTTCAAATTAACTACAGAATATCAATTTGTCAGATCTGCTGATTCAGCCATATTCTATTTGCAAAGTAAAAACCAATATTCTTTAATTCAGCCATGCTTGTCGTCCATATCAATAGTCCTGTGATTGTGAATACAGCCTCTGTAGAATAGAAGCTACTGAACGTTCTCTTCTGCATATTCCAAAAGTACAATTTGCATCAAGACCTCATAATGGATATATTTTCATAGATGAAATGCCTAAAGAGAGTCTTGTTTTCATGCTTTGAAAAGAAGTCTGTGGCCAGAATTTACTAAGCTGTTGTTTAGCAATTTTCGTGCTGTTGCATAAAGCAACAATAAATATGGGCAGGTGCATTTACAGTCATTTGCATTCATGAAAAATGTTTTACTTATATTGTCCACTCCAAGGTTTAATACAGATATTTACTATATACCCCCCAACCTATTTACATGGTGTAAACTTTTCCATTTAAACTAGTACACAATGCTAAACACCTTAACCACTTTTTGTACTGCTGCTAATGCCTTGGAGCCAGATGTCCCAGGACACCTTTAGAGGTTTTATGGAATACTTGCCTCTGGGTCACGCAGTGGTGCACGCAGGAGGGAGGGTTCCGAGTAGCTGGAAACACCCCCCTGATGAGCCAAACTTTTTATTTTTGGGACGGCGACAGCAGTGTCTCCGTCTCAGTAAAAGCCCTGATCGTGACCGCAAATGCGGTACTGCTGCGGGAGCAGTTCCGCGATCACGGAACTGCTCCCGCAGCAGAGAGCTATGTACAGTAGCTCTCTGTATAGAGAATATCAGGGGGAAGCTGCTGGCTGCGCATGCTCAGCCACAGCAGCTCCCTCCGTGCTCACAGTGACTGCCGCCAGCCTCCCAGCCCCTGGTGGTATGTATAACATATACAGTATGTATACTGTATATGAAGTTTGTGTATTTGTATGTATTGTAGGTATGTATTTATGTAAGTATGTGTGTTTGTTCGTGTGCTTGTGTATGTATGAATGTATGTATGTTTGTATGTATGAATTTGTGTGATATATCTCTCTCTCTCTCTCAGTGGCGGATCCAGGGGGGGGGGGGCATTCGGGCCCGTGCCCCCCCTGTCATTTGTGGCCTCCGTCCCCCGTTCTCCCCCGGCGCCAGCGCCGCACAGGGAGATGACGGGCGCCCGCTGAGATTGTGTTACCAGCGGGCGCCCGTCTCCCTGCACAGCGGCAGCCGGAGGCAGGAGCTCAGTACTGAGCTTCGGCTTCCGGCGCTGTCACTGTGCGGCATGCGCTATGGGAGAGACATCAGTCATGACGTCTCTCTCATAGTGCTGAGGAAAGAACGCCAGGAGGAAGTCTGGAAGCGGGAACGGGGTTCGGTAAGTATGATGTTTTTTATCTTCCTTAATGCAGCGGGGGCATCTACTGGGAGAAAACTACGGGGGGACATTACTACTGGGGGGGCATCAACAAAGGGGCATTACTACTGGGGGGGCATTACTACTGGGGGCATTATTACTGGGGGCATTATTACTGGGGGGCATCTACAGGGGGCATTACTACTGGGGGGTCATCTATTGGGGGCATTGCTACTGGGGACATTTTTACTGGGGGACATCTACTGGGGGAATTATTACTGGGGGGCATCTACTGGGGGCATTACTACTGGGGGGTCATCTATTGGGGGCAAACTCCTAGGGGGCATTACTACTGGGGCAAATTACTGGAGGACATTATTACTGGGGGGCATCTACTGGGGGACATTATTACTGGGGGTCAACTACAAAGGGGCTAACTACTGGGGGCATACTACAGGAGGGCATTACTACTGGCGGCGTAACTACAGGGGCATTACTACTTGGGGGCTAAACTACAGGGGGGGCAAACTACTGGGGGCATAACTACAGGGGCCAAACTACTGGGGGATAACTACAGGGGCCAAACTACTGGGGGATAACTACAGGGGTCAAACTACTGGGGGCATTATTACTGGGGGCTAAACTACAAGGGGGGCATAACTACAGGGGCTAAACTACAATGGGGCAAACTACAGGGGGCATTACCACTGGGAGACTAAATTAAAGGGGTGGGTGTAAACTACTGGGGTCATAACTGCAGGGGCATTACCACTGGGGGCATAACTACTAGGGCGCTAAATGACTGGGGGCATTACTACAGGCAACATTACTACTGGGGGCAATACGAGCATTGCATAAGGGGCACCACTACTTTGGTGTCTATATAAGGGGCACTACCAGTACAGTGGACATTGCATAATGAGCGCTACAACTGTGGGCATTGTATAAGAAGCGCCACCTCACATGCACCGAAGCCGCACGCAAATGTACTTGCCCCTTCTATGGTGCCCCCCTATCATTTTCTTCTGGATCCGCCCCTGCTCTCTCTCTCTATATATATATATATAGATAGATAGATAGATAGATAGTTATACAGTATATATACATATATACATACATACACACACACACACACACACGGAAACGCCCTGATTAAATCCTGCGTTTGCTCCTGGGGTGCGAGTGGTACCTACACAATAGTAGGCATGTGGTTTTAATGTTATGGCTGATGAATGTGCATTGGTATGCTTTCAACATAGCTTCCATCATGGCCCATTCTCCCTGGATATACTGTACTGCTCCCAGTTTACACACTGAATTCCCAATTGTATTAACTTTAACTCAATTCAGTAAATTATGTTGAAAAACACCTTTAACACAAATTGCTTAAGATGGTTCAGGAAATTCAACTGGAAAATAATTGGGGGAAAAAATATTAGCAAAGCAATGTGTTCTGTTTAAATGGGTCATGATAGAAGGTTAACAGTAATTTATTGGATGCTTGTAGCATTTATTTAATAAAAAATTAAAAAACAAGATCTAAGCATCTCTTCATATAATATTACTGCAGACCTTTGCACAGTACAATGGATATGGCAATGTAAAAAGTGGTATATATTTGGTCTGTTTCATTCTGGGAGTTACAAAAATGTAATTAATGACAGAGCAACTCTATAATGACAATGAAACCGCAGGAACGTAAGGAAATTTTTAGGATATTTTATTGTAGTTGCATGCAAAATTGTATTGTCTCTCACACACCAACAGGGACAATTATTTGACACTAGGTGATTCATCGCGCCCTACGGGCGCTCTTCACACCATCGTAAAGGGCTATGCCCCCTTAACCCTTGCATACCCTTGTGGCGTGCAATATTTGTATTATATGGAGTATTACCTCCAATCATAATTGGGTGAGTGGTTAAATATTGCACGGACAAAGGGTATGCGATGGTTAAAGGGTCGTAGGCCCTTGCAATGGCGTGAACAGCGCACGCAGGGCCTGATGAATCACCTAGTAGGTGCTGTGGTTGGGGGAGTGGCGGGTGCGGTGAAGACACGGATGGGGGAAGGGGTCCAGGGGTGGAGTGGGTGGGGGAGGGGTGGTTGCAGGGGTGGCGCGGGTGGGGGACAGGCTGGTGTGGTGGGGCGAGTGCCGCGGGTGGGGGTCCGGAGCCACCGCGGGTGCGGGTGTGCCGCAGGTGGGGGAGGGGCAGGTGCGGTGGTGCAGCGGGTAGGGGAGGGGCCGGAGCGGGAGTGCTGTGGGTAGGGGATGGGGTCCAGAGCCACCGTGGGGTGGTGGAGGGGGGTGTGCGGGTGCCGCGGATGGGGCCCGGGGGTACTGCGAGTGGGGGAGGGGCAGGTAATGCTTCTCCTGCTTCTTCTCCTGGAAGCAGCTAAGCTGCTGTCCTCCCTTTGGCAGTGGCTCTCCCGGAGACTCGCACAGCAGCCAATCACTATTGTTAGCTATGGTGTCCCAATGCGCCTCATTACATGGAAGAAGATTAACTCAATAAACTACAGCTTCCAGCAGGCCTTAGAGCCGGAATGCTTCGGCGCTAAGGGCTGCTGCAAGCTGTAGTTTATTTAGTGCATCTACTTCCCTGTAATGCGGCGCATTGGGACACCGGCGCTAACAATAGTGACTGGCTGGCAGAACTGAATGACTCGCTGAATCAATGTAAAAGGTGAGAGTGCTGTGCAGTGTCAGTGACACTGTACACCCACGGCACTGCACAGCACTGTCACCTTTTACATTGATTCAGCGTCCAGACATTACCCTTCGCGATATCACCCACTCTATGCATTACATTAGCCATCTCGGGGCTTCAAGGTCGGCAGCCCAAGTGCTGTGTTGCAGAGTCAGGGCCTCTGGGGATCTGTGCGTGGCTGTGGCGGGGAGGAACTTCTGTGACATCACGCGCAGAGGAGGCTCCGGGGCTCAGAGAGTATGTGGTGCAGGGAGTGCTATGAAAGCCTTCAGCTGCTCCGCTTTCATACACATCTATGCCAGTGGCCGCAGCAGCGTTTGTTCCACCTGCGCCACGGTTAGGGAGTGGGGATTGTTGATGCTGCAGGGGGCAGGCGGACTGGCAGCAAGACATAGGGTGTCGTACCGACCTGATCGTAGCTGTGCTAAATTTAGCACAGCTACGATCACTTACACTGACATGCGGGGGGACGCCCAGCACAGGGCTAGTCCGCCCCGCATGTCAGGCCGCCCCTTCCCCCGTACAAGTACAAAACCATTGCATAGCGGCGATGCATTTGTACTTGAAGAGTAACTCCCAGCCAGCGCAGCTCCTGCGGCTGGCCGGGAGTTACTTGCCGGTGCCCTGGTCGCAGCGGGTGCGTTGGCTGGACCGTGCCCGCAAAACGGTGGCCAAATGCCGCCATGCCCACCCCTCCCACCCAGCAACCGCCTCTGCCTGTCAATCAGGCAGAGGTGATCACTAGGCAACGACAGCCGTTGGCTGTCAGCCATGCACCGGCGCACTGCGGTGTCGGCGCATGCGCAATTCTGACCTGACCGCTGCGCTGCAATGAACTGCAGCAAGCGATCAGGTCAGAATGACACCCATAGGACGCTGCAGTAAAATATTTTTTTTCCCCTATCTACAGCACAGAGACTTGCTGCAGATGCAGTGGCATACCCTCCAGCTCTACCTTTTTGGCAGGTACAGAACCTTTTTTTTATGGTTTGTATTGATTTTTGGCTCTCCAAACTTCCATTGAAAGTATAGGAAAAGGGGCATGGTCACGCCACTGTACCTGTGGCCACGCCCCCTTTTTCAAATTTGTCCCTATTTTTATGTGTAAATTGTTGGAGGGTATGTTGCTGCAGATGCAGTGGGCCTATTTTGAGGTGTGGGCCTGAAGCTGCAACTCCATTAGCCCCATTGTTAATCCTGCTCTTGGAACACACAGCAGCCAAAGGGCAGAGCCACCCATTGGATGTAACCTGTGTGGGAGGGCGTTTCTCAGCTGTGGACAGGGTGTGATAGACCTGCTGCTAACCCAATGAGAGCTCTTAGCCACTCCCAGAGTTATCCACACAGTCACAGAGTGACAGATCTGGGCAATTACTGTATATATAGGAGATAGAATAAAATCACATTACAATTGACATCACTCATTATTACACAGTCTATTACAAACTTTGAACTCCACTTTTGCTTTGCTATTTGGTGGAATATCATTTTTCATATACAGTATTTGTAAATATAATATTATAAATGGTCCCGCTATCAGCCACCAATAATAAAGTAGCCACAGATGATGTGGCTAGGCATATTTGTGCTGCTACAAATGTGTGCTATGCTTGGAATGAGGAAGGATAAAATAATTATTTTAGAAATGTTAATACACAGAATGTTAGTTGCTCACTCAATGTATTGGTACATCACAGGTGTATGTAAGGGAGGGATTAATCTAGACAAGAAAAAACAATTGTCAATTCTGCATTGCTGGGAGTGGTATAAGGATTCTGCAGAAAAAGGAACGAAAGACTGCATAGGATAGAGTGAATATAAGCACCCTGTTTGTTTATGTAACTAAGGGGTAGATTTATTAAAGTTCTTTAGGGGTTAAAGCGCTATCTGCACACGTTATGTGCCGCAGATAGCGCATCCCCTGATGTAGTATCCCGGCAATGCGGTATAGAAGGCTGGGGCGCTATGCGCCCGCTGCCTTATCGGCGCCTCTATCTGTTAGATAGAACACCGATAAGCTTGCTAACTTGTGAATGTTCGGTGTGCCCGAACGTTAGTCACTCCTACCCTGTTCCTCTTCGCCTCCCAGATCCAGCGCTGTGGGTATACAAGCAGTTCCTCCCCCTACACACACGACAAGCTCCGGCATCCACAGAATGAAAGTGCGCATGCGCCAGCTTAACTCCCGAAAGGCACGCTGGGAGTTACTGGACGGCGCAGGCGTGGAAGTAGATACTGCAGCCGAAGCGGACGCATGTTATGGGAAGACACGTATCACCAGAAGGGTGAGATAACGTGCTCCCATAACGAACAAGGCAGGGTTAGTAAATTCACTGGAAAAGAGGTCACGCTTCACCACGATAATGCGGTGAAGCGGGACCCTGCTTATAAAGAACCTTATGTGCATTTTAATAAATCTACCCCTAAGCTAGATAGATCTGGTTTTTGTGTTGATATTAGTTGATAGGTCATTGAAGTTTGTCAATCAAATAAGTTATCCAATGAGAAGGGTTTAGGTAGGCGGGGTTCTATTAGTTTATTTAAGTGAGGGCTGAGGTAATCTGATTCCTCTTGCCATTTTTGTGATCCCAGGACTGGTAATGTAACTGGTATCACTCTGCAGGGTTATCAATATTATTTAGGTTGTTATTATAGCTTAGGTTGTTATTATAGCTAAGGTTTTTGTTATTCATCTTTAAATTAGTTATTATTGTGGTTTAGCTGTTTTTTATTTAGTTAATTTCATAAGTGTTTAATTTAGTCAAGGCTGTTAATTTTCTTGTCCTGTACTGAGGTAACTTTGTTAGCTTCTATTTACTTAGTATACCTCGCCCGCCGCAGTGCGCCCCCTCCCGGCTGGCTGGTTGAGGCATCTAAGCCTCTCACTGCAGCCGCTACCTCTCCGGCGCTGAGAGGAGCACGGCATTACGCTGTGAGGGGAGCCAGGCGGGCAGTCCCCAGCGCCCGCGCTGCTCGGCCAGAGGCAGCGGTGAGCGCTCACCCGCCTCTCTCTCCCTCTGTGCTGCGGGCCTGGCTGTCAGGCATGACGGCCAGCCCCACGAGCACACACCCCGGCATCCATTAATAGCAAGCAGCGGGTTAGGTGCATCGGCCCCTGCTGCTAAAAGCCCCGCCCCCGTCGCCATGTCAAATAACATGGCGGCCATTAGCCCTCCTCCCACAGCTTCAGGAGCTGGGGGGGGGGGGGGGAGCACGGCTGCAGGGGGCATCATTATTTATCCAGCAGGGCTCCAGGGGAGAGGCAGTATATTAGCCTCTCCCATATCAGGAGCCCAGAATGTTAGGCAGGAGAATATAATAAGGGAGAATTTCAATTCTCCAGGGCCTGCAGTGGCAGGCTCAGATTTGGCAAGGGGATTGCTTAGAATCCCCCCCCCCTCCCCCTCCTTCCTCTCAATTACAAATGCAGGCGGGTGGGGGGTTTTCAGCACCCGCAGGTTTCACGGTCCCCATATTTCAGCCAAGGGGCTCCACAGAATATAATGCATCTGCATGTGGCAGGGCAGCAGCATTTGTTTAATACTCAAATGCCTCATTTAAGTCAGTTTTACCAACCCTGGGCCGTACTTCAAGTTGTGCAATTTCCCCCCTCCCCCCCCCCCCCGGCAGGCAGGCAATCAATATACACATTGGTTGCAGCCTGCACCTAATCAATTCATGAGCGCTCATCAGATAGGTTTGCCGACCCTGCCCCAAATTCCTCCATCGGCCGGACCCCCATCACCACGGCAGTTGGAGGTTTTAGCATCTCATACAGCTTCATTGCACACATCAGCAGCAGGCAAGATTCCACTGGACGCAGGAGACGCGGACGCGGGTCCTTCTACTTCTGGAACTGGTGAGAAAAATTCAAAAGTTCAGCTTAGCGCAAATTTTTTTTTCTCATTCCGACGAATCATCTGATACGTCTAGTTCACTGGAGAATCCGCACAAAATTTATGCGGACATTCATTCAGCATCTTAGAGGGAAGCGTAAAAGTTCAAAGGGAGGGTGTAGCGTAGCGAGCAGCTCGGCTCCTGATGCAACAGGTGATAGCGTACATTGCGTGAATATGGCAATTCTAAGAGGAGTTAGGTCTAAGGTTAGGGAAAGAATAAAGAAAGGCCGATTTGTAGATATGTTTGCGATTACGCATGACGCTAAAAGAGCGTTGGGCACAGCAAAGGCTGGGGGGGCGGCTGCTGAAGAAGCTAGAAGGAATTATCCTAACTGGCTTGCGGGGATTTATATATTTGGGCTTGCTATATGGAGTCTCGTCCATCAGAAATCATGAATATTCTGAAGTATTTTCACCTGGTACATAATATGTATCTTACGGCGAGGCAAAGTGTTTGGAGGCAGTATGATGAGTTATTTAGGAAAAAGCAGGATGGCCAAAAGATTTTAAGTTTGGGGTTTAAGGATGTGGAGGTATGGTTAGAAGTGACTCAAAGCAATAGGCTTCCTATGGAACAGACGGGTAGAAGGCAGCCCTTTCAGGTCAGACCAGGTTTTAACACGGCAGGAGGAGGAAAATGTTACGCGTTTAATAACGCACAATGTAATAGGGGAACATTGTGTCGATATAGGCACGTCTGTATGCTGTGTGGAGGAAATCACCCAGCAAAGGACTGCAACAGACCCGCAGTTCAGTCAGCGGGTAGGGGTGAGCAGAGAACCGGTCCTAGATAAAGCGGAGTCACCAGTGAATTTAGAAGTTTTAGAACGATGGTTCGGCTGCTATCCTCTTAGGGAGGAGGCAGCATTTTTATCGCAAGGTTTTAAATTCAGTTTCAATCTACCTGTTGTTAGGCCGGTTATAGTTTTGGCCAGAGAAACCTAAAGTCAGCTACAGATTTTCCAGGGATAGTAAGAATGAAGATTGCAGCTGAATTTGTTTTAGGGCGTATGTGTGGCCCTTTTGAAAGTCCACCTCTAGCTGAATTTTGCGTTTCTCCATTGGGGGTAGTTCCAAAGAAAGAGCCAGGAAGATGTAGGATAATTGAGTACCTTTCCTACCCGGAAGGGGGCTCAATAAACGAGGCTCTTGACCCCTCTTTGTATAGCGTAAAATATCAGTCTTTTTGAAGAAGCTGTGGCTATGGTTAAAGGTTTTAGTTCGGGAGCGTTGTTAGCAAAAGTGGGTATAGAATCAGCCTTTAGACTGTTACCGCTGCACCCTGATTCGTTTAAGTTTATGGGTTTCAAGATGGATGGTCAATTTTATGTAGATAGGTGTTGCCTATGGGCTGTTCAGTTTCGTGTTTCTTATTTTGAAGGTTTTAGTTCATTTCTACAGTGGTGTGTGCGGGCAGGCACCGGTCAGTTGGGAGTCACCCATTATTTGGATGGCTTCTTGTTGGCAGGTCCTGCGGGTAGCTCAGTGCGCCAGGAATTATTTTTTATTAGTTCAAACGCTTTTTTCGGTTATGGGTGTACCGATAGCTAAAGATAAAACAGAGGGGTCTGTGACCCGTTTATCTTATCTGGGCATAGAAATTGATACTGAGGCAGGCCTTTGTAGATTGCCAGCGGAGAAAGTGAATAATTTAAGGATCTTGTTAGAAAATTTTATTGCAGTAACATTTTTGAGTGAGTTCAATGGTGTACGCATTTGGTTGCATGAAGAAATGAGTAATCGTGAGCTGCAGTTTTTCACAGATGCATCAGAGTCGTTAGGTTTTGATGCTTATTTTGAAGGGGAATGGTGCGCCGAAGTTTGGCCTGAGGAATGGCGCACAAGGAAGTTTACTGACAGTATGCTTTTGTTTGAGCTTTTTCCAATAATTGTCGCAATTGAGATATGGGGTTTTAGGCTTAGGAATCAGAGGATTTTATTCTGGTGTGATAATTTAAGGGTGGTTCAAGCGATTAATATTCAAAAATCTTCGTGTTCACACGCTTTGAGGTTGCTACGGCATTTGACAGTTAGGTTTTTACAGTTGAATATAGAATTCAATGCTAGGCATGTCCCTGGGGTTGAGAACGGGATAGCGGATGCTTTATCTCATTTTCAATGGGATAGATTTAGAGCATTAGCCCCAGCAGCAAAAATGGAAGGTTTATCATGTCCCGAATTTGTATGGCTGATCATCAAACCGGCATGAAAGCTTTAGCATTGAAGGCGTTGGCCCCGGGAACTTTGAGATCGTATTCTGCAGCTTGGGAGGATTGGCAGGCGTATTTGAATTCTGGAGGTAGGGGTAAGAGTATCCACGATGCTATATTAGAATTTGTATGGTTATGGCATGAGAGGGGTCGTTATAAAGCAGCGATGTTGGGTGCGTTAGCAGGAATTTCATATTTTTTGCGTTTGGAAGGGTTGTCAGACCCAACTAAATCTTTTATTTTATCAAAGGCTTTGAGGGGTTGGGCTAAGGAGCAAGCAGGTGTAAGTGGCGCACGTAGACCAATCAACATTGAGTTATTGAAAGAGTTAATTATCGCGGTTTCTGGTATTGCATTAGGGGAATTTGTGGTCGCCCTTTTTTAGTTTAGCATTTGCTATAGCTTTTTTGCGGCGCTGTTAGATTAGGTGAGATAGCGGCAAAAAGCAAAAGTTCAGTGGATTCAGGCATGTTGTTAAATAATGTAGTGTTGAAGGATAATAAGCTGCTTATTAAAATACACCATTCCAAAACGGATCAACTAGGGAGAGGTAAATGGATTTCTTTTCCTATGCATAAGGAGCCGAGCATTTGCCCAGTAAGATTAGCAGAGGCTTATGGTCAGTTTCGTCCAAAAGGGGGGGAGCAATGGTTGGGTCATAAGGATCTTAATCCTTTATCCAAATTTCAATGCACAAGTGTCTTCAATATGTGTTTGACAGCGTTGGACCTTCCGCTGGAGAGTTATGGGACCCATTCTTTTAGGATAGTTGCAGCAACTTGCGCAGCATTGACAGGTTCTTCCAGTGAGGATATTAAAAGGTTAGGGCGCTGGAAGTCGGATGTTTATAAGGGATATATTAGGAGTGATAAGTTGCATTAGTGGTAGGCGTCCTGCGAGTTTGTTGTTTCGGAATCCCAGGGCCATAAGCCACCCGCCGTTAAAGGGGGATTGGAGTTCTTTTCACCTTTTTCCTCACAACATTTTTGAGGTTTGGTGTTGTTCACCTCCATCTGGGTCGCCTAAACAACTAAGTTTTTATCCTTCCCTGTTTCTCTTTAGCAGTTTCGTTAAAGATTATAGTAATATTGAATAAAATGTTCTTTGTTTTGTTGTTTTTTCTACAGGTTTTTGTTTGACATTATCAAGCCGGGTGTGGATTGTGTGTTACTCATATATTTATTGGGCCAGTAGGCACAGGATGTATAAGTTGTTCCCTTTTGAAGTGAGGTGTATAGGTTTAAGGGGAATGAGATGGAACAACCTATTAAGTGTGCTCTGGAACTTCGAAGAAAAATGGGGTGCCCCTGATTGTTTGGGGATACATTTAGGTGGCAATGATCTGGGTACATTTAAAGGTATAGAACTTATTAACGCCATAAAAAAGGATTTTCAGATAATCACAGAGCATTGGCCTTTGGTTAAGGTGGTATGGTCAGAAGTGGTACCGTGTAGATTTTGGAGGGGCACCCAAGGGGGAGCGGCTTTAGATAAAGTAAGAAGGAAACTTAGTGCCCAACCTCCAGATATGTCATTAGTTTAGGTGGAAAAGTTGTTAAACACCCAGATTTGCGTTACGAGTAGGAATATTTATATAGGTTGGATGGAGTGCATTTATCTGAGAGTGGTTTGAGTTATTTGTCACAGCCTTATTGAGGTGTTGAAAGGAGGTTTGAGGTTTTAGGTTGTGGTGGCGGTTTTCGTAGTCTAGAGCCTCCGAATTTGGCGGAAAGCAGTGCTATTCGGCGGCTTAATTTAGCGCAGCAGAGCTTGGCTAGCATTTCCCCTTTGAGAAAAGGCGAGTCGGTCACTACCTCAGGGGAGGACCAGGTCACCATCTTATGGAGGGACCAGCACTGTGCTAATTAAGGGGAGATGGTTCTACCCAGGACGGATTGCGCAAAGGGTGGAAACTCCGCCCCATTTGTTTAAAAATTAAAGTTTTAAGCCATGGCCGAGTTGACACTGCTTTTTCGCCACCGGTGAATAATATTTTCAATTCTGATTAGAATTTAATAAATCTGGCTGTGACCTCCATTTTTTCCAATTTATACAGTTGTCTGTGTCATTATTTCTAGGTTTATTGGTTCTAGTTTGTGTAATAAATAAAACATATGGGTGACTTATAGCATTTATAAACTCAGATTTGATTATGAAGTATCTACAGGGACTTTCACGACCAGGGGTGGATTGGGATAAAAAACCAGCCTGGGAAATGTATTGAAGAAGCCCTAACAGGGGTGGGGTCTGTTGAGGGGGTGGAGTCTGTGAAGTGGGTCGGATTATTGCTCATAAGGCCTAACCAAATGCATGCATGGAAAGTGCGCGCTAGTGGCGCGCAGCAAAATTTTAGGGGCGTGGCTTCATGGGGAAGGGGCATGGCCACATAATAGTGCCAATTCACATTACACCACACAGTAGCGCCGCTTATACACATTGCACCAGGTAGAACCGCCTATACACACTGCGCCAGGTAGAGCATGTTATACATATTGCGCCAGATAGAGCACGTTCTACACTTTGTGCCAGGTAGAGCATGGTATACACTTTGCACCAGGCAGAGCACATTATACACATTGCACCAGGTAAAGCACATTATACACTTTGCGCCAGACAGAGCACATTATACACATTGCACCAGGTAAAGAACATTTTTACACATTGCACCAGGTAGAGCACGTTATACACTTTGCGCCAAGCAGAGCACATTATACACATTATGCAATGTGTATAATGTGCACCAAGTAAACCACATTATACAAATTGCACCAGGAAAAGCACATTATACATATTGCACCAGGCAGAGCACGTTATATACATTGCACGTTATATACATTGCACCAGGTAAAGCACATTATACATATTGCACCAGGTAGAGAACGTTATACACATTGCACCAGGTAAAGCACATTATACATATTGCACCAGGCAGAGCATGTTATACACATTGCACCAGGTAGAGCATGTTATACACTTTGCACCAGGTAGAGCTCATTATACACATTGCACCAGGTAGAGCACGTTATACACTTATACATAACGTGAGCCCTCTCGTTTTTTAATGGCTTGCACTGTTTGAGCACAAAGGGGTCAGTGCCACCCTACGTGCGCGCACACACACACACACACACACACACAGATTGGTCAGTTCCACCCTACACACACACACACACACACAGGTCACCTACACACAAACACAGGGGACAGTGCCACCCTACACACACACACAGGTCACCTACACACATACACACAGAGGTCAGTGACAGCTTCCCCCCTCCAACTGATCAGTGACAGCCCACAAAAACACCAAAACACCACACAGCACAGTACTAGCAGCCTACACACAGTGTCAGCCTATGGAGCTGCTGAGCTTACCTTGGGACTGGCCACTCCTTCTCCTCCTCCAGCCTCTCATCTGAGCTAGCTGCCCCGGGCCATCAAACTCCCCAGCAAAGTTGCTTTCTACGCCAGCTCCCCCATCACGCCGCCTCCTGGATGTCACTGTCTGCAGCTCCCAATGTGCAGGGGGTGGGGAGAAGAGAAGGAGAGGGATCCGCCGCTGCCTCCACAGCCGCTCTCCACAGCCGCTCTCCATGGTGACTTGCAGAGCTGTGCTGGGCTAACGCTGCTGCGATCGGATGCTGACGGCCAGCATGGGGGATGACGGCGGCCACTGAGGGGACACCCGGACTTGCCAAACGGAATCTGGTCCGGCGTCCTGGCTTCCCAATCCGCCGCTGTTCACGACTAATAGTATAAGGAAGGAAGGAGTGGACTTAGGACAATATTGTGACTGTGAAATACCAAATACAAAGGAGCAGGAGGAGGAACTTTTGACATTTTAATATATTGGATCTACTCTTGCGCTCGCCCCGCTACCGGCATGCTGGCAGTCAGGATCCCGGCACGGTATGCTGGGTGCTAGGATCCTGACAGCCGGCATAACGTAATAGACCCAGAGCTATGCTTTGCATATGCCAAATGGAAGCATTATTGATAGTTGATCTTATCCAGTGTACCATACTGTCTATAATGTAGCCTATCCTATTAGCAAAGTGATTAGGATTCGGCAGAACTTTGTACACTCGGTTGTAATTATAACTTTTTCTGAACACAAAATATTATTGGAGTGACTCTTCAAGCCTGCAAACTAACAGCCTCTAAACTTAATTTGTTAATCTTCTGTATGTTATTGTCGCAGCCACTCACAGCTGGAGAAATCTCTCCCTACTGTGCTCATCTCTACTTAATTTTTCTGTTACTTTGTAATTCTTCATCTTCTCATTGCTGGAATATTAAATTCACTGAGCCGAACTAACAGTTGTTCTTTTATTAAAATGTTTGCAATCGTATTCGACAGACTGAAGAGACTAAATTACAATGAAGCATTAAAATAATTCAGGGGTAAAAATAGAGGGATATTAAATAATCCCCTTTTAAAAAAAAAAACTCTTTGCCCTATTAAGAAAAATAGTGAAACTTTAAATAAACTTTATCTGCAAAAACTGTTGAGTATGTCTTGTATAACACCTGATGCCGGTTTAATTACATTTTTTTCACTATAGTATTTATGAAATTGCAAATATTAGCACATACATACAGTATGTGTGTAGCTTTATCCATTGCAGTCTAAGGGCCGAGTTCAATTAGAGAAAATATTTTTCTTGTAATTTTCCAAAAATGTCACTTCAACTCTGAGCAGGTGAAAAACTTGGGGAAAATCCCTATTTTAAGTAAAAAATGGCAGGATTTGGTTCTAAACCCCTGGGACAACCCCCTGAATGACTAATTAGGCACATAGAACTGTTTTAATATTTTTAATTGGCCAATAATGACGTCATTTTGGTGGTGAAAAAGTGCAAAATGATAGAAATTGGGGTACAAGGTATGGGACAAGTAGTGTATATTGGGATGCTTTATGAGTGGGACAGGTGTTTTTACACTTGCAGGTGGGATTAATCGGTCTGGTTCCATTTTTTTAAAAAAGTCCCCTAAAATGACCCAGATATATACTTATACCCATTTTTATGTACCCCAAATTTAATTTTAGCACTTATTACTTATTTTGCTGGAAAAAAAATGCTTTCTATCATTTATTTACAGTTTAAAAAAATTAATTTAACAGCCATTTGACCCAATTTAAGTACCAAAAATGTGTTTATTATAAGCAATAATAAACTTTTATACTGTTATCCGATGTTAGTTTAGCATTTTTGGATCATACGGACAGATTTACCCATTTTTCACTTTTCGCTTTCGGCACCAATTTTTACGGTAATCCAGTTTTCGATCTTTTGCATCTGAATAGGCAAATCGCAGGATTGCGTATACCTGTGAAAGAGATTGGGGAATCAACAGGCTGGGGACCACTAACCTAAAGAAAAACAACTTCATATAAAGGTAACTAGAGATGTGCACCGGACATTTTTCGGGTTTTGTGTTTGGACTCGGTTCCGCGGTCGTGTTTTGGATTCGGACGCATTTTGGCAAAACCTCCCTTAATATTTTTGTCGAATTCGGGTGCGTTTTGGATTCGGGTGTTTTTTTTCCCAAAACCCCTCAAAAACAGCTTAAATTATAGAATTTGGGGGTAAATTTGATCCTATAGTATTATTAACCTCAATAACCATAATTTCCACTCATTTCCAGTCTATTCTGAACACCTCACACCTCACAATATTATTTTTAGTCCTAAAATTTGCACGAGGTCACTAAGCTAAGCGACCCAAGTGGGAGTCACAAACACCTGGCCCATCTAGGAGTGGCACTGCAGTGTCAGACAGGATGGCACTTAAAAAAAAAGTCCCCAAACAGCACATGATGCAAAGAAAAAAAGAGGTGCACCACGGTCGCTGGATGGCTAAGCTAAGCGACACAAACACCTCAATATCACAGGAATTATTCGTTCTAATCAATGGTATTATTTATTGGTCCAAATCACTGGAAGAAAATGACAAAATCACTAGAATTAAAAGCCAGTATCACAGGAATTATTTGTTCTAATCAATGGTATTATTGGTCCAAATCACTGGAAGAAAATGACAAAATCACTGGAATTAAAAGCCAGTATCACAGGAATTATTCGTTCTAGTCAATGGTATTATTTATTGGTCCAAATCACTGGAAGAAAATGACAAAATCACTGGAATTAAATGGCAGTAATGTCGGGAATTATATCAAATGGCAGTACCACTGGACATATACGGAAGTGTCAGACATGATGGCCCAAGGGGACTGCATCAGAGAAGCAGAGTTACGTCTTCTCACAGGTGGTGCTGTGGAAGGATTTGTATTCAGAGTGTCCCCAAGCGGTGTCTCACCTGCGAAGGGGAGGTACCTCTTGGATTCGGCGTCTGCGTTCCATTGGCGGATCCAGAGACCTCTGCGAGCCGCTACTGCTATGGAGGATGTTCTAGAATTCATCAGCCCAATGTCCCTCATGGCTTTTACCATGAATTTAGCCGAATCCTTTATGTGACCTAGAATCAAGACAACATCATCCCTATGGATTGTATCAAGGTCTTCTATTAAATTGTCTGACCATTTTAACATAGCCCTTGCTACCCAAGTGCATGCAATAGTGGGCCTAAGGGCGGCTCCAGTAGCCCTGTAAATGGATTTTAGAGTTGTCTCTATCTTGCGGTCAGTCGGCTCCGTTAACGAGGCCGAGCCTGGTACAGGTAATGTAATTACCCCTGATGGCCTGGACACCGAAATGTCCATTATGGGAGGAATCTCCCACCTCCTTCTATCCTCCTCAGGAAAGGGATATCTCTTAAGTACTTTATTGGGGATGTGAAAAACCTCTTCTGGGTTTAACCAGGATCTTTCAAATAGGGTATATCAACTCTTCCGAAACCGGGAATGTCACTAATGATTTTGCAGTTAGCATACAAGAATTTTCCTCTATTTGTACCCCTACTGGCATTGATAAATTGCGGAATTTTATATTCCAGTCTATCATAGTGCCCCCCTCTAACTTCTGTGTTGATACCTGTGTCGGCATCGATGTCCGCATTGGCCTGCAAGACCTGTGTATCAGGAGCTGAGGGGGTCCTAGATGAAATGGACTGATACATATCTAGAGCATTCTTCGTAGCTTCGTAGCTTTTTTCCAGCAACTTAATAGAGTATGCCCTAATGAAACTACTCAAGGCAATCCTGAGTACCTGGTACAGACTCCTCTGAGGAAGACACCTCCACAACCTCCAAAACATTTTGTTCTGACATGACACTGACCAGTGATACTGAGCACTGTTCAGGATACTAGAAGTGACACGGAGCAGTAAGATACAGCAATGGGCTACTGTACTGTACTACTATATACTGGTCACCACAATGCAGCACTGACACTGACCAGTGATACTGAGCACTGATGAGGATACTAGAACTGACACTGGTCAGCGAGAACAGCAATGGACTACTGTACTGTACTACTATATACTGGTCACCGCAATGCAGCACTGACACTGAGCACAGACATTGAGCACTGTTCAGGATACTAGAACTGACACTGGGCAGCGAGAACAGCACTGGACAACTGTACTGTACTACTATAAACTGGTCACCACAATGCAGCACTGACACTGACCAGTGATACTGAGCACTGTTCAGGATACTAGAATTGACACGGAGCAGCTAGATACAGCAATGGGCTACTGTATTGTACTACTATATACTGGTCACCACAATGCAGCACTGACACTGACCAGTGATACTGAGCACTTATAAGGATACTAGAACTGACACTGGGCAGCGAGAACAGCACTGGACTACTGTACTGTACTACTATATACTGGTCACCACAATGCAGCACTGACACTGACCAGTGATACTGAGCACTGTTCAGGATACTAGAATTGACACGGAGCAGCAAAGATACAGCAATGGGCTACTTTACTGTACTACTATATACTGGTCACCACAATGCAGCACTGGCACTGACCAGTGATACTGAGCACTTATAATGATACTAGAACTGACACTGGGCAGCGAGAAAAGCACTGGACTACTGTACTGTACTACTATATACTGGTCACCACAATGCAGCACTGACACTGACCGGTGACACTGAGCACTGTTCAGGATGATAAAAGTGACACAGAGCAGCAAGATACAGCAATGGGCTACTGTACTGTACTACCATATACTGGTCACCACAATGCAGCACTGACACTGACCAGTGACACTGAGCACTGTTCAGGATACTAGAAGTGACACGGAGCAGCAAGATACAGCAATGGGCTACTGTACTGTAGTACAATATACTGGTGGTCACCACAATGCAGCACTGACACTGAGCACAGATATTGAGATTTTCAGGCAGAGAACGTAGCCACGTCCTCTCCGCTCAATCTACAATGCACAAGTGAAAATGGCGGCGATGCGCGGTTCTTTATATGGAATCCGAATATCGCGAGAATCCGACAGCGGGATGATGACGTTTTGCATCGTTTGGGTTAACCAAGCAAGGTGGAAAGAACCGAGGCTGACTCGGACCCGTGTAAACCACGTGAAGTTCGGGGGGGTTCGGATCTCGACGAACCGAACCCGCTCATCTCTAAAGGTAACATATTAATATAAACAGATTTGGCATCTTCTGGGATAAAATTAATGTGAATAATTTATATTATTGAGGACACTTTAGCTATACTGAAATTTTTAATTAGATTAGAAATGTTTGAAGCACAAAATATTCTATTTGCCCTAATTTGTCCGAATTTGGGTATATATAAAACATGGGCCAGGAATGTAATAGAAGACAAGTTTTGTGCCCAGGAAATAGTTGGACAAACTCGGACGTTATAACATCCAACTTTTTCCCTGAACTCACCCAATGTAATGGGGTTCATCTTTTGCGGTCACAATGCATATTGGATCTGATTTCTAACAGTAAATTTAGACCAGGAAATGTCTGATTTTTTCAAACCTACCAGAAAGCTTCTATTAGTATAACTATTGCACAGTGATAGAACGTCACCCATTGGCACCCAAAAGTCCCATGATTAAAGCAGCACACACCCTAAATAATCCCCATAATTTATCATTTCTCCAGGCTTAATACATCTGCCCCAAAGAGTGTTTGGCTGGAAAATACTGTAGCATAACATTTTGTTTGCAGATACAGTCTCCATTACACACAAAATATAGGCATTCTGCATATAATGTTAAACAGCAGGACCTGCCTGTGCGTCTTATTAGCATAATTTTGCTTCTAAGATGAATTTTCTGTGGTAATGTCAATTTTCTGTGTGACATATATCCATATCCTGCTATATCGATGAACAGTTTGTGTAATCATTACCTGGAAAAGGGGGAAATTTAGAGTTGATCGCAGCAGCAAATTTGTTAGCAGTTGGTCAAAACCAAGGTGGTCATTCCGAGTTGTTCGCTTGTTGCCGATTTTAGCTATGCTGCGCTTTGTTGCTAAATGCGCATGTGCATGGTACGCAGCGCGCATGCGCTTAGTTATTTAACTAAAAACTTAGCAGTTTTGCTGTTGTTCGTGTGGCGCTTTTCAGTCACACTGCTGATCGGTGAGTGATTGACAGGAAAGGGGTGCTTCTGGGTGGTAACTGAGCATTTTCCGGGAGTGTGCTAAAAAATGGAGGCGTGTCAGGGAAAAACCCGGGAGTGCCTGGAGAAACGGGGGAGTGGCTGGCCGAACGCAGGGCATGTTTGTGATGTCAAACCAGGAACTAAACGGATCGAGCTGATCGCAATCTAGGAGTAGGTCTGGAGCTACTCAGAAACTGCAAGAAAATATTTAGTAGCAATTCTGCTAATCTTTGGTTCGCTATTCTGCTAAGCTAAGATACACTCCCAGAGGGCGGCGGCCTAGCGTTTGCAATGCTGCTAAAAGCAGCTAGCAAGCGAACAACTCGGAATGAGGGCCCATGTGCACTGCAGGTGTGGCAGATATAAAATTTGCAGAGAGAGTTAGATTTGGGTGGGTTATTTTGTTTCTGTGCAGGGTAAATACTGGCTGCTTTATTTTTACACTGCAATTTAGATTTCAGTTTGAACGCACCCCACCAAAATCTAACTCTCTCTGCACATGTTATATCTGCCCGCCCTGCAGTGCACATGGGTGGTCATTCCGAGTTGTTCGCTTATTGACGATTTTCGCTATGCTGCGATTTGCTGATAAATGCGCATGCGCATGGTACGCAGCGCGCATGCGCTTAGTTATTTAACTAAAAACTTAGCAGTTTTGCTGTTGTTTGTGCAGCGCTTTTCAGTCGCACTGCTGATCGGTGAGTGATTGACAGGAAAGGGGCGTTTCTGGGTGGTAACTGAGCGTTTTCCAGGAGTGTGCTAAAAAACACAGGCGTGCCAGGTAAAAAAAACGCAGGAGTGGCTGGAGAAACGGAGGGGTGGCTGGCCGAACGCAGGGCGTGTTTGTGACGTCAAACCAGGAACTAAACGGACTGAGCTGATCGCAATCTAGGAGTAGGTCTGGAGCTACTCAGAAACTGCAAGGAATTATTTAGTAGCAATTCTGCTAATCTTTTGTTCGCTATTCTGCTAAGCTAAGATACACTCCCAGAGGGCGGCGGCCTAGCGTTTGCAATGCTGTTAAAAGCAGCTAGCGAGCGAACAACTCGGAATGAGGGCCATAGTTTTGCCCAACTGCTAACAAATATGCTGCAGCGATCAACTCTGAATTAGGCCTAAACTGCAATAGTTAATACCTTATTAGATTTGCCAATTTTCCTACTTGTGTCATTAAATGAACTTGTCAGCGTATATTAGGGAGCACACCAGCTTAATTCAGAATGTATATTTAATGCTGCCAATGGCAAGTACAGAAACACACATCAGTGCATAGTAGTCTGGGCTACGAATAGTCACAGTTACAGATATCTTAGACGTGATAGTTGTTGATGCTTTCTGATTGGTTTCTTGACCTTGCATGCCCTGTGATTGGCCTGATTCTCTAATGAACATTGTTTATTCACTGAAGTTTGTTTGAACCTGCACTAATCCATCAATAAATGTGAGCACGGCAAATGTCTGAAATTCAGCAGAATCGATATTAGTATATGTAGTGGAAAGCAGAGTTAATATAATATCTAATTTATACTGTCTACCCTTTATATGCAGTGTTTAAATATTCATTATAACACGCTCATAAACAAAACAGCTGGGGGTAAATCCCAATCATAGTAATTAATTACTTGCAAATAGCTATATAAAAAGGGAAAATTGCTTCCATAATATGGAAAACACATTGCAGGCTTGAAATCATAAAAGAGATAAAATAAAAATAATGAATTTATAAAACTGATTACACATCATTCCATTAATAAGTTTCTTTAGTTTGGTGTTAGCAGTTAATCAGGACGACTGCTCCGAACATCGGGGGTCATTCCGAGTTGATCGCTCGCTGCGCGTCGTACGGGTACAAAGAGGATCGGTGCTGGGCGATGGATTTAGCGAAGAATCCATTCGCACAGCCGAATGCAAGGTGATTGACAGAAAGAGGGCTTTTATGGGTGTCAACTGACCGTTTTCTGGGAGGCATGTCCAGGCGTTTGCAGGACGGGTGTCTGACATCAATTCCGGCACCAAAAAGACTGAAGTGATCGCAAGGGCTGAGTAAGTCCAGAGCTACTCTGAAACTGCACAAAATGTTTTTGCTGCGCTCAGCTGCAAAGGCGTTTGCACACTTGCAAAGCGAAAATACACTCCCCCGTAGGCGGCGACTATGCACGGCTGCTAAAAGTAGCTAGCGAGCGATCAACTCGGAATGACCCCCATCCTCAGCTCTCATACATTACTTATCAGGAAGTGACACCCTGGAAATAATGGTAACCAGACCAACATACATCTAGTTAAGCCTTATACAATACATTTTAAAATGACAACTAAACAAATTTCTTAGTATCTCAAGCTGAAAATACCTGCTGCATTAGAAAGTCTTATTTCTCTGACGTCCTAGTGGATGCTGGGAACTCCGTAAGGACCATGGGGAATAGACGGGCTCCGCAGGAGACTGGGCACTCTAAAAGAAAGATTTGGTACTATCTGGTGTGCACTGGCTCCTCCCTCTATGCCCCTCCTCCAGACCTCAGTTAGATTTCTGTGCCCGGCCGAGCTGGATGCACACTAGGGGCTCTCCTGAGCCCCTAGAAAGAAAGTATATGTTAGGTTTTTTATTTTACAGTGAGACCTGCTGGCAACAGGCTCACTGCAACGAGGGACTAAGGGGAGAAGAATCGAACCTACCTGCTTGCAGCTAGCTTGGGCTTCTTAGGCTACTGGACACCATTAGCTCCAGAGGGATCGACCGCAGGACCCGTCCTTGGTGTTCGTTCCCGGAGCCGCGCCGCCGTCCCCCTTACAGAGCCAGAAGCATGAAGATGGTCCGGAAAATCGGCGGCAGAAGACTTCAGTCTTCACCAAGGTAGCGCACAGCACTGCAGCTGTGCGCCATTGCTCCTCATACACACTTCACACTCCGGTCACTGAGGGTGCAGGGCGCTGGGGGGGGGCGCCCTGAGCAGCAATAAAAACACCTTGGCTGGCAAAATAACCACAATATATAGCCCCAGAGGCTATATATGTGGTAATAATTACCCCTGCCAGAATCCATAAAAAAGCGGAAGAAAAGTCAGCCGAAAAAGGGGCGGAGCCATCTCCCTCAGCACACTGGCGCCATTTCTCCCTCACAGTTCCGCTGGAAGGAAGCTCCCTGGCTCTCCCCTGCAGTCTGCACTACAGAAAGGGTAAAAAAAGAGAGGGGGGGGGCACTAAATTTAGGCGCAGTATAACTTATAGCAGCTATAAGGGGACATAATTCAGTTAGTCCCTGCATTATATAGCGCTCTGGTGTGTGCTGGCATACTCTCTCTCTGTCTCCCCAAAGGGCTTTTGTGGGTCCTGTCTCCTTTAAGAGCATTCCCTGTGTGTGTGCGGTGTGTCGGTACGGCTGTGTCGACATGTTTGATGAGGAGGCTTATGTGGAGGCAGAGCAGATGCCTATAAATGTGATGTCACCCCCTGCGGGGCAGACACCGGAGTGGATGGACTTATGGAAGGAATTACGTGCAAGTGTCGACTCCTTACATAAAAAATTTGACGACATGCCAAATGCGGGACAGCCGGCTTCTCAGCTCGTGCCTGCCCAGACAACTCAAAGGCCATCAGGGGCACTAAAGCGGCCACTACCTCAGATGGCAGACACAGATGTCGACATGGATACTGATACCAGAGTCGACGACGATGAGTCAAATTTAATGTCCACTAGGGCCATTCGTTGCATGATTGAGGCAATGAAAGAGGTATTACACATTTCTGATATAAACCCAGGTACCTCAAAAAAGGGTATTATGTTGGGGAGAAAAAACTACCAATAGTTTTTCCCCCATCTGAAGAATTAAATGAAGTGTGTGAAGAAGCGTGGGCTTTCCCCGATAAAAAATTGGTAATTTCAAAAAAATTACTAATGGCGTTCCCTTTCTCGCCAGAGGATAGGTCACGTTGGGAAACTCCCCCTAGGGTGGATAAAGCGCTCACACGTTTGTCAAAAAAGGTGGCACTACCGTCTCCGGATACGGCCGCCCTAAAGGAACCTGCTGATAGAAAGCAGGAGGCTATCCTGAAGTCTATATATACACACACTGGTGTTATACTGAGACCAGCTATTGCTTCAGCGTGGATGTGCAGTGCTGCTGCTGCATGGTCAGATTCCCTGTCGGAAAATATTGACACCCTAGACAGGGACACTATATTGCTAACCGTAGAGCATATAAAAGACTCAGTCTTATACATGAGAGATGCACAGAGGGAGATCTGCCGGCTGGCATCTAGAATACGTGCATTGTCCATTTCTGCTAGGAGAGGCTTATGGACTCGGCAGTGGACAGGGGATGCAGATTCAAAAAGGCACATGGAAGTTTTGCCTTATAAGGGTGAGGAGTTATTCGGGGATGGTCTCTCTGACCTTGTTTCCACAGCAACAGCTGGGAAGTCAGCATTTTTGCCCCATGTCCCCTCACAGCCTAAGAAAGCGCCGTATTATCAGGTACAGTCCTTTCGACCCCAGAAAAACAGGCGGGGAAAAGGCGGGTCCTTTCTGTCTAGAGGCAGAGGAAGGGTAAAAAAGCTGCACCACGCAGCAGGTTCCCAGGAACAAAAGTCCTCCCTCGCTTCTTCCAAATCCGCTGCATTACGGTGGGGCTCCACAGGCGGAGCCAGGTACGGTGGGGGGCCGCCTCAAAAATTTCAGCGATCAGTGGATCCCTCACGGGTGGATCCCTGGATCCTTCAAGTAGTATCTCAGGGGTACAAGCTGGAATTCGAGGCGTCTCCCCCCCGCCGTTTCCTCAAATCTGCCTTGCCGACAACTCCCTCGGGCAGGGAGGCTGTGCTAGAGGCAATTCACAAGCTGTATTCCCAGCAGGTGATAGTCAAGGTGCCCCTACTTCAACAAGGACGGGGTTACTATTCCACACTGTTTGTGGTACCGAAACCGGACGGTTCGATGAGACCCATTTTAAATTTGAAATCCTTGAACACATACATAAAAAGATTCAAGTTCAAGATGGAATCGCTCAGGGCGGTTATTGCAAGCCTGGATGAGGGGGATTACATGGTATCCCTGGACATCAAGGATGCTTACCTGCATGTCCCCATTTACCTTCCTCACCAGGAGTACCTCAGATTTGTGGTACTGGATTGCCATTACCAATTCCAGACACTGCCGTTTGGACTGTCCACGGCACCGAGGGTGTTTACCAAGGTAATGGCAGAAATGATGATACTCCTTCGAAAAAAGGGAGTTTTAATTATCCCGTACTTGGACGATCTCCTAATAAAGGCGAGGTCCAAGGAGCAGTTGCAGGTCGGAGTAGCACTATCTCGGGAAGTGCTACAACAGCATGGCTGGATTCTAAACATTCCAAAGTCACAGCTGGTTCCTTCCACATGCCTACTGTTCCTGGGGATGGTTCTGGACACAGAACAGAAAAAAGTGTTTCTCCCGCAGGAGAAAGCCAGGGAGCTGTCATCTCTAGTCAGAGACCTCCTGAAACCAAAACGGGTATCGGTGCAGCACTGCACACGAGTCCTGGGAAAAATGGTGACTTCATACGAAGCAATTCCATTCGGCAGGTTCCATGCAAGGACCTTCCAGTGGGACCTCTTGGACAAGTGGTCGGGATCGCATCTTCAGATGCATCGACTGATAACCCTGTCTCCAAGGACCAGGGTGTCTCTACTGTGGTGGCTGCAGAGTGCTCATCTTCTAGAGGGCCGCAGATTCGGCATACAGGACTGGGTCCTGGTGACCACGGATGCCAGCCTTCGAGGCTGGGGGGCAGTCACACAGGGAAGAAATTTCCAGGGACTTTGGTCAAGTCAGGAGTCGTCCCTACACATAAATATTCTGGAACTGAGGGCCATTTACAATGCCCTAAGTCAGGCAAGGCCCCTGCTTCAAAACCAGCCGGTACTGATCCAATCAGACAACATCACGGCAGTCGCCCATGTAAACCGACAGGGCGGCACAAGAAGCAGGATGGCGATGGCAGAAGCCACAAGGTTTCTCCGATGGGCGGAAAATCACGTACTAGCACTGTCAGCAGTGTTCATTCCGGGAGTGGACAACTGGGAAGCAGACTTCCTCAGCAGACACGACCTACACCCGGGAGAGTGGGGACTTCATCCAGAAGTCTTCCAACTGTTGGTAAACCGTTGGGAAAGGCCACAGGTGGACATGATGGCGTCCCGCCTCAACAAAAAGCTAAAGAGATATTGCGCCAGGTCAAGGGACCCTCAGGCGATAGTTGTGGACGCTCTAGTGACACCGTGGGTGTACCAGTCGGTTTATGTGTTCCCTCCTCTGCCTCTCATACCAAAGGTACTGAGAATAATAAGAAGGCGAGGAGTAAGAACGATACTCGTGGTTCCGGATTGGCCAAGAAGAACTTGGTACCCAGAACTTCAAGAAATGATATCAGAGGACCCATGGCCTCTACCGCTCAGACAGGATCTGCTACAGCAGGGGCCCTGTCTGTTCCAAGACTTACCGCGGCTGCGTTTGACGGCATGGCGGTTGAATTCCGGATCCTAAAGGAAAAGGGCATTCCGGAGGAAGTCATTCCTACGCTGATAAAAGCCAGGAAAGAAGTAACTGCAAACCATTATCACCGTGTTTGGCGGAAATATGTTGCGTGGTGTGAGGCCAGGAAGGCCCCTACAGAGGAATTTCAGCTGGGTCGTTTTCTGCACTTCCTACAGTCGGGAGTGACTATGGGCCTAAAATTGGGTTCCATTAAGGTCCAGATTTCGGCTCTATCGATTTTCTTCCAGAAAGAACTGGCTTCACTGCCTGAAGTTCAGACTTTTGTAAAGGGAGTGCTTCATATTCAGCCCCCTTTTGTGCCTCCTGTGGCACCTTGGGATCTCAATGTGGTGTTGAGTTTCCTGAAATCACATTGGTTTGAGCCACTTAAAACTGTGGATTTGAAATATCTCACGTGGAAAGTGGTCATGTTATTGGCCTTGGCTTCGGCCAGGCGGGTGTCAGAATTGGCGGCTTTGTCATGTAAAAACCCTTATCTGATTTTCCATATGGATAGGGCAGAATTGAGGACTCGTCCCCAGTTTCTCCCTAAGGTGGTATCAGCTTTTCACTTGAACCAACCTATTGTAGTGCCTGCGGCTACTAGGGACTTGGAAGATTCCAAGTTACTGGACGTAGTCAGGGCCTTAAAAATTTATGTTTCCAGGACGGCTGGAGTCAGGAAAACTGACTCGCTTTTTATCCTGTATGCACCCAACAAAATAGGTGCTCCTGCTTCTAAGCAGACTATTGCTCGCTGGATTTGTAGCACAATTCAGCTGGCGCATTCTGAGGCTGGATTGCCGCATCCTAAATCAGTAAAAGCCCATTCCACAAGGAAGGTGGGCTCATCTTGGGCGGCTGCCCGAGGGGTCTCGGCTTTACAACTTTGCGGAGCTGCAACTTGGTCAGGGGCAAACACGTTTGCTAAATTCTACAAATTTGATACCCTGGCTGAGGAGGACCTTGAGTTCTCTCATTCGGTGCTGCAGAGTCATCTGCACTCTCCCGCCCGTTTGGGAGCTTTGGTATAATCCCCATGGTCCTTACGGAGTTCCCAGCATCCACTAGGACGTCAGAGAAAATAAGATTTTACTCACCGGTAAATCTATTTCTCGTAGTCCGTAGTGGATGCTGGGCGCCCATCCCAAGTGCGGATTGTCTGCAATACTTGTATATAGTTATTGCCTAACTAAAGGGTTATTGTTGAGCCATCTGTTGAGTGGCTCAGTTATATTTCATACTGTTAACTGGGTATAGTATCACGAGTTATACGGTGTGATTGGTGTGGCTGGTATGAGTTTTACCCGGGATTCAAAATCCTTCCTTATTGTGTCAGCTCTTCCGGGCACAGTGTCCTAACTGAGGTCTGGAGGAGGGGCATAGAGGGAGGAGCCAGTGCACACCAGATAGTACCAAATCTTTCTTTTAGAGTGCCCAGTCTCCTGCGGAGCCCGTCTATTCCCCATGGTCCTTACGGAGTTCCCAGCATCCACTACGGACTACGAGAAATAGATTTACCGGTGAGTAAAATCTTATTATTTTCAAATTTCCTAATTACACCTACACCTTGTGTGAAACCCTGAAAATTACACCCTGTTATCTTGACTTACGGGGGGTTATAAGTGGGCACTGTCACCTATTGACTGGAGACAACCTGTGTGAGCCTCCTAAATCCCCGTAGGGAAGCCCCCTTCTCTCTAGCGGGCCCCATCACAATGAAGGGGTTAACAGCGTTCCCTGTTGCTTACTGGGTGACGTCAGGGACAGCAAGAACCCGGCCAGCACCAGGACCCAGGGGAGTATGATCTCAAAACTGGGAAAGCGGGAAGAGAGGAGGCGCGCGACTGGCTGGATCTCCTGCACGGGGGGGGGTAGGGGGAAGCTTAGAGAGTGGGAGAGCAGAGAGGCGGGGTTACTGCCAGAGTCCTGCTGAGGAGAGCTGCACCGGGTGACCTGACCTCCGACCGTGTGATCGTGCCGAACGGAGGAGGTGTTGTCGGCGCTTGTAGCGAAGGCATACTTGCATACCTGACCTTCTCCATGAGGGAGAAAATGCTCTGTTCCTGGACTTTCCTGGTAATGTATGATTGCCATCACCTGTGGTGAGCTAGTTAATTGATAAGAAAGGCGTCTCACCACAGGTGATGGCAATCATACATTACTAGGAAAGTCCAGGAAAAGAGCATTTTTCTCCCTCATGGAGAGGGTCAGGTAGGCAAGTATGAGCGAAGGTGAGGTGCCACGCTGAGAGGGGGACCCGCCACTGAGGAGAAGCTTCAGCGCGCTGAGAAAGAGATGGCGCGGGGATATGGAGAGCGGCTGCCATCAGAGTGCTCCAGGAGCTGGGTGTGAGGAGAGCAGATCCACAGCTGAGGAGATCTTACGCCGGCCGAGAAAGGGGGAGCGTGAGGGCTGTAACACACGCTCCGGTTTTTCACGGATGGCAAAAAGTCGGACAAACTTTGTCCAGCTTTTTGCCATCTGGGAGTGTCTTTCACACACAACGGCTTTGAGCCGTGTGTGATGCTGTGCGCATGCGCAGCATTAGACATGGCTTGAAAAAAAAACCTTATGTGTGAAAGCTCCCCTTCACACACACGGTCCACTGCCTGCAAAGACCGCACGGCCTTGGCTCGGCAGCCGGACCTTCCAGTGGATATTTCCAGCTGCAACCCGGCAGCCGGGCCGGGGCCGTGCAGTGTAAAAGGACCATACCCCTCACACTGTTAAATACAATACCGGCATGGGAAAAAGCCGTCCGGCTTTTTCCCGGCCGGCAAAAGCCGGCGTGTGTGTTTCAGCCCAGAGGTGCCGTTCCGGGAGCCGTGTTGACAGCCCCGCTGTGGAGAGCCAAGCCATAAGGAGGTTGCTGGTAGCAGGGTGCCAAGAGACTGCATCACGGGGCAGTCATCAGGGAGAGATTCAGGTACACTCAGAGCAGCGGCAGCCGCAAGTATATCGCCACATGTCTCCCCTCTTTTAGTTCCCTGAGACACCAGCATTCCAACAGGGGGAATCCGGGCATCATTATGGGCTGCCTTGAGTTAGCTATCTCCTACCCCTAGCCACTCAAGATTTCATGCTACTGGCTATACAAATTTTTGATAGTGCTGGGGATTAATGGCCATCCCCACTGGTGGTCACCTTTGTAGCAGCCTGCCCACAGACTGTATACTTTCTTAGGGATGTCGAGTCCCAGGGGAGATAAGGAGAGACTCATCTTATAATAGAAAAGGGGGAGCTTCAGTCAGAATAAGAGAAACCACCCTGTCAGGAGGGGAAAGGTCGACACAGGAACTATATTACTCCCTCCAATACCACCTAACTCCGCTTCATCCTCTACCCCTTGCTTTCTGTCACAAGGCTGCTGCCGTTATATCTTTACTGTCCTTTGCAAAACCAACAACTTAGACCGTGGGTGCATGGTATTATCCTGAGACATTTCTGGCTACCAGTTTACATGCATGCCTCCTCTATTAATGCTAAGTCGCCTGACTTTCTGTACTCAATGCTTATTAACCCTTGTTAGGAACAGCAGGTTAATATTAACTGGTTCATATTAGAAATCTGCTGCCATTATACACCTGCACTGAACTGTTTGCCCTATACTGCATATTGTATCTGCTACAACTAACTTGCATTACGGAACTGTGTTTTGTATACACTGTGCTATTGACTCACAATTACCATCTTTACTTGTTACCTTTAAGACTGTGAAATAGTAAAAGGGTTCACTTAAATTGACTTCTTCGTTACTTGGAGTAACTATTGTGTTAGGTACATGCCTAAATACGAGTAGCTTACAGTGACAACCGAGAGTATAATGGCAGTGTGTGGGCATATTGGAGTACTAGTATATAAATGCCAATGGAAAGAGTGTAATATTTTGTTATTATTGTACACTGTGATTTCACTTTATTGTTTGCCTTATATTGTGAAGTGCCTTTGCCTTTATCCATTTAATTACTACAGCGGTGACCAGCCTTGGTCCTGAATAATAAATATTTATGTCACCGTCCTAACGCGTGGTGTCTAATGTATTGGGTCCTCTGGGGTTGGGGTTCCTTGTTCCTCTGCCTAGGGTTCCAGCAGTGATATCCAGTCGAAGAGGTGATTCCGGGCGAAGAATCCAGGTACGTCCACCGACACTTGCATCTGCATTGACATTCCACCTCATACTTACCTGTTACACTTGTGCTTTTATTCTCTAGTTGCCTCCATTCTGCAAGTATTAGCTCTATTTTGCATAGGGGGTATTCAGAGATGGACACTGATCTTACTTCCACAGCAAGATCTGCGTCCATCTTCTCACATGCTGGGGGCTGCTCAGCACAGGGAAAGACCACCCAGCATGTGTGGCACCACCCAATGATGCAATCGCAATTTAATTGTGAATGCATCGATTTGATGACCACCCCAGCCTATGCAGCCTGCTGCGCTGGCAGGTTGTTTGGCACCATTTTTGTTCTCAGTTGCATGTGACGTCACGCAACCACAACGAAAAGAGTCCGGACACGCCTGCGTTGTCTGGACCATGCCCACCAACACTGATGGTCACCGATGTCAATCACTGTGATCGCATGCTTCCAGGATGCGATCACATAGGTCGCGCACACAAACTATGGCCGGTGCACATGCGCAGACCCTATGGACGCAGCCACTGCATGTGAATACAGCGGCTGCATCCATCTCTGAATAGCCCCCATAGTGCTTTATAAATGCCAATTCCAACAAATGTGCCGTTGGCTCTAACAGTCATCAGGGCTTCAGAAGTAATTGGTGGGATAGACAGGGAGAAGCAGAGTACTTAATGCTTTCTTGTTACAGTGTGATCTCTCATAAATGCAGTTTTTTTAATTGAGTACTTATCCTTTAGTCTTCTTTTAAATACTTTTCTTTTTCAACATCTCATCTGTCTTAAAGTAATTGTTTATTGATTTATCCTTTGACAATACTATTTGTATTGAGAGGATTAAAGCATGCTTTATCTGTAAATAAAAGAGCTATGATTGATGCAGCGTGTGTATAGGGGGGGACATAAATAATACCTGATGGGGGTCATTCCGAGTTGATCGCTAGCTGCATTTGTTCGCAGCATAGCAATAAGGCAAAAAATGGCAGTTCTGCGCACGCGCGATGTACGGGTACAACGAATGATGTAGTTTTGCACAGGGTCTAGCGATGCATTTCAGTCGCACTGCTTGCCGCAGAGTGATTGACATGAAGTGGGCGTTTCTGGGTGGCAACTGACCATTTTCAGGGAGTGTGTGGAAAAACGCAAGCGTGCCAGGAAAAATGCAGGCTTGGCTGGGCGAACACTGGGCGGGTTTGTGACATCAAATCTGGAATTAAATAGTCTGAAGTGATCGCAAGTGCTGAGTAGGTTTTGAGCTACTCTGAAACTACACAAAAAAAAATTGTAGCCGCTCTGCGATACAACCGGTCGCACTTCTGCAAAGCTAAAATACACTCCCAGTGGGCGCGGCATAGCGTTTGCACGGCTGCTAAAAACTGCTAGCGAGCGATCAACTCGGAATGACCCACCATGTACAGTAGAAGGAACATTGCAGAGCCCAAACTTATGGTGCCCATACACTTGTGAGATATTAGGTGCTATCCTTCGATTTCGACCTCATCTGTGAGAGAAAACGATGGATTGTATGCACATTTAAGATAGTGGGCTAGATGCATCATCACTTGGAAAGTGATAAAATGGAGAGTGAAAATGTACCAGCCAATCAGCTCCTAACTGACATTTTTCAATCACAGCCTGTGACATGGCAGGTAGGACCTGATTGGCTTGTACTTTTTCACTCTCCATTTTATCACTTTCGAAGCAATGATGCATCTAGCCCAGTATGTGCTGCACTTAATATTTTTCGCATTGCAGTGCGATCGCATGTGGTTTTAAAACCACATGCAATATATCGCACTGCGATGGGCACCCGCCAGGAGCGGCCGGAGGCTGCTCCCACTCGGCAGTGAGGTGCAGATCACATGATTACCATAGATTTATCGCATGATTGCATGGTAATCACTTTGGCAGTTTAGGTGCGATTTCATCACACCTGAACTGCCGGTGCGATGCTCCGCGATGTCGTGTCGCAGGGCATCACACAAGTGTATGGGTACCATAAGATATATATATATATATATATATATATATATATATATATTAGTGATGAGCGGGTTCGGTTCCTCGAAATCCGAACCCCCCGAACTTAACCCATTTCACACGGTTCCGAAGCAGACTCGGATCTTCCCGCCTTGCTCGGTTAACCCGAGTGCGCCCGAACGTCATCATCCCGCTGTCGTATTCTCGCGAGATTCGTATTCTATATAAGGAGCCGCGCGTCGCCGCCATTTTCACTCGTGCATTGGAGATGATAGGGAGAGGACGTGTGCAGCGTTCTCTCAGTTGTGCTCAGTGTGCTGCAAATATCTGTGCTCAGTGTGCTGCAAATATCTGTGCTTAGTCTGCTTGCAAATATCTGTGCTCAGTGTGCTGAAAATATTCTACGTTCTCTGCCTGAAAAACGCTCCATATCTGTGCTGCATTGTAGTATATAGTAGGAGGACAGTGCAGAATTTTGCTGACCAGTGACCATCAGTATTATATCTGTACGGTACAGTAGTCCACTGCTCTACCTACCTCTGTGTCGTCAAGTATACTATCCATCCATACCTGTGGTGCATTTAAGTTTTGCGCAGTATATATATAGTAGGAGGACAGTGCATAATTTTGCTGACCACCAGTATATAATATATAGCAGTACGGTACAGTAGTCCACTGCTCTACCTACCTCTGTGTCGTCAAGTATACTATCCATCCATACCTGTGGTGCATTTAAGTTTTGCGCAGTATATATATAGTAGGTGGACAGTGCATAATTTTGCTGGCCACCAGTATATAATATAAAGCAGTATGGTACAGTAGTCCACTGCTCTACCTACCTATGTGCCGTCAAGTATACTATCCATCCATACCTGTGGTGCATTTAAGTTTTGCGCAGTATATATATAGTAGGAGGACAGTGCATAATTTTGCTGACCACCAGTATATAATATATAGCAGTACGGTACAGTAGTCCACTGCTCTACCTACCTCTGTGTCATCAAGTATACTATCCATCCATACCTGTGGTGCATTTAAGTTGTGCGCAGTATATATAGTAGGAGGACAGTGCATAATTTTGCTGACGGGATCAGTACTAATTGCCGCCGGTCGGAATCCCGGCGGTCGAAATACCGACGCCAAAATCCCGACCACACAATCCCGACAGGGGTGGTGAGCGGAACGAAGCCCCTTGCGGGCTCGCTTTGCTCGCCATGCTGCGGGCACGGTGCGTCGCTACGCTCGGCACACTATTATATTCTCCCTCTATGGGTGTCGTGGACACCCACGGAGGGAGAATATGTCGGGATTGTGGCGGTCGGGATTCCGGCGTCGGTATTTCGACCGCCGGGATTCCGTCCGGCGGCATCCTGACCGCATCCCTTGCTGACTACCAGTATATAATATATAGCAGTACGGTACAGTAGACCACTGCTCTACCTCTGTGTCGTCAAGTATACTACAAAAGTTCAGTAAAATGACCCAAAAATCAAAATTAAAAGCGTCTGATGAGAAGCGTAAACTTGCCAATATGCCATTTACGACACGGAGTGGCAAGGAAAGGCTGAGGCCCTGGCATATGTTCATGGCTAGTGGTTCAGATTCACATGAGAATGGAAGCACTCATCCTCTCGCTAGAAAACTGCAGTGCCACTCCTAGATGGGCCAGGTGTTTGTGTCGGCCACTTGTGTCGCTTAGCTTAGTCACACAGCTACCTCATTGCACCTCTTTTTTTCTTTGCATCATGTGCTGTTTGGAGACTATTTTTTAAATCTGCCATCCTGTCTGACACTGCAGTGCCACTCCTAGATGGGCCAGGTGTTTGTGTCGGCCACTTGGGTCGCTTAGCTTAGTCACACAGCTACCTCATAGCGCCTCTTTTTTTCTTTGCATCATGTGCTGTTTGGAGACTATTTTTTAAATCTGCCATTCTGTCTGACACTGCAGTGCCACTCCTAGATGGGCCAGGTGTTTGTGTCGGCCACTTGGGTCACTAAGCTTAGTCACACAGCTACCTCATTGCACCTCTTTTTTTCTTTGCATCATGTGCTGATTGGGGACTATTTTTTAAATCTGCCATCCTGTCTGACACTGCAGTGCCACTCCTATATGGGCCAGGTGTTTGTGTTGGCCACTTGGGTCGCTTAGCTTAGTCACACAGCTACCTCATTGCACCTCTTTTTTTCTTTGCATCATGTGCTGTTTGGGGACTATTTTTTAAATCTGCCATCCTGTCTGACACTGCAGTGCCACTCCTAGATGGGCCAGGTGTTTGTGTCGGCCACTTGGGTCGCTTAGCTTAGTCACACAGCTACCTCATTGCACCTCTTTTTTTTCTTTGCATCATGTGCTGATTGGGGACTATTTTTTAAATCTGCCATCCTGTCTGACACTGCAGTGCCACTCCCAGATTGGCCAGGTGTTTGTGACGGCCACTTGGGTCGCTTAGCTTAGTCACACAGCTACCTCATTGCACCTCTTTTTTTCTTTGCATCATGTGCTGTTTGGGGACTATTTTTTAAATCTTCCATCCTGTCTGACACTGCAGTGCCACTCGTAGATGGGCCAGGTGTTTATGTCGGCCACTTGGGTCGCTTAGCTTAGCCATCCAGCGACCTTGGTGCACCTCTTTTTTTCTTTGCAACATGTGATGTTTGGGGACTATTTTTTGAAGTGCCATCCTGTCTGACACTGCAGTGCCACTCCTAGATGGGCCAGGTGTTTGTGTCGACCACTTGGGTCGCTTAGCTTAGCCATCCAGCGACCTTGGTGCACCTCTTTTTTTCTTTGCATCATGTGCTGTTTGGGGACTATTTTTTGAAGTGCCAAGTTTTCTGACACTGCAGTGCCACTCCTAGATGGGCCAGGTGTTTGTGTCGGCCGATTGGGTTGCTTAGCTTAATCACACAGCTACCTCATTGCACCTCTTGTTTTCTTTGCATCATGTGCTGTTTGGGGACTATTTTTTAAATCTGCCATCCTGTCTGACACTGCAGTGCCACTCCTAGATGGGCCAGGTGTTTGTGTCGGCCACTTGGGTCGCTTAGCTTAGTCATCCAGCGACCTCGGTGCAAATTTTAGGAATAAAAATAATATTGTGAGGTGTGAGGTGTTCAGAATAGACTGGAAATGAGTGGAAATTATGGTTATTGAGGTTAATAATACTATGGGATCAAATTGACCCCCAAATTCTATGATTTAAGCTGTTTTTGAGGGTTTTTTGTAAAAAAAACACCTGAATCCAAAACACACCCAAATCCGACAAAAAAATTTCAGGGAGGTTTTGCCATAACGCGTCCGAATCCAAAACACGGCCGCGGAACCGAATCCAAAACCAAAACACAAAACCCGAAAAATTTCCGGTGCACATCACTACTATATATATATATATATATATATATATATATATATATATAACACTTGGAGAGGCTCGGCACTCACTTGTGGGAAGCAGTTACTTGCTGCGGTGCCATCCAGGGAATAAACACTCCTGTAACAATGCTTGATAATGGCGGCACTCAGCAGACTCGTTTAAAGATGCAAAAAGACTTTTATTTTCGGTCCTACGCCGTTTCGGGGAAACCCCGTCTTCAGGGACAAACAATACATGTATTGTTTGTCCCTGAAGACGGGGTTTCCCCGAAACGGCGTAGGACCGAAAATAAAAGGCTTTTTGCATCTTTAAACGAGTCTGCTGAGTGCCGCCATTATCAAGTATATATATATATATATATATATATATATATAGCTTCGGATCGGCACTCACCCTTCCTTAGGTTTAATGCCCCGGTGCCTTCTGGTAACAATGATGTATCCAACGATTCCTAGCAAGCAGCGGCACTCAAGGACTGACTCAAGAGCAGTATAAGGTGAACAGTGTTTAATCCATATCACAAGACAAATAAATCCATCCAACGTTTCGGGGCGCGAGCACCCCTTTTTCAAGGACAACAAGTGAGAAGTGAAGGAGTGAGAAAAATAATTACCTTTATGTGAGATGAAATCCCGCCTGCGGGAAGTGCGGCAATCAATCAGGGGAAGACGCTACCACGCTTCCCTGTGTGCACTGGAGTGACATCATCAACCTGTGCCGGTCACATGGTCCGACGTCGCGACGTGGAACATCCGTGTTCCCCTGGCAACCACTTACAACGACGCTGACCTCCCGGGCAGCTATTCCTGTAACCAAGGCAACCCAGAGTATTGCGGGTAATCCAGTCGCGGCGGCACCAGTGTCGGCACTGCGAACATGTAAAAATAGTGAAGTGACTTTGAAATTTAAAATCAATGTGCAAGGCAGCATAAGTTAATAATAAATTATGTGGACAAACCATTAAATACTTCAGGTGTATGTTATCCTCACAAAACATGCAGACCTGGAGACACAACTGCTCTATACACGAACACTATACATATATTTATATATTATGCAGCAACCTGGTAACCCACAGATGGTGTCTGTAACTAACGGACTGCCCCCTGTAGTGCCAACCTGCTCTGCAAATCATTTTATGTAAGACATAATACTACTAAATGTAAATGATATAGATAATGTGCATTACTATAAATGGCAACATAAAGCAACTTTTCAGAACACACTCCATTGCATTTTATCATTTAGTCCTTTTGGCTTGATGGTGGACAAATGATACATCCATCTGGCCTCCATTCTTAACAAGTCCCCAGCTCTGTCACCACCCCTTAAGCTCTTTGTGCAGTGATCAATAATCTGGAACCTCAGATCCCCCATGGTGTGACCATGTTCAGCATAGTGGCGGGCTACTGGTTGTTCCGACGTTTTGCCCGCTAGTGCAGATTTAACAGCTGATCTATGTAGTGCAAGACGTTCGCGGGCACTGCGAATGGTCTTGCCCACATATTGTAAATTACAGGGGCACGTAATCAGATATATCACAAAAGTGCTCGTGCAGGTGAGTACATGTCTAATGCTGTATGATCTACCAGTTACACAAGAAGTGAACATGGGCCCAGCGGTCATGAACCTACATGTTTCGCACCCCAAACATTTATAGCATCCTGAGGGTCTGGATAAAAAAGTGGTAGACGTAGGGTTCCCAAACCCTGTGATATCTGTGTGCACAATTTGATCTTTAATGCTCTTGCCCCTGGTATGGCACACCATGGGTCTTTTCTTATGTAACGAAGGTAAAGATTTATCGGTGGCTATGATGGGCCACAGTCCTCGTAAGGCCCTGGGCACTACAGGGCTGGCACTATTGTATCTAGTGACAAATGGCATCAGCTGCGAGTCTTTCTTAGTCTTTTGGACCAATAGGTCCTCTCTGCGTAGGCCTTTAACTTCCTGCTGGCATGCCTGAAGCATCTTACAATCGTACCCTCTTTCAATGAACCGTGTAGATACTTTAGCTAACGCACCATCCACTTTGGAGGGATCATTGGTGATCCTTGCCGCCCTGATGAGCTGGGATTTGGGTAGCCCTTTCTTTAAAGCACCAGGGTGGTGGCTGTTATATCTGAGTAATGTGTTCCTATCAGTAGGCTTATAAAATATTTCTGTTGCTAATTTGTTATTGTCAATAGAAACCCTCACGTCTAGGTAATTCAATGTGACATAATCACTGGCTGCTGTGACTTTGATGGGGGAATCCCTTTCATTGATATGGGCAATTAATGCGTCAAACCTGGATTGGCCGCCAGTCCATAAAATGAATATGTCATCTATATACCTTGAGTAGTAAAAAATGTGCTGGGAAATGTTCAAATCATTAAAAAATATAGATTGCTCCTCCTGCAACATAAAGGTATTGGCAAAAGACGGCGACACATTGCTGCCCATCGCACACCCACTGGTTTGGCGGTAAAATTTACCGTCAAACAAAAAATAATTTCTTGTGAGGGTCAATTCTAACAAAGTAGATGATGGCGCTACCGGATCTTCCAGCTGACACTTTAATTTGTACCGTTGATATTTGTAGTCTATATACCAGCTTACCCCAGTCCGCAGGCCTCAGGGCCATGAAGGAGTTTTTATTGCATGCAGGCATGGATGCGCTGGATCGGGACTTATTTCTTACTTTGTTAGAATTGACCCTCACAAGAAATTATTTTTTGTTTGACGGTAAATTTTACCGCCAAACCAGTGGGTGTGCGATGGGCAGCAATGTGTCGCCGTCTTTTGCCAATACCTTTATGTTGCAGGAGGAGCAATCTATATTTTTTAATGATTTGAACATTTCCCAGCACATTTTTTACTACTCAAGGTATATAGATGACATATTCATTTTATGGACTGGCGGCCAATCCAGGTTTGACGCATTAATTGCCCATATCAATGAAAGGGATTCCCCCATCAAAGTCACAGCAGCCAGTGATTATGTCACATTGAATTACCTAGACGTGAGGGTTTCTATTGACAATAACAAATTAGCAACAGAAATATTTTATAAGCCTACTGATAGGAACACATTACTCAGATATAACAGCCACCACCCTGGTGCTTTAAAGAAAGGGCTACCCAAATCCCAGCTCATCAGGGCGGCAAGGATCACCAATGATCCCTCCAAAGTGGATGGTGCGTTAGCTAAAGTATCTACACGGTTCATTGAAAGAGGGTACGATTGTAAGATGCTTCAGGCATGCCAGCAGGAAGTTAAAGGCCTACGCAGAGAGGACCTATTGGTCCAAAAGACTAAGAAAGACTCGCAGCTGATGCCATTTGTCACTAGATACAATAGTGCCAGCCCTGTAGTGCCCAGGGCCTTACGAGGACTGTGGCCCATCATAGCCACCGATAAATCTTTACCTTCGTTACATAAGAAAAGACCCATGGTGTGCCATACCAGGGGCAAGAGCATTAAAGATCAAATTGTGCACACAGATATCACAGGGTTTGGGAACCCTACGTCTACCACTTTTTTATCCAGACCCTCAGGATGCTATAAATGTTTGGGGTGCGAAACATGTAGGTTCATGACCGCTGGGCCCATGTTCACTTCTTGTGTAACTGGTAGATCATACAGCATTAGACATGTACTCACCTGCACGAGCACTTTTGTGATATATCTGATTACGTGCCCCTGTAATTTACAATATGTGGGCAAGACCATTCGCAGTGCCCGCGAACGTCTTGCACTACATAGATCAGCTGTTAAATCTGCACTAGCGGGCAAAACGTCGGAACAACCAGTAGCCCGCCACTATGCTGAACATGGTCACACCATGGGGGATCTGAGGTTCCAGATTATTGATCACTGCACAAAGAGCTTAAGGGGTGGTGACAGAGCTGGGGACTTGTTAAGAATGGAGGCCAGATGGATGTATCATTTGTCCACTATCAAGCCAAAAGGACTAAATGATAAAATGCAATGGAGTGTGTTCTGAAAAGTTGCTTTATGTTGCCATTTATAGTAATGCACATTATCTATATCATTTACATTTAGTAGTATTATGTCTTACATAAAATGATTTGCAGAGCAGGTTGGCACTACAGGGGGCAGTCTGTTAGTTACAGACACCATCTGTGGGTTACCAGGTTGCTGCATAATATATAAATATATGTATAGTGTTCGTGTATAGAGCAGTTGTGTCTCCAGGTCTGCATGTTTTGTGAGGATAACATACACCTGAAGTATTTAATGGTTTGTCCACATAATTTATTATTAACTTATGCTGCCTTGCACATTGATTTTAAATTTCAAAGTCACTTCACTATTTTTACATGTTCGCAGTGCCGACACTGGTGCCGCCGCGACTGGATTACCCGCAATACTCTGGGTTGCCTTGGTTACAGGAATAGCTGCCCGGGAGGTCAGCGTCGTTGTAAGTGGTTGCCAGGGGAACACGGATGTTCCACGTCGCGACGTCGGACCATGTGACCGGCACAGGTTGATGATGTCACTCCAGTGCACACAGGGAAGCGTGGTAGCGTCTTCCCCTGATTGATTGCCGCACTTCCCGCAGGCGGGATTTCATCTCACATAAAGGTAATTATTTTTCTCACTCCTTCACTTCTCACTTGTTGTCCTTGAAAAAGGGGTGCTCGCGCCCCGAAACGTTGGATGGATTTATTTGTCTTGTGATATGGATTAAACACTGTTCACCTTATACTGCTCTTGAGTCAGTCCTTGAGTGCCGCTGCTTGCTAGGAATCGTTGGATACATCATTGTTACCAGAAGGCACCGGGGCATTAAACCTAAGGAAGGGTGAGTGCCGATCCGAAGCTATATATGTACGGGACTTTGAGGTTATTACCGCATCGACCATAAGGGACAAGGCACCCCCCACTGTTCTATTGCTGAATTTATATTTCTTTGATGACTAAGACTAATACCACATAATGACCCTTTATGGAAGGATGAAAGTGTGAAGGCAATCACAGCACGGACCCCTGCACTTTCCTAAGCACCTATTTCACCTGCACATGTTTTGCACAGCAGCACTAAGCACTTTCAGCCTGGATACTGCTAAGCACTGACACTTTTCTTAAGCAGCACTTTAGTCTCAGGACATTAGCACTCGTGACTTTGTGCATATCCGTTTCAACTCAGTGTTCCTTTTTTTGATCTATATTATGGCGCATGAACACACCCCGGGATACGGGGGTTTACCGACTAATTTAACGGACACTTACAGCTTTACTGATGCGGATGCAGACAGATTGAGATTTACAGAAGATCTAACTGAAGCAGATGACCAGTTAAGCATGGAGGATATTTTTCACCAGTTAGATAAACTGAAGAGGCGTGAACTGGATTTTCTAATGCACGGCATCTCTTTGTCAAACTATCATAGGGATAAGATGGTACCGCGGGGCTTTCGCATCCGCAATGTACCTACTATAGGACGGTTTAACTCTGAGTTCTGTAGCCGTTGGATAGGCATTTTGAACAAATGTAGTATGGATTTAATGTTGTTGGTTGTGGAGGAGGCCGGCCGGGAACTTAAGGTTACCCGTGAAAAGATTATGCAGTTGGAAACAACTCACAAGGACGCATTAAAAATGGACTCCAACCAAAACATGATCCAAAAACTACAATTGCAAGTCAATAAGTACAAAGCTGAGCTTATAAAATTTAAACGGGGGAAACAACTAACCGTCAAAGAAGATTACGAAACCAACAGGGTCTATCGCTGGCTCTCTGGTGGTGAGCCGGGCAACCACAGGCCCTACAACTTTAGGTCTAAACACAGTTGGCGCAAACGTCGCGAAGATCGCCATAATGATCTTATAACTTCAAACAGTGACAGCGAGTTTGCCATGGGCGATTCAGAAGGGCCACCTGATACATCAAGTGTCCCTTTAGGGACCTCCCCTGCCACCGCGGCAGGCACAAGAGCAAGAGGACGCCCACCCGCAGGGGCCAGCAAAACACAAGGATCCAAAAATGCTTCTACAACAACGAAAAAGAAAGCCTAATTTACAACCTGTCGGACCGACAGCTCAGTGATGTGGAAATCAAATTACTCAACAATGGTTTATCCTTTGTGCCGACCAACAAATTTGACGAACTAGGATGGCAAATCGAACTACATAAGTTCGCTCGCAAGCTTCGGCTACAAGAATTTTTCCAACAACATACTTCTTCATCTAGTCCGGATCCCCATCAAGCATACATCAGTTCCATGCGTAAATCTCAGTTTGACCCTGCGTCGACGAACGCATCTATTAAGTCGTTCATCAGACTGATAGATGACTCAGTAATTAGATACACAGCCACACCACCTGTGGCACACTACAACTTATCCAGATCCGAGTTTAGAGCAATGAAACAACTGGGTTCCTGTAGGGACATAGTCATCCGCCCCGCTGATAAAGGGGGCGGGATTGTCATAATGAATTTGGCAGACTATAAGTCTGAAATATACAGACAACTCTCGGACCAAATGGTTTATCAAGAATTAGCCCTTGATCCCACCAGGAATTTCAAACAGGAGATCGACAGTATCTTGGATACAGCAGAAAAGACTGGTAAGATCTCCAAGAATTTATGCATGGCTCTTAAACAAGAATTCCCTGTGGTACCGGTCCTGTTCACAGTGCCTAAAATACACAAGGACACAAAAAAGCCTCCAGGTAGGCCTATTATTTCTGCACATAAGTCACTTTATCAACCTATTTCAATTTTTTTAGATAGCATATTACAACCATTAATTGGCCAACAACCCAGAATCATCAAGGACACCACCATGTTTTTGAACCAACTGATGGCGCTACCGGATCTTCCAGCTGACACTTTAATTTGTACCGTTGATATTTGTAGTCTATATACCAGCATGCCCCAGTCCGCAGGCCTCAGGGCCATGAAGGAGTTTTTATTGCATGCAGGCATGGATGCGCTGGATCGGGACTTATTTCTTACTTTGTTAGAATTGACCCTCACAAGAAATTATTTTTTGTTTGACGGTAAATTTTACCGCCAAACCAGTGGGTGTGCGATGGGCAGCAATGTGTCGCCGTCTTTTGCCAATACCTTTATGTTGCAGGAGGAGCAATCTATATTTTTTAATGATTTGAACATTTCCCAGCACATTTTTTACTACTCAAGGTATATAGATGACATATTCATTTTATGGACTGGCGGCCAATCCAGGTTTGACGCATTAATTGCCCATATCAATGAAAGGGATTCCCCCATCAAAGTCACAGCAGCCAGTGATTATGTCACATTGAATTACCTAGACGTGAGGGTTTCTATTGACAATAACAAATTAGCAACAGAAATATTTTATAAGCCTACTGATAGGAACACATTACTCAGATATAACAGCCACCACCCTGGTGCTTTAAAGAAAGGGCTACCCAAATCCCAGCTCATCAGGGCGGCAAGGATCACCAATGATCCCTCCAAAGTGGATGGTGCGTTAGCTAAAGTATCTACACGGTTCATTGAAAGAGGGTACGATTGTAAGATGCTTCAGGCATGCCAGCAGGAAGTTAAAGGCCTACGCAGAGAGGACCTATTGGTCCAAAAGACTAAGAAAGACTCGCAGCTGATGCCATTTGTCACTAGATACAATAGTGCCAGCCCTGTAGTGCCCAGGGCCTTACGAGGACTGTGGCCCATCATAGCCACCGATAAATCTTTACCTTCGTTACATAAGAAAAGACCCATGGTGTGCCATACCAGGGGCAAGAGCATTAAAGATCAAATTGTGCACACAGATATCACAGGGTTTGGGAACCCTACGTCTACCACTTTTTTATCCAGACCCTCAGGATGCTATAAATGTTTGGGGTGCGAAACATGTAGGTTCATGACCGCTGGGCCCATGTTCACTTCTTGTGTAACTGGTAGATCATACAGCATTAGACATGTACTCACCTGCACGAGCACTTTTGTGATATATCTGATTACGTGCCCCTGTAATTTACAATATGTGGGCAAGACCATTCGCAGTGCCCGCGAACGTCTTGCACTACATAGATCAGCTGTTAAATCTGCACTAGCGGGCAAAACGTCGGAACAACCAGTAGCCCGCCACTATGCTGAACATGGTCACACCATGGGGGATCTGAGGTTCCAGATTATTGATCACTGCACAAAGAGCTTAAGGTGTGGTGACAGAGCTGGGGACTTGTTAAGAATGGAGGCCAGATGGATGTATCATTTGTCCACCATCAAGCCAAAAGGACTAAATGATAAAATGCAATGGAGTGTGTTCTGAAAAGTTGCTTTATGTTGCCATTTATAGTAATGCACATTATCTATATCATTTACATTTAGTAGTATTATGTCTTACATAAAATGATTTGCAGAGCAGGTTGGCACTACAGGGGGCAGTCTGTTAGTTACAGACACCATCTGTGGGTTACCAGGTTGCTGCATAATATATAAATATATGTATAGTGTTCGTGTATAGAGCAGTTGTGTCTCCAGGTCTGCATGTTTTGTGAGGATAACATACACCTGAAGTATTTAATGGTTTGTCCACATAATTTATTATTAACTTATGCTGCCTTGCACATTGATTTTAAATTTCAAAGTCACTTCACTATTTTTACATGTTCGCAGTGCCGACACTGGTGCCGCCGCGACTGGATTACCCGCAATACTCTGGGTTGCCTTGGTTACAGGAATAGCTGCCCGGGAGGTCAGCGTCGTTGTAAGTGGTTGCCAGGGGAACACGGATGTTCCACGTCGCGACGTCGGACCATGTGACCGGCACAGGTTGATGATGTCACTCCAGTGCACACAGGGAAGCGTGGTAGCGTCTTCCCCTGATTGATTGCCGCACTTCCCGCAGGCGGGATTTCATCTCACATAAAGGTAATTATTTTTCTCACTCCTTCACTTCTCACTTGTTGTCCTTGAAAAAGGGGTGCTCGCGCCCCGAAACGTTGGATGGATTTATTTGTCTTGTGATATGGATTAAACACTGTTCACCTTATACTGCTCTTGAGTCAGTCCTTGAGTGCCGCTGCTTGCTAGGAATCGTTGGATATATATATATATATATATATATAAAAAGATAGATAGATTGACATAGCAGTCGATGGCACTCGGGTAATAAAGATGTCTTACAGCATCAGGATAATGACGACGTTTTTGATAGTATTTATGCTATCATATTTAGGATATAAAAGAACTTGCAAATACACTATACAGTACATCCACACCACGTCAGCCTGCGTATTTGGCTAATCCAAATAATAGTGTAGTAACCATATCGATCCAATGAATATCTGGGATTACATTCTTTCTTATAATTTAATTGATTTATCCAGTACACTCTGATTAATGTAATTTGGTTTATAAGGAAGCAGGACCGTGATGTGTATGTTTAGTCGTACCTTTGGAGCAGTTACTCAAATATTGAAACATTGGGGGTCATTCCGAGTTGATCGCTCGCTAGCAGGTTTTAGAGCTGTGCAAACGCATTGTCGCCGCCCACTGGAGTGTATTTTCGCTTTGCAGAAGTGCGAACGCTTGTGCAGCAGAGCGCCTGCAAAATCTTTTTGTGCAAAACAAGACCAGCCCTGTAGTTACTCTTCGTGTGCGTTGATTCTAACGACGGAGGGACGGCTTTTGACGTCACACACCCGCCCAGCGAACGCCCAGCCATGCCTGCGTTTTTTCTGCCATGCCTGCGTTTTTCTAAGCACTCTCTGAAAACGGTCAGTTGACACCCAGAAACACCCACTTCATGTCAATCTTCCTGCGTTCGGCCGTGCGACTGGTATGTTCGTTACACTCTGTGCAAACCCACAATGCTCATTGTACCTGTACGACATGCCTGCGCATTGAGGTGCATACGCATGCGCAGAAATGCCGATTTTTAGCCTGATCGCTGCGCTGCGAACAACGGCAGCTAGTGATCAACTCGGAATGACCCCCTTTGAAACTTTTACTCTTCTATGACTGTATGGGCCAAATGTAATAGCGTGAGAGTTTCAGAAAGTGAGAGATTAGGTAAGGTTTTTCTGATTTTTTTAATGTGGCAATCATTTACACTGCAAAACCAGTATGATCTTGCTGTGTAAATGATTGCCACTTTAAAAAAAAATGCAAAACCTTACCAAATCTCCCACTTTTTGAAACTCTCACTCTACTACATTTGGCCCTAAATCTCTCTGATGTATGTATTATTTGAGAGAGGATAGAATGGATCGATATGGTTACTATACTATTATTTGGATAATGCTATTATATTACAATCCAGATTTATTTGTAACTGTCACCTATGTTGTTTAGTAATAGACCGGTCGCCTGATTGTGGACAGTACACAAACTGGCTCATGTTGTGGGGTGAAGGGTATATATGGTGAGTGTATTTAGTGTTTTTTTTATAACATGATAACAATAGAATAAAATCAAAATGTTAATATTAATCTGATGCTGTAAGACATCTTTATTACTCTAGTGCCGCCGACTGCTGTGCATATATTTGGACCGAGATCTGGAAAAACTGTTGAAAGGCATCAGGGCCTATACACTCCTTTTGCAATGTGAAATTGTGCAAACCGTAATCCAAAAAGTCAAAGCTAGTGAAAAATAAAGTTACAGGGGTACAGTGACGGTTGGAACGGTCCAATTCATCCTCAGGTGCCAGTAATGGTCAATCTGAGACTGCTGACAACGGAACTTACAGGATACCAAATTCAGTGGCTGCAGACTTACTAGCAATATTTTGCCCTGAAGCCAACTGAACTTTCATATTTCAGACTCCTTTTGGCTGTCTCTTATAGTGAGCTCTCCATGACATACACTATATACTTTTTCCAAACCTGTCTGATAAAAAATTTTCCAACAAATTGGTCTCATTGCCTTCCCTCTCCCTTTCCATATTTGTAGCCAGGCAAGATGATGCTGTCAATTTGAGGGATTACCTGGCACTGGCTAAAAAACCAGCGCCTGTGAGGTTACTGATGACATATCTTAAGTAATTTCATGAAATGTTCAAACGCTTGGCTTTCTAGAGTTCAGTACACGTACAGCATTGACAAATTCAGCTCCACGGAGCTGTGAAATAGGCTTTCCATAACTAGACTTAGTTACTACATGTTTTTCTGGATTACATTTTTTTCTGTGCAGTTCTTTAGAATGTAAACGATTTCAATTTAGCTGCAAATCTAACATATTGTAGAGGGTGATTAGGAAAAAAATGCATCTGTTGCAAGTGATGAAGATCTTGTTCATTAAAGCTGGGTACTTGCCTACACAATCCATGCCCCGATCGGCTTGGTATCAGGTAATCGGCGATTGTATAGCTGTGTATGCAGGTCCATTGCAGGAGCGTTAGCCAATAAACGGCTTATAACAGTCATGCAACATGCTGTTTAATATTTATCTGCCCGTCCCTTCTATCCCATAGAAGCATATAGACACTGAGCTATTTCTAGCACAGTGTGTGAAGGGTTCGTAGACGGCTCACAGGGGGTCAAGCTGAGGGCACACTGTTCGGCTGGAGCATTTGTTGTGTATCTGCTACCTTTCTTAGTTAATGCCCTCTTTTAATCTGTATGTGAGCCAGATAAAGAAGAGTTTTGCATATATAATTGCCCTTCAACTTTGTAATGATGCATGCCACCGACTTCACTGTGACTGGCAGTTGGTATGGTATGGTATGCCGGTGGTCGGGCTCCCGGCAACCAGCATACCGGCGCCGGGAGCCCGATCGCCGGCTTACCGACAGTGTGGCGAGCGCAAATGAGCCCCTTGTGGTCACGGTGGCGCGCTACACGCGCCACGCTATTTTATTCTCCCTCCAAGGGGGTCGTGGACCCCCACGAGGGAGAATAAGTGTCGGTATGCTGGCTGTCGGGATTCCGGCGCCGGTATACTGTGTGCCGGGATCCCGACAGCCGGCATACTGAAGACCACCCCTGGCAGTGACTTCCTATTGGAAGTCCTACCCGTTAGTCACAGACACTACAGTCAGTCCATTGGGAGATCTTCCTTCTCTCTTGGACTGCCAGACCGAGCTGCGATTCCTGTAGGAGGCCGCTCTCTGCCTTTCATGCAGTCAAATATGGCTTCTATGGGCTGCAGCTATAGAAGCTGGGGGTTTGCGTATGTGTAGTCGCACCACAGTGCATGCGTTGGTCACGTCACCTGCCAGATCCATTCCACAGGTGGCAGGACCAGGGGCTGGCTGTCTTCTCTCCGGGCACGGGGGTACAGGCAGACCCCATCTAATTGTAAGTAGGAGCCACTGCTGGTTTGAGTGTATTGTGTTTCTTACACAGTGCTTTGAGTTGCAGGTATCCCACTATTTTCACTTCTGAAATGTAAAGGATTTCCAAGATGCCAGCTGTGTCTCTTTGGATGTGTAAAATTATCTGATTTAAGCATTGTTGGAAAACAGTTACATCTTTTAAATGTTTTGCAAAATCTGCTCAAAATTTGTATGTGAAAACACATTTTTATGTCTACCAATATAATGAGAAAATTGACCTTGTGGTACATTTGCTAAAATTTCTAAAAAGAAAAGCAGAGATGCTGCCCATAGAAACCAATCAGATTCCAGCTATCATGATAGCAAGAAGTTTTATCAAATCTACTCTTATAGTGGGTGGGGTGCACGAAGAAGGCCATACTTTACTCTGACATTGCAGTGGTACTAATCGCATATGCTCTAACACAGTGATGGCTAACCTTGACACTCCAGCTGTTGTTGAACTACAGATCCCAGCATGCCCTGCTACAGTTTTGCTATTTGGTCATGCTAAAACTGATGCAGGGCATGCTGGGATGTGTAGTTCAACAACAGCTGGAATGTCAAGGTTAGCCATCACTGCCCTAACATATCCAATTAGTACTACAATGGACAGCTTTTCCATTAAGAGCTATCCTTTGCGATGTCCTCCCGTCACTGGACTTCCAGGTTTAGGCACCGGGAGTCCATCTGCCAGGGCTGTCTATTTGTATGGGCTCAATGGGAAGATGCCCAAAGGCCCCAGGGGCATAAAGGCCCCATGCTGATAGCTGAAGGTTCCCTTTTTTCAGGGGTACCAGATTTTTGAAAATCGGCTTTGGTGAACCGGAGATGTCTTACTTCAAAGCAGTGGTCCCCATCCAAGTCTGTTAATTGCTCTGCCCAGACAGATAACTCGAGTTCTATCTGACTTAGCATTTTTCAGAGGCTATACTCCAAAAAAAATGGGACATTACCCTTTCAGGGGGCAATTGCAGCTTGTCTCTTCTGTGCCCAGAACCAGAGATATCAGCCTTCCAGAGCTGGTCCCTGCTCCAGCTACACACTCCTGGTATACACTTTTATACAGGGTCTATCCAGAAAGTAATGAGACTGATTTTTTCATGCCACGCAGAACAGACGCATGGCGGTGCTGTAGGGCAGGACTGGTGGAGGAGTGTCTCAGCTACACATTTCCAGTGGCGGCAGTTGCCTATGAGCCTTTACAATGTACAGATCGAGCTGCAAACGAAGTTTCCTTTTTTACCTAGTTCGAGGATCGAGATGGAGCGTACCATCGAGCAACGATATGCGATCAAGTTTTGTATTAAACTCGGGAAATCGAGTACCGAGACACTTGCCATGCTTCAAAAGGCCTTTGGGGAGGAATCCTTGTCCAAGGCGCAAATTTATTGCAAATTTAAATTCTTCAAGGAGGGCAGAGGAGACGTTAAGGACGAACCACGCTCTGGACGAACTTCAACAACCCGAAATTAGCAAAATGTGGACAAGGTGTGCAATGTTTTGAACACTGACCATTGTGTGAGTGTTAGAATGGTAGTAGAAAGGTTGGGACTTCCAAAAACTACTGTACAAGAGATCTTAACAAATGAGTCAGTGATGTGAAAGGTGTGTGCCCGATTGGTTCCCAAGGTTTCCCGCAAACTTTTGGAGCGTGTGCAAAGTGAGCCTAATTTTTTGGGCACACATCAAAGTCACCTCGCCCCAAAAAGGGCTGAATGAGCAAATCAAAGAGCAAATCCATGCTCATTGTCTTTTTCCTGTATTTTAATTGGGGTACTGCTCTGGCTCCTGAACTCAGATCCCCTAGACCCCAGTATCTCCTAAAAGTTGAGACTCTCTAGTTTTTTATTCCATTGAAAGCTAAGAAATCTGTTTCTAGGAACTGGAAATATCTGCAGTAAAGCAAGCTGCCCTCCCACAGGAAAATTATGACTATTAAGCCCACTCCACTATTCACCCCTCCCCTGCATATTAAACACACCCTACCACCCTGGAAGTCATGTACTGCAGAGCCGGATTAAGGGGGGGGCCTTCGGGGGTAAGTACCCCAGGCACCCTTGTCAGAAAAGGGGCCCCCGCCACGCGCCAGAGATCTGATCTCTAATTTAATCTGATCCGAGGCTCTGCACTGCTGGGCATTGTGCTCCAGTCCCCTCCCCACTGGCGCTGCAGAGCTCTCAGCTTACTGAGCGGCGGCTCAGCCACCCAATAGAGGAAGTCAAGCTGCAGCCTGCGGCTCAGTGACTGGCTGAGCACGCAGGCTGGAAGTAGGAAATTCACACCCTGGCAGCGTGTGGGGATTTGTGCTGAGAATGAGAGGAACAGGAACATTCAAGTTTCCACTCTCCTGTTTGTAAGTCAGGTTTTTTTTTCTTTTTAAGTTATGCATCTGAAGTTAGGCTCTGAGTTATGTGTACTGTATATATTTATATATATATTTCCAAAAAGTGGGAGCACTCCCCAGTATTCTATAGCAATAATTTTAATCAGACCATCAATGGTCTGATTAAAATTATTGCTGCAGAAGACTGGTGAGTGCTTCCACTTTTTGGAATTATATATATATAGTGTGTGTGTGTGTGTGTGTGTGTGTGTGTGTGTGTGTGTGTGTGTATATATATATATACATACTATATATATATATATATATATATATAGTCCAAGAGTAGGCACTCTCCAATATTCAATATGCTTAAGGTATATTTAATCCAATACTCACAGGAAGAAATTGCAAAGCATACATAGATGCATGGCAGGCAGGTCAGCAACGTTTCGGTCCGACAGGACCTTTGTCAAGCATTTCAACATTTCTATGCCCATAACAAACAACAAATAAGCAGAGCTATTCGCAACGGAAGTACATACCTGTCACCGGCTACTCCTTATATACCCTTGTGCCGTCCATGTTACCTCGATCCCGGCGTGCGTTCCAGCAATCTCGTGGAACGCAACCGGAAGTGCCTAATATTTTTAGTATATATATATATATATATAGTCTTGGAAGATCCTGCACTCTCATCAAAAGTAATAACGACGGCGGGTGCTCCTAATGACCAGAGAGGCCACCAATATACCACAACAACCACCTAGGTGGAAGGTGCACTCGCGCCCAGAAATTAGTCTCTGAAGTCACTTGTAAATTCAGTATATTTTTATTCGGGTTCACTGTTGATGCCGTATTTCATCGACGTTTCGGTCCTTATGCGGACCTTTATCAAGATTGGCACTTAAATCACCTATACAATCAGAAACAGTTACAATAAATATGTATAAGAACCCAGATTTATTCAACACCAACACCACCAGTGCCTCCCAGGCCCTGAAGACTGTCACAAAAACCAGAAAACGTATTAAAAAGCTGTTTTTTTATATATGTAAAAAAGAGATACTTGGAAATAATCCACGTGTGATGAAAGAGACACCTCCACCATTAGGACTATCTGTTTAGATAGGCAAATGATTACCTGGACGGCAAGCCAGATCACTCAGATGTGTGGAATGGCCTTCAAAGTTGGCAACATGCCTGATCACATAATGAAGTTAAAAAGCCTATAACGTAGGGGAAGCTGCAAGGCGTAGTCACCTATTAGATAAATAACAGAGTAACTACACCATAAGAAAATACACTAACAACGTCATTTTGGAAAAGATCATACCTAGTTACATGTAGAAATAGCTCATGGCAGCTTGTGGGCTCTGTACATGTGTCAGACACTCAGTCTGTAAGGAGGCACAACAGGAAAAAATAATCACCAACCGTAATCATGTGTCAGAAGGGAGCTGCAGGAGAACCATACTCACTGCTCAAGTGTCCAGAGCCAAATGGAAGCTGCATAAAGTTCAGCCTCAGCTGAGCACTATTTAAGGATCAACCACAGGAAGTGCCAATTAAGGAGATTAGTATAAACCCAGTCTCTCATTAACTGATCACCTCTCAGATAACTAACTCAGACCAACTGGGAAAAAAGTAACAGGGTTCACAGGACAGGCAGTGGCTATCGCTAACGCACGGCTACTTAAATGAGTGTATTTTAACGATTTGGAAGGGCAACTGCCGGAGACGCGTCTTTTGCGTTCCACCGACCGGAACACCATGCGTTCCATTCCGCGGAAGTGGCGCTGGCCGGAAGTCTCTGCGTTCCACTCGCGGAAAGAACCGTAATTAGGCTTATCCACTGGCTAATGTTTAAAGGAGGTGTACAACCTAGAGGGGGGTGTTCTCAGAGAATGAACACTCCCCCAGGTGGAATCATCAATGTACAGGTTCACTCATAGCTCACAGGGACTCGGAGGTATACCGGAGGTCTCCTCACGTATAATCCTGGATTAACCTATGTGTAGCCTGTCAATCACCACAGAAGAAAAAGAGTGCAAATGTAAATAATGATCCATAATATGAAATGTCAAAAATGTCAAAAATGACATAAGAGGGCACCAGATCAAATGACCACAACTCACCCTACGCATACAAACTAACATATATCTGATCAACAAAGGCAAATTGAATACTGATGTGAGTGTAATATCTTTATAGTAATACATTGGTATAATGTAGTAAAAGATTTTAAATAATAAAAGGGAATAGTGGGTGGTGTGGTCATTGAAATTGGTGGACCCTCGTGACTAGTATAGGACCTGGGAAGGCTCCGGGAAACAACAGAAAAATATATATAAAAAACATAAGCAAGGACGTATAAATAACTGTCCTTACTTTCTTAATCTATATACATAAAAAGAACATACAAAAATGAAAAAAATAAAACATAGAACATAGAACATATAAAACACAAATCGAAACCCAGCCTGTATGTGCTGATTGTATCACAGTGCCCTATGTCCCTGAAACATACAAAGTGTGTTCCAAGGTATCCAATCAACTATGGCAAAATAAAATTCTAAAGAAAAATATTAAGGGGGTTGGCCTCATTGAGGCCCTTTGGTGACACTGTATTGAGTTTGTGTATCCAAAAGCTTTCCTTCTGTTTAAGTAACAAGGTGCGATCGCCTCCACTAACAGGTGGCGGCACCCAGTCAATCAGCTGACACTTCAGGGCAGATACTTGATGTCTAACTGACAAAAAGTGCCGTGCTACCGGTTTGTCAGAAAAGCCCACATTGAGGGCCGTGTGTATGGATGACCGATGGTTTGCCATCCTGTCGCGAAAGGGACGCGCGGTTAGTCCGACATAACATAACCCACATGGGCACTTTAGAAGGTAGACGACATGATCCAGTCGACAGTGGAGATGATATCTGATAAAGATTTTTTTTTCCCTGTGTGTGGGTGATACAAAAAAGGACCAGTGATCATAGATCTGCACGTTGTGCACCCCCCGCAGGAAAAACTGCCAGGTTTGGCTTGCATAAGCTGGATTTGAGATGTGTTCTGTTCAGGGAAAATCGTGGGTCTCATTAGTAATTGCTTTAGGTTGGCCCCTCGTTTGTATGCAACCATAGGAGCAGGTGTTTTAAGAAAAGGCAAACTGTTGTCGGTGGCTATTATTGGCCAATGTTTCCGTAGGGCCTTTCTGGTTGCACTTGTGGAACCATCATACTGAGTGGAACAAATCATCCGATTGTTACGAATGGGGTTTTTAACCTGTTGTCCATGAAAAATGCTGTTCGCTTTATTGAGACAGCGAGTAAGTACACTGCTAGTGTACCCTCGCTCCAGAAAGCGAGAAGTGATCTCGTTACATTGTTGATCTTTGAGTGCTGCGTTGGAATTGATCCTCATGGCTCTGAGGTACTGGGATATGGGCAATCCTTCTTTGAGGGCTGGGGGATGATGGCTGCTAGCATGCAAGGTCAGATTGCGGTCAGTGGGTTTACGGTACAACGAGGTGTCCAGTCGGTCACCATTTCTGGTGATACTGACATCCAGGAAAGTGATGTTAGTGGCCGATACTGTGTATGTGAACTTGATAGGATTATCCAAAGCATTCAATTGGTTCACCATGTCAAGAAACTCAGACTCGGTGCCCTCCCACAGCAAGAAGACGTCATCAATGTACCGTTTAAAGAAGGCAATCTTGTGCCCATACCTAGGTAACAGGTACGTATGTTCATAGTGCGCCATGAACAGATTAGCGTAGGCGGGGGCCAAATTCGACCCCATCGCGGTTCCGGCGATTTGAAGAAAATAATCATTTTTATACATAAAGTGGTTGCACGTAAGAACCAATGAGGTCAGTTCCAACACAAACTCAGTGGGGTAATCTTTGCAGGGGCTGTTGGAAAGAAATTGACGTATAACATCCAAACCTAAGTGGTGTGGTATAACGGTATAAAGGGACCCCACATCCATAGTGGCCAGAAGAGTGCCTTCACTAAGATGGGTAAATGTCCGTAGATGTGTGAGGAAATCCCCAGTGTCCTTTAAATAGCTATCAGTTTTTAATACCAAAGGCTGTAGGATACTGTCAATAAAGACAGCAATTGGCTGTAACAGAGAGCCTTCCGCGGCAATAATGGGTCTGCCGGGAGGGTGAACTAATGTCTTATGAATTTTGGGCAGAGTGTATAGGATGGGACACCTGGGTGAACTGATGGTCAAATATTTTAATGTGTCTTCACTTATGTAGCCCTGCTCAAAACCTAACTTCAGAAATTGATCGATTTTAGATTTAATTTTAGGAACCGGATTGGTGGTTAATTTCTGATAGGTCATGTCATCTGCTAATTGTCGGTTGATCTCCATGTCATAGTCAGTCCAATCTTGGACGACTATTGCTCCTCCCTTATCCGCCGGGCGGATGACTATATGGGGAGAATCCTTTAAAGTTTTTAATGCTTTCCTCTCGGCTATGGACAGGTTATCAAACATCCTTTTGGGGGGTGAGCTCTCAGAGTCTCTTTGGACTAACCGTAAATAAGTTTTGATGCTGGGATTGGAGGATGGAGGATCGAATGTCGATTTGGGTCTGAATTGAGGTATCTCTTTGTTAGTGGATTTGTTAGCAAAGAACTCCCGCAGACGGAGGGAGCGGCCAAATTTATACTGATCTATAGTTTGTTGGAATGAATTAATTCTGCATGTGGGGACGAAAGATAAACCTCGGGCAAGAAGTTTAGTTTCCGCTGGACTCAGTTCTACGCTAGATAGATTAAAGACATTGTCACCTACTGTCTCCTCCTCCCTCTTCTCTTGGTACCCCCCTCTCCTCGGGTGCGGTCTGTGCCGCTTCTGAGAACCCTGGAACGGGTAGAGGAGGCCTCTCCTCCTCGATCTAAAAAACGAGTGGAGTCGTTGTTCCCTTCGTAATAATCGGTGTCTGAGGTAGAGGCGGAGGAAACAAATTCATGGGCAAAAGGTTGGGCCCTTCGCCTAGTGTATTGTCTATTCTGACGTTCACTAGTATTGTTTCCAAGTAACCAGCGGTATACAGTATGCATTTGGTAGTCGTTAGTTACAGTGGACAATTTTTTTCGTTTAAAAGAAATTAGATCACGTTTATAAGTGTCCACCTGTGTCTGTAGACGTTCGATCCAATTTTGGGTTTTGTCGTTCTGCAGCACGGTGGTGTGAGATTTGATGGTAATATCCACTTCAGTAGATAATTTCTTTAACTCAATGCCAACTTCCTCCACTACCAGGGTCATGAGGTCAAGCGAACATTTGTTCAATACTCCACACCACCGGCTGCAGAAGACAGGGTTGTTTCTACCCAATGTTGGAACGTTAGAAATACGGAAACCCCGGGGGATTTGTTTTCTCCTGAGGTATTCCGACAAAAATTGACCATGTAAAGTCAAATCAACCTCTTTTTGTCTGTGTTTAAGCACTTTGTAAAACAAATCCACAGGGGTTTCGGCTGGTAAGGCCTCAAACTCTAATTTATCGAATAGTAATTTTTCAGTGTCCTCATCCGTAAATGAAACTATACCAGTTTCAGCTTTGGCCAGTAGGCCATCATCCAACAAATATACCCCGCTCTGAGTCATAACACTCTTTAGACTGGAAAACTCAAACAGGTATAGCAATTAGATTAATAACATACTAAACATGACAAACAAAACATGTAAGGTTCCCGGAAATAAAGGTGGTGATCGGTGAGGAAGTCCAATCCGGTATGTTGGATGGGTGTCAGGAAGTAGGAACTGCATATAGTAGTTCGAACAAATGTAGTCTTGGAAGATCCTGCACTCTCATCAAAAGTAATAACGACGGCGGGTGCTCCTAATGACCAGAGAGGCCACCAATATACCACAACAACCACCTAGGTGGAAGGTGCACTCGCGCCCAGAAATTAGTCTCTGAAGTCACTTGTAAATTCAGTATATTTTTATTCGGGTTCACTGTTGATGCCGTATTTCATCGACGTTTCGGTCCTTATGCGGACCTTTATCAAGATTGGCACTTAAATCACCTATACAATCAGAAACAGTTACAATTAATATGTATAAGAACCCAGATTTATTCAACACCAACACCACCAGTGCCTCCCAGGCCCTGAAGACTGTCACAAAAACCAGAAAACGTATTAAAAAGCTGTTTTTTTATATATGTAAAAAAGAGATACTTGGAAATAATCCACGTGTGATGAAAGAGACACCTCCACCATTAGGACTATCTGTTTAGATAGGCAAATGATTACCTGGACGGCAAGCCAGATCACTCAGATGTGTGGAATGGCCTTCAAAGTTGGCAACATGCCTGATCACATAATGAAGTTAAAAAGCCTATAACGTAGGGGAAGCTGCAAGGCGTAGTCACCTATTAGATAAATAACAGAGTAACTACACCATAAGAAAATACACTAACAACGTCATTTTGGAAAAGATCATACCTAGTTACATGTAGAAATATATTTCTACATGTAACTAGGTATGATCTTTTCCAAAATGACGTTGTTAGTGTATTTTCTTATGGTGTAGTTACTCTGTTATTTATCTAATAGGTGACTACGCCTTGCAGCTTCCCCTACGTTATAGGCTTTTTAACTTCATTATGTGATCAGGCATGTTGCCAACTTTGAAGGCCATTCCACACATCTGAGTGATCTGGCTTGCCGTCCAGGTAATCATTTGCCTATCTAAACAGATAGTCCTAATGGTGGAGGAGGTGTCTCTTTCATCACACGTGGATTATTTCCAAGTATCTCTTTTTTACATATATAAAAAAACAGCTTTTTAATACGTTTTCTGGTTTTTGTGACAGTCTTCAGGGCCTGGGAGGCACTGGTGGTGTTGGTGTTGAATAAATCTGGGTTCTTATACATATTAATTGTAACTGTTTCTGATTGTATAGGTGATTTAAGTGCCAATCTTGATAAAGGTCCGCATAAGGACCGAAACGTCGATGAAATACGGCATCAACAGTGAACCCGAATAAAAATATACTGAATTTACAAGTGACTTCAGAGACTAATTTCTGGGCGCGAGTGCACCTTCCACCTAGGTGGTTGTTGTGGTATATTGGTGGCCTCTCTGGTCATTAGGAGCACCCGCCGTCGTTATTACTTTTGATGAGAGTGCAGGATCTTCCAAGACTACATTTGTTCGAACTACTATATGCAGTTCCTACTTCCTGACACCCATCCAACATACCGGATTGGACTTCCTCACCGATCACCACCTTTATTTCCGGGAACCTTACATGTTTTGTTTGTCATGTTTAGTATGTTATTAATCTAATTGCTATACCTGTTTGAGTTTTCCAGTCTAAAGAGTGTTATGACTCAGAGCGGGGTATATTTGTTGGATGATGGCCTACTGGCCAAAGCTGAAACTGGTATAGTTTCATTTACGGATGAGGACACTGAAAAATTACTATTCGATAAATTAGAGTTTGAGGCCTTACCAGCCGAAACCCCTGTGGATTTGTTTTACAAAGTGCTTAAACACAGACAAAAAGAGGTTGATTTGACTTTACATGGTCAATTTTTGTCGGAATACCTCAGGAGAAAACAAATCCCCCGGGGTTTCCGTATTTCTAACGTTCCAACATTGGGTAGAAACAACCCTGTCTTCTGCAGCCGGTGGTGTGGAGTATTGAACAAATGTTCGCTTGACCTCATGACCCTGGTAGTGGAGGAAGTTGGCATTGAGTTAAAGAAATTATCTACTGAAGTGGATATTACCATCAAATCTCACACCACCGTGCTGCAGAACGACAAAACCCAAAATTGGATCGAACGTCTACAGACACAGGTGGACACTTATAAACGTGATCTAATTTCTTTTAAACGAAAAAAATTGTCCACTGTAACTAACGACTACCAAACGCATACTGTATACCGCTGGTTACTTGGAAACAATACTAGTGAACGTCAGAATAGACAATACACTAGGCGAAGGGCCCAACCTTTTGCCCATGAATTTGTTTCCTCCGCCTCTACCTCAGACACCGATTATTACGAAGGGAACAACGACTCCACTCGTTTTTTAGATCGAGGAGGAGAGGCCTCCTCTACCCGTTCCAGGGTTCTCAGAAGCGGCACAGACCGCACCCGAGGAGAGGGGGGTACCAAGAGAAGAGGGAGGAGGAGACAGTAGGTGACAATGTCTTTAATCTATCTAGCGTAGAACTGAGTCCAGCGGAAACTAAACTTCTTGCCCGAGGTTTATCTTTCGTCCCCACATGCAGAATTAATTCATTCCAACAAACTATAGATCAGTATAAATTTGGCCGCTCCCTCCGTCTGCGGGAGTTCTTTGCTAACAAATCCACTAACAAAGAGATACCTCAATTCAGACCCAAATCGACATTCGATCCTCCATCCTCCAATCCCAGCATCAAAACTTATTTACGGTTAGTCCAAAGAGACTCTGAGAGCTCACCCCCCAAAAGGATGTTTGATAACCTGTCCATAGCCGAGAGGAAAGCATTAAAAACTTTAAAGGATTCTCCCCATATAGTCATCCGCCCGGCGGATAAGGGAGGAGCAATAGTCGTCCAAGATTGGACTGACTATGACATGGAGATCAACCGACAATTAGCAGATGACATGACCTATCAGAAATTAACCACCAATCCGGTTCCTAAAATTAAATCTAAAATCGATCAATTTCTGAAGTTAGGTTTTGAGCAGGGCTACATAAGTGAAGACACATTAAAATATTTGACCATCAGTTCACCCAGGTGTCCCATCCTATACACTCTGCCCAAAATTCATAAGACATTAGTTCACCCTCCCGGCAGACCCATTATTGCCGCGGAAGGCTCTCTGTTACAGCCAATTGCTGTCTTTATTGACAGTATCCTACAGCCTTTGGTATTAAAAACTGATAGCTATTTAAAGGACACTGGGGATTTCCTCACACATCTACGGACATTTACCCATCTTAGTGAAGGCACTCTTCTGGCCACTATGGATGTGGGGTCCCTTTATACCGTTATACCACACCACTTAGGTTTGGATGTTATACGTCAATTTCTTTCCAACAGCCCCTGCAAAGATTACCCCACTGAGTTTGTGTTGGAACTGACCTCATTGGTTCTTACGTGCAACCACTTTATGTATAAAAATGATTATTTTCTTCAAATCGCCGGAACCGCGATGGGGTCGAATTTGGCCCCCGCCTACGCTAATCTGTTCATGGCGCACTATGAACATACGTACCTGTTACCTAGGTATGGGCACAAGATTGCCTTCTTTAAACGGTACATTGATGACGTCTTCTTGCTGTGGGAGGGCACCGAGTCTGAGTTTCTTGACATGGTGAACCAATTGAATGCTTTGGATAATCCTATCAAGTTCACATACACAGTATCGGCCACTAACATCACTTTCCTGGATGTCAGTATCACCAGAAATGGTGACCGACTGGACACCTCGTTGTACCGTAAACCCACTGACCGCAATCTGACCTTGCATGCTAGCAGCCATCATCCCCCAGCCCTCAAAGAAGGATTGCCCATATCCCAGTACCTCAGAGCCATGAGGATCAATTCCAACGCAGCACTCAAAGATCAACAATGTAACGAGATCACTTCTCGCTTTCTGGAGCGAGGGTACACTAGCAGTGTACTTACTCGCTGTCTCAATAAAGCGAACAGCATTTTTCATGGACAACAGGTTAAAAACCCCATTCGTAACAATCGGATGATTTGTTCCACTCAGTATGATGGTTCCACAAGTGCAACCAGAAAGGCCCTACGGAAACATTGGCCAATAATAGCCACCGACAACAGTTTGCCTTTTCTTAAAACACCTGCTCCTATGGTTGCATACAAACGAGGGGCCAACCTAAAGCAATTACTAATGAGACCCACGATTTTCCCTGAACAGAACACATCTCAAATCCAGCTTATGCAAGCCAAACCTGGCAGTTTTTCCTGCGGGGGGTGCACAACGTGCAGATCTATGATCACTGGTCCTTTTTTGTATCACCCACACACAGGGAAAAAAATCTTTATCAGATATCATCTCCACTGTCGACTGGATCATGTCGTCTACCTTCTAAAGTGCCCATGTGGGTTATGTTATGTCGGACTAACCGCGCGTCCCTTTCGCGACAGGATGGCAAACCATCGGTCATCCATACACACGGCCCTCAATGTGGGCTTTTCTGACAAACCGGTAGCACGGCACTTTTTGTCAGTTAGACATCAAGTATCTGCCCTGAAGTGTCAGCTGATTGACTGGGTGCCGCCACCTGTTAGTGGAGGCGATCGCACCTTGTTACTTAAACAGAAGGAAAGCTTTTGGATACACAAACTCAATACAGTGTCACCAAAGGGCCTCAATGAGGCCAACCCCCTTAATATTTTTCTTTAGAATTTTATTTTGCCATAGTTGATTGGATACCTTGGAACACACTTTGTATGTTTCAGGGACATAGGGCACTGTGATACAATCAGCACATACAGGCTGGGTTTCGATTTGTGTTTTATATGTTCTATGTTCTATGTTTTATTTTTTTCATTTTTGTATGTTCTTTTTATGTATATAGATTAAGAAAGTAAGGACAGTTATTTATACGTCCTTGCTTATGTTTTTTATATATATTTTTCTGTTGTTTCCCGGAGCCTTCCCAGGTCCTATACTAGTCACGAGGGTCCACCAATTTCAATGACCACACCACCCACTATTCCCTTTTATTATTTAAAATCTTTTACTACATTATACCAATGTATTACTATAAAGATATTACACTCACATCAGTATTCAATTTGCCTTTGTTGATCAGATATATGTTAGTTTGTATGCGTAGGGTGAGTTGTGGTCATTTGATCTGGTGCCCTCTTATGTCATTTTTGACATTTTTGACATTTCATATTATGGATCATTATTTACATTTGCACTCTTTTTCTTCTGTGGTGATTGACAGGCTACACATAGGTTAATCCAGGATTATACGTGAGGAGACCTCCGGTATACCTCCGAGTCCCTGTGAGCTATGAGTGAACCTGTACATTGATGATTCCACCTGGGGGAGTGTTCATTCTCTGAGAACACCCCCCTCTAGGTTGTACACCTCCTTTAAACATTAGCCAGTGGATAAGCCTAATTACGGTTCTTTCCGCGAGTGGAACGCAGAGACTTCCGGCCAGCGCCACTTCCGCGGAATGGAACGCATGGTGTTCCGGTCGGTGGAACGCAAAAGACGCGTCTCCGGCAGTTGCCCTTCCAAATCGTTAAAATACACTCATTTAAGTAGCCGTGCGTTAGCGATAGCCACTGCCTGTCCTGTGAACCCTGTTACTTTTTTCCCAGTTGGTCTGAGTTAGTTATCTGAGAGGTGATCAGTTAATGAGAGACTGGGTTTATACTAATCTCCTTAATTGGCACTTCCTGTGGTTGATCCTTAAATAGTGCTCAGCTGAGGCCGAAACGTCGATGAAATACGGCATCAACAGTGAACCCGAATAAAAATATACTGAATTTACAAGTGACTTCAGAGACTAATTTCTGGGCGCGAGTGCACCTTCCACCTAGGTGGTTGTTGTGGTATATATATATATATATATATATATTAGAGATGAGCGGGTTCGGTTCGTCGAGTTCCAAAACCCCCCGAACTTCACGTGGTTTATACGGGTCCGAGGCAGCCTCGGTTCTTCCCGCCTAAGACGCAAAACCCGAACGGGGGAAAACGTCATCATCCCACTGTCAGATTCTCACGAGATTCGTATTACATATAAAGAACCGCGCGTCGCCACCATTTTCGCTCGTACATTGTTGATTGAGCGGAGAGGATGTGGCTATGTTCTCTGCCTGAAAAGCTCAATATCTGTGCTCAGTGTGCTGCATTGTGGGGACCAGTATATAGTAGTACAGTGCTGCATTGTGGTGACCACCAGTATATAGTAGTACAGTACAGTTGTCCATTGCTGTATCTTGCAGCTCCGTGTCAGACTCAGTTCTATTCTCTGGATCAGTGCTCAATATCTTTGCTGCATTGTGGGGTCCAGTATATAGTAGTACAGTGCTGCAGTGTGGTGACCACCAGTATATAGTAGTACAGAACAGTTGTCCATTGCTGTATCTTGCAGCTCTGTATCAGACAAAAGAAAACCTTTTTGGGAGCACTCTTATTTGAAAATTATAATAATAATGAATCAAAATAATATACAATGAGATGATGTAATAATGAATAATCTAAAACTTAGCATTTATTCTGTTCCTTAAAATATCGACCTGTGCGGTCCGAAGTAATTGACATCTCTATCTTAATTTCTATATAAGAGATAAGAGGGTGAAGATATAGATTAAAATAGTGAGATTGAGCAGCATAGAACTGCTCCACCAGTGTTTTTCAATTGAAAGTATAGGTGATCATCTTGATGATATCCACAGTGCCTGGTATTCCTAAGTGGTCCCCCTTCAAAGTACTAGCCAGGTCTATCCTATCAGCTTCCGAGGTTGAAGATCGGGCTACTTTCAGGATAGTATGGAATAAAGGGATATGTATAAATAAGCATAAATCCCTGATGGTAATCCTTAGCGTGAAGTATGGGAGGAGGGAGGGGGAGCAGAGACAAATACAGCCGTATATGAGCACTAGATGGTGACAGACATCACATTACCGATCGCCGCTCCAAACCAATTTGGATGCCGGCGTTTGTCAGTCTCCTCCGCTGCTTCGGCGCGGCCTGCTTCCGCTTAGCCTCACACACCTCTCACATGCACCGAGGTGCAGCGGCCGCCCGAACCGAAGAGGAGGGGCATGGCCGCACGACGTCCCTTGATGACGTCAGTCCCGACGTACGTTTCACCGCTGGGCTTGTTCACGGGAGCCTCAATCCCACAAGCCCAGCCATGAATTTATAAAGGGATATGTAAATAATCAAATGGTGATTGGAATCAAACCACTTAATCGGATGAAGTCTTTTCAGTTCATATATAGTATACAATCCTAATGATTCCAAAATAATGAATAACATAGCACTAGATTTTAGCTATAAACTTGGTACATAAATCTAAAATTAATCCACCCTAGTTAATTGGTAAATTAGTATAACAGTTAAATTGACAGGTAAATCCAACTTAATTCATGATATAATTAAACCAAAAGGCCAGGAAAGAAAGGTGTTTCCTCATTAGATAAAGCTGACTCTGGTAGAGCAGCAAAACCATATATATACACAGATGTATATAGAAAGGGATTTTGTACAATAAGCATGCATGGATATATATACACAAAGTAAGTGTCAAAGTGAATAGCTCTATAAAGGTACTAAAAGAAAAAGGCTTATATATATATATGTGCATAGATCTGAATCTCCACACATATAGAATCAGCTGTTGTAAATAAATCAATTTCATATTTTAAATGTTTACTTTTTTAATCTGTACATTTTTATATATAATTATTAATTAATTATTGGGGCGCACTTAATAAGTGAACATCATTCCAAAGAGAGATGAATATGACAAAAGCTTTGGAATTTATTCGTAAATTACCTATAAATAAACATCATTCTAAATAGAGATGGTAATAAATAACGTGAAAAATATATATATATGGTGACGTGAAAAAATATATAACGTGAAAAGATGTAAATAAAAAATTACATAATTGGAAATGATGATAATAATACCTAAAGTGTGATAATGTTAGGTTATTAATGTGAAGACTGGAACTATATGTGAGAGTGTGAATGTACCTAGGTGAATGTACAAAAGAAGAGAGGAGAAAGTAAATGGAATGCAATGAAATAAAATAAAATAATAAGAATGAATATAGATGTATAATATATGATTAAATGAAAAGATATAAAATAAAAATAAAGAACTAGTGAAAAAATAAATAAAATAAAATAAAATAAAAATAAAAAGGAACCAGCCCATTATGTGACTGGCAAGAACACATGTACCTACATGGAACTACTGAGTGAGAATACATAAGATGTGTGGATTGTGTGCAAAGAAAAAGTGTACACAGAAAGAGGAGATAATGTGTGGGGGAACTCAGAAATTATTCATATGTCAGTATTTAACAATGTATTGATGGAAAAATTAGTTATATATCCCTCTCAGGACCATAGGAGTCAAAAGAAGTTTACTCGAGAAACACACTATAATTTATGTTCTCATTCAAACCTCTTGGTATCAGAGAATGTAGCTTGAAAATCCACTCTGATTCTTTTTTCTGTAGTCTATTCATTAGATCTCCTCCTCTTAGGCCCATTTTGAGATGTTCCAGGCCAAAGATTCGTAGGTCTTGAGTTCTGCTGTTGTGGGTCTGAAGAAAATGTTTTGCAACAGTAGTCAAGGTCTTGAATTTGGATGCATCTGATCTGGCGTTACGAACATTACCCACATGTTCCAGTGCTCTAACTTTGAGCATACGCGAGGTCATGCCCACATATTTCAGATCGCAGGGACATGTAATGCAGTAGATTTCATTTTCTGTCTTACAATTGAAGTAATCTTTAATCTGTATGGATTGATTATATCTATCCACAATGGTTGTTTGATTATGAATATGAGGGCAGGCCTTGCAGTTCCCACAGGGGTAACTGCCCTGTAACGGTATACGAGATCTAGATGTTTGTGAGAAGTGACTCTTCACCAATTGATCTCTGAGGTTGGGTGCTCGCCGCCAACTCATATTAATCTTATCACCTATGTGTTCGGATAGGTCATCATCCATTAGCAGTATGTGCCAATGATTTTGGAGAATTTGGCTAGCTTCTCCCTCTTCAGCGTACATTTTGCTGTCACAACAGAAAGCAGAAGTGTTTCTTTCTTTCTTCTGCCTTATATTTAAAGTGGAAAATTATTTCCGTATTTAATCTTATTCCACTTTAAAACAGGTTATGGCTCTCCTTTCCAACACTCTCTCATCTGGAAAAGCCTGGGGCCAATTTTTCCAGTGACGCGTAGCAGGCAGAGTACAGACAGCAGAAGTGGGTTCTTTCTTCCTTCATTTATCATCTTTACTATTCAAGGTCGTACTATCCTGAAAGTAGCCCGATCTTCAACCTCGGAAGCTGATAGGATAGGCCTGGCTAGTACTTTGAAGGGGGACCAATTAGGAATACCAGGCACTGTGGATATCATCAAGATGATCACCTATACTTTCAATTGAAAAACACTGGTGGAGCAGTTCTATGCTGCTCACTCTCACTATTTTAATCTATATCGTCACCCTCTTATCTCTTATATAGAAATTAAGATAGAGATGTCAATTACTTCGGACCGCACAGGTCGATATTTTAAGGAACAGAATAAATGCTAAATTTTAGATTATTCATTATCACATCATCTCATTGTATATTATTTTGATTAATTATTATTATAATTTTCAAATAAGAGTGCTCCCAAAAAGGTTTTCTTTTGTCTTTCCTTTCCCTATATATGTGTAATTAACCTTCAAAAGTGTTTGGGAGCACCACCAATAAGTAAAGTGCTATCCAAAGATTTGATTATTAGCACTGTGTATATTGGTTATTTTCAGATTTGTCGACATTTAGGTGTGGCTGTATAGCACACGGCTAGTGCGGAACTGACAAACCATATTACAAGCTCTGTATCAGACTTAGGTTCTGTTCTCCTGATCAGTGCTCGATATCTTTGCTGCATTGTGGGGACCAGTATATAGTAGTACAGTGCTGCATTGTGGTGACAACCAGTATATAGTAGTACAGTACAGTTGTCCATTGCTGTATCTTGCAGCTCCGTGTCAGACTCAGTTCTGTTCTCCTGATCAGTGCTCAATATCTTTGCTGCATTGTGGGGACCAGCATATAGTAGTACAGTGCTGCATTGTGGTAACCACCAGTATATAGTAGTACAGCACAGTTGTCCATTGCTGTATCTTGCAGTTCTGTGTCAGACTCAGTTCTAGTATCCTGATCAGTGCTCAATGGCCCTCATTCCGAGTTGATCGGTCGCAAGGCGAATTTAGCAGAGTTACACACGCTAAGCCGCCGCCTACTGGGAGTGAATCTTAGCTTCTTAAAATTGCGACCGATGTATTCGCAATATTGCGATTACTAACTACTTAGCAGTTTCAGAGTAGCTTCAGACTTACTCTGCCTGTGCGATCAGTTCAGTGCTTGTCGTTCCTGTTTGACGTCACAAACACACCCAGCGTTCGCCCAGGCACTCCCACCGTTTCTCCGGCCACTCCTGCGTTTTTTCCGGAAACGGTAGCGTTTTCAGCCACACGCCCCTGAAACGCCGTGTTTCCGCCCAGTAACACCCATTTCCTGTCAATCACATTACGATCGCCGGAGCGATGAAAAAGCCGTGAGTAAAATTACTTTCTACATAGCAAAGTTACTTGGCGCAGTCGCAGTGCGAACATTGCGCATGCGTACTAAGCGGATTTTCATTGCGATGCGATGAAAAATACCGAGCGAACAACTCGGAATGAGGGCCAATATCTGCTGCATTGTTGTGACCAGTATATAGTAGTACAGTGCTGCATTGTGGCGACCACCAGTATATAGTAGTACAGTACAGTTGTCCATTGCTGTTTCTTGCAGCTCCATGTCAGACTCAGTTCTATTCTCCTGATCAGTGCTCAATATCTTTGCTGCATTGTGGGGACCAGTATATAGTAGTACAGTGCTGCATTGTGGTGACTACCAGTATATAGTAGTACAGTTGTCCATTACTGTATCTTGCAGCTCCGTGTCAGACTCAGTTCTATTCTCCTGATCAGTGCTCAATATCTTTGCTGCATTGTGGGGACCAGTATATAGTAGTACAGTGCTGCATTGTGGTGACCACCAGTATACATATAGTACAGTACAGTTGTCCATCGCTGTATCTTGCAGCTCCGTGTTAGACTCAGTTCTAGTATCCTGATCAGTGCTCAATATCTGCTGCATTGTTGTGAGCAGTATATAGTAGTACAGTGCTGCATTGTGGTGACAACCAGTATATAGTAGTACAGTACAGTTGTCCATTGCTGTATCTTGCAGCTCCGTGTCAGACTCAGTTCTAGTATCCTGATCAGTGCTCAATATCTGCTGCATTGTTGTGACCAGTATATAATAGTACAGTGCTGCATTGTGGTGACCACCAGTATATAGTAGTACAGTACCGTAGGCCATAGCGTTATCTTGCTGCACCGTGTCACTTCTAGTATCCTGATCAGTGCTTAATATCTGTGCTCAGTGTCAGTGCTGCATTGTGGTGACAAGTATACTACAGTACAATAGTCCAGTGCTGTTCTCGCTGCTCAGTGTCAGTTCTCCGTAGTATCATCAGTGATCAATATAATCAGTTCTCAGTATAATCAGTGCGCTGTTAGACGTGCGCCCGTTTTCCGCCATTAGTGCATTGGGATTTAGACAATTGAGGAAGTTATTGTGTCCCCGGTACAAAATCCCATCTAGATTCCACTTCACTAGGCAATAACGAGATTTTACCAATTAATATCAGTGATTTATAATTATTAATTACAGTGATCTTGCCAAATAATTCCAGTGATTTTGTCATTTTCTTCCAGTGATTTGGACCAATAATACCATTGATTAGAACGAATAATTCCTGTGATTTTGTCATTTTCTTCCAGTGATTTGGACCAATAATACCATTGATTAGAGTGAATAATTCCTGTGATATTGAGGTGTTTGTGTCGCTTAGCTTAGCCATCCAGCGACCACAGTGCACCTCTTTTTCTCTTTTCTTTGCATCATGTGCTGTTAGGGAACTATTTTTTTAAGTGCCATCCTGTCTGACGCTTCCGTATATGTCCAGTGGTACTGCCATTTGATATAATTCCCGACATTACTGCCATTTAATTCCAGTGATTTTGTCATTTTCTTCCAGTGATTTGGACCAATAATATCATTGATTAGAACGAATAATTCCTGTGATTTCGTCATTTTCTTCCAGTGATTTGGACCAATAATACCATTGATAAGAACGAATAATTCCTGTGATATTGAGGTGTTTGTGTCGCTTAGCTTAGCCATCCAGTGACCACAGTGCACCTCTTTTTCTTTTTTCTTTGCATCATGTGCTGTTTGGGGACTATTTTTTTAAGTGCCATCCTGCCTGACACTGCAGTGCCACTCCTAGATGGGTCAGGTGTTTGTGCCGGCCACTTGGGTCGCTTAGCTTAGTCATCCAGCATCCTCGGTGCAAATTTTAGGACTAAAAATAATATTGTGAGGTGTGAGGTGTTCAGAATAGACTGGAAATTAATGGAAATTATGGTTATTGAGGTTAATAATACTATGGGATCAAAATTACCCCCAAATTCTATGATTTAAGCTGTTTTTGAGGGGTTTTTGAAAAAAAAACACCCGAATCCAAAACACACCCAAATCTGACAAAAATTTTTAAGGGAGGTTTTGTCAAAACGTGTCTGAATCCAAAACACGGCCGCGGAACCGAATCCAAAACCAAAACACAAAACCCGAAAAATTTCCGGTGCACATCACTAATAAATATATATATATACACACATACATAAATACATACATGTAGGTACGTTACTATTCCATAGAATAAAGGTACTCTCCATTCACAAAAATTCAAATATTCTTTTATTGTTGAATTTGCATGCCTATAGATCAGAAGTAGTATTGCCAATGACAATGACTACTTCTGATCTATAAGCATGTGAATTGAACAATAAAAGAATATTTGAATTTATGTGAATGGAGAGTGCCTTTATCTTATGGAATAGGAATGTACCTATATACATGAGATGCTAAAAGCTGTCTCTAAAAGGACACCCCAATGATGGAATAAGGATGTGAGTGCCAGAACACACCACCTGTTATATATATATATATATATATATATATATATATATACATAGTCACACACACACATACTGGATGCTACCCCAGCAGTTAGAATTGAAAACGTCAGTGTGGACCATGTGTATGCATATATGTATGATATTTGTATGATATATATATTTGTATGTATGGACGTGCGGTGAGCTAAATGGCTCAGGAGGCACTGGCTAACCCCAGAGCCAGATTTACATGCAGTATATGAGCCAAAGGGTATATTTGGGCATTATACACAGGTGCAGCATTAAAAACTCCTGGAAATCTGGTGAGTTTTGATCAGAGATGTGTGGAAAGGATACACAGGTGAGGCACTGCCTCACCTGCCATAGACTTTTTACTCCAGAGTTTGGGATATAAAAATTATTAGAATAATACAAAGAAAATATTTCAAACAAATTATCAGTATTTTTCATATATTTTATTCAGTCAAAACTCTGGTTTAAACGTAAGTATGACAGGAAAGGCTCTGCCTCACCTGCCTCACCCCACCGCACGTCAATACGTGTGTGTGTGTGTGTGTGTGTGTGTGTGTATGTGTGTGTATGGGTTTAGGTCAAGATCCTGGCAGTTGGGATCCCAGCAGTCGAAATTCTGACGCCGGAATCCCAACACTGCTCGGAACTAGAGATGAGCGGGTTCGGTTCCTCGGAATCCGAACCCGCCCGAACTTCATGTTTTTTTTCACGGGTCCGAGCGACTCGGATCTTCCCGCCTTGCTCGGTTAACCCGAGCGCGTCCGAACGTCATCATGACGCTGTCGGATTCTCGCGAGGCTCGGATTCTATCGCGAGACTCGGATTCTATATAAGGAGCCGCGCGTCGCCGCCATTTTCACTCGTGCATTGAGATTGATAGGGAGAGGACGTGTCTGGCGTCCTCTCCATTAGAATAGAGATAGATTAGATAGAGAGAGAGAGATTGTGCAGAGTCGCAGACAGAGTTAGTTTACCACAGTCAGTGACCAGTGCAGTTGCTAGTTAACTTTTATTTAATATAATATATCCGTTCACTTCTCTCTGCTATATCCGTTCTCTGCCTGAAAAAAAAAACGATACACAGCACAGTCAGTCACACAGTGTGACTCAGTCTGTGTGCACTCAGCTCAGCCCAGTGTGCTGCACAGTCATCAATGTATAAATTAAAAGCTTATAATTAATTGTGGGGGAGACTGGGGAGCACTGCAGGTTGTTAGCAGGAGCCAGGAGTACAATTATATTAATTAACAGTGCACACTTTTGCTGCAGGAGTGGTGACCAGTGCCTGACCACCAGTATAGTATTGTTGTATACTACTAATATCTCTTTAAATATCAACCAGTCTATATTAGCAGCAGACACAGTACAGTGCGGTAGTTCACGGCTGTGGCTACCTCTGTGTCGGCACACGGCAGGCAGTCCGTCCGACCAGAATTGTATTATTTATTATTATATACCTACCACCTAACCGTGGTTTTTTTTTCATTCTTTATACCGTCATAGTGTCATCCTAATTGTTACGAGTATACTACTATCTCTTTATCAACCAGTGTACAGTGCGGTAGTTCACGGCTGTGGCTACCTCTGTGTCGGCACACGGCAGGCAGTCCGTCCGACCAGAATTGTATTATTTATTATTATATACCTACCACCTAACCGTGGTTTTTTTTTTCATTCTTTATACCGTCATAGTGTCATCCTAATTGTTACGAGTATACTACTATCTCTTTATCAACCAGTGTACAGTGCGGTAGTTCACGGCTGTGGCTACCTCTGTGTCGGCACACGGCAGGCAGTCCGTCCGACCAGAATTGTATTATTTATTATTATATACCTACCACCTAACCGTGGTTTTTTTTTTCATTCTTTATACCGTCATAGTGTCATCCTAATTGTTACGAGTATACTACTATCTCTTTATCAACCAGTGTACAGTGCGGTAGTTCACGGCTGTGGCTACCTCTGTGTCGGCACACGGCAGGCAGTCCGTCCGACCAGAATTGTATTATTTATTATTATATACCTACCACATAACCGTGGTTTTTTTTTCATTCTTTATACCGTCATAGTGTCATCCTAATTGTTACGAGTATACTACTATCTCTTTATCAACCAGTGTACAGTGCGGTAGTTCACGGCTGTGGCTACCTCTGTGTCGGCACACGGCAGGCAGTCCGTCCGACCAGAATTGTATTATTTATTATTATATACCTACCACCTAACCGTGGTTTTTTTTTCATTCTTTATACCGTCATAGTGTCATCCTAATTGTTACGAGTATACTACTATCTCTTTATCAACCAGTGTACAGTGCGGTAGTTCACGGCTGTGGCTACCTCTGTGTCGGCACACGGCAGGCAGTCCGTCCGACCAGAATTGTATTATTTATTATTATATACCTACCACCTAACCGTGGTTTTTTTTTTCATTCTTTATACCGTCATAGTGTCATCCTAATTGTTACGAGTATACTACTATCTCTTTATCAACCAGTGTACAGTGCGGTAGTTCACGGCTGTGGCTACCTCTGTGTCGGCACACGGCAGGCAGTCCGTCCGACCAGAATTGTATTATTTATTATTATATACCTACCACCTAACCGTGGTTTTTTTTTTCATTCTTTATACCGTCATAGTGTCATCCTAATTGTTACGAGTATACTACTATCTCTTTATCAACCAGTGTACAGTGCGGTAGTTCACGGCTGTGGCTACCTCTGTGTCGGCACACGGCAGGCAGTCCGTCCGACCAGAATTGTATTATTTATTATTATATACCTACCACCTAACCGTGGTTTTTTTTTTCATTCTTTATACCGTCATAGTGTCATCCTAATTGTTACGAGTATACTACTATCTCTTTATCAACCAGTGTACAGTGCGGTAGTTCACGGCTGTGGCTACCTCTGTGTCGGCACACGGCAGGCAGTCCGTCCGACCAGAATTGTATTATTTATTATTATATACCTACCACCTAACCGTGGTTTTTTTTTTCATTCTTTATACCGTCATAGTGTCATCCTAATTGTTACGAGTATACTACTATCTCTTTATCAACCAGTGTACAGTGCGGTAGTTCACGGCTGTGGCTACCTCTGTGTCGGCACACGGCAGGCAGTCCGTCCGACCAGAATTGTATTATTTATTATTATATACCTACCACCTAACCGTGGTTTTTTTTTCATTCTTTATACCGTCATAGTGTCATCCTAATTGTTACGAGTATACTACTATCTCTTTATCAACCAGTGTACAGTGCGGTAGTTCACGGCTGTGGCTACCTCTGTGTCGGCACACGGCAGGCAGTCCGTCCGACCAGAATTGTATTATTTATTATTATATACCTACCACCTAACCGTGGTTTTTTTTTCATTCTTTATACCGTCATAGTGTCATCCTAATTGTTACGAGTATACTACTATCTCTTTATCAACCAGTGTACAGTGCGGTAGTTCACGGCTGTGGCTACCTCTGTGTCGGCACACGGCAGGCAGTCCGTCCGACCAGAATTGTATTATTTATTATTATATACCTACCACCTAACCGTGGTTTTTTTTTTCATTCTTTATACCGTCATAGTGTCATCCTAATTGTTACGAGTATACTACTATCTCTTTATCAACCAGTGTACAGTGCGGTAGTTCACGGCTGTGGCTACCTCTGTGTCGGCACACGGCAGGCAGTCCGTCCGACCAGAATTGTATTATTTATTATTATATACCTACCACCTAACCGTGGTTTTTTTTTTCATTCTTTATACCGTCATAGTGTCATCCTAATTGTTACGAGTATACTACTATCTCTTTATCAACCAGTGTACAGTGCGGTAGTTCACGGCTGTGGCTACCTCTGTGTCGGCACACGGCAGGCAGTCCGTCCGACCAGAATTGTATTATTTATTATTATATACCTACCACCTAACCGTGGTTTTTTTTTTCATTCTTTATACCGTCATAGTGTCATCCTAATTGTTACGAGTATACTACTATCTCTTTATCAACCAGTGTACAGTGCGGTAGTTCACGGCTGTGGCTACCTCTGTGTCGGCACACGGCAGGCAGTCCGTCCGACCAGAATTGTATTATTTATTATTATATACCTACCACCTAACCGTGGTTTTTTTTTCATTCTTTATACCGTCATAGTGTCATCCTAATTGTTACGAGTATACTACTATCTCTTTATCAACCAGTGTACAGTGCGGTAGTTCACGGCTGTGGCTACCTCTGTGTCGGCAGTCGGCAGGCAGTCCGTCCATCCATAATTGTATTATTATTATAATATATACCACCTAACCGTGGTTTTTTTTTCATTCTTTATACCGTCGTCATAGTGTCATACTAGTTGTTACGAGTATACTACTATCTCTTTATCAACCAGTGTACAGTGCGGTAGTTCACGGCTGTGGCTACCTCTGTGTCGGCAGTCGGCAGGCAGTCCGTCCATCCATAATTGTATTATTATTATAATATATACCACCTAACCGTGGTTTTTTTTCCATTCTTTATACCGTCGTCATAGTGTCATACTAGTTGTTACGAGTATACTACTATCTCTTTATCAACCAGTGTACAGTGCGGTAGTTCACGGCTGTGGCTACCTCTGTGTCGGCAGTCGGCAGGCAGTCCGTCCATCCATAATTGTATTATTATTATAATATATACCACCTAACCGTGGTTTTTTTATACCACCTAACCGTGGCAGTCCGTCCATAATTGTATACTAGTATCCAATCCATCCATCTCCATTGTTTACCTGAGGTGCCTTTTAGTTCTGCCTATAAAATATGGAGAACAAAAAAGTTGAGGTTCCAAAATTAGGGAAAGATCAAGATCCACTTCCACCTCGTGCTGAAGCTGCTGCCACTAGTCATGGCCGAGACGATGAAATGCCAGCAACGTCGTCTGCCAAGGCCGATGCCCAATGTCATAGTACAGAGCATGTCAAATCCAAAACACCAAATATCAGAAAAAAAAGGACTCCAAAACCTAAAATAAAATTGTCGGAGGAGAAGCGTAAACTTGCCAATATGCCATTTACCACACGGAGTGGCAAGGAACGGCTGAGGCCCTGGCCTATGTTCATGGCTAGTGGTTCAGCTTCACATGAGGATGGAAGCACTCAGCCTCTCGCTAGAAAACTGAAAAGACTCAAGCTGGCAAAAGCACCGCAAAGAACTGTGCGTTCTTTGAAATCCCAAATCCACAAGGAGAGTCCAATTGTGTCGTTTGCGATGCCTGACCTTCCCAACACTGGACGTGAAGAGCATGCGCCTTCCACTATTTGCATGCCCCCTGCAAGTGCTGGAAGGAGCACCCGCAGTCCAGTTCCTGATAGTCAGATTGAAGATGTCAGTGTTGAAGTACACCAGGATGAGGAGGATATGGGTGTTGCTGGCGCTGGGGAGGAAATTGACCAGGAGGATTCTGATGGTGAGGTGGTTTGTTTAAGTCAGGCACCCGGGGAGACACCTGTTGTCCGTGGGAGGAATATGGCCGTTGACATGCCAGGTGAAAATACCAAAAAAATCAGCTCTTCGGTGTGGAGGTATTTCACCAGAAATGCGGACAACAGGTGTCAAGCCGTGTGTTCCCTTTGTCAAGCTGTAATAAGTAGGGGTAAGGACGTTAACCACCTCGGAACATCCTCCCTTATACGTCACCTGCAGCGCATTCATAATAAGTCAGTGACAAGTTCAAAAACTTTGGGTGACAGCGGAAGCAGTCCACTGACCAGTAAATCCCTTCCTCTTGTAACCAAGCTCACGCAAACCACCCCACCAACTCCCTCAGTGTCAATTTCCTCCTTCCCCAGGAATGCCAATAGTCCTGCAGGCCATGTCACTGGCAAGTCTGACGAGTCCTTTCCTGCCTGGGATTCCTCCGATGCATCCTTGCGTGTAACGCCTACTGCTGCTGGCGCTGCTGTTGTTGCCGCTGGGAGTCGATGGTCATCCCAGAGGGGAAGTCGTAAGCCCACTTGTACTACTTCCAGTAAGCAATTGACTGTTCAACAGTCCTTTGCGAGGAAGATGAAATATCACAGCAGTCATCCTACTGCAAAGCGGATAACTGAGTCCTTGACAACTATGTTGGTGTTAGACGTGCGTCCGGTATCCGCCGTTAGTTCACAGGGAACTAGACAATTTATTGAGGCAGTGTGCCCCCGTTACCAAATACCATCTAGGTTCCACTTCTCTAGGCAGGCGATACCGAGAATGTACACGGACGTCAGAAAAAGACTCACCAGTGTCCTAAAAAATGCAGTTGTACCCAATGTCCACTTAACCACGGACATGTGGACAAGTGGAGCAGGGCAGGGTCAGGACTATATGACTGTGACAGCCCACTGGGTAGATGTATGGACTCCCGCCGCAAGAACAGCAGCGGCGGCACCAGTAGCAGCATCTCGCAAACGCCAACTCTTTCCTAGGCAGGCTACGCTTTGTATCACCGCTTTCCAGAATACGCACACAGCTGAAAACCTCTTACGGCAACTGAGGAAGATCATCGCGGAATGGCTTACCCCAATTGGACTCTCCTGTGGATTTGTGGCATCGGACAACGCCAGCAATATTGTGTGTGCATTAAATATGGGCAAATTCCAGCACGTCCCATGTTTTGCACATACCTTGAATTTGGTGGTGCAGAATTTTTTAAAAAACGACAGGGGCGTGCAAGAGATGCTGTCGGTGGCCAGAAAAATTGCGGGACACTTTCGGCGTACAGGCACCACGTACAGAAGACTGGAGCACCACCAAAAACTACTGAACCTGCCCTGCCATCATCTGAAGCAAGAAGTGGTAACGAGGTGGAATTCAACCCTCTATATGCTTCAGAGGTTGGAGGAGCAGCAAAAGGCCATTCAAGCCTATACAATTGAGCACGATATAGGAGATGGAATGCACCTGTCTCAAGTGCAGTGGAGAATGATTTCAACGTTGTGCAAGGTTCTGATGCCCTTTGAACTTGCCACACGTGAAGTCAGTTCAGACACTGCCAGCCTGAGTCAGGTCATTCCCCTCATCAGGCTTTTGCAGAAGAAGCTGGAGGCATTGAAGAAGGAGCTAACACGGAGCGATTCCGCTAGGCATGTGGGACTTGTGGATGCAGCCCTTAATTCGCTTAACAAGGATTCACGGGTGGTCAATCTGTTGAAATCAGAGCACTACATTTTGGCCACCGTGCTCGATCCTAGATTTAAAGCCTACCTTGGATCTCTCTTTCCGGCAGACACAGGTCTGCTGGGGTTGAAAGACCTGCTGGTGACAAAATTGTCAAGTCAAGCGGAACGCGACCTGTCAACATCTCCTCCTTCACATTCTCCCGCAACTGGGGGTGCGAGGAAAAGGCTCAGAATTCCGAGCCCACCCGCTGGCGGTGATGCAGGGCAGTCTGGAGCGACTGCTGATGCTGACATCTGGTCCGGACTGAAGGACCTGACAACGATTACGGACATGTCGTCTACTGTCACTGCATATGATTCTCTCAACATTGATAGAATGGTGGAGGATTATATGAGTGACCGCATCCAAGTAGGCACGTCACACAGTCCGTACTTATACTGGCAGGAAAAAGAGGCAATTTGGAGGCCCTTGCACAAACTGGCTTTATTCTACCTAAGTTGCCCTCCCACAAGTGTGTACTCCGAAAGAGTGTTTAGTGCCGCCGCTCACCTTGTCAGCAATCGGCGTACGAGGTTACATCCAGAAAATGTGGAGAAGATGATGTTCATTAAAATGAATTATAATCAATTCCTCCGCGGAGACATTGACCAGCAGCAATTGCCTCCACAAAGTACACAGGGAGCTGAGATGGTGGATTCCAGTGGGGACGAATTGATAATCTGTGAGGAGGGGGATGTACACGGTGATATATCGGAGGGTGAAGATGAGGTGGACATCTTGCCTCTGTAGAGCCAGTTTGTGCAAGGAGAGATTAATTGCTTCTTTTTTGGGGGGGGTCCAAACCAACCCGTCATATCAGTCACAGTCGTGTGGCAGACCCTGTCACTGAAATGATGGGTTGGTTAAAGTGTGCATGTCCTGTTTTGTTTATACAACATAAGGGTGGGTGGGAGGGCCCAAGGATAATTCCATCTTGCACCTCTTTTTTCTTTTCTTTTTCTTTGCATCATGTGCTGATTGGGGAGGGTTTTTTGGAAGGGACATCCTGCGTGACACTGCAGTGCCACTCCTAGATGGGCCCGGTGTTTGTGTCGGCCACTAGGGTCGCTAATCTTACTCACACAGTCAGCTACCTCATTGCGCCTCTTTTTTTCTTTGCGTCATGTGCTGTTTGGGGAGGGTTTTTTGGAAGGGACATCCTGCGTGACACTGCAGTGCCACTCCTAGATGGGCCCGGTGTTTGTGTCGGCCACTAGGGTCGCTAATCTTACTCACACAGTCAGCTACCTCATTGCGCCTCTTTTTTTCTTTGCGTCATGTGCTGTTTGGGGAGGGTTTTTTGGAAGGGACATCCTGCGTGACACTGCAGTGCCACTCCTAGATGTGCCCGGTGTTTGTGTCGGCCACTAGGGTCGCTAATCTTACTCACACAGTCAGCTACCTCATTGCGCCTCTTTTTTTCTTTGCGTCATGTGCTGTTTGGGGAGGGTTTTTTGGAAGGGCCATCCTGCGTGACACTGCAGTGCCACTCCTAGATGGGCCCGGTGTTTGTGTCGGCCACTAGGGTCGCTTATCTTACTCACACAGCGACCTCGGTGCAAATTTTAGGACTAAAAATAATATTGTGAGGTGTGATGTGTTCAGAATAGGCTGAAAATGAGTGTAAATTATGTTTTTTGAGGTTAATAATACTTTGGGATCAAAATTACCCCCAAATTCTATGATTTAAGCTGTTTTTTAGGGTTTTTTGAAAAAAACACCCGAATCCAAAACACACCCGAATCCGACAAAAAAAATTCGGTGAGGTTTTGCCAAAACGCGGTCGAACCCAAAACACGGCCGCGGAACCGAACCCAAAACCAAAACACAAAACCCGAAAAATTTCCGGCGCTCATCTCTACTCGGAACCCTGGCCGCTGGAAACCGGAACAAGTGTTTGCCGGGCCATCGGAGAAGTAAGCTCGGGGGGGCGGGTGTTAGGGTTAGGCTGCGTGAAGGAGAAGTTAGGTTTAGGCACCCCCGGGAGGGTTAAGGTTAGGCTGCAGAGGTGGAGGAGGGTTAGATTTATCCTGCGGGAAGGAAGGGTTAGCAGGGAAAATCCTGACATGGGCAAGGTAAGTATACTTACCTTGCCCCTGTCAGGATTTTCATCATTGGGATGCTGCCGGCATACCAGACCCAACATATATATATATATATATATATATATGTATACAGATGGAGCCATGCTCATCTAACCCTAACCCTTTAATATGATTAACTGAGCCAGGGCTGCTGTAATGACGTAATCCCCTGCTGTATTGTTCTCTGTATTGTATTGCAGCTGAGAAAAATAGATGAAAGGCTTAAACTAATAAGACATGGTGCACATAGGCGCAGCAGAGAAGCCAAGGTGAGCGAGGCTCCATCTGTATATAGATATATGAAATAGATAATTTATCCAAACTACCCGAAACTCTGCTAGTTCAAATGTATTATTATTTATTATTTATTACCAGTTATTCATATAGCACACACATATTCCGCAGCGCTTTACAGAGAATATTTGTCCATTCACATCAGTCCCTGCACCAGTGGAGCTTACAGTCTATGTTCCCTACCACCTGTACTAGCACACACATTCACAGTAGGGTTAATTTTGTTGAGAGCCAATTAATTTACCAGTATATTTTTGGATTGTGGGAGGAAACTCACTCAAGTACGGGGAGAATATACAAACTCCACACAGTTAGGGCCATGATTGGAATCAAACCCATGACATCAGTGCTGTGAGGCAGTAATGCTAACCATTACACCATCCGTAAGGCTCATGATACACGCTGATCAAATGATACAGCGTGTATTTTATATATAAGATGAATTGATGGATTTTATTGAGATGCACAATTCCTCTGAAGCACCGGTAAAATTGACCATTACCATGAGTCAAACATCGTTGTCCTTTTTGGATGTTCTCATCACGCTGAATAATGGTATATTGGGCACCACTGTATATACTAAACCTACTGATAGGAACACCTTGCTCCACTATAACAGCTGCCATCCTGTTAGCTTGAAGTTGGGATTACCGTATTCCCAAATGTTAAGAATTTGGAGAATTAACAGCAACCAGATGTCAGCAATTCTTCAACTTGATTTATTAATTGAAGAATTCTTGGCTCGGGGCTATGACCGTGACAATTTGTATAAAACCAAAGATAGAGTGATGAAATTTGATCGGAAGACGTTGATGGATAAATCAAACAAATGTCCCAAGGTGAAGAAATTACCTTGGGTTAATGGTTATAACACGCATTCGGGTGACATCAATCGGATCTCTAAGAATCTTTGGAAAATAGTTAAAACAGATAAGGAACTACCTTTCACCGACGTAGAATTAATGCCCTGTTACACGAGGTCAAAGAATCTGAAGGATTTATTAGTGAAAAACGATATATCAATAATACGTCCAGAGTCTGCTGGTATTTTCTCCAGGGTGGCAAGAGGATGTACACGGTGCTCGTGTACGACATGTAAATACCTCATTCCTGGGGATTCTTTTCTACATCCACACAGTGGAAAAAAATATACCATCAGGAATCATCTAACGTGTAATAGTAGCTATGTGGTGTACCAAATTGTGTGTCCGTGCGAACTTTCATATATTGGAAAAACACAGCGTAAATTCAAGGAGCGCATGGCGTACATCGGTCGTCCATTAAATTAGCCCTGGAAAGTGGAACAAGCGATCAACCCGTTGCTAGACACTTTGTGGAAGCCCGCCATACCTTGGCTGGGCTGAGGTATCGCATAATAGATCATGTTCCGTTAGCAAAACGTGGTGGAGACCGAGGAGCATTATTAATGAAGAAAGAAACAGAATGGATCATCCGTTTGGGGGTTATGGCACCCAAAGGACTTAACGATAAATTGACTCTAGGAACCATGTTATAGGTGTATATTTTGTGCACACATTTAGCCCGAGTTGCACTGGTGTAGTCTTTGTGAGCATTTTTATTAGTGGTTATTTGTAATGACCTGTAGCATTTATCTTATAGACATACCATGGCATTAGCGGGCTCAGTGTGTTTTATTATTCATGATTCTAGAAGTCACCGTTCTCATATGTGCTCATGTGATATAGTTTACTTTATATACATTTTGGTGGGTTTTTGGAGACTTCTTTTCTATACAATGCGGTGTACACTTTCTGGTTACTATGGTGATGGTTGACGTGGATCACGCAGGTGCGTGATGACGTCAGTAAGCAGCGTCCTCGCCAGGACGTCCGTGTTGCGCCGGGTTGAATGGGAGCGTGTTGACGTAATCAACCCGTGACGCCACCGGGAGGTTTCCCGCGCGGAGGAGCTTTCACCTGGTGAGGGGCAGGAATATAAGGTGAGAGATTTGTGTGAATAGTTGTAACCTGATGAAAATCTTTGAATAAGATTGAAACGTTGTTAAGAAGACGTGGTTGTTGTACTTGATTTCTTCTCCTGAGCCCTGAGTGCCGTGCCGTCACCTGCCTGCATCCCAATTTTGTGAGGGCACCGGGTCAAGGTAAACTACTTCCTTGGAGTGCCGGACACATTGCCAAATATAAATATATATATATATATATATTTATTATCACAGAAGATATGCAGCGCCACTTGTGAGATTGATACTTCAGAAATACTCTAGACCATAGGTTCTCAAACTCGGTCCTCAGGACCCCACACAGGGCATGTTTTGCAGGTCTCCTCACAGAATTACAAGTGAAATAATTAATTCCACCTGTGGACCTTTTAAATGTGTCAGTGAGTAATTAATACACCTGTGCACCTGCTGGGTTACCAGCAAATCATGCACTGTGTGGTGTCCTGAGGACCGAGTTTGAGAACCTATGCTCTAGACCATAGGTGTCAAACTCGCGGCCCGTGGGCCGCATGCGGCCCCGGCGCCTACCTTTGCGGCCCGCAGGCTGCGCGCTGACCTGAGAAGGGCTAAAGTGGACTTTTGTTATTTTAACTAAGGCGCCGGTTCCTGAGCCAATCAGAGCTTGCGGACCGGCAGCTGCGGCTCTTGATTGGCTGCCGGACCGCAAGCTTTCATTGTCTCATGAAACGGCACATTAAGCCAATCTTTATTAATGCCCTCATTAGTGATGAGCAGGTTCGGTTCCTCTGAAACCGAACCCACCCGAACTTCACCCATTTTACACGGGTCCGAGGCATACTCGGATTCTCCCGTGTGGCTCGGTTAACCCGAGCGTGCCCGAACGTCATCATCCCGCTGTCGGATTCTCGCGAGATTCGGATTCTATATAAGCAGCCATTTTCACTCGTGCATTGGAAATGTTAGGGAGAGGACGTGGCTGGCGTCCTCTCCGTTTATTGTTGAACTTGATTGATTGTTGTCACAACTGAGGGCCTGAACTGACGGGAGGCAGCCTCAGTTGTAGGAGCTGAGATGTACCGGAACCTGGGAGGTTGTATCAGACCCCTGGACATGTAAGTAACATGAAGAATAACTGCCCGAAGGCGTGACCACGACAACTTGGATAAAAGTCAATGATGTTTATTTATGACAACTCCGCAACACAGCAGCAGTAAAAGAAAACATAAAAGTCAGCAGAGGATAAATACAGTTCCTGGGTACTACAGGGTGGCAAGAGCCACAGGCTCTGGTAGTGTGAGATAGTTCTTATAATCTTCTAGTTGGAAAGTCCTTACCAGGCCCGACTGTAGCAATGGAGAAAGCCCAGGATCGTACCAGCTGGTGTTCCAGGAAAAGCTGGGCTGCTGTAGATAAAACGGCTGCTGTGGATACTGGCTGGAACCAGACTGTAGTTGGCACGGAGAGGATACTGGCTGGAACCAGTTAAATAATAAATGAACTTGAGAGCGATGAAATATGAGATGAAGTTTAAGTTTGAGAGCGGTGAAATTATAATGCCGGTGATAAATGATAATCTGCAGAAAAGGGTACCTGCACTTTAAGAAGAGCTGACCACTGCTGGAAGCTGGATGCTGAAAGCAGGTAGATCTGTAGCTGGAAACAGATGAATCCAAATGGATCGGAGAGTCAGGCTACACCGCAGGTGGAATGCTGGTGCGGGTCTCTATAGTGGAAGTATTGACACAGGAGCTGGAACCTGAAAGACAATCACAGGAGAGAGACAAACTGGAACTAGGTTTGACAACCAAAGCACTGACGCCTTCCTTGCTCAGGCACAACATATTTATACCTGCAGCAAGGAAGGGATTGGCTAGGCAATTATGCAGATTAACAATACTGACAACAGATTGGTGGAAATGATCAGCTGACAGAATCCAAGATGGCTGCGCCCATGCAGACACTTGGAGGGAAGTTTGGTTTGTAATCCATGTGGTATTGAAAACAGTAATGGCGGCGCCGGCCACCGGAGACAGGAGACGCCAGGCTGACAAGTGCACATCCAACCACGCGGACACAGCGGAGGCCGCGGCTGACGTAATCGCCACTCTGACACTCTGCATGCAGAAGCTCAGGGACGGCGGCGGAGGCCGCGGGAGACGCCATGCCAGATGTAATATGGCGTTACTGTGACAGCGTCTCAGAGAGACAGGAGAGGATGCAGGAATGTGAACATCAGGATAACAGATGGGATCCGGTCCTGGAGCGCTGAGCCAGCCTTAGGAGGCATCTTATGGGTAAGAAATGGCGCCCAGATACCCGGATCGTGACAATTGTGCTTTATTGCTTAATTGTGGGGAGGACTGGGGAGCAGCTGTATAATATAGGAGGAGTACAGTGCAGAGTTTTGCTGATCAGTGACCACCAGTTTTATCCGTTCTCTGCCTGAAAAAAACGCTCCTTATCTGTGCTCAGTGTGCTGCATATATCTGTGCTCACACTGCTTAATTGTGGGGACTGGGGGGCAGCTGTATATATAGCAGGAGTACAGTGCAGAGTTTTGCTGACAGTGACCACCAGTATACGTTGTCTGCCTGAAAAACCCTCCATATATGTGCTCAGTGTGCTGCTTTACTGTGGGGACTGGGGACCACCAGTATAATATTATATAGGAGGAGTAGTACAGTGCAGAGTTTTACTGACCAGTGACCACCAGTATACGTTGTCTGCCTGAAAAATACTCCATATCTGTGCTGCATTGTAGACAGTATATAGTAGGAGTACAGTGCATAATTTTGCTGACCACCAGTATATAATATATAGGAGTACGGTACAGAAGGCCACTGCTGTACCTACCTCAGTGTCGTCAAGTATACTATCCATCCATACCTGTGGTGCATTTCATTTTTGCACAGTTTGCTGACCACCATTTTATAATATATAGCAGTACTGTACAGTAGGCCACTGCTGTACCTACCTCTCTGTCGTCAAGTATTCTATCCATCCATACCTGTGGTGCATTTCATTTTTGCACAGTTTGCTGACCACCAGTATATAATATATAGCAGTACGGTACAGTAGGCCACTGCTGTACCTACCTCTGTGTTGTCAAGTATACTATCCATCCATACCTGTGGTGCATTTAATTTTTGCACAGTTTGCTGACCACCAGTGTATAATATATATCAGTACGGTACAATAGGCCACTGCTGTACCTACCTCTGTGTCGTCAAGTATACTATCCATCCATACCTGTGGTGCATTTAATTTTTGCACAGTTTGCTGACCACCAGTATATAATATATAGCATTACGGTACAGTAGGCCACTGCTGTACCTACCTCTGTGTTGTCAAGTATACTATCCATCCATACCTGTGGTGCATTTCAGTTTTGCACAGTTTGCTGACCACCAGTGTGCTGTACGGTACAGTAGGCCACTGCTGTACCTACCTCTGTTGTCAAGTATACTATCCATCCATACCTGTGGTGCATTTCATTTTTGCACAGTTTGCTGACCACCAGTATATAATATATAGCAGTACGATACAGTAGGCCACTGCTATACCTACCTCTGTGTCGTCAAGTATACTATCCATCCATACCTGTGGTGCATTTTATTTTTAAACAGTTTGCTAACCACCAGTATATAATATATAGCATTACGGTACAGTAGGCCACTGCTGTACCTACCTCTGTGTCGTCAAGTATACTATCCATCCATACCTGTGGTGCATTTCATTTTTGCACAGTTTGCTGACCACCAGTATATAATATATAGCAGTACGGTACAGTAGGCCACTGCTGTACCTACCTCTCTGTCGTCAAGTATACTATCCATCCATACCTGTGGTGCATTTCATTTTTGCACAGTTTGCTGACCACCAGTATATAATATATAGCAGTACGGTACAGTAGGCCACTGCTGTACCTACCTCTGTGTTGTCAAGTATACTATCCATCCATACCTGTGGTGCTTTTAATTTTTGCACAGTTTGCTGACCACCAGTGTATAATATATATCAGTACGGTACAGTAGGCCACTGCTGTACCTACCTCTGTGTCGTCAAGTATACTATCCATCCATACCTGTGGTGCATTTAATTTTTGCACAGTTTGCTGACCACCAGTGTATAATATATATCAGTACGGTACAGTAGGCCACTGCTGTACCTACCTCTGTGTCGTCAAGTATACTATCCATCCATACCTGTGGTGCATTTCAGTTTTGCACAGTTTGCTGACCACCAGTATATAATATATAGCAGTACGGTACAGTAGGCCACTGCTCTACCTACCTCTGTGTCGTCAAGTACACTATCCATCCATACCTGTGGTGCATTTCTGTTGTGCACAGTATATATAGTAGTAGGCCATTGCTATTGATACTGGCATATAATTCCACACATTAAAAAATGGAGAACAAAAATGAGGAGGTTAAAATAGGGAAAGATCAAGATCCACTTCCACCTCGTGCTGAAGCTGCTGCCACTAGTCATGGCCGAGACGATGAAATGCCATCAACGTCGTCTGCCAAGGCCGATGCCCAATGTCATAGTAGAGAGCATGTAAAATTCAAAAAACATAAGTTCAGTAAAATGACCCAAATATCAAAATTGAAAGCGTCTGATGAGAAGCGTAAACTTGCCAATATGCCATTTACGACACGGAGTGGCAAGGAACGGCTGAGGCCCTGGCCTATGTTCATGGCTAGTGGTTCAGATTCACATGAGGATGGAAGCACTCATCCTCTAGCTAGAAAAATGAAAAGACTTAAGCTGGCAAAAGCACAGCAAAGAACTGTGCGTTCTTCTAAATCACAAATCCCCAAGGAGAGTCCAATTGTGTCGGTTGCGATACCTGACCTTCCCAACACTGGACGGGAAGAGCTTGCGCCTTCCACCATTTGCACGCCCCCTGCAAGTGCTGGAAGGAGCACCCGCAGTCCAGTTCCTGATAGTCAAATTGAAGATGTCACTGTTGAAGTACACCAGGATGAGGATATGGGTGTTGCTGGCGCTGGGGAGGAAATGGACAAGGAGGATTCTGATGGTGAGGTGGTTTGTTTAAGTCAGGCACCCGGGGAGACACATGTTGTCCGTGGGACGAATATGGCCATTGACATGCCTGGTCAAAATACAAAAAAACTCAGCTCTTCGGTGTGGAATTATTTCAACACAAATGAGGACAACAGGTGTCAAGCCGTGTGTTGCCTTTGTCAAGCTGTAATACGTAGGGGTAAGGACGTTAACCACCTAGAAACATCCTCCCTTAACGTCACCTGGACCGCATTTATCAGAAGTCAGTGACAAGTTCAAAAACTTTGGGTGACAGCAGAAGGAGTCCACTGACAACTAAATCCCTTCCTCTTGTAACCAAGCTCCTACAAACCACACCACCAACTCCCTCAGTGTCAATTTCCTCCTTACCCAGGAAAGCCAATAGTCCTGCAGGGAATCCCAGGCAGACGAGTCCTCTCCTGCCTGGGATTCCTCCGATGCATCCTTGAGTGTAACGCCTACTGCTGCTGGCGCTGCTGTTGTTGCTGCTGGGAGTCGATCGTCATCCCAGAGGGGAAGTCGGAAGACCACTTGTACTACTTCCAGTAAGCAATTGACTGTCCAACAGTCCTTTGCGAGGAAGATGAAATATCACAGCAGTCATCCTGCTGCAAAGCAGATAACTCAGGCCTTGGCAGCCTGGGCAGTGAGAAACGTGGTTCCGGTATCCACCGTTAATTCAGAGGCAACTAGAGACTTGATTGAGGTACTGTGTCCCCGGTACCAAATACCATCTAGGTTCCATTTCTCTAGGCAGGAGATACCGAAAATGTAGTCAGACCTCAGAAAAAGAGTCACCAGTGTCCTAAAAAATGCAGTTGTACCCAATGTCCACTTAACCACGGACATGTGGACAAGTGGAGCAGGGCAGACTCCGGACTATATGACTGTGACAGCCCACTGGGTAGATGTATTGCCTCCCGCAGCAAGAACAGCAGCGGCGGCACCAGTAGCAGCATCTCACAAACGCCAACTCGTTCCTAGGCAGGCTACGCTTTGTATCACCACTTTCCAGAAGAGGCACACAGCTGACAACCTCTTACGGAAACTGAGGAAGATCATCGCAGAATGGCTTACCACAATTGGACTCTCCTGGGGATTTGTGACATCGGACAACGCCACCAATATTGTGCGTGCATTACATCTTGGCAAATTCCAGCATGTCCCATGTTTTGCACATACATTGAATTTGGTGGTGCAGAATTATTTAAAAAACGACAGGGGCGTGCAAGAGATGCTGTCGGTGGCCCGAAGAATTGCGGGCCACTTTCGGCATTCAGAAACCGCGTGCCGAAGACTGGAGCACCACCAAACATTCCTGAACCTGCCCTGCCATCATCTGAAGCAAGAGGTGGTAACGAGGTGGAATTCAACCCTCTATATGCTTCAGAGGATGGAGGAGCAGCAAAAGGCCATTCAAGCCTATACATCTGGCCACGATATAGGCAAAGGAGGGGGAATGCACCTGACTGAAGCGCAGTGGAGAATGATTTCAACGTTGTGCAAGGTTCTGCAACCCTTTGAACTTGCCACACGTGAAGTCAGTTCAGACACTGCCAGCCTGAGTCAGGTCATTCCCCTCATCAGGCTTTTGCAGAAGAAGCTGGAGACATTGAAGGAGGAGCTAAAACAGAGCAATTCCGCTAGGCATGTGGGACTTGTGGATGGAGCCCTTAATTCGCTTAACCAGGATTCACGGGTGGTCAATCTGTTGAAATCAGAGCACTACATTTTGGCCACCGTGCTCGATCCTAGATTTAAAACCTACGTTGTATCTCTCTTTCCAGCAGACACAAGTCTGCAGAGGTTCAAAGACCTGCTGGTGAGAAAATTGTCAAGTCAAGCGGAACGTGACCCGTCAACATCTCCTTCTTCACATTCTCCCGCAACTGGGGGTGCGAGGAAAAGGCTAAGAATTCCGAGCCCACCCGCTGGCGGTGATGCAGGGCAGTCTGGAGCGAGTGCTGACATCTGGTCCGGACTGAAGGACCTGCCAACGATTACTGACATGTCGTCTACTGTCACTGCATATGATTCTCTCACCATTGAAAGAATGGTGGAGGATTTTATGAGTGACCGCATCCAAGTAGGCACGTCAGACAGTCCGTACGTATACTGGCAGGAAAAAGAGGCAATTTGGAGGCCCTTGCACAAACTGGCTTTATTCTACCTAAGTTGCCCTCCCTCCAGTGTGTACTCCGAAAGAGTGTTTAGTGCAACCGCTCACCTTGTCAGCAATCGGCGTACGAGGTTACTTCCAGAAAATGTGGAGAAGATGATGTTCATCAAAATTAATTATAATCAATTCCTCCGTGGAGACATTCACCAGCAGCAATTGCCTCCAGAAAGTACACAGGGACCTGAGATGGTGGATTCCAGTGGGGACGAATTAATAATCTGTGAGGAGGGGGATGTACACAGTGAAAGGGGTGAGGAATCGGAGGATGATGATGAGGTGGACATCTTGCCTCTGTAGAGCCAGTTTGTGCAAGGAGAGATTGATTGCTTCTTTTTTGGTGGGGGCCCAAACCAACCAGTCATTTCAGTCACAGTCGTGTGGCAGACCCTGTTGCTGAAATTATGGGTTCGTTAAAGTGTGCATGTCCTGTTTATACAACATAAGGGTGGGTGGGTGGGAGGGCCCAAGGACAATTCCAACTTGCACCTCTTTTTTCTTTCATTTTTCTTTGCATCATGTGCTGTTTGGGGACAATTTTTTTGAAGTGCCATCCTGCCTGACACTGCAGTGCCACTCCTATATGGGCCAGGTGTTTGTGTCGGCCACTTGTGTCGCTTAGCTTAGTCACACAGCGACCTAGGTGCGCCTCTTTTTTTCTTTGCATCATGTGCTGTTTGGGGACAATTTTTTGAAGTGCCATCCTGCCTGACACTGCAGTGCCACTCCTAGATGGGTCAGGTGTTTGTGTCGGCCACTTGTGTCGCTTAGCTTAGTCACACAGCGACCATGGTGCGCCTCTTTTTTTCTTTGCATCATGTGCTGTTTGGGGACAATTTTTTTGAAGTGCCATCCTGCCTGACACTGCAGTGCCACTCCTAGATGGGCCAGGTGTTTGTGTCGGCCACTTGGGTCGCTTAGCTTAGCCATCCAGCGACCTTGGTGCGCCTCTTTTTTTCTTTGCATCATGTGCTGTTTGGGGACAATTTTTTTGAAGTGCCATCCTGCCTGACACTGCAGTGCCACTCCTAGATGGGCCAGGTGTTTGTGTCGGCCACTTGGGTCGCTTAGCTTAGCCATCCAGCGACCTCGGTGCAAATTTTAGGACTAAAAATAATATTGTGAGGTGTGAGGTGTTCAGAATAGACTGAAAATGAGTGGAAATTATGGTTTCCCCAATTCCCCAAATTCTATGATTTAAGCTGTTTTTGAGGGTTTTTTGTAAAAAAAAACCGAATCCAAAACACACCCGAATCCGACAAAATTTTTTAAGGGAGGTTTTGCCAAAACGCGTCCGAATCCAAAACACGCCCGCGGAACCGAATCCAAAACCAAAACACAAAACCCGAAAAATGTCCGGTGCACATCACTAGCCCTCATACACATAATGTCCCTTACACGTATGCTGCAATTATTAGTGCCCTTATTCACATAATGTCCCTTACACATATGGCGCAAATTATTAGTGCCCTTATACACATGACACACATAGTACCCCTTACACATTTGCCGCACATTATTAATGCATTTATACACATGACACGCATAATGTCCCTTACACATATGCCAAATACTATTGCACAACCAACCCACTCACACACAGCACTCACACGCCCGTTTACACTATGACCTCTGCTTGGATACAGATGTGACCTCATAAGTCTTGCCTCAATGCACCATGCAGCAGGGGATGCCTGGCGTGGGTCAGCTGGCAGCTCTGCTAACGTCGGGCGCCTTTTTTTGATGAAAATGCATCTTATTTGCATTGCTATTTAGTATGTACCTAGGATACACAAGCAGCTTTTGTTGATTAAAATGATATGCGGCATGCCTATATACTGTGTGCAACTGTGGCTGTATCTGCATACGAAATGCTACACACAGAATATAGGCATGCCGCATACCATTTTAATCAGCAAAAGCTGCTGGTGCCCCTAGGCATTGAAAATGCCATAGGTATTTGCTTAGTTTGCCTATGCCTAGGGCCGGCTCTGGGTACGAGCACATCTACCATACATCTTATGTGGAGTTGTGATCTTTGTATAGCATACCAACAGAAGGTATAAACATTATCAATAAAGGCTTACAATACTTAGACCCTGATTTATCAAGCATTGAAAAGTGATAAATTGCACAGTGATAAAGTACCAGACAATCAGTTCCTAATTGCCATGTTATAGGCTGGATTTGAAAAATGGCAGTTAGGAGCTGATTGGTTGGTATTTTATCACCATGCGGTTTATCACTCTCCAAGGCTTGATAACTCTGGGCCAAATGATGATAACAATACTTATAATGATGGTAACAAAAATAAACTTAAATAATACAATTTGTGGCTAGATCACAATTGTGGGTGATCAGATAGTGAGGCATAAGGATATTTTTATACATTACAATCAAACACAGACTGAGTAGATCATTCATTATAAGTCAAAAAGAAGGGTGATCATGGGATATATTTACTTATGTTTAATTTTGAGTTTTTGGTGATTTTGCATTTGATTTGCATTTGATTTTTGTTACAGTCTGCAGTTGGAGGTTTAATTAAGGCAAAATTAAATGTAAAATCGAAATTAAAACCAATTCCCACTCATAATCAAATATCGGCAAAATATCAGTACTTTTACATAAAGGAATATAGAATCCTCTATTTTACTAACATTAGAATTGAAAATCAAACTCAAAACTGAACTTCAAATCCCCAAAATTATAGACTAATAGCAAACAGGCAATGTGAGGTTCTAGAAAACATTCTATTCCCTAAACCTTCATTATGATACCTAAAAGTAAAAATGACGGATGCAAAGCCGATGTTTTTGCAACTGAGTGATTATTAGAAAATTGAACAAGCATATGTTGCACCAGGGCCGTTTCTAGACAATTTGGCTCCCAGTGCGAGATTTAAAAATGCCCCCCCCCCCCCCATTGCTATAAAAAAAATTGCGTCCCCCCCATATAGCTATAAAAAGAAAAAGTATGCGCGCGCCGGTGGCGCGCGCGCTCCCGACAAGGCGTGGCCTCATCTGATATCATCACGCCCACCACAGGGGGGGAAAAATAAAAAGAGTCCCCATTTTACACATTACAGCAGCCAAGTGTCCCCATTTTACACAGTGCGGCAGGCAGGTGTCCCCATTTTACAGAGCGCGGCAGGCAGGTGTCCCCATTTTACACAGTACGCAGGCAGGTATCCCCATTTTACACAGTGCGGCAGGCAGATATCCCCATTTTACACAGCGCGGCAGGCAGGTATCCCCATTTTTCAAAGTGCGGCAGGCAGATATCCCCATTTTACACAGTACGCAGGCAGGTATCCCCATTTTACACAGTGCGGCAGGCAGGTGTCCCCATTTTACACAGTGCGGCAGGCAGGTGTCCCCATTTTACACAGTGCGGCAGGCAGGTGTCCCCATTTTACACAGTGCGGCAGGCAGGTGTCCCCATTTTACACAGTGAGGCAGGCAGGTGTCCCCATTTTACACAGTGAGGCAGGTGTCCCCATTTTACACAGAGAGGCAGGTGTCCCCATTTTACACAGCGAGGCAGGTGTCCCCATTTTACACAGTGCGGCAGGCAGGCGCCCATTTTACACAGTGCGGCAGGCAGGTGTCCCCATTTTACACAGTGCGGCAGACAGGTGTCCCCATTTTACACAGTGCGGCAGACAGGTGTCCCCATTTTACACAGTGCGGCAGGCAGGTGCCCCCATTTTACACAGTGCGGCAGGCAGGTGTCCACATTTTACACAGTGAGGCAGGTGTCCCCATTTTACACAGTGCGGCAGGCAGGCCCCCATTTTACACAGCGTGGCAGGCAGGCCCCCATTTTACACAGCGTGGCAGGCAGGTGTCCCCATTTTACACAGTGCAGCAGGCAGGTATCCCCAGTGTGGCAGGCAGGTATCCCCAGTGTGGCAGGCAGGTGTCAAGTGGTGGGGGGGGAGGAAGGGGGAGAGAGAGAGATATACTTACATGTTCCGCTCTTCGGATCCCGCCGCCGGACGTCCCTCGCGCCGGCCGCCGCCGCCTCCTTCCAGGCTTCTCTCCTCCCTCTCCCCGAGCGCTCCTGCTCGGGGGCGGGGCTTCGTGGAATGACGCGTTTGCGTCATGACGTCACGACGCAAACGCGTCATTTCGCGAAACTCCGCCCCCTCGAGCAGGAGCGCTCGGGGAGAGGGAGGAGAGGGGAAATAACACTTAAAGTGCCGCGGCGGGCGCCCCGTGCGGTTGCACGGCTCGCCCGCCGCTAGAAACGGCACTGTGTTGCACCAAAGTTTAATAGCGATGCCCCTCGCAACCCTTACCTTTACACAGAGTCATTGACAGTCATCATCGTTTGTGGACGCCGATGGAGGAGTGGTTGCAAAAACACAGGCATGTTGTGGCTATTTTGGGGACATGTTGCTTGGAGCACCTGCAAAGCCATACTCAAACAGTATGCCTCCGGTGTATTTATTCAGGCTGCCATGCTGAGTGACCACTGATTTAAACGAACTACAGATCATAGGCGTTGATTCCGTGGGTGCTCCCGGGCCCGAGCACCCACGGACATCGAGGAGCACCAACGGAACCAGCCACCCAGTAAAGCTGGTCCCCGCCATGGATTGAGTCGCGCTGGGGGCTGTGGAAAGGCTTCTGTACATTGCAGTGTAAAAAGACCCATCAAAAATGGCCGCTGCTAAGGAGGAGACAGACGCTAGAAGTCACGTTTGACCTATAGCGCTTGTCTCCCCGGCGGCAGGCATATTAAGTTTTATTTTAAACTGCAATGTACGGAAGCCCTTCCGCAGCCCCCAGCGTGTCTCAATCCACTGCGGGGGCTTAGCACATGCAGAGGGGGGGGGGGAGCAAAATGTTTGTTTGTGAGCTCCTGAAAGCCTGGCGGTAGCACACCTCACCTGGCTACAGCACCAGTATGGGGCATACCATCAGGGCATCACATATGTAAGTATGGTTATATGTATGTTTTTGTATGTATGTATGTATGTATGTACCAGGGAAGTGTAGTGAGCTAAATAGCTCAGGAGGCACTGGCTAGAACCAGAGCCAGATTTGCATGCAATTTTTGAGCCAAAGCGTACATCTGTACGCAGTATAAACTCCTGAAAATTTGGTGAGATTTGATCAGAGATGTGCGGAAACGTTAGCCAGGTGAGGCACTGCCTCACCTGCCATAGACTTTTTACTCCAGAGTTTTGGCTATAAAAATGATTAGAATAATGCAAAGAAGATATTTCAAACATATTCTTTGTATTTTTCATATACTTTATACAGTCAAAACTCTGGTACAAACATTAGTATGACAGGTAAGGCTCTGCCTCACCCCACCACACGTCACTGGTATGTACAGTATATGCTCTATGTGTGTGTATATGTAGGGGTGTCTGTGCTCTATGTGTGTGTGTTCTATGTGTATGTGTTATATGTGTGCCTTTGTGTTTGTGTTCTATGTGTGTGTATATGTAGGTGTGTGTGTTCTATGTGTTTGTGTGTGTTATATGTCTGTCTTTGTGTATGTTTGTATGTGTTCTATGTGTGTGTACATGTATGTGTGAGTTTGAGTGTGTACATTTATTTGTTTTCTATGCAACGTGTATGAAACTCACCCACCACCCCTCCCCTACAAAACCTGCATTTACTCCTAACAATCATGTATGGAAACCCCCCCCCCCTCCAGGAAAATCGTGCAATTGCTCCTGTGCTAGCAGCATAGTACACTTAGTGATGCCTGCCCGCCCGCTCCCACCCTTCCATACTTTGCTGGCAATAAGCAGGAGACACCTGGAAACACGCATTAAGCCCCTGGCAACGCACATGAAACCCCTGGCAACGCACATGAAACCCCTGGCAATGCGCAGGAGACCCCTGACAGTGCGCATGAAACCCTTGGTAATATGCTGGAGACCCTAGGCAACGCGCAGGAGCCCACAGCGAGCATGGAACCCAGAGCATGAAACTCCTGACAACAGGCAGGTAATTGAAAAGTAATTAGAAGCCTTACTGTATTGCATCATTTGTAAGGAGCATTATTGTGTGTGGGGCATAAAATGGTGTCAGGTCCATAACTGTGTGTGGCATAATACATAATTGATGTTACAGTGTGTGGCATATTGTGTAATGAGCATTACGGTGTGTGGCATAATGTGGAATTGGCGTTACTGTGTGTTGCATAATGTGTACTTGGCATTAGTCACTGCCGCTGCCGCCCGTTCATTCCCGCTCCCGCCTAGCACCCACCAGCAAAAACATAAATCGGCACCTACTGTATGCTACAGATTCTTGATGGTGATCTGTGTGTTCGATTTTGAAATGTGACATCCGAACCTGAACACAAAATCACTAGTCAAAATCACACATCATGGAATTCCTTTTTGAAATACATTTCAAAATTGAATCTTAGTAAATGTGTGATGTGATGAGTGAAAAAGTCAATATAAATCAAACTTAAAATTTACACAACATCGAACATTAGCACATATATCTCCATGAGTTTTACTTCAAACACTTATTTAGTTATTAGCGTAAAAAAACAAACCAAAACAAAACAAAACAATGAATGACTCTGTAGAGATAGCAATTTATACACAAATAAGTAAAGTCATTTTACTGTAGGTGCTTAGAAACATAACAATATTACATCCTTTCTATTGTAGAGGATATTTTCCATATAGTGTAATCAATGCAGGGATGTGCGGTGAGGTAAAAGGCTGAGGAGGCACTGGCTAATACCAGAGCCAGATTTACACGCAATATTTGAGCCCAAGGGTTCATGTGGGCATTATACACAGGTGCAGCAGTACATACTGCTGGAAATTGAATGAGGTGTGATCAGAGATGTGTGGAAAAGATAGGCAGTGAGTGGAGGCTCTGCATCTTCACCTGTCACAGACTTTTTACTACAGAGTTTTGACTTTAAAAATGATTAGAATAATATAAAGAAGATATTTCTAATATATTCTTTGTATTTTTCACATACTTTAAATAGTCAAAATCTGGTTTATATGTTGGTAAGACAGGAAAGGCTCTGTCTCACCTGCCTAACCTCACCGCACGCCCCTGGTGTAATGTTCCAATACAAAGCTAGCACTGATGTCCAGTAGAATAATGTTTTTCCACAGGCTGTAGCTCTGCAGTGTCAGAATTTTCTATATAGTGGGGGAGATGTACTAAGCCTGAAAAGTGATAAATATCACTGTGATAAAGCACCAGCCAATCGGCTCCTAACTGCCATGTCACAGGCTGTGTTTGAAAAATGACAGTTAGGAGCCGATTGGCTGGTGCTTTATCACAGTGATATTTATCACTTTTCAAGCTTAGTACATCTGGCCCAGTATGTCCTAAAACAAATACTGCATAGGAGTAAACCCATGAGAAGAAGAGAGGACTAGATAGTGTAATATAGTTTTTATTATAAATATAGACATTACCAGAAGAGTAGAGATGTGCGGCGGGCACTTTTCGTGTTTTGGTTTTGGTTCTAATTCCCCGCTCGTGTTTTGGTTTTGGATTGGTTTTGCCAAAACCACCCTTTCGGGTTTTGGTTTTGGATCTTGATGATTTTTAAAAAAAAAAACATAAAAACGGCTAAAATCACAGAATTTGGGGGTAATTTTGACCCTACGGTATTATTAACCTCAATTACATTCATTTCCACTCTTTTCCAGTCTATTCTGAACACCTCACACATCACAATATTGTTTTTAGGCCAAAAGGATGCACTGAGGTGGCTGTATGACTAAGCTAAGTGACACAAGTGTGCGGCACAAACACCTGGCCCATCTAGGAGTGGCATTGCAGTGGCAGACAGGATGGCAGATTTAAAACTAGGCCCCAAACAGCACATCATGCAAAGAAGAAAAAGAATTGCAATGAGGTTGCTGTATGACTAAGCAAAGCGACCCAAGTGTGCGACACAAACACCTGGCCCATCTAGGAGTGGTACTGCAGTGGCAGACAGGATGGCAGATTTAAAAAAAATAGGCCCCAAACAGCACATCATGCAAAGAAGAAAAAGAATTGCAATGAGGTTGCTGTCTGACTAAGCTAAGTGACACAAGTGTGCGGCACAAAGACCTGGCCCATCTAGGAGTGGCACTGCAATGGCAGACAGGATGGCAGATTTAAAAAATAGGCCCCAAATAGCACATCATGCAAAGATGAAAAAGAGGTGCAATGAGGTAGCTGTATGACTAAAGTAAGCGACACAAACAATTGGCCCATCTAGGAGTGGCACTGCAGTGTCAGACAGGAGTGCAGATGTAAAAAAAGGCCCCAAACAGCACATCATGCAAAGATGATAAAAGAGGTGCAATGAGGTAGCTGTATGACTAAGCTATGTGACACATACAATTGGCCCATCTAGGAGTGGCATTGCAGTGTCAGACAGGATGGCACTTAAAAAAACTAGGCCCCAAACAGCACATCATGCAAAGAAGAAAAAGAGGTGCAATGAGGTAGCTGTATGACTAAGCTAAGCGACACAAGTGTGCGGCACAAACACCCGGCCCATCTAGGAGTGGCACTGCAGTGGCAGACAGGATGACACTTAAAAAAACTAGGTATCAAACAGCACATGATGCAAAGAAGAAAAAGAGGTGCAAGATGGAATTATCATTGGGTGTATATATATATATATATATATATATACATACAGTATATATATACACAGCAGAATCACTGGAATTATATGGCAGTACCACTGGACATATACGACAGGATCACTGGATTTATACGGCAGTACCTGTACCACTAGACATATACGGCAGTACCGCTGGACATATACTGCAGTATCAATGGACATATACGGCAGTATCACTGGACATATACGGCACTATCACTGGACTGGACTTAAACTCCCGTACCACTGGAATTATACGGCAGGATCACTGGAATTATACGCCAGTACCACTGAAATTATACGGCAGGATCACTGGAATTATACGTCAGGATCACTGGATTTATACAGCAGTACCGCAGGACATTTACGGCAGTATCAATGGACATATACAGCAGTATCACTGGACATATACGGCAGTATCACTGGACTGAACTTATACGCCAGTACCACTGGAATTAAACAGCAAGATCACTGGAATTATACGGCAGGATCACTGGATTTATACGGCAGTACTGCTGGACATATATGGCAGTATTAATGGACATATATAGCAGTATCACTGGACGGGTGTAGTATGTGTTGCCGGCGGTCGGGCTCCCGGCGACCAGCATACCGGCTCCAGAATCCCAACCGCCGGCATACCGACAGCTGGGCGAGTGCAAATGAGCTCCTTGCAGGATTGCTGCACTCACCATGCTGTGGGCACGGTGGCGCACTACACGCGCCACGCTATCTATTCTCCCTCCAGGGGTATCGTGGACCCCCAAGAGGGAGAAAAGTTGTCGGTATGCCGGCGGTCGAGATTCCGGCGCCAGTATGGTGGTCGTCGGGAGACCGGCCACCGGCAACATGAAGACCACCCTCACTGGACATATACGGCAGTATCACTGGACTGGACTTATACGCCAGTACTACTGGAATTATACGGCAGGATCACTGGAATTATACGGCTGGATCACTGGAATTATACAGCAGGATCACTGGATTTATACAGCAGTACTGCTGGACATATACGGCAGTATCACTGGACATATACATCAGTATCACTCTACATATACAGCAGCACAGGGACACCACCACTGGACTGATGCAGTTCAACACAGCACCACTGCAATGGACTGGACTTATACAGCAGCACCGAACATATGGCAGCAGAGGACACCACCACTGTGACTGGACTGATGCAACACAAGACACCACCACTGGACTGATGCAGCACAATACAGCACCACTGGACTGGACTTATACAGCAGCACTGGACATATGGCAGCAGAGGACAGAGGACACCACCACTGTGACTGGACTGATGCAGCACAAGACACCACCACTGGACTGATGCAGCACAACACAGCACCACTGGACTGGACTTATACAGCAGCACTGGACATATGGCAGCAGAGGACACCACCACTGTGACAGGACAGATGCAGCACAAGACACTACCACTGAGGACACTGAGGACGGAGACATGTCCTCTCTCTACACTCTCCAATGCCGGAGTGAAAGTGATTGCGACACGTGGCTCCTTATATGGAATCCAAACCCCGCGAGAATCTGACAGCGGGATGATGACATTTTGCCTCGTTCTGGTTTCCTAATCAGGCGGGAAAACCTGAGCCTGACTCGGATCCGAGCTTGTTACGTGAAGTCCGGGGGGGTTCGGTACTCTGAGAACCAAACCCGCTCACCTCTACAGAAAAGCATAAATACATACAGTATAAAAACAAAGTAATAGACAAACAAGATCCTAGCATGCCTACCAAAAAGAGTTTGATATAACAATAACATAATAGATGACCACCAGAGTTGATCAGGCCCAGGTGATGCGCTGCAAATGGACAGCACTCCGATGAGTATACTATAGATGGATCTTGAACACTATCCCACTAGACATCAGTGTTGCATAAGATTGCACCATATGGTCAATACCCTCTCTAGGGATGCAATATTATTATTTTCTAAGTGCCTGCATGACTTTAACTATTTGTGATTTGGCTTAGCTGCATTGTTATAGTATTGGTGATGCTATTAGATAAAGGTGTGTCGGGCTGCTTAACTCAGCACAACTAGGGTATTCTTTCTATTGTCATTCATTAGCAATTTCTACAAATTTGTAAAGATTTAAGCATGTTAGGGCACTGAAGAGAAGGCAATATCTTCATTAATAATAATTCTACTATTGCTCACTGTCTTAAATTCATAGAAACCAACTAATCTACAGTGTATACAGTAGTGATGTGCACCGGACATTTTTCGGGTTTTGTGTTTTGGTTTTGGATTCGGTTCCGCGGCCGTGTTTTGGATTCGGACGCGTTTTGGCAAAACCTCACCGAAAAGTTTTTGTCGGATTCGGGTGTGTCTTGGATTCGGGTTTTTTTTTTAAAAAAACCCTAAAAAACAGCTTAAATCATAGAATTTGGGGGTCATTTTGATTCCATAGTATTATTAACCTCAATAACCATAATTTCCACTCATTTCCAGTCTATTCTGAACACCTCACACCTCACAATATTATTTTTAGTCCTAAAATTTGCACCGAGGTCGCTGGATGGCTAAGCTAAGCGACACAAGTGGCCGACACAAACACCTGGCCCATCTAGGAGTGGCACTGCAGTGTCAGGCATGATGGCACTTCAAAAAAATAGTCCCCAAACAGCACATGATGCAAAGAAAAAAAGAGGCGCACCAAGGTCGCTGTGTGACTAAGCTAAGCGACACAAGTGGTCGACACAAACACCTGGCCCATCTAGGAGTGGCACTGCAGTGTCAGGCAGGATGGCACTTCAAAAAAATTGTCCCCAAACAGCACATGATGCAAAGAAAAAAAGAGGCGCACCAAGGTCGCTGTGTGACTAAGCTAAGCGACACAAGTGGCCGACACAAACACCTGGCCCATCTAGGAGTGGCACTGCTGTGTCAGGCAGGATGGCACTTCAAAAAAATTGTCCCCAAACAGCACATGATGCAAAGAAAAATGAAAGAAAAAAGAGGTGCAAGATGGAATTGTCCTTGGGCCCTCCCACCCACCCTTATGTTGTATAAACAGGACATGCACACTTTAACGAACCCATCATTTCAGCGACAGGGTCTGCCACACGACTGTGACTGAAATGACTGGTTGGTTTGGGCCCCCACCAAAAAAAGAAGCAATCAATCTCTCCTTGCACAAACTGGCTCTACAGAGGCAAGATGTCCACCTCATCATCATCCTCCGATTCCTCACCCCTTTCACTGTGTACATCCCCCTCCTCACAGATTATTAATTCGTCCCCACTGGAATCCACCATCTCAGGTCCCTGTATACTGTGTGGAGGCAATTGCTGCTGGTGAATGTCTCCACGGAGGAATTGATTATAATTAATTTTGATGAACATCATCTTCTCCACATTTTCTGGAAGTAACCTCGTACGCCGATTGCTGACAAGGTGAGCGGCTGCACTAAACACTCTTTAGGAGTACACACTGGAGGGAGGGCAACTTAGGTAGAATAAAGCCAGTTTGTGCAAGGGCCTCCAAATTGCCTCTTTTTCCTGCCAGTATACGTACGGACTGTCTGACGTGCCTACTTGGATGCGGTCACTCATATAATCCTCCACCATTCTTTCAATGGTGAGAGAATCATATGAAGTGACAGTAGACGACATGTCAGTAATCGTTGGCAGGTCCTTCAGTCCGGACCAGATGTCAGCACTCGCTCCAGACTGCCCTGCATCACCGCCAGCGGGTGGGCTCGGAATTCTTAGCCTTTTCCTCGCACCCCCAGTTGCGGGAGAATGTGAAGGAGGAGATGTTGACGGGTCACGTTCCGCTTGACTTGACAATTTTCTCACCAGCAGGTCTTTGAACCTCTGCAGACTTGTGTCTGCCGGAAAGAGAGATACAATGTAGGTTTTAAATCTAGGATCGAGCACGGTGGCCAAAATGTAGTGCTCTGATTTCAACAGATTGACCACCCGTGAATCCTGGTTAAGCGAATTAAGGGCTCCATCCACAAGTCCCACATGCCTAGCGGAATCGCTCTGTTTTAGCTCCTCCTTCAATGTCTCCAGCTTCTTCTGCAAAAGCCTGATGAGGGGAATGACCTGACTTAGGCTGGCAGTGTCTGAACTGACTTCACGTGTGGCAAGTTCAAAGGGTTGCAGAACCTTGCACAACATTGAAATCATTCTCCACTGCTCTTGAGTCAGGTGCATTCCCCCTCCTTTGCCTATATCGTGGCCAGATGTATAGGATTGAATGGCCTTTTGCTGCTCCTCCATCCTCTGAAGCATATAGAGGGTTGAATTCCACCTCGTTACCACCTCTTGCTTCAGATGATGGCAGGGCAGGTTCAGGATTGTTTGGTGGTGCTCCAATCTTCTGTACGCGGTGGCTGAATGCCGAAAGTGGCCCGCAATTCTTCGGGCAACCGACAGCATCTCTTGCACGCCCCTGTCGTTTTTTAAATTATTCTGCACCACCAAATTCAATGTATGTGCAAAACATGGGACGTGCTGGAATTTTCCAAGATGTAATGCACGCACAATATTGCTGGCGTTGTCCGATGTCACAAATCCCCAGGAGAGTCCAATTGGGGTAAGCCATTCTGCGATGATCTTCCTCAGTTTCCGTAAGAGGTTGTCAGCTGTGTGCCTCTTCTGGAAAGCAGTGATACAAAGCGTAGCCTGCCTAGGAACGAGTTGGCGTTTGCGAGATGCTGCTACTGGTGCCGCCGCTGCTGTTCTTGCTGCGGGAGGCAATACATCTACCCAGTGGGCTGTCACAGTCAAATAGTCCTGAGTCTGCCCTGCTTCACTTGTCCACATGTCCGTGGTTAAGTGGACATTGGGTACAGCTGCATTTTTTAGGACACTGGTGACTCTTTTTCTGAGGTCTGTGTACATTTTCGGTATCGCCTGCCTAGAGAAATGGAACCTAGATGGTATTTGGTACCGGGGACACAGTACCTCAATCAAGTCTCTAGTTGCCTCTGAATTAACAATGGATACCGGAACCACGTTTCTCACCGCCCAGGCTGCCAAGGCCTGAGTTATCTGCTTTGCAGCAGGATGACTGCTGTGATATTTCATCTTCCTCGCAAAGGACTGTTGGACAGTCAATTGCTTACTGGAAGTAGTACAAGTGGTCTTCCGACTTCCCCTCTGGGATGACGATCGACTCCCAGCAGCTACAACAGCAGCGCCAGCAGCAGTAGGCATTACACTCAAGGATGCATCGGAGGAATCCCAGGCAGGAGAGGACTCGTCAGACTTGCCAGTGACATGGCCTGCAGGACTATTGGCTTTCCTGGGTAAGGAGGAAATTGACACTGAGGGAGTTGGTGGTGTGGTTTGCAGGAGCTTGGTTACAAGAGGAAGGGATTTAGTTGTCAGTGGACTGCTTCCGCTGTCACCCAAAGTTTTTGAACTTGTCACTGACTTATGATGAATGCACTGCAGGTGACGTATAAGGGAGGATGTTCCGAGGTGGTTAACGTCCTTACCCCTACTTATTACAGCTTGACAAAGGCAACACACGGCTTGACACCTGTTGTCCGCATTTGTGTTGAAATAATTCCACACCGAAGAGCTGATTTTTTTTGTATTTTGACCAGGCATGTCAATGGCCATATTCGTCCCACGGACAACAGGTGTCTCCCCGGGTGCCTGACTTAAACAAACCACCTCACCATCAGAATCCTTCTTGTCAATTTCCTCCCCAGCGCCAGCAACACCCATATCCTCATCCTGGTGTACTTCAACAGTGACATCTTCAATTTGACTATCAGGAACTGGACTGCGGGTGCTCCTTCCAGCACTTGCAGGGGGCGTGCAAATGGTGGAAGGCGCAAGCTCTTCCCGTCCAGTGTTGGGAAGGTCAGGCATCGCAACCGACACAATTGGACTCTCATTGGGGATTTGTAATTTAGAAGAACGCACAGTTCTTTGCTGTGCTTTTGCCAGCTTAAGTCTTTTCATTTTTCTAGCGAGAGGATGAGTGCTTCCATCCTCATGTGAAGCTGAACCACTAGCCATGAACATAGGCCAGGGCCTCAGCCGTTCCTTGCCACTCCGTGTCGTAAATGACATATTAGCAAGTTTATGCTTCTCCTCAGACGCTTTTAATTTTGATTTTTGGGTCATTTTACTGAACTTTTGTTTTTTGGATTTTACATGCTCTCTACTATGACATTGGGCATCGGCCTTGGCAGATGACGTTGATAGCATTTCATCGTCTCGGCCATGACTAGTGGCAGCAGCTTCAGCACGAGGTGGAAGTGGATCTTGATCTTTCCCTATTTTAACCTCCACATTTTTGTTGTCAATATTTTAATGTGTGGAATTATATGCCAGTATCAATAGCAATGGCCTACTACTATATATACTGCGCACAACTAAAATGCACCACAGGTATAGAATGTAGATGGATAGTATACTTAATGACGACACAGAGGTAGGTACAGCAGTGGCCTTCCGTACCGTACTGCTATATATAGTATACTGGTGGTCACTGTGTCAGCAAACTGCAAAACTAAAATGCACCACAGGTATAGAATGTAGATGGATAGTATACTTAATGACGACACAGAGGTAGGTGCAGCAGTGGCCTTCCGTACCGTACTGCTATATATAGTATACTGGTGGTCACTGTGTCAGCAAAACTCTGCACTGTACTCCTCCTATATAATATTATACTGGTGGTCCCCAGTCCCCACAATAAAGCAGCACACTGAGCACAGATATGGAGTGTTTTTCAGGCAGACAACGTATAATGGTGGTCACTGTCAGCAAAACTCTGCACTGTACTCCTCCTATATAATATTAATTATACTGGTGGTCCCCAGTCCCCACATTAAAATAAAGCAGCACACTGAGCACAGATATGGAGTGTTTTTCAGGCAGACAACGTATACTGGTGGTCACTGTCAGCAAAACTCTGCACTGTACTCCTGCTATATAATACAGCTGCTCCTCAGTCCCCACAATTAAGCAGTGTGAGCACAGATATATATGCAGCACACTGAGCACAGATATGGAGCATTTTTTTCAGGCAGAGAACGGATAACTGGTGGTCACTGATCAGCAAAACTCTGCACTGTACTCCTCCTATATTATACAGCTGCTGCTCCCCAGTCCTCCCCACAATGAATTAAGTAATAATGGCCCTCATTCCGAGTTGTTCGCTCGCAAGGCGATTATAGCAGAGTTACACACGCTAAGCCGCCGCCTACTGGGAGTGAATCTAAACATCTTAAATGTGCGACCGATGTATTCGCAATATTGCGATCAAAACCGAGTTAGCAGTTTCTGAGTAACTCCAGACTTACTCTGCCTGTGCGATCAATTCAGTGCTTTTCGGTCCCGGCTGACGTCATAAACACACCCAGCGTTCGCCCAAGCACTCCCACCGTTTCTCCAGACACGCCTGCGTTTTTTCCGGAAACGGTAGCGTTTCCTGCCACACGCCCCTAAAACGCCGTACATCCGCCCAGTAACACCCATTTCCTGTCAATCACAATGCGTTCTCCGGAGCGACGAAAAAGCCGTGAGTAAAATTACTTTCTTCTTAGTAAAGTTACTTGACGCATGCGCAGTGCGAACATTACGCATGCGCACTAAGAGAATTCTCACTGCGATGCGATGAAAAATACCGAGCGAACAACTCGGAATGAGGGCCAATGCACAATCAAATTCAACAATAACGGAGAGGACGCCAGCCATGTCCTCTCCCTAACATTTGCAATGCACGAGTGAAAATGGCGGCGACGCGCGGCTGCTTATATAGAATCCGAATCTCGCGAGAATCCGACAGCGGGATGATGACGTTCGGGCGTGCTCGGGTTACCCGAGCCATACGGGAGAATCCGAGTATGGCTCGGACCCGTGTAAAAAGGGTGAAGTTCAGGGGGGTTCGGTTTCCGAGAAACCGAACCCGCTCATCACTAGTATACAGTAGATTAGTTGGTTTCTAGGAATCCAAGACAGTTGTGTGCAGGTATTCGTAAACTCCATTTGTTAGGTTTTTCATTAGCATGATAATATCTAAGGAAGATGTGGCACTTGATATACCAGCTGTCGGGATCCCAGCCCTCACCATACCAATGCTGGAATCCCAGCCGCCCATATACCAACAAGTATTCTCCCTCTTGGGGTGTCCATGACACCCCGGGAGGGAGAATAAATAGCATGGCATGCGTGGTGCGCTTGCCGTGCATAGCGCGCTACTGTGCTCACAGCATGGCAAGCGCAGTGAGCCCGCAAGGGACTCTTTTGCACTTTCCCCATTGCCGACATTTCGGTGGACGGGATCTCGGCGCCGGTATGCTGAGCGCAGGGATACCAAGTGCCGGGGAAACATACTACACCCCTAAGAAAGGCCTGAGATGATCTTGTGTGGTTTTAATGTAAATGTACATACCTTCTGGTTTACTGTAGCCAGAAGGCAATTAGTAGTGTAGATCAGAGAGAGGAGATTTATAAACAAAGTCACTGTCTAGTGATTGCATATTCATTACTTGGACATTGGATCATAGCAGGGGCAAGCCCTAAGCAGTCTGGTCACCAGGTGTGATCGCTTATAAACTAGATCAAAGATAAAACCATATGTTATCTGTTTTTAAGTAAGAATTATATTTCTGTAACCGCTTCTATACCATAAAAAAATATCAGGTCTATACACAAGTTAAATATCATTCGGAAATCTCTTGGATTTATGGTTTCATAGAAATGAGGTATCTAACCAATCCCACATCATATTGCAGTAGTGTTTGACTCATATTTTAGCTTTAAGAATGGATATTAACATGTATTTACCATTTGTACTGAAGTAAAAAATTAAGTGGACAGTCCTTGGATGGACAATGATTTAAGTTAGTCAGCAGAAACTTAATTATGATATCGATGGGATGGATACACAGGGGGTACATAGCATTATAGTCCTTTGTTCTATGTTCAGATTGAGGGACCAAGTTCTAAATTTTAACCTAATACTTAGATTTCCTTCAATTCCCTCTGGACAGAAAAAGCTGCGTGTCATTCTGTAAGCTTCTACCTTTTTACTTGAAATTGCAACACATGTTTGTCTATGTAACCTGTAACCCTTTTTGTTCTTTATAACCTTTCTGTAACTACAGTATACAGTACTTCTTTTGTGAATAAAGTGTTCAATAAAGTTACATATACGCTCCAAAACCCAGAAGCAGGGAGAGACCAATTAACTGCATGGCAGTCTGTGTAGCTGAGCCTGCTCAATTCTGATAGAATATACACTATAACTGTTATAGATTGCTAGAAGTCTGGGAAGACCAAAGTAACTGCATGGTAGGTTGTGTCCACAAGCCTGCACAATTGTGATAGAGTATTAGAGGACCCGTGGCTCTTTTGTAATTACCACAGGTGGTTCCGGTAAAGTGTATGGCATAATGGGCAGAGAGATAGAATATATAGAGTATTCAGTGGGAATATTATAAACAGCTCTGCCTTCACTGTATCAGAGAATGGGGATCCAAGATGCTCATCATCATTATCAGAAGCTTATATTTCAACCTTTCTGCAAAGTGTATGGCATAATGGGCAGAGAGATAGAATATATAGAGTATTCAGTGGGAATATTATAAACAGCTCTGCCTTCACTGTATCAGAGAATGGGGATCCAAGATGCTCATCATCATTATCAGAAGCTTATATTTCAACCTTTCTGCAAACAATTCCCATGGGAATTTTTTGCAATGGTGTACAAAGGTTTTGCATTGTGGTATAGGTCTGGCAAGAATGATCTTTGTCTAATTTTTCCAAATGAAATAGTTCTTTAAATCTCTAGTACAGATCGAAATATTATATATATATATATATATAAGGGATAACAAAAGCAGGCGGCACTCCAAGGCTGTAGTAAATTTCAAGTGTATTACACAAACAAACTTAATCCAACGTTTCGGGGTCCAAGCGCCCCTTTGTCAAGGTGAACAGTGAATATAAGTGATAAATTTCATACCTTATGTAGACGAAGAAAGCCCGCCAGGTGTCCCGTTCACGCCCGTCCGGCCGCCTGCATCGCGTCCCTCCGTCTGTCTCCGGATGATGACGTCATGGATGGTGCGCCTCCGTGCGTGCGTGGTAGTCAAGGTAACAAGACGCTAGAGGCAGGCCGGGCTGCGGCGTGAAGGGAAGAAAACAGATAGTGTCTTGTTAATTACAGTACAGAATCCCATACCGAAATACTAGTGTGACTGATAGTGTAAATAAAGTGCTCCAATGGAAAAAATGCATAAAATACACTAATACTTCATTAAGGTGATGCCTGCAAAAAAACACACCAGTACTGAAATCATGCATATGGACGTGATTAAGAAAAATAATTAAACCTCAAAAAAAGAGATTTTAAGAATGCAAAAAGAGTATAGTGTCATTGCGGGGGGTGATATGTGGACCTCTGACTGTCCCTTGGGCTCAGACCCTGTAATAAGGGGTGCCCAGTATTTTATATCAGGACCACCACAGTAGGGAACTGAGGCTATGCATATGCAGGGTTGGTTGTAAAGACATCATCATATTTATAACTGGATTAGGTCCTGGCTGATGTGGAATCTCTCAGGCATCCCCTCAATCAAAACAAAAGGAAATACATGATTAATGAAGAAGCAATTTACTATGCTCCAAACTATTTCAATACATGCACTTGTGTGCTGCCTAAGCATTGTGTGCTAGATCCTCTTGTTCAGGACCCTTTTATTTGAAGATGTTCCAGCTCAGTTTTTCGTTCAGTCCATGCGGGCTAACAGTGTTCAACTCAAAAATCCATTTAGTCTCCAGGCGCAAAAGGCGGCTGTCTCTGTCCCCACCCCTAATGTGTTTGGGGACATGATCAATGATCATGTGTCGTAGATCATTCATGGTGTGGTGAGCTGCCGCAAAGTGCCTAGCCACCGGTTGGTCCGACTCCTTACCTGCCAGAGCCTGCTTGATGGCCGAGCGGTGGAGAGCCATCCTCTCTCTCAGAGTTCTGATTGATTTGCCCACATAGTTGAGTCCGCACGGGCATTTAATGAGATACACTATATGGGTCATAGTGCAAGTGAGCACAAAATTGATCCTGTAAGTCCTCTCTCGCCGGGTATTGGTAAAACTGGAGCCTGTAATCATATTTTCACAGGTAGTACACTTAATGCACTTATAGCATCCAGGTGGTCTGCCCAGGAACTTTCCAGGGGTCTGTTTCTGATGCCTCATATCCTGGAACCCAGTGATGTCGGAGTGGACTATCGTATCCTTGATGCTCTTGCCCCTTGAAAAGCACATCATTGGCCTTACCCCTCTAAAGGTTGGTAGTGATTGGTCGGAAGCTATGATTGGCCATAAAGCTCTTGAAGCCCTCTGTACGACCGGGCTGGTGGTGTTAAATCTGGAGATGAAAGGGATAGTTGCCTTTTTTGGACGATCACTGGGATGTAGGAGAGAATCCCTGGGTAACTTCATTACTTCCTGTTTCTGTTGAATCAGTGTTGAGTGGTCATACCCTCGTTCCACAAATTTCGTGATCATCTTATCCAATTCCTTTTCCAATTTGTCACGGTCGCTAACCAGACGTGAAACCCTTATCATCTGCGAACGTGGCAAGCCCTTTTTAAGGGCTTTGGGGTGATGGCTGTTAGCTTTTAGCAGGGTGTTCCGATCTGTGGGTTTGGTATATACCCCAGTGTGTAGGGTCCCATCTTCAATGGTTACCAGCACATCCAAATAGTGTGTTGAATTGGTACTTGTTTGGTAAGTATATTTCACCCCTGATGGTCTGGAGTTAGTGGTGTGCATAAGATGTTCAAACTCTTCCAAGGCCCCTGTCCATAAAAGGAACAGGTCGTCTATGTAACGTGCGAAAAACAGCACATGTTGAAAAATCATTTCGTCCCGGAAAAACACGTTATCTTCCTCCTCAAACATGTAGACGTTGGCGAACGAAGGGGAGACATTGCTCCCCATCGCACAACCCGTCTTCTGACGGTAGAATCTGCCATTGAACAAAAAATAGTTCTTTTCTAGGGTCATCCGAAGAAGATTCATGAATAACGGGATGTCCAGTGAGTCCATATTTTCATTTTTCAAAAAAGACTCCATTGCTGATAGTCCTGCCTCATGTGGAATGTTGGTGTAGAGACTGACTACATCCACCACACACATGAGGGTGCCCTCTGGTACCTGTTGTATCCTCCCTAACCTGTTGAGGAAACTAGTGGTATCTTTAATAAAGTGCTTGTGCTTCGAAATCAGGGGTTGCAGTATACTGTCCAAGAACACTGATACAGGCTGGAAAATCGATTCCCTGGCGGCAATGATGGGTCTGCCAGGTGGGGTGAGTGAATTTTTGTGCAGTTTAGGAACCGTGAAGAACACCGGCACTAGAGGATGTTCCTGGAAAAGTGCCTTGTGCAATTTGGTGGTTAATTTCCCATTGTCTTTGGCTATGTCTAAAGTGCTCTTCAGTGCTTTCTGGTACTGGAGGGTGGGGTCGTGGGATAACTCCTCATATACCTCCGGATCTGATAGTTGATTCCGTATTTCCTCCACATAGTAGTCCAGGTCCAGAACCACCACCCCTCCCCCCTTGTCCGCAGGACGGATGACTATGTCCCTATAGTTGCTCAACTGTTTTAGTGCTGCTTTTTCCGCTTTGGATAAATTATGATGAATGGGGACATTTGTCCCTGCTGTATTGTATTTGTGGACAGAATCGTCCAGTAATCTGGTGAAAGCCTTAATGGAAGCATTGGTGGACGGGGGGTCAAAGGTGGATGCTGACCGTTTATTCAAGAAGTTCTTGTGCACATGATCCAGGCTACTAGGTGCCGGTTCAGTTCCCGGTGAGTTTTGAAAGAACTCTTGGCGTCTGAGTTTCCGGGCATAGTGGTGTAATTCAATGTGCCATCTAAAGTCATTAAAGGTGCTAGTGGGAACAAAAGAAAGGCCCTTTTCCAGAACACTCTGCTCGGCTTCAGATAATGTTCTTTTGGAAAGGTTGTATATCAACGTTTCTTGTTTGCCGACGCGCCTCTGGTTCCGCGTGCATTGGCCGCCCCTGCGGGTGGCCTGCCTCTTCGCCCTTTTTCTGGTTGGGGGGCTGTTGGGGTCCCTAAAGGGATGCTAGGTTCCCTCACAGACCCTTCGGAATCACAGGGGCCGAATTCGCTATCACTGTTGGAAGTGCCGGCCGCGCTCTGTTGCATTTCCCGTCTCTTACGCCAGCTGTGCCTGCTTCTGTAGTTGTATGCGCCCGTAGTTGGTGTATTTTCTCCCATGAGCCATCGGTATACCCGATTGGAGTCGTAATCCTCTTTCACCAAGTGTTGTTTAATCTTCTTGAATTTTACCAGGTCCGTCTTATATCGTTCTACTTGGTGCTGCAACTTGGTTAGCCATTCCTTGTTGGCGTCGCTCTGTAAAGTCGGTTTGTGCACGGTCTCCATGGCTTTTATTTTTTCACGGGTCCCACTGAGCTCCTTGCCAGCTTCTTCCACCACAAGCAACATGAGATCTAAACTACATTTGTTTAGAATCCCTACCCATTTCCTGCAAAATTCCGGGCTGTGCCTGCCTATTGTGGGAACGTTCCTGACCCGAAAGCCTCGGGGGATCATTTTTTGCCTGTGGTATTCCGACAGGGAGATCCCATGCAGCAGGAAATCTATCTCTTTACGTTTTAATTTGAGAAGCTGATGGTATATGTCCTCGATACCTCCAGCCGTGTCATGGAGATCCAGTTGCTCCTTAAACCGGAGCCGTTCCGCGTCATCGTCTGTATAGCTGAAAGACTCTCCCAGCGTGGGGTACATCCCTCTGCAGCCCGGGGAGTCATCCGTGACCACCGCGTCCATGATTCCCTGGTGAAAAAGTGCTGGTGCAAAGTGCAGGTGCAAAAAAGAAAGTGCTGTAGTGCTGTGTGAAGAATGTTCACTCCTGGCCAGAGGAATCACTCATCGAGCAAAGGTATGCTCCAATGTCTGTTTGAGGGTGCCCTGACCCGAGATGGGATATTGAGAGTCTAGCTGCCAATAACACCCAAATGTCATAGGCAAAAAGAAAGGACCGGCACTCCTCTTCCCGGATTCAGTGCTTGGGTGCCCTCCTAGGTAGAACTGGATAAGGGATAACAAAAGCAGGCGGCACTCCAAGGCTGTAGTAAATTTCAAGTGTATTACACAAACAAACTTAATCCAACGTTTCGGGGTCCAAGCGCCCCTTTGTCAAGGTGAACAGTGAATATAAGTGATAAATTTCATACCTTATGTAGACGAAGAAAGCCCGCCAGGTGTCCCGTTCACGCCCGTCCGGCCGCCTGCATCGCGTCCCTCCGTCTGTCTCCGGATGATGACGTCATGGATGGTGCGCCTCCGTGCGTGCATGGTAGTCAAGGTAACAAGACGCTAGAGGCAGGCCGGGCTGCGGCGTGAAGGGAAGAAAACAGATAGTGTCTTGTTAATTACAGTACAGAATCCCATACCGAAATACTAGTGTGACCGATAGTGTAAATAAAGTGCTCCAATGGAAAAAATGCATAAAATACACTAATACTTCATTAAGGTGATGCCTGCAAAAAAACACACCAGTACTGAAATCATGCATATGGACGTGATTAAGTAGAAATAATTAAACCTCAAAAAAAGAGATTTTAAGAATGCAAAAAGAGTATAGTGTCATTGCGGGGGGTGATATGTGGACCTCTGACTGTCCCTTGGGCTCAGACCCTGTAATAAGGGGTGCCCAGTATTTTATATCAGGACCACCACAGTAGGGAACTGAGGCTATGCATATGCAGGGTTGGTTGTAAAGACATCATCATATTTATAACTGGATTAGGTCCTGGCTGATGTGGAATCTCTCAGGCATCCCCTCAATCAAAACAAAAGGAAATACATGATTAATGAAGAAGCAATTTACTATGCTCCAAACTATTTCAATACATGCACTTGTGTGCTGCCTAAGCATTGTGTGCTAGATCCTCTTGTTCAGGACCCTTTTATTTGAAGATGTTCCAGCTCAGTTTTTCGTTCAGTCCATGCGGGCTAACAGTGTTCAACTCAAAAATCCATTTAGTCTCCAGGCGCAAAAGGCGGCTGTCTCTGTCCCCACCCCTAATGTGTTTGGGGACATGATCAATGATCATGTGTCGTAGATCATTCATGGTGTGGTGAGCTGCCGCAAAGTGCCTAGCCACCGGTTGGTCCGACTCCTTACCTGCCAGAGCCTGCTTGATGGCCGAGCGGTGGAGAGCCATCCTCTCTCTCAGAGTTCTGATTGATTTGCCCACATAGTTGAGTCCGCACGGGCATTTAATGAGATACACTATATGGGTCATAGTGCAAGTGAGCACAAAATTGATCCTGTAAGTCCTCTCTCGCTGGGTATTGGTAAAACTGGAGCCTGTAATCATATTTTCACAGGTAGTACACTTAATGCACTTATAGCATCCAGGTGGTCTGCCCAGGAACTTTCCAGGGGTCTGTTTCTGATGCCTCATATCCTGGAACCCAGTGATGTCGGAGTGGACTATCGTATCCTTGATGCTCTTGCCCCTTGAAAAGCACATCATTGGTCTTACCCCTCTAAAGGTTGGTAGTGATTGGTCGGAAGCTATGATTGGCCATAAAGCTCTTGAAGCCCTCTGTACGACCGGGCTGGTGGTGTTAAATCTGGAGATGAAAGGGATAGTTGCCTTTTTTGGACGATCACTGGGATGTAGGAGAGAATCCCTGGGTAACTTCATTACTTCCTGTTTCTGTTGAATCAGTGTTGAGTGGTCATACCCTCGTTCCACAAATTTCGTGATCATCTTATCCAATTCCTTTTCCAATTTGTCACGGTCGCTAACCAGACGTGAAACCCTTATCATCTGCGAACGTGGCAAGCCCTTTTTAAGGGCTTTGGGGTGATGGCTGTTAGCTTTTAGCAGGGTGTTCCGATCTGTGGGTTTGGTATATACCCCAGTGTGTAGGGTCCCATCTTCAATGGTTACCAGCACATCCAAATAGTGTGTTGAATTGGTACTTGTTTGGTAAGTATATTTCACCCCTGATGGTCTGGAGTTAGTGGTGTGCATAAGATGTTCAAACTCTTCCAAGGCCCCTGTCCATAAAAGGAACAGGTCGTCTATGTAACGTGCGAAAAACAGCACATGTTGAAAAATCATTTCGTCCCGGAAAAACGCGTTATCACCTCCTCAAACATGTAGACGTTGGCGAACGAAGGGGAGACATTGCTCCCCATCGCACAACCCGTCTTCTGACGGTAGAATCTGCCATTGAACAAAAAATAGTTCTTTTCTAGGGTCATCCGAAGAAGATTCATGAATAACGGGATGTCCAGTGAGTCCATATTTTCATTTTTCAAAAAAGACTCCATTGCTGATAGTCCTGCCTCATGTGGAATGTTGGTGTAGAGACTGACTACATCCACCACACACATGAGGGTGCCCTCTGGTACCTGTTGTATCCTCCCTAACCTGTTGAGGAAACTAGTGGTATCTTTAATAAAGTGCTTGTGCTTCGAAATCAGGGGTTGCAGTATACTGTCCAAGGAGCTCAGTGGGACCCGTGAAAAAATAAAAGCCATGGAGACCGTGCACAAACCGACTTTACAGAGCGACGCCAACAAGGAATGGCTAACCAAGTTGCAGCACCAAGTAGAACGATATAAGACGGACCTGGTAAAATTCAAGAAGATTAAACAACACTTGGTGAAAGAGGATTACGACTCCAATCGGGTATACCGATGGCTCATGGGAGAAAATACACCAACTACGGGCGCATACAACTACAGAAGCAGGCACAGCTGGCGTAAGAGACGGGAAATGCAACAGAGCGCGGCCGGCACTTCCAACAGTGATAGCGAATTCGGCCCCTGTGATTCCGAAGGGTCTGTGAGGGAACCTAGCATCCCTTTAGGGACCCCAACAGCCCCCCAACCAGAAAAAGGGCGAAGAGGCAGGCCACCCGCAGGGGCGGCCAATGCACACGGAACCAGAGGCGCGTCGGCAAACAAGAAACGTTGATATACAACCTTTCCAAAAGAACATTATCTGAAGCCGAGCAGAGTGTTCTGGAAAAGGGCCTTTCTTTTGTTCCCACTAGCACCTTTAATGACTTTAGATGGCACATTGAATTACACCACTATGCCCGGAAACTCAGACGCCAAGAGTTCTTTCAAAACTCACCGGGAACTGAACCGGCACCTAGTAGCCTGGATCATGTGCACAAGAACTTCTTGAATAAACGGTCAGCATCCACCTTTGACCCCCCGTCCACCAATGCTTCCATTAAGGCTTTCACCAGATTACTGGACGATTCTGTCCACAAATACAATACAGCAGGGACAAATGTCCCCATTCATCATAATTTATCCAAAGCGGAAAAAGCAGCACTAAAACAGTTGAGCAACTATAGGGACATAGTCATCCGTCCTGCGGACAAGGGGGGAGGGGTGGTGGTTCTGGACCTGGACTACTATGTGGAGGAAATACGGAATCAACTATCAGATCCGGAGGTATATGAGGAGTTATCCCACGACCCCACCCTCCAGTACCAGAAAGCACTGAAGAGCACTTTAGACATAGCCAAAGACAATGGGAAATTAACCACCAAATTGCACAAGGCACTTTTCCAGGAACATCCTCTAGTGCCGGTGTTCTTCACGGTTCCTAAACTGCACAAAAATTCACTCACCCCACCTGGCAGACCCATCATTGCCGCCAGGGAATCGATTTTCAAGCCTGTATCAGTGTTCTTGGACAGTATACTGCAACCCCTGATTTCGAAGCACAAGCACTTTATTAAAGATACCACTAGTTTCCTCAACAGGTTAGGGAGGATACAACAGGTACCAGAGGGCACCCTCATGTGTGTGGTGGATGTAGTCAGTCTCTACACCAACATTCCACATGAGGCAGGACTATCAGCAATGGAGTCTTTTTTGAAAAATGAAAATATGGACTCACTGGACATCCCGTTATTCATGAATCTTCTTCGGATGACCCTAGAAAAGAACTATTTTTTGTTCAATGGCAGATTCTACCGTCAGAAGACGGGTTGTGCGATGGGGAGCAATGTCTCCCCTTCGTTCGCCAACGTCTACATGTTTGAGGAGGAAGATAACGTGTTTTTCCGGGACGAAATGATTTTTCAACATGTGCTGTTTTTCGCACGTTACATAGACGACCTGTTCCTTTTATGGACAGGGGCCTTGGAAGAGTTTGAACATCTTATGCACACCACTAACTCCAGACCATCAGGGGTGAAATATACTTACCAAACAAGTACCAATTCAACACACTATTTGGATGTGCTGGTAACCATTGAAGATGGGACCCTACACACTGGGGTATATACCAAACCCACAGATCGGAACACCCTGCTAAAAGCTAACAGCCATCACCCCAAAGCCCTTAAAAAGGGCTTGCCACGTTCGCAGATGATAAGGGTTTCACGTCTGGTTAGCGACCGTGACAAATTGGAAAAGGAATTGGATAAGATGATCACGAAATTTGTGGAACGAGGGTATGACCACTCAACACTGATTCAACAGAAACAGGAAGTAATGAAGTTACCCAGGGATTCTCTCCTACATCCCAGTGATCGTCCAAAAAAGGCAACTATCCCTTTCATCTCCAGATTTAACACCACCAGCCCGGTCGTACAGAGGGCTTCAAGAGCTTTATGGCCAATCATAGCTTCCGACCAATCACTACCAACCTTTAGAGGGGTAAGACCAATGATGTGCTTTTCAAGGGGCAAGAGCATCAAGGATACGATAGTCCACTCCGACATCACTGGGTTCCAGGATATGAGGCATCAGAAACAGACCCCTGGAAAGTTCCTGGGCAGACCACCTGGATGCTATAAGTGCATTAAGTGTACTACCTGTGAAAATATGATTACAGGCTCCAGTTTTACCAATACCCAGCGAGAGAGGACTTACAGGATCAATTTTGTGCTCACTTGCACTATGACCCATATAGTGTATCTCATTAAATGCCCGTGCGGACTCAACTATGTGGGCAAATCAATCAGAACTCTGAGAGAGAGGATGGCTCTCCACCGCTCGGCCATCAAGCAGGCTCTGGCAGGTAAGGAGTCGGACCAACCGGTGGCTAGGCACTTTGCGGCAGCTCACCACACCATGAATGATCTACGACACATGATCATTGATCATGTCCCCAAACACATTAGGGGTGGGGACAGAGACAGCCGCCTTTTGCGCCTGGAGACTAAATGGATTTTTGAGTTGAACACTGTTAGCCCGCATGGACTGAACGAAAAACTGAGCTGGAACATCTTCAAATAAAAGGGTCCTGAACAAGAGGATCTAGCACACAATGCTTAGGCAGCACACAAGTGCATGTATTGAAATAGTTTGGAGCATAGTAAATTGCTTCTTCATTAATCATGTATTTCCTTTTGTTTTGATTGAGGGGATGCCTGAGAGATTCCACATCAGCCAGGACCTAATCCAGTTATAAATATGATGATGTCTTTACAACCAACCCTGCATATGCATAGCCTCAGTTCCCTACTGTGGTGGTCCTGATATAAAATACTGGGCACCCCTTATTACAGGGTCTGAGCCCAAGGGACAGTCAGAGGTCCACATATCACCCCCCGCAATGACACTATACTCTTTTTGCATTCTTAAAATCTCTTTTTTTGAGGTTTAATTATTTTTCTTAATCACGTCCATATGCATGATTTCAGTACTGGTGTGTTTTTTTGCAGGCATCACCTTAATGAAGTATTAGTGTATTTTATGCATTTTTTCCATTGGAGCACTTTATTTACACTATCAGTCACACTAGTATTTCGGTATGGGATTCTGTACTGTAATTAACAAGACACTATCTGTTTTCTTCCCTTCACGCCGCAGCCCGGCCTGCCTCTAGCGTCTTGTTACCTTGACTACCACGCACGCACGGAGGCGCACCATCCATGACGTCATCATCCGGAGACAGACGGAGGGACGCGATGCAGGCGGCCGGACGGGCGTGAACGGGACACCTGGCGGGCTTTCTTCGTCTACATAAGGTATGAAATTTATCACTTATATTCACTGTTCACCTTGACAAAGGGGCGCTTGGACCCCGAAACGTTGGATTAAGTTTGTTTGTGTAATACACTTGAAATTTACTACAGCCTTGGAGTGCCGCCTGCTTTTGTTATCCCTTATCCAGTTCTACCTAGGAGGGCACCCAAGCACTGAATCCGGGAAGAGGAGTGCCGGTCCTTTCTTTTTGCCTATATATATATATATATATATATATATCAGAATGCAGAAAGTGTCACATTAATTACAGTAGGGATTCTCAGAATAAGAAAAGAAGAGAGAGAAGAAAAGCGTATAGTATAAAAGGTCAGATCTACAAAATTAATGCTAATCTACTCTCAAATTAAAAAAAAAATACATTTAGTGTTATCATTACTCACCCAGAACTTCATAACAGTCTCAGCAGCAAAGAAATAGCAGAAAGTGTTTTTGCTGCAGAATAGCATAACCTTTACTGCATTTTTTCCTAAAGTTACAGAAACACTACAGCCAAAACATAAGTAAAAATCCTACCCTAGAGACAAAAATAAGTTACAGTAACGTCAGCCATTTTGCTGAAGCCAAAGTTCCTTCAAACAAAATTGTGACTTAGACTATGGGCCAAGTCTTATAGTTTCATCATTACATACACTTGGAGGCTTCCTTATGTGCTGTCCTACTTCTTGACTCCAAAATTGTCCTTTTTGGGTGGTGTTCTGGTCACCAAGAAACCTTTCTATTATTTCCTTGGTCCTGAGTGGGCTTCGAGAGGTTATAATGTTGCCTCACAGTTGTATATGTTTGATCAGAAAATTCCAATATTATTTAATCAATTAAAATAATTTAGTCAATTAAATACAACATCTCCTAACATAAACAAAAAGGCGATACTGTATGCAATGCAGGAAAATCTTCAAATATGATATACAATTAGAAAACAAAGAAAAACTGACTAATGGGAGCTAGGGATTAAATACATTGGTTTTCAAATTATTGCACATGTTTTTATTAGCTGCTATCATTCAATGCAGTATAGGAATCAGTAAATTAGTCAGCTCTTACCAAATTATTGGTCAGGAAGGAACAGAAGATCACTGGTTACCTTTGCTTGACACCAAATATGGCTCTTAATATTATACTGGAGATATGTATTTCTATCAACCAATTTGTGATATACCGGCAGTTGGATCTGATTCTCATGGATTGCAACTAATACAACAAGGTAATCAGAATCAGCTTTACTGGCCAGTTGTACTCACATACATTTTTTGCGGTACAATGCATTGCCAAGCAGCATAATGAAGGGGGAATACATAGCATAAGAAGGTGGGAAACGTAGCATACATTACAAACATTACACGTATGAGTTCATACTGCACATTGCAACTATACGATAGACTCGACATATTAGACATATTATACATTTTAGACTTTTTGTATATTGTTCAGCTGGTGGATAGCTAGTGGGAAGAAGCTTTTAATGGACCTGGTCGACTTCGCTGGAATGGACCTGCAGCACCCTGTTGTGACCTGGGTGCTGCATATCTGCCATGATTTTCTCTGCTCGCTTCCTAACCCTTGACTGGTATAATTCCTGGATGGGAGGGAGGTCAGCCCCAACAATCTTTTCAGCTGTCCTCACCACCCTTTGCAGCCTCCGTCTGTCACTCTCATTGGCAGCTCCATACCAGACTGTGATCAAGGAATATAGGACCGATTCTACGATCGCTGTGTAGAAGATGAGCAACAGCTTCTGTGGGATGTTGAATTTCCTGAGTTGCCTCAGAAAGAACATCCACTGCTAGGCCTTCTTTATGACAGTGCTTATGTTGGGTCCCCATTTGAGGTCTAAGGAAATTCTTGACCCTAGAAATTTGAAGGAGTCGACCCACGAAACCACGCTGTTGGCTATTACGAGTGGTTGCAGGGCATTGGGTTTCCTTCTGAAGTCCACCACCATCTCAACTGTTTTGAGAGGCTTAGGTCAAGGTTGTTCCTGCTGCACCACTGCATTAGCCGTTTCACTTTGCGTCTGTATACAGATTCATCTTCGTCCTTGATTAAACTGATGATGGTGGTGTCGTCTGCAAGTTTTATAATATTTACTGATTGCTCAGCCTAGGTGCAGTCTTTGGTATATAGAGAGAAGTGCAGGGGAGGGAGGACACATCCTTGAGGGGCCCCCCGTGCTGATCGTGTGCCCACTAGCCGTGAATAACCCGGCTTTCACCACCTGTTTCCATGCTGTCAGGAAGTTGACGATCCTGAAGCATGTTGATTCTGGGACCCCTAAGGAGAGGATTTTGGCTTGCAGGATACTGGGGACAATTGTGTTGAATGCCGAACTGAAGTCGACAAATAGGACCCTCGCATAAGAGCTTGGTCAGTGTAGGTGCTGTAGAATGTAGTGCAGCCCCAAGTTAACTGCATCCTCAACACTCCTGTTCTCTCGGTATGTGAACTGCAAGGGGTCTAGGTGGGTGTTAGTCACTTCTCTCAGGTGGTTCAGCACCAGCCATTCAAACACTTTCATTGCCACAGATGTTAGTGCGATTGGCCTGTAGTAATTTAGGTCTTTTGCAGCTGCGCTCTTTGGAACCGGGATGATTGTTGAACATTTAAAGCAGGAGGGAACCCAGCACATCTCCAGTGAGGTGTTGAAGATCCTGGAGAAGATGGGGGCGAGCTGAACAGCACAGTTCTTTAGGGCAGATGACGATACTCCGTCCTGGCCTGTGGCTTTCCTAGGTTTGATCCTTCTGAACGTTCCTTCTGATAATGGATATTAGGTAATGGATATTAGTGTCACTGTATATATATAAACTTATTGTTTTCATTCTGTACATTAATTTTCTCCAAAAATACTTTAAGTTCAGCTTGTGATCATCCCAAAACAGAAAAATGTCATCAGTATAGCAACAATAAAAAAGTAATACATTTAGAGATCCCAGAATCACTAAATAGAAGGTCCTTTTCCACTTTTAACATGAAAGCATTAGCAAAATTGAGTGCCACACAGGAACCAATTGCACATCCTAAACGTTGGATGTACAATAATCAAAGACAATTTAGTTCCTCTTTAGTGTCAAATCCACAAGTGTCATAAAGAAATCTAAACCCAGGTCATTATATTTTAAATTAGTCAGCAGTTGTCTCATTACTACCAGACCCCTTTGATGTTGAATATTTGTATAAAGACTAAACACTTAAATCGTGCACCAGCGTTAATTTTCTAAATGAAAGTTTTGACTAAAAGTATTCGACTACAGTTTATTTCAGGACTCAAATTAGACTAAAATTAGAACTGAGATCCACTGAGTAAATCTTAACTAAAACAAATCAACAAAAAAAATGATTAAGTCCAAATCTAAATTTTAAATCGTTGTCAAAGGACACTGGTATTAACACTGGAAGTAGAGTTTTAAATTAAATTATATGTTCTAGATATTTGCAGAAAATAAATATGATCTGCATTGAAGAAAATAGGATTGCGTATTACATGTGTTTGTTCTTACAAACTTAAGGCATTAATGTGAATGATATATGGGAGCACTACGGTAAATCAGACTCAGTATGTAAGACATTCTCAGCCTACTGAGCCTAGATTACTAGACACATAGTTAAAGGTACAGTATGCAAACTTCTCAAGGGAATTTTAGAGAAATGTTCTTCAACAAATTACAGTTTCATTAAACCATTTGCAAAAGTTATAACTAAAATATTGACTAAAATTAAACTGAAATTAAATCTGAGATCCACTGACTAAATCTTGACTAAAATGAAGCAAAAGAAAAAGTCTAAAATGTGACCATAAACCAACTACAATTTTAAGTAATCAAGTAATACTAAAACTAAATAGAGAATCCTTGTCAAAATGAACATTGTCATGCACAAACAGTGCTTCGTCTGTAAAGGAGTAAGTTCTTACATTTTCGAAAATAAAAGACATAGTATATTTCAAAGATGTCAGCTCAGCTTGTATCACTAGCAGTGGCTGAAAATCAAGAAACTGTGACACCACATAATATAAAAAGTCTCTGGGCGATATAATTGGCCTGCCAGGTGAGTTTACAGCCAGTCAGATGTAAGTGTCTCTTATTTTTGAGTGATAATACCTCCATCTACAGCTGTCTCCAAAATAGTGCTGTTATCGTAGACTTCTGCTAGATTTTGGATGGCTGAAATTAGCGCATGTTTAGGTCTATTCATTATAGGCATTTGCAATATATTTGGGCCTAGATTTATTAAGCCTTGGAGAGTGATAAATTGCACAGTGATAAAGTACCAACGAGTCATTTTTCAACCACAGCCTGTAACATTGTAATTAGGAGCTGGTTGATTAGTACTTTACCACCTTGCAATTTATCACTCTCCAAGGCTTGATAAATCTGGGCCTTGATGTTTTACTAGTAAACACTTATGAATAGCTTTTATGGCTATTTCATTTGTTCATTCAGCCCAGTAACTGTGGTAATGGTCACTTTGTTTTAGACAGTGCGCCGATGCACGCTATGATATCATCGCGACCACACTGGGCACCATGGGGGTCATTCCGAGTTGATCACACGTAGCAACTTTTTACTTCTTGTGTGATCATCTAGACGCCGCCTATGGGGGAGTGTATTTTAGCATAGCAGGGCTGCGATCGCTTGTGCAGCCCTGCTATGCTAAAAAAGTTTTTTGCAGAACAAGACCAGCCCTGCAGTTACTTACCCTGTGTGATGGATCCAGCGATGAAGGTCCCAGAATTGACATCAGAGAACTGCCCTCCAAACACCTGGACATGCCTGTGTTCGGATCTCCACGCCCAGAAAACAGTGAGTATCCGCCCCGGAATGCCTCCCTGCTGTCAATCTTCTTGCAATCACGCTAGCGATCACTTTCTTCTGGTCATTGCCCGGCAACGGCTGTCACTGGGCAACAACGCTTGTGAGCATTGCGGGTGCCGCGCATGCGCATTTCTGACCCGTTCGCACTGTAGCGATGAACCGAACGGTCGGAATGACCCCCCCTATGTCAGCCTGTGTGAGCACTTTGTGGTGGTATGCATTATAAAAAGGTATGTACCGTATATACTCGAGTATAAGCCGACTTTTTCAGCACATTTTTCTATGCTGAAAAAGCCCCCCTCGGCTTATACTCGAGTCAGCACCCCGCAGCTCCACGGCTGCAGCAGACGCCGTGGGCGGCGTGGGCGTCCGCTGCTGCCAGCTCCAGGGACAGACACTAGAGGTCATTATTGACCTCTAGTGTCTGTGCGGTGCTGCTATGGGAGAGATGTCATGACGTCTCTCCCATAGAGGAGCGGGCGGCCAGACGGATGGAGCAGCAGAAGAAGCGGTCGGGAAGTAGAAGCGTGGCAGTGGTAAGTATTGTTTTTATTATTTTGTGTGTGTGTGTGTTTGTAAGCAGCAACAGGGGGCAAAGAAAGAGGGGGCACAACTACTGAAGGCAAGGAAAGAGGGGGCACAACTACTGGGGGCAAAGAAAGAGGGGGCACAAATACTGGGGGCAAAGCAACAGGGGGGCATGTTTTTATCTGGCACTGTGGGGGGATATCTGTCACTGGGGGAATATGTGGCACTGGGGGCACAGCCCTAGCAACAAGAATTACCCCCTGGCAACAAGCATAACACCTACCGCATGAAACCCCTGACAACGAGCATGACACCATGAGCATGAAAACTCCTGGCACCATGCATTTCCCACCCTAGGCTTATACTCGAGTTAATAATTTTTCCCAGTTTTTTGTGGTAAAATTAGGTGCCTCGGCTTATATTCGGGTCGATTTATACTCGAGTATATACGGTAATTTCATTTTACTATCACCCTATCACTTAGAATTATATACTGGCAATTGCTTTCCCATTAGAATTAAAATAAAGATATGAGACAGTCACCAAGCATATCTGACACACGTTGAATCAAATAAACTAACACACGGGTGCATGAGAAGATGTGATCACACAAAGATTAATTAAAAAAAAATAAAGTTTTTAATATCTTCAGTACTGTATATACAATGTAGATGCTCTATATAGATATCAATGAGGCATGTGACACTGCACTTGGTCCATCATCCATCATGTGTGGGCCCTAAAATTATTTTTGCCCAGGGCCCCTTTTGTAAAAAATCGTCCCACTGGCTTCACATCGGACTAAGGGGGACATGTACTAAGCAGTGATAAAAGTTGAGAAGAGAGCCAGTGGAGAAGTTAACCATGGCAACCAATCAGCTGCTCTGTATACTTTTATAGTATGCAAATTATAAATGTTACGACAATGCTGATTGGTTGCCATGGTCATCTTCTCCACTGGCTCACTTCTCCACTTTTATCACTGCTTAGTACATATCCCCCATACTGTAGAAAATCCTGTACATAATCTCTCATGGTACTCAGATTAAAAGCATCCAGTATATGTTCATGTAGCCTCTTATGTTATCATTGTACTGTATACTCATTTCAGGCTAAAATTATGTCACTGACCGGTTTTTAAGTTACACATACTTATAATTTTTTAGGGTGTTCATTTCAATTCATTAGAATTTCTTTTAATGTATACGATACCCTACCTGTAACACTTGGTTTGAGAACTGTATGCCAGTTGGCCACAATTACACTTGAAATGAAAGTACTTGCTAGAAAAACAGAACCAATAGTCTGCTTTACGGGAGTATCCTATGAGTTGCGAAGAAACATTAGGAGTGAAAAACGTACTTTTTTTGCGATTTTTCCTGACGTATCTCCAATATTTTTGGGGGGCTATCCTATTAGGTTGTCCTCCCTCCAAAAAAATAAATTTTCTGTTGAAAGCACACAGGTCCAGTGAAACCTGTGTGTTTTCACCATCCGAAGCACCATTTTCAAGTGAAAATGGGGCTGCTTCCGGGGATTTGGTTTTGCCTGCCTCAGGCAGTGAGGCAAGTGAAACTAAATCCGATAAGCCTTGGTGCCTGTCATCTTATCAGAGCTAATTGGACAGCCCTTGGTGAGACAATTACCCACAGTAGTTTACCACAGGTAATTGGATACCACACATAGGCCGATATCCTATTATGGGGCACGCAAAGCAGAATCCCAGATAAATGCCAGCTTATGCGGCTAATAGGTCCCAGGGGAATCCTTCAGCTGCGGTAACTCACTGCAGCTAAAAGGATATCAGCCTTAGTTTGTTTTAGTAAATTCACTGTTGGTATTAGATGGTTAATATTAAATACATTTTTCATTTGGAATTTAAAATATTTCATACATTATATACATAAAGATGTTTCTATATATATATATATATATATATATATACACTGCTCAAAAAAATAAAGGGAACGCTAAAATAACACATATCACATCCTAGACCCGAATGAATGAAATATTCTTATTAAATACTTTGTTCTTTACATAGTTGAATGTACTGACGACAAAATCACACAAAAATTATCAATGAAAATCAAATTTATTAACCCATGGAGGTCTGAATTTGGAGCCACCCTCAAAATTAAAGTGGAAAAACACACTACAGGCTGATCCAACTTTGATGTAATGTCCTTAAAACAAGTCAAAATGAGGCTCAGTAGTGTCTTTGGCCTCCTCGTGCCTGTATGACCTCCCTACAATGCCTGGGCATGCTCCTGATGAGGTGGCGGATGGTTTCCTGAGGGATCTCCTCCCAGACCTGGGCTAAAGCATCCGCCAACTCCTGGACAGTCTGCAGTGCAACGTGGCATTGGTGGATGGAGCGAGACATGATGTCCCAGATGTGCTCAATTGGATTCAGGTCTGGGGAACAGGCCCACCAGTCCATAGCATCAATGCCTTCGTCTTGCAGGAACTGCTGACACACTCCAGCCACATGAGGTCTAGCATTGTCTTGCATTAGGAAGAACCCAGGGCCAACCGCACCAGCATATGGTCTCACAAGGGGTCTGAGGATCTCATCTCGGTACCTAATGGCAGTCAGGCTGCCTCTGGCGAGCACATGGCGGGCTGTGCGGCCACCCAAAGAAATGCCACCCCACACCATTCTGACCCACTGCCAAACCGGTCATGCTGGAGGATGTTGCAGGCAGCAGAACGTTCTCCTTGGCGTCTCCAGACTCTGTCACGTCTGTCACATGTGCTCAGTGAGAACCTGCTTTCATCTGTGAAGAGCACAGGGCGCCAGTTGCAAATTTGCCAATCTTGGTGTTCTCTGGCAAATGCCAAACGTCCTGCACGGTGTTGGGCTGTAAGCACAACCCCCACCTGTGGGCGTCGGGCCCTCATACCACCCTCATGGAGTCTGTTTCTGATCGTTTGAGTAGACACATGCACATTTGTGGCTTGCTGGAGGTCATTTTGCAGGGTTCTGGCAGTGCTCCTCCTGTTCCTCCTTGCACAAAGGCGGAGGTAGCGGTCCTGCTGCTGGGTTGTTGCCCTCCTACGGCCTCCTCCACGTCTCCTGATGTACTGGCCTGTCTCCTGGTAGCGCCTCCATGCTCTGGACACTACGCTGACAGACACAGCAAACCTTCTTGCCACAGCTCGCATTGATGTGCCATCCTAGATGAGCTGCACTACCTGAGCCACTTGTGTGGGTTGTAGGGAGGTCATTCAGGCACGTGGAGGCCACACACACTACTGAGCCTCATTTTGACTTGTTTTAAGGACATTACATCAAAGTTGGATCAGCCTGTAGTGTGTTTTTCCACTTTAATTTTGAGGGTGACTCCAAATCCAGACCTCCACGGGTTAATAAATTTGATTTCCATTGATAATTTTTGTGTGATTTTGTTATCAGCACATTCAGCTTTGTAAAGAACAAAGTATTTAATAAGAATATTTCATTCATTCAGATCTAGGATGTGTTATTTTAGTGTTCCCTTTATTTTTTTGAGCAGTATCTATATATATACTGAAACTTTCCTGTACACATTAGTAAGTGGGAATATTGGGTTAGCTCTCTAAAACAAAACACTATAGGCAATCTCAGGCAGTACGTCATTCAGAGGAGGATTTATAACTTGTTTTCTTCCAGTGCTGCTAAACTTATTTCTATGTAGTATTTCAGTCCTCTGCAATTTAATAGGTGTTCTGTGAAGTGCCATATATGTGTTTTAGTACAATATAAATAAAAATAGTCTAGCGTCAATACTGCATGGTAGCTGCAGGTTATTTCTTGAAAGGGAATCCAAGGACCATATTTTCTCCACCTTTCTCCAATACTCTTTTGACACCTGTAATAATTATAGTCTGTCTTAACAGATGGTCGCTAGTCATTAAGAGGAGGCAAAAGGTATGGATTCAGGGGCTGGGAGTCCTGATTTTCTCTGTAAGATGAGTTCAGGTAACTAGGACTTCCTCAGCCAATCCCTCGTGTCTCCTAGCCATCTGCTTATGCTAAATTAACTTTACATTTGGACTACAGCATCTTTGCATTATTGTAGTCTCCTACTGTAAAGCTCTAACTGGGACAAGAATAGAGCTGATTAACTTTCTGACTGGAAAATGTAGTTAACCCCTTTTTCAACTTCATCTGTATCATTGCCACCTTCTGTGTTCAGACAGCTGGCATACACGCAGCTCTTCCTCAACCTCCATGAATTTTCATAATGAAATGGAATTTCACTACACGCCCACACCTCAAATCTATTTAATTGCACAATCTTAAACGCTTCTCTGTGCAAACACCTTGTGGCATTGCAATATTTCTTCTGATTGTTCATAGCATATTTTATTTCCTAATTGCTTCTAATGAAATTTTAATTGATTTTTAATGCTTTTTTATACTCTGGGTGTTTAAAATTTGGCATATAAATAATTACCAGCAGATTTTCGTTAACACAATGTTATTAATTTTTTTTTCTTCCAAATTTTTATTTGTTCTCGATTTGCCTCAATAGAAATGTAAAGTGATGCGTTTTGGCACTTCGTACCGTGGATTATGCAGTATATGATTTACACTTGGACAAAAAACAATTAAGTCAGAGGCAATGGTTAATAGACAATGGGAATTATTTAAAACTGACCGGCCCAGAGCAAATTGTGTTATAGGTTTGTGCAGTTGTCATTGCTTTTACGCTCGCTGATGCTTAGGTTTATGCCTATAATGTGTAAGATTGCCCAACTGCCCAGATGGTCTTTCATTGCACGTATTAGTGCTGCAACATAAAGGTAAATCAGGTGCTCAATTCAAGCACTTCTCTCATTAAATTTACATTTTTCTCATTCTTTCTCTGAACTCATCATATAATCCCATTAAAGATTTTCATTGAATGTTATTGGATAAGAGTTATCTTTTGGTAGACCTTAGTATGTTAAAACAAAATGCATAGTTTATCCTGGGGTTCATTGCTTATAATGCTTATAATAGTCCCCCACCAATTGCTAGTCTGATATAGACAACCATCAACACACTAATATTTGTTTGAGAAAAGTAGAGAGCAACAGGGCAGCCATCAGAAATTGTGGGGCCCGGGACTGACAAAATAGACAGGGCCCCTCCCCCCCAAAAAAAAATAAAAAATCTGCCACACTGCTCCACCCCTATGTGATGTCATACATTGTGATGTTACATATAGGTGGAGTATTGCGGACCTACAGGAACAGTTTATAGAGAGCTGATGTGCAAATAAGGCTTGTTTTAAGAAGTACTCCATGTGCATCAGCGTGCTACTGATTCACAGACTCTTGCAGCTCTACAGGTATTGGTGGTAGGAGCCAGGGGTGGACCCTCCACCAAATCACTGGAGTTTGAGTGAATGCCACACAACAGGTAACGCTCTCTAATGAAATGGGTAATCTGTGTTGATCACACTCAACTGAATGGTTCACACCAGGGCCGGATAAAGCCTTGGGGGTGCCCGGTGCACTTAAGACAGCCAGTATAAAAAAAGCGGGAAGACCGCGCAACATTGAAGGGGCGGGGCTTCACTATGAGAGGATCCAGCAGCTCACCAGCGCCATTTTCCCTCTGCAGTGGACACAGACGCTGACAGTGACGTGCGGTGGGGTGAGGCAGAGCCTTTCCTGTCATACAAACATTTGTGCCAGAGTTTTGACTGCATATAGTATATGAAAAATACAAAGAATATGTTTGAAATATCTTTTTTGCTTTATTCTAATAATTTTTTAGCCAAAGCTCTTGAGTAAAAAGTATATGGCAGGTGAGGCAGTGCCTCACCTGGCTAACTTTTCAGCACATCTCTGATCAAAACTCGCCAAATTTCCTGCAGTTTATACTGCTGCACCTGTGTATAATGCCCAGATGTACTCTTTGGCTCATATATTGCATGTAAATCTGGCCCTGGTGCTAGTCAATGCCTCCTGAGCTATTTAGCTCACTGCACATCCCTGGACGCTGACAGAACAGATATGCGCAGCTCCTCCAGTGTGACTCCAGATTACCTCAGCGGTACCAGGGGGTCATAGAAGGGGGGAGCGACTATTAGTGTACTAAGTCCCATATCAGGGTACTTAGTCTGCGACCCGGCTAAGCTTGGCATTAGCGATAAGAGCGCTGTGAAGGCTGGCTCCAAACATCTATGTCTCCCTGAAGGGCTCTTTGTGGGTTAATTGTGCTTAAACGTTTGTGTGTGTGTGTGTGCTCTGTCACATTTACATTATGTCAGGCAAAGAATGTGTCTTGTACCGCAGAGTGTTCCTCTTCACCTGTGGGCTCACTACTGGGTACACAGGGTTCACAGACTAGCGGGGCTGAACCGGAATGGGTTAATTCTCTTAAGGGAATGATCTCAACTCTTTCTACAAAATTGTCCTGAAATGAGAAAGAGATGCAACACTTAAAACAGACTGGATGAGTTTATAAGTAGACTCAATCCCCAAAACAGCCTCTCAATCTCCTCCCATTTGTCCGTAAAAGTGATCTCTGGCCCATATCCTGCAGTCTGACTCTGACGCTGACAGTTCAGACATGGAGGAGGGGGAGGTGGACTCAGAGGGGGGATACAGCTCTGTCACAGAGAATAGAGGCTCTTATAAAGGCTATCAGAGATGTTCTGCATATTCCTGATAAGGTGTCAGAGGAGTGTGAGGAATCTTATTTTAATGTAAAAAATAAGTCCTCAGTTACTTTTCCTGTGTCAAAGGAATTGAATACCCTGTTTAAAGAACCATGGGTTACTCCTGATAAGACGTTTCAGATCCCTAAAAGGTTACTCTCATCTTTTCCTCTGGAGGATAGGAAAAAATTGGAAAATCCACTGATAGTGGACGTATCAGTCTCTAGGCTTTCACGTAAAATTGTATTGCCTGTTCCTGGTGCAGCCTCCCTGAAAGACACGGCTAATCGTAAAATTGAACTATTCTCAAATCAGCTGCTGGGGTGGCCCAAAGACCCACTATTGCATGTGTGTGGATCACTAAAGCCATTGCTAAATGGTCAGGTAACCTAATTGAGGGGTTAGATTCCTTATCTAGGGGGGGATGTTGTCTTACTCCTGCAGCATATACAGGACTCTGCAAACTTTATGGTGGAAGGCATAAAGTAAATAGGCGTGCTTAACGCATGCACCACCTCCATGGCAGTGTCGGCATGCAGGGGCTTGTGGCTACGCCAGTGGACTGCTGATGCAGACTCCAGGAAAGGTGTGGAAGGCCTATCGTTCACAGGAGAGGCTTTGTTTGGAGATGAATTAGACAAATGGATCTCCACAGCTACTTTGTGTAAGTCTACGTATTTTCCTTCCGCAGCCCCCCCTACCAAGAAGACTTATTCAGCTTCTAAGTTACAGTCCTTTCAGACGGCCAAGTTCGAGGACAAATCCATAGGTGCTTCTACGTCCTCCAGCGATGCAAGAGGTAAACTACGCAAACCAGCAACAGCAGGTGCTCAGAAACAGAGCTCAGGCTCGGCTTCCTCAAAGACTTCAGCATGACGGTGGACCGCAATGCCTGGAAGGCTGTCAGGTGGGAGCCAGACTACAATTCTTCAGTCAGATCTGGTCAAATTTGTGCCAGGATCCCTGGGTCATAGATCTTATTTCCCAGGGCTACAGACTGGAGTTCCAAAAACTCCAACCTCACAGATTCTTCAAATCAGGCTTACCAGTTTCACAAGAGGCAAGTATAACTTTACAGCATGCCATCCAAAAACTAGTACAGACTCAAGTCATTGTTCCAGCTATACCTCATCTACTAAACAAGGGGTACTATTCCAACTTGTTCATAGTACCGATGCCGGACAATTAAGTAAGACCAATTCTGAACCTCAAGTCTTTGAAGCCGTACTTACGAGTGTTCAAATTCAAGATGGAGTCTCTGAGAGCGGTGATCTCAGGTCTGGAGGAGGGAGAATTCCTAGTCTCTGGATATCAATGATGCGTACCTTCCTATTCCGATCTGCCCGCCTCATCAGGCTTATCTCAGGTTTGTACTGGAGGGCTGTCACTACCAGTTCCAGGCCCTGCCATTTGGTCTCTCCACGGCACCGAGGATGTTCACCAAGGTGATGGCAGAGATGATGTTTCTATTCCGCAAGCAGGGAGTGAACATAATTCTGTACCTGGATGATCTCCTGATAAAAGTGCCGTCCAGGGAATGGTTGCTGGACAGCATTGCTCTCTCAACCAAACTCCTCCAGAATCACGGGTGGATTCTGAACCTTCCGAAATTTCACCTAGAGCCAACATGGAGGCTCCCATTCTAGGGAATGATACTGGACATGGAGTCACAAAAGGTGTTTCTTCTGTTGGAAACGGGATGTCCTGAAGCCAACCCGGGTGTCGGTGCATCTGTGCATTTGCCTTCTTGGGGAAATGGTGGCCTCTTACGAGGCACTTCAATATGGAAGGTTTTATGCAAGACCCTTCCAGCTCGATCTGTTGGACAAATGATCCGGATCGCATCTTCACATGCACCAGAGGATCCATCTGTCGCCAAAGGCCAGGATCTCCCTTCTGTGGTGGCTACAGTCTTCTCACCTCGTCGCAGGATGAAGGTTCAGAATTCAGGGATTCTGTTAACCACCAACGCAAGAATTCTAAATCGAATAAAAAGGGAAAAGGTTCAAGCAAGACTTATTGCCCCGGACTGGCCAAGAAGGGCCTGGTACGTGGACCTTCTGGAGATGCTTCTTGAAAATATGTGGCCTCTACCTCTTCACGAGGATCTTCTGCAATACGGGCCATTCATCTATCAAGACTTACCGTGGCTATGTTTGACGGCATGAAAGTTGAACGGCTGATTCTAGCCAGGAGAGGGATCCCTAACAAGGTTATCCCCACTATGATCCAAGCCAGGAAGGGGGTAATGTCTAAGCATTACCATCGTATTTGGAAGAAATACATCTATTGGTGTGGGAGCAGACATTATTCTGAGGTGGAATTTCATATGGAACATTTCCTGGTTTTTCTGCAGGCAGCCGTGGATAGTGGCCTGCATCTGGGCTCCATAAAAGTCCAGATTTTGGCCTTGTTAATTTTCTTTCAGAAACAATTGGCTTCTCTGAGGTCCAGACATTCTTGAAAGGTGTTCTGCACATCCAACCTCCTTTTGTGCCTCCTACGAGACCTCAATGTGGTGCTGCAGTTCCTCCAATCGGACTAGTTTGAGCAACTACAGGAGGTGGATGTAAAATATTTTACGTGGAAGACCGTCACACTGTTGGCCTTGGCTTCAGAAAGACGTGTGTCAGAGCTGGGGACTTTGTCTCACAAAAGCCCCTATTTAATTTTCCATGAGGACAGAGCTGAACTCAGAACTCGTCAGCAATTTCTTCCTAAAGTGGTGTCTACATTTCACATCAAACAACCTATTTTGGTTCCGGTTGTCACCGACACCTCTGCTACTTCAAATTCTTTGGATGTTGGGAGGGCTTGAAGGTGTATGTGAACAGAACAGCTCATCACAGAAAGACGGACTCGCTGTTTGTTCTTTATGATCCCAATAAGATTGGGTGTCCTGCTTCAAAATAGATGATTGCACGCGGGATCAGACTTACTGTCCAGCATGCTTACTCCACGGCAAGTTGCAGTGTCCAAAATCTGTACAGGCCTACTCTACTAGGTTGGTGGGTTCTTCCTGGACAGCTGCCCGGGGGGGTCTCGGATTTACAGCTCTGCCGAGCAGCTACTTGGTCAGGTTCTAACACGTTTGCTAAGTTCTACAAGTTTGATACTTTGGCCTCTGAGGACCTTCAGTTTGGTCAATCAGTTCTGCAGGAACCTCAGCACTCTCCCACCGGGTTTGGGAGCTTTGGTACATCCCCATGGTACTAAATGGACCCCAGTATCCTCTAGGACGTAAGAGAAAATAGGATTTGAATTACCTACCGGTAAATCCTTTTCTCGTAGTCCGTAGCGGATACTGGGCGCCCCCCCAGTGCTTCATTCTTCCTGCACTGTTACTTGGTGAAGTAATGTTGGTTCAGCCATTGCTGTTCCTGTTTCAAGTTTGGTTAGCTTGGCTTTCCTCTTGTTGTGTGTGCTGGTTCGGAATCTCACCACTATCCTTATCTATCCTTCTCTCGAAGTATGTCCGTCTCCTCGGGCACAGTTTCCTAGACTGAGTCTGGCAGGAGGGGCATAGAGGGAGGAGCCAGCCCACAGAATCCAATTCTTAAAGTGCCCTTGACTCCTAGTGGACCCATCTATACCCCATGATACTAAATGGACCCCAGTATCCTTGACGGACTACGAGAAAATGATTTACTGGTAGGTAATTAAAATCCTATTTTTTCAACACAAAGTCCAGGTAGAGAGCATTTTGTCCCAGCTTGAATGGGTCATTTTGGGAGGTATGAATTGTGTATATTAAATTGAAACCATTGGTGTATATTAGATTGAAACTAATAGTTTAATAATGCCTGAGCGCTGTTTATGGGGACACCTGATTGAGAGACAACTATTTTATAACATTTTCTTGTAATGTAGCAAAGACAACTTAAACAACCTCAAAATACACATAGAAAAATAAAATCTTTAATTTATTTTGTCACGTGCAAGAATAGCAGCAGCTTCTGTACTACTTACACATTGGGACAGGACTCAGCAGGACTATCTGTGTCTCTATCTCTAGACCCAAATGCTCACATTAGCTAACAGATTACACATGACCCAGACACCCATGCAGGGAGGAGGAGAAGTTGGGATTACTGGATAATTTACAGCTCTCTCAACCCTCTTATCTCTCCTCTGGTCAGAAAGCTTAGTCGGTAGCTGATTACACCTGATATTTCTGTGTCTCTGTCTGCTCAGCATACTGTACTGCTTGCATTCTGGCTACCTAGTTCTGCTGCTGCATAAGACGGAAAGCTAGTGATGTCAGTGTGCTTTGATCAAGGGGGGAGATATGGGGGCGCTGACAAAGGGGGACACTGAGTACAGTATACCCTGCGCTCCCCCCTTAATCTGGCTATGGGCCCCACAGTGTGCATGAGTAGACTGAAACTCATTACTGCACAATGCAGATTTGCACAGATCCATGTAATTTAGCATTTATCATACAGTACATCCTGAATGCTCTTCTCATGTAACATGGTCAGATATAGTGCCATTTAGTAAAACAAGAATTGTTTTTGTTTTACTTAGAACTATCATGTTTGAGCATGACAGACTTATAGGAGACCCTGGTTTGGTAAGGCTCATGACTACTGACAGAGAGAAAGGTAAATGTTAATGTTATGGGGGAGTAGGTTAGTTACATTTACAGGAATCTGTGAATGATTGGTAGGTGTTGATAAGTCTAAGCCCAACTCAGGGCGGCATGACCCATTCTTTGTTTCTATAGGAGTAGCGTTGAGTCACAGCAGTTGGGTGGGATTCTTGTGGCTGATCACATTTGTGGACCTCTCACTAGAGATGAGCGGGTTCGGTTTCTTTGAATCCGAACCCGCACGAACTTCACTTTTTTTTTCACGGGTCCGAGCGACTCGGATCTTCCCGCCTTGCTCGGTTAACCCGAGCGCGCCCGAACGTCATCATGACGCTGTCGGATTCTCGCGAGACTCGGATTCTATATAAGGAGCCGCGCGTCGCCGCCATTTTCACACGTGCATTGAGATTGATAGGGAGAGGACGTGGCTGGCATTAGAATAGATTAGAAGAGAGAGAGAGAGAGAGAGATTGTGCAGACAGAGTTTACCACAGTGACCAGTGCAGTTGTTGTTAAGTTAACTTTTATTTAATATATCCGTTCTCTGCTATATCCGTTCTCTGCCTGAAAAAAACGATACACAGCAGTCACACAGTGTGACTCAGTCTGTGTGCACTCAGCTCAGCCCAGTGTGCTGCACATCAATGTATAAAAGCTTATAATAATTGTGGGGGAGACTGGGGAGCACTGCAGGTTGTTATAGCAGGAGCCAGGAGTACATAATATTATATTAATTTAAAATTAAACAGTGCACACTTTTGCTGCAGGAGTGCCACTGCCAGTGTGACTAGTGGTGACCAGTGCCTGACCACCAGTATAGTAATATATTGTTGTATACTATCTCTTTATCAACCAGTCTATATTAGCAGCAGACACAGTACAGTGCGGTAGTTCACGGCTGTGGCTACCTCTGTGTCGGCAGTCGGCACTCGGCAGGCAGTCCGTCCATCCATAATTGTATAATTATATACCACCTAACCGTGGTATTTTTTTTTCTTTCTTTATACCGTCGTCATAGTCATACTAGTTGTTACGAGTATACTACTATCTCTTTATCAACCAGTGTACAGTGCGGTAGTTCACGGCTGTGGCTACCTCTGTGTCGGAACTCGGCAGGCAGTCCGTCCATCCATAATTGTATTATTATAATATATACCACCTAACCGTGGTTTTTTTTTCATTCTTTATACCGTCATAGTGTCATACTAGTTGTTACGAGTATACTACTATCTCTTTATCAACCAGTGTACAGTGCGGTAGTTCACGGCTGTGGCTACCTCTGTGTCGGCAGTCGGCAGGCAGTCCGTCCATCCATAATTGTATTATAATATATACCACCTAACCGTGGTTTTTTTTTCATTCTTTATACCGTCATAGTGTCATACTAGTTGTTACGAGTATACTACTATCTCTTTATCAACCAGTGTACAGTGCGGTAGTTCACGGCTGTGGCTACCTCTGTGTCGGCAGTCGGCAGGCAGTCCGTCCATCCATAATTGTATTATAATATATACCACCTAACCGTGGTTTTTTTTTCATTCTTTATACCGTCATAGTCAGTCATACTAGTTGTTACGAGTATACTACTATCTCTTTATCAACCAGTGTACAGTGCGGTAGTTCACGGCTGTGGCTACCTCTGTGTCGGAACTCGGCAGGCAGTCCGTCCATCCATAATTGTATTACAATATATACCACCTAACCGTGGTTTTTTTTTCATTCTTTATACCGTCATAGTCAGTCATACTAGTTGTTACGAGTATACTACTATCTCTTTATCAACCAGTGTACAGTGCGGTAGTTCACGGCTGTGGCTACCTCTGTGTCGGAACTCGGCAGGCAGTCCGTCCATCCATAATTGTATTACAATATATACCACCTAACCGTGGTTTTTTTTTCATTCTTTATACCGTCATAGTCAGTCATACTAGTTGTTACGAGTATACTACTATCTCTTTATCAACCAGTGTACAGTGCGGTAGTTCACGGCTGTGGCTACCTCTGTGTCGGAACTCGGCAGGCAGTCCGTCCATCCATAATTGTATTATTATAATATATACCACCTAACCGTGGTTTTTTTTTCATTCTTTATACCGTCATAGTGTCATACTAGTTGTTACGAGTATACTACTATCTCTTTATCAACCAGTGTACAGTGCGGTAGTTCACGGCTGTGGCTACCTCTGTGTCGGCAGTCGGCAGGCAGTCCGTCCATCCATAATTGTATCATAATATATACCACCTAACCGTGGTTTTTTTTTCATTCTTTATACCGTCATAGTCAGTCATACTAGTTGTTACGAGTATACTACTATCTCTTTATCAACCAGTGTACAGTGCGGTAGTTCACGGCTGTGGCTACCTCTGTGTCGGAACTCGGCAGGCAGTCCGTCCATCCATAATTGTATTATTATAATATATACCACCTAACCGTGGTTTTTTTTTCATTCTTTATACCGTCATAGTCAGTCATACTAGTTGTTACGAGTATACTACTATCTCTTTATCAACCAGTGTACAGTGCGGTAGTTCACGGCTGTGGCTACCTCTGTGTCGGCAGTCGGCAGGCAGTCCGTCCATCCATAATTGTATTATAATATATACCACCTAACCGTGGTTTTTTTTTCATTCTTTATACCGTCATAGTCAGTCATACTAGTTGTTACGAGTATACTACTATCTCTTTATCAACCAGTGTACAGTGCGGTAGTTCACGGCTGTGGCTACCTCTGTGTCGGCAGTCGGCAGGCAGTCCGTCCATCCATAATTGTATTATAATATATACCACCTAACCGTGGTTTTTTTTTCATTCTTTATACCGTCATAGTCAGTCATACTAGTTGTTACGAGTATACTACTATCTCTTTATCAACCAGTGTACAGTGCGGTAGTTCACGGCTGTGGCTACCTCTGTGTCGGCACTCGGCAGGCAGTCCGTCCATCCATAATTGTATTACAATATATACCACCTAACCGTGGTTTTTTTATACCACCTAACCGTGGCAGTCCGTCCATAATTGTATACTAGTATCCAATCCATCCATCTCCATTGTTTACCTGAGGTGCCTTTTAGTTCTGCCTATAAAATATGGAGAACAAAAAAGTTGAGGTTCCAAAATTAGGGAAAGATCAAGATCCACTTCCACCTCGTGCTGAAGCTGCTGCCACTAGTCATGGCCGAGACGATGAAATGCCAGCAACGTCGTCTGCCAAGGCCGATGCCCAATGTCATAGTACAGAGCATGTCAAATCCAAAACACCAAATATCAGAAAAAAAAGGACTCCAAAACCTAAAATAAAATTGTCGGAGGAGAAGCGTAAACTTGCCAATATGCCATTTACCACACGGAGTGGCAAGGAACGGCTGAGGCCCTGGCCTATGTTCATGGCTAGTGGTTCAGCTTCACATGAGGATGGAAGCACTCAGCCTCTCGCTAGAAAACTGAAAAGACTCAAGCTGGCAAAAGCACCGCAAAGAACTGTGCGTTCTTTGAAATCCCAAATCCACAAGGAGAGTCCAATTGTGTCGTTTGCGATGCCTGACCTTCCCAACACTGGACGTGAAGAGCATGCGCCTTCCACTATTTGCATGCCCCCTGCAAGTGCTGGAAGGAGCACCCGCAGTCCAGTTCCTGATAGTCAGATTGAAGATGTCAGTGTTGAAGTACACCAGGATGAGGAGGATATGGGTGTTGCTGGCGCTGGGGAGGAAATTGACCAGAAGGATTCTGATGGTGAGGTGGTTTGTTTAAGTCAGGCACCCGGGGAGACACCTGTTGTCCGTGGGAGGAATATGGCCGTTGACATGCCAGGTGAAAATACCCAAAAAATCAGCTCTTCGGTGTGGAGGTATTTCACCAGAAATGCGGACAACAGGTGTCAAGCCGTGTGTTCCCTTTGTCAAGCTGTAATAAGTAAGGGTAAGGACGTTAACCACCTCGGAACATCCTCCCTTATACGTCACCTGCAGCGCATTCATAATAAGTCAGTGACAAGTTCAAAAACTTTGGGTGACAGCGGAAGCAGTCCACTGACCAGTAAATCCCTTCCTCTTGTAACCAAGCTCACGCAAACCACCCCACCAACTCCCTCAGTGTCAATTTCCTCCTTCCCCAGGAATGCCAATAGTCCTGCAGGCCATGTCACTGGCAAGTCTGACGAGTCCTCTCCTGCCTGGGATTCCTCCGATGCATCCTTGCGTGTAACGCCTACTGCTGCTGGCGCTGCTGTTGTTGCCGCTGGGAGTCGATGGTCATCCCAGAGGGGAAGTCGTAAGCCCACTTGTACTACTTCCAGTAAGCAATTGACTGTTCAACAGTCCTTTGCGAGGAAGATGAAATATCACAGCAGTCATCCTACTGCAAAGCGGATAACTGAGGCCTTGGCATCCTGGGTGGTGAGAAACGTGGTTCCGGTATCCATCATTACTGCAGAGCCAACTAGAGACTTGTTGGAGGTACTGTGTCCCCGGTACCAAATACCATCTAGGTTCCATTTCTCTAGGCAGGCGATACCGAAAATGTACACAGACCTCAGAAAAAGAGTCACCAGTGTCCTAAAAAATGCAGCTGTACCCAATGTCCACTTAACCACGGACATGTGGACAAGTGGAGCAGGGCAGGGTCAGGACTATATGACTGTGACAGCCCACTGGGTAGATGTATGGACTCCCGCCGCAAGAACAGCAGCGGCGGCACCAGTAGCAGCATCTCGCAAACGCCAACTCTTTCCTAGGCAGGCTACGCTTTGTATCACCGCTTTCCAGAATACGCACACAGCTGAAAACCTCTTACGGCAACTGAGGAAGATCATCGCGGAATGGCTTACCCCAATTGGACTCTCCTGTGGATTTGTGGCATCGGACAACGCCAGCAATATTGTGTGTGCATTAAATCTGGGCCAATTCCAGCACGTCCCATGTTTTGCACATACCTTGAATTTGGTGGTGCAGAATTTTTTAAAAAACGACAGGGGCGTGCAAGAGATGCTGTCGGTGGCCAGAAGAATTGCGGGACACTTTCGGCGTACAGGCACCACGTACAGAAAACTGGAGCACCACCAAAAACTACTGAACCTGCCCTGCCATCATCTGAAGCAAGAAGTGGTAACGAGGTGGAATTCAACCCTCTATATGCTTCAGAGGTTGGAGGAGCAGCAAAAGGCCATTCAAGCCTATACAATTGAGCACGATATAGTAGGTGGAATGCACCTGTCTCAAGTGCAGTGGAGAATGATTTCAACGTTGTGCAAGGTTCTGATGCCCTTTGAACTTGCCACACGTGAAGTCAGTTCAGACACTGCCAGCCTGAGTCAGGTCATTCCCCTCATCAGGCTTTTGCAGAAGAAGCTGGAGGCATTGAAGGAGGAGCTAACACGGAGCGATTCCGCTAGGCATGTGGGACTTGTGGATGCAGCCCTTAATTCGCTTAACAAGGATTCACGGGTGGTCAATCTGTTGAAATCAGAGCACTACATTTTGGCCACCGTGCTCGATCCTAGATTTAAAGCCTACCTTGGATCTCTCTTTCCGGCAGACACAGGTCTGCTGGGGTTGAAAGACCTGCTGGTGACAAAATTGTCAAGTCAAGCGGAACGCGACCTGTCAACATCTCCTCCTTCACATTCTCCCGCAACTGGGGGTGCGAGGAAAAGGCTCAGAATTCCGAGCCCACCCGCTGGCGGTGATGCAGGGCAGTCTGGAGCGACTGCTGATGCTGACATCTGGTCCGGACTGAAGGACCTGACAACGATTACGGACATGTCGTCTACTGTCACTGCATATGATTCTCTCAACATTGATAGAATGGTGGAGGATTATATGAGTGACCGCATCCAAGTAGGCACGTCACACAGTCCGTACTTATACTGGCAGGAAAAAGAGGCAATTTGGAGGCCCTTGCACAAACTGGCTTTATTCTACCTAAGTTGCCCTCCCACAAGTGTGTACTCCGAAAGAGTGTTTAGTGCCGCCGCTCACCTTGTCAGCAATCGGCGTACGAGGTTACATCCAGAAAATGTGGAGAAGATGATGTTCATTAAAATGAATTATAATCAATTCCTCCGCGGAGACATTGACCAGCAGCAATTGCCTCCACAAAGTACACAGGGAGCTGAGATGGTGGATTCCAGTGGGGACGAATTGATAATCTGTGAGGAGGGGGATGTACACGGTGATATATCGGAGGGTGAAGATGAGGTGGACATCTTGCCTCTGTAGAGCCAGTTTGTGCAAGGAGAGATTAATTGCTTCTTTTTTGGGGGGGGTCCAAACCAACCCGTCATATCAGTCACAGTCGTGTGGCAGACCCTGTCACTGAAATGATGGGTTGGTTAAAGTGTGCATGTCCTGTTTTGTTTATACAACATAAGGGTGGGTGGGAGGGCCCAAGGATAATTCCATCTTGCACCTCTTTTTTCTTTTCTTTTTCTTTGCATCATGTGCTGATTGGGGAGGGTTTTTTGGAAGGGACATCCTGCGTGACACTGCAGTGCCACTCCTAGATGGGCCCGGTGTTTGTGTCGGCCACTAGGGTCGCTAATCTTACTCACACAGCTACCTCATTGCGCCTCTTTTTTTCTTTGCGTCATGTGCTGTTTGGGGAGGGTTTTTTGGAAGGGACATCCTGCGTGACACTGCAGTGCCACTCCTAGATGTGCCCGGTGTTTGTGTCGGCCACTAGGGTCGCTAATCTTACTCACACAGTCAGCTACCTCATTGCGCCTCTTTTTTTCTTTGCGTCATGTGCTGTTTGGGGAGGGTTTTTTGGAAGGGCCATCCTGCGTGACACTGCAGTGCCACTCCTAGATGGGCCCGGTGTTTGTGTCGGCCACTAGGGTCGCTAATCTTACTCACACAGCTACCTCATTGCGCCTCTTTTTTTCTTTGCGTCATGTGCTGTTTGGGGAGGGTTTTTTGGAAGGGACATCCTGCGTGACACTGCAGTGCCACTCCTAGATGGGCCCGGTGTTTGTGTCGGCCACTAGGGTCGCTTATCTTACTCACACAGCGACCTCGGTGCAAATTTTAGGACTAAAAATAATATTGTGAGGTGTGAGGTATTCAGAATAGACTGAAAATGAGTGTAAATTATGGTTTTTGAGGTTAATAATACTGTGGGATCAAAATGACCCCCAAATTCTATGATTTAAGCTGTTTTTTTGTGTTTTTGGAAAAAAACACCCGAATCCAAAACACACCCGAATCCGACAAAAATAATTCGGTGAGGTTTTGCCAAAACGCGTTCGAACCCAAAACACGGCCGCGGAACCGAACCCAAAACCAAAACACAAAACCCGAAAAATTTCAGGCGCTCATCTCTACCTCTCACCTTTTGTAATGACATAATTCTGTCTCAGATGGAAGCTTTGGGCATCGTCTTCCCTGTGCACTGTGTTATGTATTGAGGTTAAGCAGAAAAGTAGCATTTTGTATTACTCCACCGACATTATAAACTACACACAACACTGACATTACATCAATCTTTATGGCACAAAACCACTGAAATCAATTCTAGCTCATAGAGATGCCTCTAGATTCTAGAAGCATATTATTTGTTATGTTGTGAAATGTATATGTAAACAAAAGTCATCAGTAGAAATGTTTAAATTAGCATTTTTGGCATCCCTAGCTGGCATGGTGGTCAGCCTCAAGAACTGGCCCAGAACAGTTATAAATGTACTATTAACTATGGTAAAGTGACTGTCCTCCCAGCAATTTTTTGGGGCATCTATTACAAACAGTGGTGGTCATTCCGAGTTGTTCGCTCGGTAATTTTCTTTGCATCGCAGCGACTTTCCGCTTATTGCGCATGCGCAATGTTCGCACTGCGACTGCGCCAAGTAAATTTGCTATGAAGTTTGGTATTTTACTCACGGCATGACGAGGTTTTTTCTTCGTTCTGGTGATCGTAATGTGATTGACAGGAAGTGGGTGTTTCTGGGCGGAAACTGGCCATTTTATGGGAGTGTGTGAAGAAACGCTACCGTTTCTGGGAAAAACGCGGGAGTGGCTGGAGAAACGGAGGAGTGTCTGGGCGAACGCTGGGTGTGTTTGTGACGTCAAACCAGGAACCACAAGCACTGAACTGATCGCAGTGGCAGAGTAAGTCTCGAGCTACTCAGAAACTGCACAGAAAAGTCTTTTCGCAATATTGCAAATCTTTCATTCGCAATTTTGAGAAGCTAAGATTCACTCCCAGTAGGCGGCGGCTTAGCGTGTGCAATGCTGCTAAAAGCAGCTTGCGAGCGAACAACTCGGAATGAGAGCCAGTAATGTTTAGAATGCACTTTCAGTCTTTTAACTGCTTTTAAAGTCATTTGTTTTTTGCATTTGGATAGGTACAGTAAGTACCATGGATGCTACTTTTTCTCCTCATTTACTATTTAACCCCTCTTTAACCTTGGGTCTGTAACTACTCAAGGCTACAAATAGGGTGGCAAACTTATATTTCCATATCTGATGTAATTATTTCTGTTCAGCCTACAGCAGAGTTTCTTGTTAACCTTAAAGCCTAGAGGGTGATTTGCTGTTTTTGATAGAACAATTAAAGCAGCAAACCCTATAAGAAAGTTTTTTTTGTTTTTTTTTTAGTTAATAGCCTTTTAGGCAGACTGCAGACATCTAAAATATGTATTAGCAGTCCTTATACAAATCATTATCTTCTATTTAAAATCTCTCCGGCAGAAAAAATGATAGACACAAGCTACTGTAGCCCTAAACTTGTCATGAAAAAGCAGAGGGGACAGATTATATAGAGCAAACAGAGCTTTGATGGGTTTTCCATGGCTCTCTGCCTACTTTATCATGTGTCACATGACTGTGGTTGCCATGATATGCCATGGCACTGAAAGTAATTATATAACATCAACAGCAACCTGTATGAACCCAAGAGACAATTATAAATACCAACATTCTTGTAGCCTCCCACAGAGAATTATGGGATTGCTGTTACAATTGCCCTGAGCTCCTGACTGAGATCCATATTCATACTTATTACATTCCTAAGGTGGGGGAAAAAAACTTTAAATGGTGTCAAAGGAAAATAGCAACCTTATTGGCACTGATGTGAAGATAAAGCTGTACCTCAGGATGATGTGGCTGTACCCCTGTAAACAAGGGGGTATCTACCATAGGTGCAGGTAGTGCAGCTGCTATGGGGCCCACAGCTGAAAGGGGCCCACCTTCCCTGTCAAAGTTACATGTGTTGTATACATTTTCCACCATTGGGTGGTACTAAGGGGCCCATCTACAATGTGACATAATATGGTATATAAAATAAACAAGGGCAGTACTATAGGGGATAACATTAGCTAAGTCACAACTATAGTTCAGTAAATAAACTAGTGCACTATTATGGGGTATACAATGAACATCTGCTGCAGAGAGGCGCCTCTCTAGAAACATTTGGACAGGGGCTTCTCTAAAATGTCAGAATCAAAATCAGTTTATTGCCAAGTATTTCAGTACAAAATACACAATACACAAGGAATTGGTTTCTGATAGCTACAGCTCCCATACAGTATATGATATTACAAAAACAAAAAACATAAATGAAGAAGAACATGTGACATATGACTAGAATACACAAGTAGAGATCTGAATATGAGAGTATTGCTAAGCGAATGTCGAGTTGAACAGTTTGATTGCTTGAGGAAAGAAGCTGTTCCTGTGTCTAGCAGTTTGCGCTAGTTGCAAGCAGTCGGTAGCAGTTGGAACATATCATGAGTAGGATGAGAATGGTCATTGATAATCCTCCCCGCCCTCTTCATAACCCTTGCCTAATAGATATCCTCGACTACCGGAATCATGTCCACATGATTGTTTCAGCAGACCTTACAACCAGCTGTAACCTATTTTTGTCGTAAATTGAGGCAGAGTCAAACCACACTATTATCGAGGAGCAGAGGACGGATTGAATGATTGCCAAGTAGAAGAGGATTAGAAGTTCTTGTGGCAGTTTGAACTTCCTAAGCCGACGTAGGAAGTACAGTCTCTGCTGCGCTTTCCCCAGAATTCCCTCAATGTTAGACTTCCACTTAAGATCATTGGGGATTGTGGAGCCCAGGAATCAGAAGGTTTCCACCACAGTTACTACATTGTCTGCAATTTTGAGTGGGGGGAGTGGAGGGGGGTGTTTCCTGAAGTCGACAATCATTTCAACCGTTTTTAGTGTATTTAGCTCTAGATTGTTTGCCTTGCACCAGGAGGCCAGCCGCATAACCTCCCTCCTCTAAGCCGACTCCTAGCCATCTCTGATGAGTCCAATGAGCGTGGTATCATCTGCAATTTTGAGGAGTTTCACAGATTTGTCTTCATAAAAAGTGCCGTGGACATCAGATGATTCAGTATCAGTCGTTCCAGTGTCTTCATCACCACCGAAGTTAGTGCAACTGGCCTGTAATTATTCAGATTGCCGTAAGCAGAATATTTCTTCGGTACTGGAATAATGAACGAGCACTTAAGACAAGCTGGGGCCACACAATTTCCAAGCGACAGGTTGAAAATGGCTGTGAAGACCGGCACATGTTTTTAGGGTGGATGGAGACACGCCATCTGGGCCAGGTGCCTTCCTGGGCTTCAACCTTCTAAACAGCTTAGCCACCACAACTGTTTCCACCTGAAGAATGGGCAGGGTGCCCTGGGAGTGAGGGGTTGCATCCTCTGTAGCCAACAGCACTGCGTCAGGATGAGTCGGAGTGTTGCTAGTGTCATGGGACTTTTCAAATCTGCAGTAAAAGCCATTCAGTTGCTTTGCCAGCTGTTGGCTAGAGCCGGAGCAAGGAGTGGAACCCTGGAAGTTGGTGGCAGCCCTCAGACCCTACCACACTGATTGAGGGTCATTGTTTGAGAATTTGGTCACTAGCGTTTCTTTGCAACCCTGATCTCCCTATTTAGGGTATTCCTGGTCTGTCTATAGATTAGTGGTAAACCAAGGATTGCTGTTAGCATAGATACGGACAGTTTTTGCCGGCACACATAAGTCCTCACAAAATTTAACATACGAAGTAACAGTATCGTCAAAATCGTCAAAGTCGTTAGCAGCGGACTCGAAAACATTCCAGTCAGTGCAGTCAAAGTATGCTTGCAGTCTCAGTTCAGCCTCGCTTGACCACCTCCTTACACACTTGACCTCTGGCTTAGCGGATCTTATTGTCTGCTTGTAGGTGGGGGGCAAGTGGACCAGGCAGTGGCGAGAATGCCCCAGAGCCACCCGGGCAGTGGTCCAAGATGTTATCACCACATGTGGGGCATTTAACATGTTGGCGGTATTTGGGCAATTCCTTACTCAGGTTGGCCTTGTTGAAGTCTCCTAGTATGATGGGCAGAGTCCGGGTGTTTACATTCTACATAATTTAAGCACATTGGGGGTCATTCCGAGTTGTTCGCTCGTTGTCGATTTTCGCTATGCTGCGATTTGTTGCAAACTGTGCATGCGCAAGGCACGCAGGGCGCATGCGCTTAGTTATTTAACTAAAAATTTAGCAGATTTGCTGTGGATTCTGCGGCGCTTTTCAGTCGCACTGCTGATTGGTGAATGATTGACAGGAAAGGGGCGTTTCTGGGTGGTAACTCTGCGTTTTCCGGGAGTGTGCTAAAAAACGCAGGCGTGTCAGGGAAAAATGCGGGAGTGTCTGGAGAAACGGGGGAGTGGCTGGCCGAACGCAGGGCGTGTTTGTGACGTCAAACCAGGAACTAAACGGACTGAGCTGATCGCAATCTGTGAGTAGGTCTGGAGCTACTCAGAAACTGCAGAGAATTATTTATTAGCAGTTCTGCTAATCTTTCGTTCGCTATTCTGCTAAGCTAAGATACATTCCCAGAGGGCGGCGGCCTAGCGTGTGCAATGCTGCTAAAAGCAGCTAGTGAGCGAACAACTCGGAATGAGGGCCATTGTAAGTTGTTTCAGCGCTGAATTAACACAAGCCTGTGGGGGGATATACTGTATACCCCTACCAGAATGAATGAAGCAAACTCATGAGGGGAGTAGAAGGGTTTGCAGTTGATATACAGGGTCTCGAAGTCAGTGCTACAAGACTGATGCAGAACCACAGTGTCAGTGCAACAGCCAGTGTTAATCTAAAAACAGACACCCCCCTTTAGTTTTCCCCGACAGCAGTTCCGAATGATCTGCCCTATGCAAACTGAACCCTGGCAGGGACAGAGATTCATCAGGCACTCGCCCACTGAGCCAGGTCTCTGTAAAGCACAGGGCAGCCGAACCAACAATGCCAGCCCCGGCGCAGCCAAGAAGCATCTGAAGTTCATCCATTTTGTTTGCAAGGGAGCATACATTGGCCAGCACTACCGCTGGGAGTGCTGACCTGAACCCCCTCCTTCTCCATCTGACCAGGGCACACGCGCGCCTACCTCTATGGCGCTTCCAGACCGGGTCTCCGGTAGCCGCTGTGTGCACTGCACCCTCCGGCTCATCTGGCAGCGCCCCATGATTCCTGTGAGCCAGCCGTCGCCTCCATCTCCAGCCCCTCCGAATGGTTGCTGCCTGCACAGCCGCTCCCATCGCTCCCCACCAGCCATGGCTGGAGAGCGCTGCCCAACCAGTCGAACTTCCGGGTACACCAGGGGATGCGGTGATCGGGTCGGCGGGTGCCGCAGATACTAGGGGACCGCCAGCCTCACCTCCAGAGTGAGCAGCCGCATTGGGTGATGTCGCCTGCTCAGGAGCTCCCGGCGCTCTCTTCCTCTGGCCACTGGCAGCTACACGACCGGCGCACAATCCACGGATGGCCGCACTTCCTGGTTCGCCCTCCGTGGGGGGGGACTCCAGCCTCCTTTCCCAGCACGTCGCCGCATCAGAAGGAGGTCCGCCTCCTGGAGTCCCCGGGCCAGTCGCCACCCACCGCCGACCATTACGCATGCTCCAGCCGAGCCTGCACACTACATCCACGACCCAGCAGCTATACCCACATAGGGCCGCAGCGGCACCATCAGCAGCATCCAACAGGCCTCTCTGACCGTCCAAGGTGAGTCCCGGCCACTCAGGGGTACGGAGTTTCAGCAGCTCATCCCTGGAGTAAGAGATGAGGGCTGCAGAAAGAGAAAAAAACAAACACAAAAACATATAAAGGGAGAGCAGTATCTTGGCAGCCATCCTCGGTGCCATCTTGGGTACCAATTGTTGCTATGGGGCCCACAAAGTTCTGGCTACACCTCTGCCTGGACTGGTATTGGCTTTAGCTAATTATCCCATACTCAGGCTCCTGTTTTAGTGACCAATTTATCAATATTTATTTAATTTTCAGCTAATTTTTCGAGAAGCATTTTTTTCTCTCCCTATTTATCATTCTTCTAGAGCAGGGAAGAAGTTTCTGAAAATCTGCTATACTACTTTCTATCAGCTCGCATTAACATTAGTCTCTGAGAAGATGTTTTTAGCTCATTGATTGTACGATGCAGTGTAATTTCACATTCTCTGACCATGGTTCCCAGTGAGGGAAGCATAAGTCAACATGAAACTTTACACTACTACCAGCAAAGGAGCAGTATTGGCTCAACAAGGGAGTGGTACAGTATAACATCATGGAGTATCACCAAGGGGATGGTTTAATATAGGACTGGGTAATATTTTAGTAATTTTTTAAATAAATAATAGGGCTTAAGCAGGACAATGACTTTTGGCTGTACCATACATATGTATTTGAATATAGTACAGCTCACAGTCTAAGCGGCCGATTTATCACAAGGATGCAGATGGCATGTCATAAAATTGAACCAATCCACACTGCGATAATTGATTACATCGCATGGATGTATCAATTATTGCATGCAGGGAAAAATACCTCAATGCCGTGCTGCGCATGCGCTGCCACAGCCGACATCGTCGCTACCACCGCTGCTGTGTTGATCCCCCTGACGCAACTACCATCCCACACCACGGTAAATATACTTACCAGTCCAGGGAGCCAGTGATCGCTGCTGCTGCAGAGCTGCCGGGCATTGGATCCTGTGCACTGCTGGGACCCCCGTTGCTGTAAAGTGAGCTGCCATTTTGCAGCATCACTTTACTGCACCAGGGGTCACAGCAGCGCACAGAAAGTCCCGATGACAGGCAGCCTGCACCAAAGCACCAATCACCGGATCCTGGGACTGGTAAATATGTTTTGGGGGTTTTGTTACTTTATTTTTTTTTACCAGTGATCAGCTTGTGTGTCCATCGGACACACATAGCTGATCTGCGGGGGACAGAGAAAGCTGTGCAGAAGTAGGGATCTCGCAATGATCCCTGTGATAATTAGAGATGTGCACCGGAAATTTTTCGGGTTTTGTGTTTTGGTTTTGGGTTCGGTTCCGCGGCCGTGTTTTGGGTTCGAACGCGTTTTGGCAAAACCTCACCGAATTTTTTTTGTCGGATTCGGGTGTGTTTTGGATTCGGGTGTTTTTTTCAAAAAACCCTAAAAAACAGCTTAAATCATAGAATTTGGGGGTCATTTTGATCCCAAAGTATTATTAACCTCAATAACCATAATTTCCACTCATTTTCAGTCTATTCTGAACACCTCACACCTCACAATATTATTTTTAGTCCTAAAATTTGCACCAAGGTCGCTGGATGACTAAGCTCAGCGACCCAAGTGGCCGACACAAACACCTGGCCCATCTAGGAGTGGCACTGCAGTGTCATGCAGGATGGCCCTTCCAAAAAACACTCCCCAAACAGCACATGACGCAAAGAAAAAAAGAGGCGCAATGAGGTAGCTGTGTGAGTAAGCTAAGCGACCCTAGTGGCCGACACAAACACCTGGCCCATCTAGGAGTGTCACTGCAGTGTCACGCAGGCTGGCCCTTCCAAAAAACACTCCCCAAACAGCACATGACGCAAAGAAAAATGAAAGAAAAAAGAGGTGCAAGATGGAATTGTCCTTGGGCCCTCCCACCCACCCTTATGTTGTATAAACAGGACATGCACACTTTAACCAACCCATCATTTCAGTGACAGGGTCTGCCACACGACTGTGACTGAAATGACGGGTTGGTTTGGACCCCGACCAAAAAAGAAGCAATTAATCTCTCCTTGCACAAACTGGCTCTACAGAGGCAAGATGTCCACCTCATCATCATCCTCCGATTCATCACCGTGTACATCCCCCTCCTCACAGGTTATCAATTCGGCCCCACTGGAATCCACCATCACAGCTCCCTGTGTACTTTGTGGAGGCAATTGCTGCTGGTGAATGTCTCCATGGAGGAATTGATTATAATTCATTTTAATGAACATCATCTTCTCCACATTTTCTGGAAGTAACCTCGTACGCCGATTGCTGACAAGGTGAGCGGCGGCACTAAACACTCTTTCAGAGTACACACTTGTGGGAGGGCAACTTAGGTAAAATAAAGCCAGTTTGTGCAAGGGCCTCCAAATTGCGTCTTTTTCCTGCCAGTATACGTACGGACTGTCTGACGTGCCTACTTGGATGCGGTCACTCATATAATCCTCCAACATTCTTTCAATGGGGAGAGAATCATATGCAGTGACAGTAGACGACATGTCCGTAATCGTTGGCAGTTCCTACAGTCCGGACCAGATGTCAGCATCAGCAGTCGCTCCAGACTGCCCTGCATCACCGCCAGCGGGTGGGCTCGGAATTCTGAGCCTTTTCCTCGCACCCCCAGTTGCGGGAGAATGTGAAGGAGGAGATGTTGACAGGTCGCGTTCCGCTTGACTTGACAATTTTCTCACCAGCAGTTCTTTGAACCCCTGCAGACTTGTGTCTGCCGGAAAGAGAGATCCAAGGTAGGTTTTAAATCTAGGATCGAGCACGGTGGCCAAAATGTAGTGCTCTGATTTCAACAGATTGACCACCCGTGAATCCTTGTTAAGCGAATTAAGTGCTCCATCTACAAGTCCCACATGCCTAGCGGAATCGCTCTGTGTTAGCTCCTCCTTCAATGTCTCCAGCTTCTTCTGCAAAAGCCTGATGAGGGGAATGACCTGACTCAGGCTGGCAGTGTCTGAACTGACTTCACGTGTGGCAAGTTCAAAAGGTTGCAGAACCTTGCACAACGTTGAAATCATTCTCCACTGCGCTTGAGACAGGTGCATTCCACCTCCTATATCGTGCTCAGTTGTATAGGCTTGAATGGCCTTTTGCTGCTCCTCCAACCTCTGAAGCATATAGAGGGTTGAATTCCACCTCGTTACCACTTCTTGCTTCAGATGATGGCAGGGCAGGTTCAGGCGTTTTTGGTGGTGCTCCAGTCTTCTGTACGTGGTGCCTGTACGCCGAAAGTGTCCCGCAATTCTTCTGGCCACCGACAGCATCTCTTGCACGCCCCTCTCGTTTTTTAAATAATTCTGCACCACCAAATACAAGGTACGTGCAAAACATGGGACGTGCTGGAATTTGCCCATATTTAATGCACACACAATATTGCTGGCGTTGTCCGATGCCACAAATCCACAGGAGAGTCCAATTGGGGTAAGCCATTCTGCGATGATCTTCCTCAGTTGCCGTAAGAGGTTTTTAGCTGTGTGCGTATTCTGGAAAGCGGTGATACAAAGCGTAGCCTGCCTAGGAAAGAGTTGGCGTTTGCGAGATGCTGCTACTGGTGCCGCCGCTGCTGTTCTTGCGGCGGGAGTCCATACATCTACCCAGTGGGCTGTCACAGTCATATAGTCCTGAGTCTGCCCTGCTCCACTTGTCCACATGTCCGTGGTTAAGTGGACATTGGGTACAACTGCATTTTTTAGGACACTGGTGAGTCTTTTTCTGAGGTCTGTGTACATTTTCGGTATCGCCTGCCTAGAGAAATGGAACCTAGATGGTATTTGGTACCGGGGACACAGTACCTCAAACAAGTCTATAGTTGGCTCTGCAGTAATGATGGATACCGGAACCACGGTTCTCACCGCCCAGGATGCCAAGGCCTCAGTTATCCGCTTTGCAGCAGGATGACTGCTGTGATATTTCATCTTCCTCGCAAAGGACTGTTGGACAGTCAATTGCTTGGTGGAAGTAGTAAAAGTGGTCTTACGACTTCCCCTCTGGGATGACCATCGACTCCCAGCAGCAACAACAGCAGCGCCAGCAGCAGTAGGCGTTACACGCAAGGGTGCATCGGAGGAATCCCAGGCAGGAGAGGACTCGTCAGAACTGCCAGTGACATGGCCTGCAGGACTATTGGCATTCTTGGGGAAGGAGGAAATTGACACTGAGGGAGTTGGTGGGGTGGTTTGCGTGAGCTTGGTTACAAGAGGAAGGGATTTACTGGTCAGTGGACTGCTTCCGCTGTCGCCCAAAGTTTTTGAACTTGTCACTGACTTATGATGAATGCGCTGCAGGTGACGTATAAGGGAGGATGTTCCGAGGTGGTTAACGTCCTTACCCCTACTTATTACAGCTTGACAAAGGCAACACACGGCTTGACAAATGTTGTCCGCATTTCTGTTGAAATACTTCCACACCGAAGAGCTGATTTTTTTGGTATTTTCACCAGGCATGTCAATGGCCATATTCCTCCCACGGACAACAGGTGTCTCCCCGGGTGCCTGACTTAAACAAACCACCTCACCATCAGAATCCTCCTTGTCAATTTCCTCCCCAGCGCCAGCAACACCCATATCCTCCTCATCCTGGTGTACTTCAACACTGACATCTTCAATCTGACTATCAGAAACTGGACTGCGGGTGCTCCTTCCAGCACTTGCAGGGGGCGTGCAAATGGTGGAAGGCGCATGCTCTTCACGTCCAGTGTTGAGAAGGTCAGGCATCGCAACCGACACAATTGGACTCTCCTTGTGGATTTGTGATTTCGAAGAACGCACAGTTCTTTGCTGTGCTTTTGCCAGCTTAAGTCTTTTCATTTTTCTAGCGAGAGGCTGAGTGCTTCCATCCTCATGTGAAGCTGAACCACTAGCCATGAACATAGGCCAGGGCCTCAGCCGTTCCTTGCCACTCCGTGTGGTAAATGGCATATTGGCAAGTTTACGCTTCTCCTCCGACGATTTTATTTTAGATTTTTGAGTCCTTTTTTTACTGATATTTGGTGTTTTGGATTTTACATGCTCTGTACTATGACATTGGGCATCGGCCTTGGCAGACGACGTTGATGGCATTTCATCGTCTCGGCCATGACTAGTGGCAGCAGCTTCAGCACGAGGTGGAAGTCGATCTTGATCTTTCCCTATTTTTGGAACCTCAACATTTTTGTTCTCCATATTTTAATAGGCACAACTAAAAGGCACCTCAGGTAAACAATGGAGATGGATGGATACTAGTATACTTATGGATGACGAGTGACTGCCGACGCAGAGGTAGCTACAGCCGTGGACTACCGTACTGCGTCTGCTAGTATAGACTGGATGATAATGATATAAAAAATATATATATATCACTACTGCAGGACAGGTATATATTATATAAGGACGGACCTGCTGGACACTGTCAGCAGCAGACTCCTAAACTACTAGTATGAAGAAGATAGAAAAAAAAACCCACCACAGGTAGGTATACAATTATGGACGAGCACTGCCGACACAGAGGTAGCTACAGCCGTGGACTACCGTACTGCGTCTGCTAGTATAGACTGGATGATAATGATATAAAAAATATATATATATCACTACTGCAGGACAGGTATATATTATATAATGACGGACCTGCTGGACACTGTCAGCAGCAGACTCCTAAACTACTAGTATGAAGAAGATAGAAAAAAAAACCCCACCACAGGTAGGTATACAATTATGGACGAGCACTGCCGACACAGAGGTAGGTACAGCCGTGGACTACCGTACTGCGTCTGCTAGTATAGACTGGATGATACTGATATAAAAAATATATATATATATATCACTACTGCAGGACAGGTATATATTATATAATGACGGACCTGCTGGACACTGTCAGCAGCAGACTCCTAAACTACTAGTATGAAGAAGATAGAAAAAAAAAACCACCACAGGTAGGTATACAATTATGGACGAGCACTGCCGACACAGAGGTAGCTACAGCCGTGGACTACCGGACTGCGTCTGCTAGTATAGACTGGATGATAATGATATAAAAAATATATATATCACTACTGCAGGACAGGTATATATTATATAATGACGGACCTGCTGGACACTGTCAGCAGCAGACTCCTAAACTACTAGTATGAAGAAGATATAAAAAAAACCCACCACAGGTAGGTATACAATTATGGACGAGCACTGCCGACACAGAGGTGGCTACAGCCGTGGACTACCGTACTGCGTCTGCTAGTATAGACTGGATGATAATGATATAAAAAATATATATATATCACTACTGCAGGACAGGTATATATTATATAATGACGGACCTGCTGGACACTGTCAGCAGCAGACTCCTAAACTAATAGTATGAAGAAGATAGAAAAAAAAACCCCACCACAGGTAGGTATACAATTATGGACGAGCACTGCCGAGACAGAGGTAGGTACAGCCGTGGACTACCGTACTGCGTCTGCTAGTATAGACTGGATGATAATGATATAAAAAATATATATATATCACTACTGCAGGACAGGTATATATTATATAATGACGGACCTGCTGGACACTGTCAGCAGCAGACTCCTAAACTACTAGTATGAAGAAGATAGAAAAAAAAACCACCACAGGTAGGTATACAATTATGGACGAGCACTGCCGACACAGAGGTAGCTACAGCCGTGGACTACCGTACTGCGTCTGCTAGTATAGACTGGGTGATAATGATATAAAAAATATATATATCACTACTGCAGGACAGGTATATATTATATAATGACGGTCCTGCTTGACACTGTCAGCAGCAGACTCCTAAACTGCTAGTATGAAGAAGATAGAAAAAAAAAACCCCACAACACGTAGGTATACAATTATGGACGAGCACTGCCGACACAGAGGTGGCTACAGCCGTGGACTACCGTACTGCGTCTGCTAGTATAGACTGGATGATAATGATATAAAAAATATATATATATCACTACTGCAGGACAGGTATATATTATATAATGACGGACCTGCTGGACACTGTCAGCAGCAGACTCCTAAACTACTAGTATGAAGAAGATAGAAAAAAAAACCCACCACAGGTAGGTATACAATTATGGACGAGCACTGCCGACACAGAGGTAGCTACAGCCGTGGACTACCATACTGCGTCTGCTAGTATAGACTGGATGATAATGATATAAAAAAAATATATATATCACTACTGCAGGACAGGTATATATTATATAATGACGGACCTGCTGGACACTGTCAGCAGCAGACTCCTAAACTACTAGTATGAAGAAGATAGAAAAAAAAACCCACCACAGGTAGGTATGCAATTATGGACGAGCACTGCCGACACAGAGGTAGCTACAGCCGTGGACTACCATACTGCGTCTGCTAGTATAGACTGGATGATAATGATATAAAAAATATATATATATCACTACTGCAGGACAGGTATATATTATATAATGACGGACCTGCTGGACACTGTCAGCAGCAGACTCCTAAACTACTAGTATGAAGAAGATAGAAAAAAAAAACCCACCACAGGTAGGTATACAATTGTGGACGAGCACTGCCGACACAGAGGTAGCTACAGCCGTGGACTACCGTACTGCGTCTGCTAGTATAGACTGGATGATAATGATATAAAAAATATATATATATCACTACTGCAGGACAGGTATATATTATATAATGACGGACCTGCTGGACACTGTCAGCAGCAGACTCCTAAACTACTAGTATGAAGAAGATAGAAAAAAAAAACCCACCACAGGTAGGTATACAATTATGGACGAGCACTGCCGACACAGAGGTAGCTACAGCCGTGGACTACCGTACTGCGTCTGCTAGTATAGACTGGATGATAATGATATAAAAAATATATATATATATCACTACTGCAGGTATATATTATAATATAATGAATGACGGACCTGCTGGACACTGTCTGTCAGCAGAATGCGTTTATAGAATAAAAAAAAAACACTACACGAGTGTTTAACTTTTTCAGGCAGACAATATACTGGTGGTCACTGGTCAGTCACACTGGCAGCAAAAGTGTGCACTGTTATGTACTCCTGCTATAACTGCTCCCCAGTCTCCCCCACAATTAAGCTGCGTGAGCAGTGAGCACTCAGCACAGTCAGATATACATAGATGATATTATCATGCAGCACACTGAGGCTGAGCACAGATATGGTATGTGACTGTGTATCGTTTTTTTTCAGGCAGAGAACGGATTTTAAATAATAAATAAAACTGGTGGTCACTAGTATAACTATCAGCAAAACTCTGCACTCTCTGAGTACTCCTAATGCTCCCCAAAATTACTAAAATTAAATTACTAGTAAATCAAGTGTCTCACTATCTAAACGGAGAGGACGCCAGCCACGTCCTCTCCCTATCAATCTCAATGCACGTGTGAAAATGGCGGCGACGCGCGGCTCCTTATATAGAATCCGAGTCTCGCGATAGAATACGAGCCTCGCGAGAATCCGACAGCGGGATGATGACGGTTTGGCGCGCTCGGGTTAGCCGAGCAAGGCGGGAAGATCTGAGTCTGCCTCGGACCCGTGTAAAAAGGCTGAAGTTCGGGGGGGTTCGGATTCCGAGGAACCGAACCCGCACATCTCTAGTGATAATGGCACCTGGAGCTGGCGTAATTATCACAGGGCTCATTGCGGGTTTTTTCTAGAGATGAGCGGGTTCGGTTACCTGAGAACCATACCCTACTGGACTTCACTACCCAAGCCTGGATCCGAGTCAGGCTCGGGTTTTCCCACCTGACTTGGAAACCAGAATGAGGCAAAACGTCATCATCCCGCTGTCTGAGTCTCGCGGGGTTTAGATTCCATATAAGGAGCAGCGCTTCGCCGCCATTTTCACTCCGGCATTGGAGAGTGTAGAGAGAGGACGTGTCTCCATCCTCAGTGTCCTGCATTAGTTCAGTGGTAGTGTCTTGTGCTGCATCAGTCCAGTCACAGTGGTTGTGTCCTCTGCTGCCATATGTCCAGTGCTGACTGCATCAGTCCAGTGGTGGTGTCTTGTGCTGCATCTGTCCAGTCACAGTGGTGGTGTCCTCTGCTGCAATATGTCCAGTGCTGCTGTATAAGTCAAGTCCAGTGGTGCTGTGTTGTGCTGCATCAGTCCAGTCACAGTGGTGGTGTGCTCTGCTGCCATATGTCCAGTGTTGCTGTATAAGTCCAGTCCATTGCATTGGTTCTGTCTTGTCCTGCATCAGTACAGTGGTAGTGTCCCTGTGCTGCTGTATATGTCCAGTGGTACTGCCGTATATGTCCAGTGATCCTGCCGTATATGTCCAGTGATCCTGCCGTATATGTCCAGCAGTACTGCCGTATAAATCCAGTGATTCTGCCATATAATTCCAGTGGTACTGGCGTATAATTCCAGCGGTACTGGCGTATAAATCCAGTCCAGTGATACTGCCGTATATGTCCAGTGGTACTGCCATATAATTCCAGTGGTACTGCTGTATAATTCCAGTGGTACTGGTGTATAATTCCAGTGGTACTGGCGTATAAATCCAGTCTAGTGATGCTGCCATATATGTCCAGTGGTACTGCCGTATAAATCCAGTGGTACTGACATATAATTCCACTGATCTTGCCGTATAATTCCACTGATCCTGCCGTATAATTGCAGTGGTACTGCCGTATAATTCCAGTGATACTGTCATATAATTCCAGTGGTACTGGCATATAATTCCAGCTGTAATTGCGTATAAATCCAGTGATACTGCAGTATAATTCCAGTGGTACTGGCGTATAATTACAGTGGTACTGTCATATAAATCCAGTGATCCTGCCATATATGTCCAGTGATACTGCCGTATATGTCCAGCGGTACTGCCGTATAATTCCAGTGGTACTGGCGTATAATTCCAGCGGTACTGTGTATAAATCCAGTCCAGTGATACAGCCGTATATGTCCAGTGATACTGCCGTATATGTCCAGCGGTACTGCCGTATAAATCCAGTGAAACTGCCGTATAATTCCAGTGGTACTGGTGTATAATTCCAGCGGTACTGGTGTATAATTCCAGCGGTACTGACGTATAAATCCAGTCCAGTGATACTGCTGTATATATGTCCAGTGGTACTGCCGTATAATTCCAGTGGTACTGCCGTATAATTCCAGTGGTACTGGCGTATAAATCCAGTCCAGTGGTACTGCCATATAAATCCAGTGGTACTGACGTAGAATTCCACTGATCCTGCTGTATAATTCCAGTGGTACTGCGTATAATTCCAGTGATACTGTTGTATAATTCCACTGGTACTGGCATATAATTCCAGCGGTAATGGCGTATAAATCCAGTGATACTGCAGTATAATTCCAGTGGTACTGGCGTATAATTCCAGTGGTACTGGCGTATAAATCCAGTGATACTGCAGTATAATTCCAGTGGTAATGGTGTATAATTCCAGTGGTACTGGCGTATAAATCCAGTGATACTGCCGTGTATGTCCAGTGGTACTGGCGTATAATTCCAGTGATACTGCCGTATAATTCCAGTAATACTGGCGTATAATTCCAGTGGTACTGGCTTATAAATCCGGTCCAGTGATACTGCCGTATATGTCCAGTGATACTGCAGTATATGTCCAGTGGTACTGGCGTATAATTCCAGTGATACTGCCGTATAATTCCAGTGGTACTGGCGTATAATTCCAGTGGTACTGGCTTATAAATCCGGTCCAGTGATACTGCCGTATATGTCCAGTGATACTGCAGTATATGTCCAGTGGTACTGCCGTATAATTCCAGTGATACTGCCGTATAATTCCAGTGGTACTGGAGTATAAATCCAGTCCAGTGGTACTGCCGTATAAGTCCAGTGGTACTGTTGTATAAGTCCAGTGGTACTGCTGTATAATTCCAGTGGTACTGGTGTATAATTCCAGCGGTACTGGCATATAAATCCAGTGATACTGCAGTATAATTCCAGTGGTACTGGTGTATAATTCCAGTGGTACTGGCGTATAAATCCAGTGATACTGCCGTGTATGTCCAGTGGTACTGGCGTATAATTCCAGTGATACTGCCGTATAATTCCAGTGATCCTGCCGTAGAACTCCAGTGGTACTGGCGTAAAAATCCAGTGATACTGTAGTATAATTCCAGTAATACTGGCATATAATTCCAGCGGTACTGGCATATAAATCCGGTCCAGTGATGCTGCCGTATATGTCCAGTGGTACTGCCGTATAATTCCAGTGATACTGCCGTATAATTCCAGTGGTACTGGAGTATAAATCCAGTCCAGTGGTACTGCCGTATAAGTCCAGTGGTCCTGTTGTATAAGTCCAGTCCAGTGGTGCTGCCATATAAATTCAGTGGTGCTGTCCTGTGCTGTATATTATTTACTCAAAACAAAAGGGTTATTAATATTCAATCTAAATAATTTTCACAGGGTTTGCCCTGTGTGGTGTAGAGGTACGCTCTCCTGTACCACATATTGTTATATAACGCCAGAAAAATAATGGAGAACAAAAATTTGGAGGATAAAATAGGGAAAGATCAAGAACCACTTCCTCCTAGTGCTGAAGGTGCTGCCACTAGTCATGACATAGATAATGAAATGCCATCAACGTCATATGCCAAGGCCGATGCCCAATGTGATAGTGGAGGGCATGTTAAATCCAAAGTTCAGTAAAAATACCCCAAAAAATAAATTTAAATGGTCTGAGGAGATACATAAACTTGCCAATATGCCATTTACAACACGGAGTGGCAAGGAACGGCTAAGGCCCTGGCCTATGTTCATAACTAGTGGTTCAGCTTCACATGACGATGGAAGCCCTCATACTACCACTAGGAAAATTAATAGAGTTAAGCTGGCAAAAGCACAGCAAAGAACTGTGTGTTCTAAGATTGTATCACAAATCCCCAAGCAGAGTCCAAGTGTGTCGGCGGTTGCAATGCCTGACCTTCCCAACACTGGACGGGAAGAGGTGGCTCCTTCCTCCATTTGCACGCCCTCTGCAAGTGCTGGAAGTAGCACCCACAGTCCAGTTTCTCATATTCAAATTGAAGATGCCACTGTTGAACTACACCAGGATGAGGAATGGGTGTTGCTGGCACTGAGGAGGAAGTTGACAAGGAGGATTCTGATGGTGATGTGGTTTGTTTAAATCAGGCACTGGGGGAGACAGTTGTTGTCCATGGGATGAAGAAGGCCGTTGTGATGCCTGGGCAAAATACCAAAAAAGCCACCTCTTCAGTGAGGAATTATTTCTCCACAAATCCGGACAACAGGTGTCAAGCCGCATGTTGCCTCTGTCAATCTGTAATAAGTAGGGGTAAGGACGTTAACCACCTAGGAATATCCTCCCTTATATGTCACCTGCAGCGCATTCATCAGAAGTCAGTGTCAAGTTGTAAAACTTTGAGTTTAGAGCATTAGAAGTCCACTGACATCTTCCTCTTCTACCCAAGCTCCTGCAAGCCACACCAACTCCCTCAACGTCAACTTCCTCCTCAGCCAGGAACGTCAGTAGTCCTGCAGGCCATGTCACTGTCAAGACTGAGGAGTCCTCTCCTAACCGGGATTCCTCCGAAGGATCCTTGAGTGGTACGCCTACTACTGCTGTTACTACCGCTGCTGTTGTTGCTGCTGGGAGTCGATTGTCATCCCAGAGGGCAAGTCGGAAGACCACTTGTACTACTTCAACTAAGCAATTGACTGTCCAGCAGTCCTTTGTGAGGAAGATGAAATATGACAGCAGTCATCCTGTTGCAAAGCGGATAACTGAGGCCTTGACAGCTATGTTGGTGTTAGACGTGCGTCCGGTATACGCCATTAGTTCAGTGGGACTTAGAGAATTGATAGAGGTAGTGTGTCCCTGTACCAAATCCCATCTAGGTTCCACTTCACTAGGCAGGCGATAAAGAGAATGTACAGAGACGTCAGAAAAAGTGTGCTCAGTGTCCTAAAAAATGCACTTGTACCCACTGTCCACTTAACCACGGACAAGTGGACAAGTGGAACAGGGCGGACTAAAGACTATATGACTGTGACAGCCCACTGGGTAGATGTATTGCCTCCCGTAGCAACAACAACAGCAGCAGCACCAGTAGCAGCATCTCGCAGACGCCAACTTGTTCCTAGGCAGGCTATGCTATGTATCACTGCTTTCCGTAAGAGGCACACTGCTGACAACCTCTTACGGAAACTGAGGGACACCATCGCACAATGGCTTACCCCAATTAGACTCTCCTGGGGATTTGTGATATCGGACAACGCCATCAATATTGTGCATGCATTACATCTGGGCAAATTCCAGCACGTCCCATGTTTTGCACATACAATTAATTTGGTGGTGCAGAATTTTTTGAAAAATGACAGGGGCGTGCAGGAGATGCTGTCGGTGGGCCAAAAAATTATGGGCCACTTTCGGCATTCAGCCACTGCGTGCCGAAGACTGGAGCACCAGTAAACACTCCTGAACCTGCCCTGCCATCACCTGAAGCAAGAGGTGGTTACGAGGTGGAATTCAACACTCTATATGCTTCAGAGGATGGAGGAGCAGTAAAAGGCCATTCAAGCCTATACATCCAGCCACGATATAGGCAAAGGAGGGGGAATGCACCTGACCCAAGCGCAGTGGAGAATTATTTCCGTCTTGTGGAAGGTTCTCCAACCCTTCGAACTTGCCACATGTGAAGTCAGTTCAGACACTGCCAGCTTCAGTCAGGTCATACCCCTCATCAGGCTTTTGCAGAAGCAGCTGGAGAAACTGAAGGAGGAGCTAAGACGCAGTGATACCGCAAACTATGTGGGACTTGTGGATGGAGCCCTTCATTCGCTTTGCCAGGATTCAAGGGTGGTCAATCTGTTGAAATCAGAGCACTACATTTTGGCCATGATGCTTAATCCTAGGTTTAAAGCCTACGTTGTATCTCTCTTTCTGGCAGACACAAGTCTGCAGAGGTTCAAAGACCTGCCGGTGAGATAATTGTCAACTCAAGTGGAACGTTACCTGTCAACAGCTCCTCCTTGACTTTCTCCCGCAACTGGTGCTGTGAGGAAAAGGATAAGATTTCCTAGCCCACCCGCTGGCGGTGATGCAGGGCAGTCAGGAGTGAGTGCTGACATTTGGTCCAGACTGAAGGACATGCCAACAATTACTGACATGTCTACTGTCAATGCATATGATTCTGTCACCAATGAAAGAGTGGTGGAGGATTATATGAGTGACTGCATCCAAGTAGGCATGTCAGACAGTCCATACATATACTGGCAGGAAAAAGAGGCAATTTGGATGCCCTTACATAAACTGGCTTTATTTTACCTAAGTTGCCCCCCTCCCCCCCTCCAGTGTGTACTCCAAAAGAGTGTTTAGTACAGCTGGTAACCTTGTCAGCTATCGGCGTAGGAGGTTACTTCCAGAAAATGTGGAGAAAATTATGTTCATCAAAATAAATTATAAATTCCTCCGGGAAGACCTTTACCAGCAATTGCCTACAGAAAGTACACAGGGACCTGTGATGGTGGATTCCAGTGAATTAATACTCTGTGAGGAGGAGGATGTACACACTGAAAGGGGTGAGGAATCAGGGGATGAGGATGAGGCCGACATCTTGCCTCTGTAGGGCCAGCTTGTGCAAGGAGAGATTGATTGCTTCTTTTTTGGTGGGGGCCCAAATAAACCAGTCATTTCAGCCACAGTCGTGTGGCAGACCCTGTCGCCAAAATTATTGATTTATTAAAGTGTGCATGTCCTGTTTATACAAAAAAGGGTGGGTGGGAGGGCCCAAGGACAACTCCATCTTGCACCTCATTTTTCTTCTTTGCATCATGTGCTGTTTGGGGACTAGTTTTTTAAAGTGCCATCCTGTCTGAAACTGCTGTACAACTCCAGGGGTACTGCCGTATAAGTCATGGGGTACTGCCATATAAGTCCAGTCCAGTGGTGCTGTCTTGTGCTGCATCAGTCCAGTGGTGGTGTCTTGTGCTTCCATAAGTCCAGTGGTGGTGTCCTGTGCTGTATATTATTTACTCCAAATAAAAGACTTATATACATTACTTATATTATTATCCAAATCATTCTTACAGGGTTTGCCCTGTGTGGTGTAGGGGTACGCTCGCCTGTGCTGCATATTATTATAATAGCTCCAAATAAAAGGGTTATTATTATCCAAATTAATTTTACAGGCTTTGCCGTGTGTGTGTGTGTGTGTGTGTGTGTGTGTGTGTGTGTGTGTTTGTGTGTGTGGTTTAGGGGTACGCTCTCCTGTGCCACCAATATTGTGGGTGTATTACATCTGGGCAAATTCCAGCACGACACATGTTGTTTGTGCCGCACACTTGTGTCGCTTAGCTTAGTCATACAGCTACCTCATTGCACCTCTTTTACTTCTTTGCATGATGTGCTGTTTGGGGACTATTTTTTTTAAGCGCCATCCTGTCTGCCACTGCAGTGCCACTCCTAGATGGGCCAGGTGTTTCTGCCACACACTTGTGTCGCTTAGTTTAGTAATCAAGCCACCTCGGTGCAACCTTTTGGCCTAAAAACAATATTGTGAGGTGTGAGGTGTTCAGAATAGACTGGAAATGAGTGGAAATGAATGTTATTGAGGTTAATAATACCATAGGATCAAAATTACCCCCAAATTCTGTGATTTTAGCTGTTTTTATGTTTTTTTTCAAAAATCATCCAGATCCAAAACCAAAACACGAAAGGGTGGTTTTGGCAAAACCAATCCAAAACACAAGGGTGGTCATTCCGAGTTGTTCGCTCTGTAATTTTCTTCGCATCGCAGCGATTTTCCGCTAATTGCGCATGCGCAATGATCGCACTGCGACTGCGCCAAGTAAATTTGCTATGAAGATTGGTATTTTACTCATGGCATTACGAGGTTTTTTCTTCGTTCTGGTGATCGTAATGTGATTGACAGGAAGTGGGTGTTTCTGGGCGGAAACTGGCCGTTTTATGGGAGTGTGTGAAAAAACGCTACCATTTCTGGGAAAAACGCGGGAGTGGCTGGAGAAACGGAGGAGTGTCTGGGTGAACGCTGGGTGTGTTTGTGACATCAAACCAGGAACGACAAGCACTGAACTGATCGCACTGGAAGAGTAAGTCTCGAGCTACTCAGAAACTGCACAGAGAAGTCTTTTCGCAATATTGCGAATCTTTCGTTCGCAAATTTTGATAAGCTAAGATACACTCCCAGTAGGCGACGGCTTAGCGTGTGCAATGCTGCTAAAAGCAGCTTGTGAGCGAACAACTCGGAATGAGGGCCAAGGATGGAACCAGAACCAAAACACAAAACACGAAAAGTGCCCACCGCACGTCTCTAGTTTTTTCACATTCTTTTTTTTCCCTGTAAATTTAGCCCAGAATGCATTTCCTTTTATAAGTATGGGAAATGTGATCCGAGTACTAAAAAAAAGTGAATTAAAGGGTTTGGGTGAGTTTTTCATGAAAACTGCTCCAAAAGCCCTTTAATACATTTAAGTGATACTAAAATAATGTGAAAAGGGTGTGAAAACGCCCTTTTTCTTATTTTTTTTAGTAAAACTAATTCTAATAAATAGGTTCCTTATTCTTTACAGACTAGTCATGCAGCCTCAGGTATGGTGAGCTAGTCACCACTGAATTGAAATTGAAATCTTTGAAGCAAGAATATGTGCTTGGATAAACAATACACTGCTGTGCCTTACACTGGCTCTAGTAACTGATGGAAAAAGAATAGTTTGGGTCCCTGCTGTGGACCACCATGGTCTAACTGTTGTGTTGAATTAGGCTGGGCTTTCTAAACAGAGATCCAAGCAATACAATCATTGAAGGGGTTGTTAAAAATGAATTTCTTTTCCAGCTTATTTGTTTCCGATGCTAATCACGGGATACAAGTAAAATCAGTAAGGACTCCTAAGCTCAGGGTAAAACAATTGCATTTTCTTTGGGTGCAGTTACTACCTTGCAGCGGATGCAGCTGCCGTTACAGCGGTCACCTGTGTTTCAGATACAGTCTGCCCTTAATGAGTACAAAAGAAGCAATGATCTCTAGGATGGCAGGCTGAATGGTTTACTCACGGGCATATTTATTAACATTTTTTTTACTAAAATAATGTGAAAAGGGTGTTTTCAGTCTATTTTCACATTATTTCAATACCACCTGAATGTATTAAAAGGCTTTTGGAGATGTTTTTTTTTATATATACAGTATATTATCCAACATGTTGTTTTATGAGGGCCCATGTGCCACTTCTGTGCATCTTCCTCTTCCCCATCTGGTCTGCGCAGTTGCAGGGTAGAGTCTGTCAGTATGCACATGTATTTCTGACTAAATCCTCAGGAAAATAGCAGCTGCGCCATTTTTCTGGAGGTTTCTACAACCTCAGCAGGGCCGAAACTAGGGGGGGGGCTAGGGGGGCAGGCGACCTGGGCGCCAGATTGGAGGGGGCCCCGAGACCCCCTAACACCCGCCGCGGCACTTACTTTTAAACCCCCTTCTCCCGAGTGCCCAGCTCGGGGGGCGGGGTTTCGCGGAATGACGCGATTGCGTCGTGACGTCACGGCGCAAACGCGTCATTCCACGAAACCCCGCCGGAGGAGGGAGAAGGGGCAGCCCGGAGCCGCGCAGACGAGGAGGGAGAGGCGGCTGAAGAGCGGCGAGAACCGCTTCAAATGTAAGTCAGCCCCTCTCCCTTCCTCTCTCTCTCTCTCCCTCCACCACCTGCCGCAATGTGTAAAATGGGGACCTGTGCCTGCCGCTATGTGTAAAATGGGGACCTGTGCCTGCCGCTATGTGTAAAATGGGGACACTTGCCAGCGTACTGTGTAAAATGGGGACCTGTGCCTGCCGCTATGTGTAAAATGGGGACACTTGCCAGCGTACTGTGTAAAATGGGGACCTGTGCCTGCCGCAATGTGTAAAATGGGGACACTTGCCAGCGTACTGTGTAAAATGGGGACCTGTGCCTGCCGCTATGTGTAAAATGGGGACACTTGCCAGCGTACTGTGTAAAATGGGGACCTGTGCCTGCCGCAATGTGTAAAATGGGGACCTGTGCCTGCCGCAATGTGTAAAATGGGGACACTTGCCAGCGTACTGTGTAAAATGGGGACCTGTGCCTGCCGCTATGTGTAAAATGGGGACACTTGCCAGCGTACTGTGTAAAATGGGGACCTGTGCCTGCCGCAATGTGTAAAATGGGGACACTTGCCAGCGTACTGTGTAAAATGGGGACCTGTGCCTGCCGCTATGTGTAAAATGGGGACCTGTGCCTGCCGCTATGTGTAAAATGGGGACACTTGCCAGCGTACTGTGTAAAATGGGGACCTGTGCCTGCCGCTATGTGTAAAATGGGGACACTTGCCAGCGTACTGTGTAAAATGGGGACCTGTGCCTGCCGCAATGTGTAAAATGGGGACACTTGCCAGCGTACTGTGTAAAATGGGGACCTGTGCCTGCCGCTATGTGTAAAAGGGGGACACTTGCCAGCGTTCTGTGTAAAATGGGGACCTGTGCCTGCCGCAATGTGTAAAATGGGGACCTGTGCCTGCCGCAATGTGTAAAATGGGGACACTTGCCAGCGTACTGTGTAAAATGGGGACCTGTGCCTGCCGCAATGTGTAAAATGGGGACACTTGCCAGCGTACTGTGTAAAATGGGGACCTGTGCCTGCCGCTATGTGGAAAATGGGGACACTTGCCAGCGTACTGTGTAAAATGGGGACCTGTGCCTGCCGCAATGTGTAAAATGGGGACACTTTTTCCTGCCGCAATGTGTAAAATGGTGACACTTTTTCCTGCCGCAATGTGTAAAATGGGGACACCTGTCTGCCGCAATGTGTAAAATGGGGAATGGGGACACTTGCCTGTCGTACTGTGTAAAATGGGGACACTTTTTCCTGGATATGAAATTTATGTTAGAAAAGGCAGTTTCTCAGGTAAAAAAGTTCTGAAAGAGATATATATATATATATAATATTTTTATTCATTTATTCTTTATTTATTTTATTTTATTTTATTATTTTTATTTATTTATTGTAAAATATCTTTTTATTTTTTTTTGCGGGGGGGGGGGGGGGGGGGTGTCAAATGACTACCTTGCCCCGGGTGACAAAAATCCTAGTTTCGGCCCTGACCTCAGACTCCGGAGTACATAGTAAGTATGATGTACAGGGGCACCACAAATCCTGCACCCATTATACTGTAGATACACCCATGTCTCGCCACTGCCGGCTCATTTGCCTCAGCAAGGCATTATTTGTAAAGAATGAAGACAGGAAGTTTTCTGTTGCTGGAGAAGTGTCAATATAAAAAAAAACAGCTCTATCACAATTTTTTTGTAAATAGTCCACTAACACGCCTTCCACACCAAAGATTCAGTTTCTACCTGGGCTATTGAACATGGTTTCGAGACATGTCACAACTGCTTGAATCACACTGGGGCTTGGTCGTCCCTTTGCCGGCGCTTGGAGATGACACTATTAGTATAACCTGGTCCAGATGACGCCTGTCGCACTGTTCACACCATAGTTTACCCGGGTCGGGCTGGTAGGGACCAGAGTTAGATTCCTGGGTTCCACACAATCCCGGTAGACCCTTTCGCAGAAGTTAGTGGATAGAGTTAGTGGATAGAGAAAGTTCCTATCTAAGTGGAGCTAGGTACATTATGCTGTCACTTACGTGCATCTTTCAGTCGAACTTTTAGGGAAATATAATACTACTGTAAGTGATAAAATCCTTCAAAAGTGGCTTGCAAAGCCCCCCTCTCTCCCCTCCCCACTCCCCCCCTTCTCCTCTCATGAGCAATATAATATATTTACACTATTTTAATTGTTAGTATCTTTAAAACTCGAATGTGCGCCAGACCATTTTTGCTGGATTTGGATTTAGCTCTGATTCATCGTCCAGCTTTGGCTTTGAATTTGCCAAACTGCCGTGACTGATTTTGGATTTGCATTTGCATTTTTTCTTCTTTAAAAATTGACTAAAAAAGCTAAAATCACAATTTTTGGTCTTTTTTCGTTCCTTGATTATTAGTAAGTTCAATAACAGTAATTTCCAGTCATTTCCAGTAAATTTTGACCAACTCACAGCTCACAATATTATTTTCACCAATATTGGCCAAATCATCCATTCCAGTCAGAATTCCAGATCCTGGACTAAGCACGGCACTACAGTGTTTGATATAAAGTCTTTTATGTAAAGCAAGTTACATCCAAATCACATTGCTGTGTAATGATACATATGAGGTATACAATCAGATATTTTTCTGTTTCCTTCCCCAGATTTGTGTCTCAAGATAATCCTGTCTCAGAGGTCTACAGACAATGCCTTGGACTTCATGCTTGGTTTGTGCTCAGACATGCACTGTCAAGTGTGGGACCTTGTATAGACAGGTGTGTGCCTTTCCAAATCATGTCCAATCAACTGAATTTGCCACAGGTGGACTCCAATTAAGCTGTAAGAACATCTCAAGGATGATCAGTGGAAACAGGATGTACCTGAGCTAAATTTTGAGCTTCATGTCAAAGGCTGTGAATACTTATGTACATGTGATTTCTTAGTTTTTTATTCTTAATAAATTTGCAAAAATCACATAAAAACTTTTTTCACGTTGTCATTATAGGGTATATTGTGTAGAATTTTGAGGGAAAAATTCATTTATTCCATTTTCAAATAAGGCTGTAACCTAACAAAATGTGGAAAAAGTGAAGCGCTATGAATACTTTCCAGATCACTGTACCTCTCTGTGTAAAAGTTATTAAAATGTAATAAACTTAAGATAATAAAACCTATATAGAGCAAAAGGAAGAATATTTTGTACACAATGGATTTTCCCCTGATGAAGTCCTGATTAGGACAAAACACATAGGGTGAGGTTGCTATAAGGGTTAACACTAAATGGTCCACTGTCACGATCTCATCTATCTATCCTGCAAGATAGGATATTTTCTAATTTTCCTAAATGTAAAGCATACCACATACACATGTTATGGATAGCGAACAGCGAACATTATCAGCTACTTAAAAAAAAAATCACCATTTTACCTGGTGTGTGTAGCCGCAGGCAAATTCTAGCGCCATCTGTTCTCATTATCACTTATTTATTGAAAAGTCAATATATCCACTGAGAGTTTCTGTGCCTCTCTGAGAAGTTATGCAGATATGAGGTGCTTGTAATGGGATTTAAAGAAAAAAAAAATAGACAAGTGCAGATGGGTATAACCGCACTTGTCTATAGCATCAGATAGACACATAGGGAAATACAGTCATCTTTATAGCTACTGTATGTAGTTAGTAAAGATCTCACACACTGGAAATCTACACATAGATTTATGTCACATAGCTGTTAGTGACATGCACAGAAACACTGAGTGAGCAGGTAGTGTATTACTGTAGATACTTGTGCCCTCCTCTAGCAGTGACAGTATGGTATACTGAGCCTTATGAAAAGTTGAATTTATTTTGTGTTAAAAAATGCAGATTCAAAAAACTGCATCTAACAGTGGTGTGCATGGTAATTGTAACATAGCTGACTCCTGATTAGCTGCAAGTTGTATCATGGCAGTAGGTCCGACACCAGGGACATATTGTTGCGTGAGGGGGTATTATGTAGCCTTTCCGACTTGCTAGCATGAGGTAGGTATACTCTGGGTGCACGGTGTGCAGTACGGGGCCCTCCTGGACCACACACCCTGCACCCATTATAAATGTGCCTGTGTTGCACAATAGGTTTCATAATATGTGCACCTCTTACCGTTATAGCAGAACAACCCCAACCCTAATCCCTGTAACCCATTCCATTGTAAACCCCATGAGCACGGCTCTCCTTCCTCCTACTTCTCTTTTATACCAGCTACACACTACACCTCTAGGTCATCTCCTTAGGCTTTCTGCCCCCTTACTCCACTTCCCCATTTTTTTTTCTTCAGATGACCTAGACCTGTTATCTGTGCCAAGGTGGATGTATGGTTGTACAGGCTAGTATGGGGTACCATTACGAAATTCGCAGCTGGTATGCTATATCACCAAACCATTTTACCACCGCCAATAGCTGCACACACTGCGCTGGCTGCACTGCTTCTCCTACTGCACACCCGACGGCCTCTGAGACCAACTCCCAGTGGTGCAGCACGCAGGTGATGTCATGGCGTAACGCACACTTTGAGAAGCCTACCACACGGAACCAGTGTAATTCTGTCAGTGGCAGCGTGTAGCCCAGCAGACACACCAGCCTCCAGCCAGGCAGATACCCCAACCTTCAGCCCAGCAGGATGCCCAGAGGGATAGAAGCATTGACAAGTAAGTTGTGTTCTGTAGACAGATCCACAGCACATAGGCCTCTGTGATACAGTGACTACAAAACAATCTGTGAGACATGCATGTGGCCAAGGTGGTGGTGTGTGGGAGATGATGGTGTGGCTGAGAGATGCAGGGAGGACATGATGTTGTGGCTGAGAGATGCAGCGGGGGTATGACAATGTGGCTGAGAAATGCAGGGGAGAGTAGATGATACAGGTGGCACAAGTCCGGTTGAATCTCTGTTGTATGATGATGACCTTGAAAATATTCCTACACAAACTGGCATCCTTCAGACCATGTGTTCTCCTACATGAATAATGAATACTGACTGAAGACACACAGGGAGGATCAATTTCTTCAGAGGTTCCCTGTTGCGAGAAATCACCATCTACTGTAGATAAGGTGCATTGGGAATGGAATAGAATGGAATGTTCGAGTGATGAGAAATGGGTGGCGTTTCATATTGACGCACCCCTGTTTTGAGTGACCATGCCCCTTGTGGCATGTGACCACGTGCAGTTTTCTCCACGCGCAAGTCTAAGGTGCGTGCATATAGTACCACTAACAAATGTAGTCTACTTGCACCACTGTCTGTGCCCACACTAATAGCAGATGTCAGATTATGCAGAGTATTTCCATTGCACCCCTTGAATCAGTGGCTGTATTGAGATTTGAAGTGGTGCTTGTTACTTGTGTAGTGTATTGTACTGTTCTCAGGGTAAGACTGTACTGTTTTACCCTGTACTGTGTTATTGCCTAGCCCTCTGTGGCTGCTCCAGACCACTTGTGGCGCCCTATAACTAAAGTTTATAATAATAATAATAATTATTATTATTATTATGGGCCCTCATTCCGAGTTGTTCGCTCGCAAGCTGCTTTTAGCAAGCAGCTTTGCACACGCTAAGTCGCCGCCTACTGGAAGTGAATCTTAGCTTATCAAAATTGCGAACGAAAGATTAGCAAAATTGCGAATAGACACTTCTTAGCAGTTTCTGAGTAGCTCCACACTTACTCGGCAACTGCGATCAGTTCAGTCAGTTTTGTTCCTGGTTTGACGTCACAAACACTCCCAGCGTTCGGCCAGACACTCCTCCGTTTCTCCAGCCACTCCCGCGTTTTTCCCAGAAATGGTAGCGTTTTTTCGCACACACCCATAAAACGGCCAGTTTCCGCCCAAAAACACCCACTTCCTGTCAATCACATTACGATCACCAGAACGAAGAAAAAACCTCGTAATGCCGTGAGTAAAATACCTAACTGCATAGCAAATTTACTTGGCGCAGTCGCACTGCGGACATTGCGCATGCGCATTAGCGACTAATCGCTCCGTTGCGAGAAAAATATAACGAGCGACCAACTCGGAATGACCCCCATTATTAATAATAATAATATTAATAATAATAATAACATATACACTGCAATATTTGCAGCAAGCCTTGCATGGCAGCAGCAGCCTATGCCTCTACCGTGACGGCGCTGCATACATTTTGTAGTGCCTTATAAATAAATGTTAATAAAGCACCAGAAAGACCCCTAATCTGTTCATGTACAGCTATGCCACACTATCCATGCCAAAATGTGTGTATGACCCTTTTCCCAGTAACCTCTATAATATAGAGATGTGCGGCGGCACTTTTTGTGTTTTGGTTTTGAATCTAATTTCCCGCATGTGTTTTGGTTTTGGATTGGTTTTGCCAAAACCACCCTTTCGGGTTTTGGTTTTGGATCTGGATGATTTTTGAAAAAAACATAAAAACAGCTAAAATCAGAGAATTTGGGGGTAATTTTGCTCCTACGGTATTATTAACCTCAATAACATTCATTTCCACTCATTTCCAGTCTATTTTGAACACCTCACTTCTCACAATATTGTTTTTAGGCCAAAAGGTTGCACCGCGGTGGCTGTATGACTAAGCTAAGCGACAGTGTGCGGCACAAACACCTGGCCCATCTAGGAGTGGCACTGCAGTGGCAGACAGGATGGCAGATTTAAAAAATAGGCCCCAAACAGCACATTATGCAAAGAAGAAAAAGAGGTGCAATGAGGTAGCTATATGCCTAAGCTAAGCGACACAAGCGTGCGGCACAAACACCTGGCCCATCTAGGAGTGGCACTGCAATTTCAGACAGGATGGCCCTTAAAAAAACTAGGCCCCAAACAGCACATCATGCAAAGAAGTAAAAGAGGTGCAATGAGGTAGCTGTATGACTAAGCTGAGTGACACAAGTGTGCGGCACAAACACGTGACCCATCTAGGAGTGGCACTGCAGTGGCAGACAGGATGGCACTTAAAAAAACTAGGCCCCAAACAGCACATGATGCAAAGAAGAAAAAGAGGTGCAAGATGGAATTGTCCTTGGGCTCTCCCACCCACCCTTATGTTGTATAAACAGGACATGCACACTTTAACAAACCAATAATTTCAGCGACAGGGTCTGGCACACGACTGTGGCTGAAATGACAAGATGTCGACCTCATCCTTATCCTCCGATTCCTCACCCCTTTCACTGTGTACATTCTCCTCCTCACAGAGTATTAATTCGTCCCCACTGGAATCCACCATCATTGGTCCCTGTGTACTTTCTGGAGGCATATGCTGGTCAAGGTCTTCCCGGAGGAATTTATAATTCATTTTGATGAACATCATCTTCACATTTTGTGGAAGTAACCTCCTACGCTGATCGCTGATAAGGTTAGCGGCTGCACTAAACACTCTTTTGGAGTACACACTGGAGTGGGGGGGACAATTTAGGTAAAATAAAGCCAGTTTGTGCAAGGTCATCTTTTTCCTGCCAGTATACGTACGGACTGTCTGACATGCCTACTTGGATGCTGTCACTCATATAATCCTCCACCATTCTTTCAATGGTGACAGAATCATATGCAGTGACAGTAGACATATCAGTAATCGTTGGCAGGTCCTTCAATCCGGACCAGATGTCAGCACTCGCTCCTGACTGCCCTGCATCACTGCCAGCGGGTGGGCTAGGAAATCATATCCTTTTCTTCGCAGCCGCAGTTGCGGGAGAAAATGAAGGAGGAGCTGTGGACGGGTCACGTTCCGCTTGAGTTGACAATTTTCTCACCAGCAGGTCTTTGAACTAGAGATGAGCGGATTCGGTTTTACTCGGATTTACTCGGTTCTCAAAACGGCATCTGATTGGCTATCCAAAACACGTGACATCCGTGAGCCAATAAGATGCCGTTTTGAGAACCGAGTAAATCCGAGTAAAACCGAATCCGCTCATCTCTACTTTGAACCTCTGCAGACTTCTGTCTGCCGGAAAGAGAGATACAGCATAGGCTTTAAACCTAGGATCGAGCAGGGTGGCCAAAATGTAGTGCTCTGGTTTCAACAGATTGACCACCCTTGAATCCTGGCAAAACGAATGAAGGACTCCATCCACAAGTCCCACATACTTTGCGGAATCGCTACATCTTAGTTCCACCTTCAATTTCTCCAGCTGCTTCTGCAAAAGCCTGATGAGGGGAATGACCTGACTCAAGCTGGCAGTGTCTGAACTGACTTCACGTGTGGCAAGTTCGAAGGGTTGGAGAACCTTGCACAAGACGGAAATCATTCTCCACTGCACTTGAGTCAGGTGCATTCCCCCTCCTTTGCCTATATCGTAGGTAGCGGTATAGGCTTGAATGGTCTTTTGCTGCTCCTCCATCCTCTGAAGCATATAGAGTGTTGAATTCCACATCGTTACCACCTCTTGCTTCAGATGATGGCAGGGCAGGTTCAGGTGTGTTGGATGGTGCTCCAGTCTTCGGCACACGGTGGCTGAATGCCGAAAGTGGCCCGCAATTTTTCGGGCCACCAACAGCATCTCCTACACGCCCATGTCTTTTTTCAAAAAATTCTGTACCACCAAATGAATTGTATGTGCAAAACATGGGACATGCTGGAATTTGCCCAGACGTAATGCATGCACAATATTGGTGGCATTGACCGATATCACAAATCCCCCGGAGAGTCTAATTGGGGTAAGCCATTGTGCAGTGATGTACCTCAGTTTCCGTAAGAGGTTGTCAGCGGTGTGCCTTTTACGGAAAGCGGTGATACATAGCATAGCCTGCCTAGGAGCGAGTTGGCGTTTGCGAGATGCTGCTACTGGTGTCGCTGCTGTTGTTGCTGCGGGAGGCCATACATCTAACCAGTTGGCTGTCACAGTCATATAGTCCTTAGTCTGCCCTGTTCCACTTGTCCACATGCCTGTGTTTAAGTAGACAGTGGGTACAAGTGCATTTTTTAGGACACTGAGGACACTTTTTCTGACGTCTGTGTACATTCTCGGTATCACCTGCCCAGTGAAGTGGAACCTAGATGGGATTTGATACCAGGGGCACAGTAATTCAAACAATTCTCTAAGTCCCACTGAACTAATGGCGGATACCAGATGCACGTCTAACACCAACATAGCTGTCAAGGCATTAGTTATCCACTTTGCAAAAGGATTACTGCTGTCATATTTCATCTTCCTCACAAATGACTGTTGGATAGTCAATTGCTTAGCTGAAGTAGTACAAGTGGTCTTCCGACTTCCCCTCTGGGATGACGATCGACTCCCAGCAGCAACAACAGCAGCGGCAGCAACAGCAGGCATACCACTCAAGGATCCTCTGGAGGAATCACGGTTAGGAGAGGACTCCTCAGTCTTGCCAGTGACATGACCTGCAGGACTACTGACGTTCCTGACTGAGGAGGAAGTTGATGTTGAGGTAGTTGGTGGTGTGGCTTGCAGGACCTTGGGTACAAGAGGAAGAAGGGATTTAGGTGTCAGTGGACGGCTTACGCTCTTACCCAAAGTTTCACAACTTGACACTGACTTCTGATGAATGTGCAGCAGGTGACGTACTGTATAAAGTAGGATGTTCCTAGGTGGTTAACATCCTTACCCCTACTTATTACAGATTGACAGAGGAAACACACAGCTTGACACCTGTTGTCCAGATTTGTGGAGAAATAATTCCTCACCGAAGAGGTGGCTTTTTTGGTATTTTGCCCATGCATCACAGTGGGCTTCTTCATCCCATGGACAACAGGTGTCTCCCGTGATGCCAGATTTAAACAAACCACATCACCATCAGAATCCTTATCCTCCTCAGCAACACCCATATCCTCATCCTGGTGTACTTCAACAGTGACATCTTTAATTTGAATATCAGAAACTGGACTGTGGGTGCTCCTTCCAGCACTTGCAGGGGGCATGCAAATGGTGGAAGGAGCCACCTCTTCCTGTCCAGTGTTGGGAAGGTCAGGCATTGCAACCGCCGACACAATTGGACTCTCCTTGGGGATTTGTGATACCATCTTAGAAAGCACAGTTCTTTTCTAAGCTTTTTCCAGCTTAACTCTTATTATTTTTCTAGCGGGAGGATAAGGGCATCCATCGTCATGTGAAGCTGAACCACTAGTCGTGAACATAGGCCAGGGTCTTAGCCGTACCTTGCCAATCCGTGTCGTAAATGGCATATTGGCAAGTTTACGTTTCTCCTCAGACAATTAAAATTTATTTTTTTGGGTCTTTTTACTGAACTTTGGCTTTTTGGATTTTACATGCCCTCTACTATCACATTGGGCATCGGCCTTGGCAGACGACGTTGATTGGATTTCTTCGTCTATGTCATGACTAGTGGCAGCAGCTTCAGCACTAGGAGGAAGTGGTTCATGATCTTTCCCTATTTTATCCTCCAAATTTTTGTTCTCCATTATTTTTCTAGAGTTATATAACAATATGTGGTACAGGAGAGCGTACCTCTATAAGACACAGGGCAAACCCTGTGAAAATTATTTGGATTAAATATTAATAACCCCTTTATTTGGAGTAAATAATATACAGCACAGGACAGCACCACTGAACTTATATGGCAGCACCACTGGACTGGACTTACACAGAATTATATGGATTTATATGGAATTATATTTCAGGATCATTGGAATTATATGGCAGGATCACTGGATTTATACGGCAGTATCGCTGGACACATACGGCAGTATCAATGGACTTAAACGGCAGGATCACTGGACTTATATGGCAGGATCACTGGACTTATAGGGCAGGATCACTGGACTTATACGCCAGTACCACTGAAATTATACGGCAGGATCACTGGATTTATACGGCAGAACCGCTGGACATATACGGCAGTATCAATGGACATATACGACAGGATCACTGCAATAATAAGGCAAGATCACTAGAATTATACGGCAGGCTCACTGGAATTTTACGGCAGGATCACTGGATTTATACTCCAGTACCACTGGAATTATACGGCATGATCACTGGTACTATACGGCAGGATCACTGGACTTATACGGCAGGATCACTGCAATTATACGGCAGGATCACTGCACTTATACGTCAGTGCCACTAGAATTATAGGACAGGATCACTGGTATTATACGGCAGGATCACTGGACTTATACACCAGTACCACTGGAATTATACGGCATGATCACTGGAATTATACGGCAGGATCACTGGACTTATATGGCAGGATCACTGCAATTATACGGCAGCATCACTGGAATTATACGTCAGTGCCACTAGAATTATAGGGCAGGCTCACTGGTATTATACGGCAGAATCACTGGACTTATACGTCAGGATCACTGCAGTTATACGGCAGGATCACTGGAATTACATAGCAGGATCACTGGATTTATACAGCAGTACAGCTGGATATATACGGCAGTACCGCTGGACATATACGGCAGTATCAATGGACATATACGGCAATATCAATGGACATATATGGCAGTAACATTGGACATAAACGGCAGTATCACTGAACTGGATTTATACGCCAGTACCACTGGAATTATACGGCAGGATCACTGAATTTATACGGCAGTACCGTTGGATGTATACAGTAGTATCACTGGACATATATGGCAAGATCACTGGACTTATACGCCAGTACCACTGGAATTATACGGCAGGATCACTGCAATTATACGGCAGGATCACTGGAGTTATACGTCAGTGCCACTAGAATTATAGGGCAGGATCACTGGTATTATATGGCAGGATCACTGGACTTATACGCCAGTACCACTGGAATTATACGGCAGGATCACTGGACTTATACGGCAGGATCACTGCAATTATATGGCAGGATCACTGGAATTACATAGCAGGATCACTGGATTTATACAGCAGTACCGCTGGATATATATGGCAGAACCGCTGGACATATACGGCAGTATCAATGGACATATACGGCAATATCAATGGACATATATGGCAGTAACATTGGACATATATGGCAGTATCACTGGACTGGATTTATATGCCAGTACCTCTGTAATTATACGGCAGGATCACTGGACTTATACGCCAGTACTACTGGAATTATACGGCAGGATCACTGGATTTATACGGCAGAATCACTGGATTTATACGGCAGAATCACTGGATTTATACGGCAGGATCACTGGAATTATACGGCAGGATTACTGGAGTTATACGTCAGAACCACTGGAATTATACCGCAGGATCACTTTAATTATACGGCAGGATCACTGGAATTATACGGCAGGATCACTGGATTTATACAGCAGTACCGCTGGACATATACGGCAGTACCGCTGGACATATACGGCAGTACCACTGGACATATACGGCAATATCAATGGACATATATGGCAGTATCACTGGACATATACGGCAGTATCACTGGACTGGATTTATACACCAGTACCACTGGAATAATACGACAGGATCACTGGATTTATACGGCAGTACCACTGGACATATACGGCAGTACCGCTGGACATATACGGCAGAATCAATGGACATATACGGCAGGATCACTGGAATTATACTGCAGGATCACTGGAATTATACGGCAGGATCACTGGATTTATACGGCAGTACCGCTGGACGTATACAGCAGTATCAATGGACATATACGGCAGGATCACTGGACTTATACGCCAGTACCACTGGAATTATACGGCAGGATCATTGGTAATATACGGCAGTACCGCTGGACATATACGGCAGTACCGCTGGACATATACAGCAGTATCACTGCACTGGACTTATATGCCAGTACCACTGTAATTATACGGCAGAATCACTGGAATTATACGGGAAGGCTCACTGGATTTATACGGCAGGATCACTGCAATTATACGGCAGGATCACTGGATTTATACGGCAGTACTGCTGGACATAAACAGCAGTATCAATGGACATATACGGCAGTATCACTGGACTGGACTTATATGCCAGTACCACTGTAATTAAATGGCAGGATCCCTGGATTTATATGCCAGTACCACTGGAATTATACGGCAGAATCACTGGATTTATACGGCAGTACCGCTGGAATTATTCGGCAGGATCACTTTAATTATACGGCAGGATCACTGCAATTATACAGCATGATCACTGGAATTATAGGGCAGGATCACTGGATTTATACGGCAGTACCGCTGGACATATACGGCAGTACCGCTGGACATATATGGCAGTATCACTGGACATATACAGCAGTATCACTGGACTGGACTTATATGCCAGTACCACTGGAATAATACGACAGGATCACTGGATTTATACGGCAGTACAACTGGACATATACGGCAGTACCGCTGGACATATACTGCAGAATCAATGGACATATACGTCAGGATCAATGGAATTATACGGCAGGATCACTGGATTTATATGGCAGGATCACTGGAATTATACGGCAGGATCACTGGAGTTATACGTCAGTACCACTGGAATTATACAGCAGGATCACTGGAATTATATGGCAGGATCACTGCAATTATAAAGAAGGATCACTGGAATTATACGGCAGGATCACTGGATTTATACTGCTGTACCGCTGGACATATACGGCAGTACCGCTGGACATATACGGCAGTACCACTGGACATATACGGCAATATCAATGGACGTATATGGCAGTATCACTGGACATATATACGGCAGTATCACTGGACTGGACTTATACGCCAGTACCACTGGAATAATACGACAGGATCACTGGATTTATACGGCATTACCGCTAAACATATACGGCGGAATCAATGGACATATACAGCAGGATCACTGGAATTATACAGCAGGATCACTGGCATTATACTGCAGGTTTACTGGAATTATACAGCAGTACCGCTGGACGTATACAGCATTATCAATGGACATATACGGCAGGATCACTGGACTTATACGCCAGTACCACTGGAATTATACATCAGGATCACTGGTTTTATACGGCAATACTGCTGGACATATACGGCAGTACCACTGGACATATATGGCAGTATCGCTGGACATATACGGCAGTATCACTGCACTGGACTTATATACGCCAGTACCACTTTAATTATACAGCAGAATCACTGGAATTATATGGCAGGCTCACTGGACTTATACGGCAGGATCACTGTAATTATACGGCAGGATCACTGGATTTATACTGCAGTACTGCTGTACATATACAGCAGTATCAATTGACATATACAGCAGTGTCACTGGACATATACGACAGTATCACTGGACAGGACTTATACGCCAGTACCACTGAAATTATACGGCAGAATCACTGGATTTATACGGCTGTACCGCTGGACATATATACGGCAGGAGCACTGGACTTATACGGCAGGATCACTGGAATTATACGGCAGGATCACTGGAATTATACGACAGGATCACTGGACTTATACGGTAGTACTGCTGGACATATACGTCAGTATCAATGGACGTATACGGCAGGATCACTGGACTTATATGGCAGGATCACTGCAATTATACGGCAGGATCACTGGAATTATACATCAGTGCCACTAGAATTATAGGGCAGGCTCACTGGTATTATACGGCAGAATCACTGGACTTATACGTCAGGATCACTGCAGTAATACGGCAGGATCACTGGAATTACATAGCAGGATCACTGGATTTATACAGCAGTACAGCTGGATATATACGGCAGTACCGCTGGACATATACGGCAGTATCAATGGACATATACGGCAATATCAATGGACATATATGGCAGTAACATTGGACATAAACGGCAGTATCTCTGAACTGGATTTATACGCCAGTACCACTGGAATTATACGGCAGGATCACTGGATTTATACGGCAGTACCGTTGGATGTATACAGTAGTATCACTGGACATATATGGCAAGATCACTGGACTTATACGCCAGTACCACTGGAATTATACGGCAGGATCACTGCAATTATACGGCAGGATCACTGGAGTTATACGTCAGTGCCACTAGAATTATAGGGCAGGATCACTGGTATTATATGGCAGGATCACTGGACTTATACGCCAGTACCACTGGAATTATACGGCATGATCACTGGAATTATACGGCAAGATCACTGGACTTATATGGCAGGATCACTGCAATTATACGGCAGGATCACTGGAATTATACGTCAGTGCCACTAGAATTATAGGGCAGGATCACTGGTATTATACGGCAGGATCACTGGACTTATACGGCAGGATCACTGCAATTATATGGCAGGATCACTGGAATTACATAGCAGGATCACTGGATTTATACAGCAGTACCGCTGGATATATATGGCAGAACCGCTGGACATATACGGCAGTATCAATGGACATATACGGCAATATCAATGGACATATATGGCAGTAACATAGGACATATATGGCAGTATCACTGGACTGGATTTATATGCCAATACCTCTGTAATTATACTGCAGGATCACTGGACTTATACGCCAGTACTACTGGAATTATACGGCAGGATCACTGGATTTATACGGCAGAATCACTGGATTTATACGGCAGAATCACTGGATTTATACAGCAGGATCACTGGAATTATACGGCAGGATTACTGGAGTTATACGTCAGTACCACTGGAATTATACCACAGGATCACTTTAATTATACGGCAGGATCACTGGAATTATACGGCAGGATCACTGGATTTATACAGCAGTACCGCTGGACATATACGGCAGTACCGCTGGACATATACGGCAGTACCACTGGACATATACGGCAATATCAATGGACATATATGGCAGTATCACTGGACATATACGGCAGTATCACTGGACTGGATTTATACACCAGTACCACTGGAATAATACGACAGGATCACTGGATTTATACGGCAGTACCACTGGACATATACGGCAGTACCGCTGGACATATACGGCAGAATCAATGGACATATACGGCAGGATCACTGGAATTATACTGCAGGATCACCGGAATTATACAGCAGGATCACTGGATTTATACGGCAGTACCGCTGGACGTATACAGCAGTATCAATGGACATATACGGCAGGATCACTGGACTTATACGCCAGTACCACTGGAATTATACGGCAGGATCATTGGTAATATACGGCAGTACCGCTGGACATATACAGCAGTATCACTGCACTGGACTTATATGCCAGTACCACTGTAATTATACGGCAGTATCACTGGAATTATACGGGAAGGCTCACTGGACTTATACGGCAGGATCACTGCAATTATACGGCAGGATCACTGGATTTATACGGCAGTACTGCTTGACATATACAGCAGTATCAATGGACATATACGGCAGTATCACTGGACTGGACTTATATGCCAGTACCACTGTAATTAAACGGCAGGATCCCTGGATTTATATGCCAGTACCACTGGAATTATATGGCAGAATCACTGGATTTATACGGCAGTACCGCTGGAATTATACGGCAGGATCACTTTAATTATACAGCAGGATCACTGCAATTATACAGCATGATCACTGGAATTATACGGCAGGATCACTGGATTTATACGGCAGTACCGCTGGACATATACGGCAGTACCGCTGGACATATACGGCAGTACCATTGGACATATATGGCAGTATCACTGGACATATACAGCAGTATCACTGGACAGGACTTATATGCCAGTACCACTGGAATAATACGACAGGATCACTGGATTTATACGGCTGTACAACTGGACATATACGGCAGTACCGCTGGACATATACTGCAGAATCAATGGACATATACGTCAGGATCAATGGAATTATACTGCAGGATCACTGGATTTATATGGCAGGATCACTGGAATTATACGGCAGGATCACTGGAGTTATACGTCAGTACCACTGGAATTATACGGCAGGATCACTGGAATTATACGGCAGGATCACTGCAATTATAAAGAAGGATCACTGGAATTATACGGCAGGATCACTGGATTTATACTGCAGTACCGCTGGACATATACGGCAGTACCGCTGGACAAATACGGCAGTACCACTGGACATATACGGCAATATCAATGGACATATATGGCAGTATCACTGGACATATATATGGCAGTATCACTGGACTGGACTTATACGCCAGTACCACTGGAATAATACGACAGGATCACTGGATTTATACGGCATTACCGCTAAACATATACGGCAGAATCAATGGACATATACAGCAGGATCACTGGAATTATACAGCAGGATCACTGGAATTATACTGCAGGTTTACTGGAATTATACAGCAGTACCGCTGGATGTATACAGCAGTATCAATGGACATATACGGCAGGATCACTGGACTTATACACCAGTACCACTGGAATTATACATCAGGATCACTGGTTTTATATGGCAATACTGCTGGACATATACGGCAGTACCACTGGACATATATGGCAGTATCGCTGGACATATACGGCAGTATCACTGCACTGGACTTATATACGCCAGTACCACTTTAATTATACAGCAGAATCACTGGAATTATACGGCAGGCTCACTGGACTTATACGGCAGGATCACTGTAATTATACGGCAGGATCACTGGATTTATACTGCAGTACTGCTGTACATATACAGCAGTATCAATTGACATATACAGCAGTGTCACTGGACATATACGACAGTATCACTGGACAGGACTTATACGCCAGTACCACTGAAATTATACGGCAGAATCACTGGATTTATACGGCTGTACCGCTGGACATATATACGGCAGGAGCACTGGACTTATACGGCAGGATCACTGGAATTATACGGCAGGATCACTGGAATTATACGACAGGATCACTGGACTTATACGGTAGTACTGCTGGACATATACGTCAGTATCAATGGACGTATACGGCAGGATCACTGGACATATACGGCAGGATCACTGGATATATACGGCAGTACCACTGGACATATACGGCAGCACAGGGACACCACCACTGGACTGATGCAAGACAACACAGCACCACTGCAATGGACTGGACTTATACAGCAGCACTGGACATATGGCAGCAGAGGACACCACCACTGTGACTGGACTGATGCAGCACAATACACTACCACTGGACTGATGCAGCACAATACAGCAACACTGTAAGGGACTTATACAGTAGCACTGGATATATGGCAGCAGAGGACACAACCAGTGTGACTGGACAGATGCAGCACAAGACACAGACACTGAGGACACTGAGAGGGTGGAGACACGTCCTCTCTCTACACTCTCCAATGCGGAGTGAAAATGGCGGGGAATCCAAACCCCGCGAGAATCCGACAGCGGGCTGATGACGTTTTGCTTCATTCTGGTTTCCAAGTCAGGTGGGAAACTCCGAGCCTGACTCGGATCTAGGCTCGGGTGGTGAAGTCCGGTAGGGTTCGGTTCTCTGAGAACCAAACCCGTTCATCTCCACTAATCATGGGTGTGCACATGCAATGTGAACGCTGTGCATGCACAGTTGTTCGATTATTGGCCGGATTGTGATTCTCAAATTTTGCAATCTTACCTGAATAGGGTCCTCTAGTTGCTAGTCCTCAAGCATCTATGTGATCTAGTCTGGGTCTTTGGTTTGAGCACAGAACAATAATACCTCTGGCGCAGTTTATGAATAAAATTATGATATTACAGTACAGGTATCTCATTTTAAAACAAATTATCAGAGCAGCTGCTTAAACAATTAGACTCTGTCTGGTCTAATGTTAACCAAGTCCCGAAATTTTTTTTATTTTATATGGTTAAAATTATTTCAATAGATATAAAACTGCAATTTATATAATCATAATCAAATACAATATATATTCAATCTAAATATTATATTTGTATATTTTAAATGCATGTAACATGTGAGCAAGCTGTAGACATTACCTTCAGTGTAAAAGTTCTCTAATAGTATTATAAATTCTGCAAATTCAGTATAGTCACATACGTAATAAGGAATATGTGGTACTGTAATTTGCATAAAGAATCTTCCAAATGAAATCTAAGACCTGGCTATTTATTGGATAGCATAGTCCCACCTCTAAAGTGTTAGCATCTTTTTTTTAGGAAGCAATGGGGTTGATGTATCATGTGGTCAAAAGAAAGGAGAAGTAGACCAATAGAGAAGGTACCTATATCAACCAATCAGCTTTGAGGCAGCATTTTTTAAATATATTCTATAAAATGATAGGTGGAATCTGATTGATGCTACAGGCTACTTTTCCAATGGTCCGCTTCTCCACTCTTTCCACTGCTAGATACATCAACCTCAAAGTTCCAACAATAAAATCTACAGATGGTGCTATTTTGTGCTTGCTAGTCTTGGGCTGTATGCCAGCAAGAAACAAAATGGTCTGAGCTCTGCGCTTAATCACAAGCTTAGGAAAGTAGCTGCAGTGAAAGACAATGAGGGGCATCCACACTCCCTCTCTGTATATATAGGAAAAAGAAGATGTCACACTGCACTTGTTTCCTAGCTACAAAATGCAGGATATTTATCCACTGAATGGGAATTAATGTGTACTAACGATTCAAAAAAGGTTGTATGTGGTTTCTCTTAGTATATATACACGTGAAATATTTCACGTGTATATATACTAAGAGAAACCACATACAACCTTTTTTAAATCGTTAGTACACATTAATTCCCATTCAGTGGATAAATATCCTGCATTTTGTAGCTAGGAAACAAGCGCAGTGTGACATCTTCTTTTTCCTGTATGCCAGCAAGCTCTGTCCTGTCAAAGGATTAGACGCATAGGTACATAATAGGTGTTGAAACATGTTGGAGGAGTGAAAGGGGAGAGATTTGCAGCCCACCAACTTGACACATGAGGAGATCAACGGCAGTGCATACCTGGGTTCCGTCTGCATTCCTTGATTATTCTGTTAATTGTCATCTAAAATCTAGTATGGAGGCATTTTATACCCCCTTATTTTACATATAATTAAATGTGTTTTTAATGTTACACCATGAGGAGCATTTATCTTGTTTCACTCTATGGTCACATCTGAGAAACTATGAAAGATACCTTGATGTGCTTTTTCAACTCATTATCCTGATAGATGCTTACACGTAAGCTTACATGTTATTCCACATGTAAGGGTCTTGTGTATTTCCAGCAGTGGATCGCAAAGATACCTTTATAGGAATATATCCCACTCCTTTTATGTAACCTAAATGTGAGCATCTCATTCTACATACCACACTATGGGTGCCTAAAAGTAGTCTGGCTGAGTTGTCATGTACCTGTTTGGCTCTATTAACCATCTGTTCAGTCACTACCACATGTCTGATTTAAAAAAAAAAAAAAAAAATCTTTTACATAAAAAACTTCACTGAGGATTCATTGGAGCGATCTACATCGTAAAGAAACTGACATATCATCTGAATCCCAGACATTTGGAACAGGTTTGATGCAGAATATATATTACCTTCTTTTTGTGAACGTATGCTATTTCTGTCAAGTTGTTGGTGACTTGTGTATGGTGTATCTTGCTGCCTTACTGGATGCGCCTATAATTGGTTATATTTCTGTATTTCATATTGACATTACTTTTGATTGTATGATATTGCAGCAGGAAATTTGTGGATTGCAATGTGGCCACACAATTTTTTTTTGTGTGATGTAATAAATATGTCATTTATACAGTATCACACTATGGGGGTCAATCCGAGTTGATCGCTAGATAAAAATGTTCGCTGCGCAGCGATTAAGTGAAAATGCGTCACTTCTGTGCATGCGTATGCGGCGCAGTGCGCAGGCACAACGCACTTTCACAACGGGCAAAGTATTTTTACACAAGGTCTAGCGAAGCTTTTCAGTTGCAATGGAAGCCGCAGAGGGATTGACAGGAAAGGGGCGTTTCTGGGTGTCAACTGACCGTTTTCAGGGAGTGTTAAAAAAAACACAGGCATGCCAGGAAGAATGCAGGTGTGGCTGGGAGAACGCAGGGCGTGTTTGTGACGTCAAATCCGGAACTGAACAATCTGAAGTGATCGCAAGCTAAGAGTAGGTCTGGAGCTACTCTGAAACTGCACAATTTTTTTTTATAGTCGTTCTGCGATCCTTTCGTACGCACTTCTGCTAAGCTAAGATACACTCCCAGAGGGCGGCGGCTTCGCGTTTGCACGACTGCTAAAAACTGCTAGCGAGCAAACAACTCGGAATGACCCCCTATGTTTCTGTATATCGCTTCCTTTTCCAGTAACCTTTGAGATACGGCTGTTGGTATTTCCAGTTAATACAAAAGGAGGATCAGCATATGAAGCAGAGAAAATCTTATTGTGAATCATACTACCGTGAATTACAGCGCTGGTGAAGCGGTATTCTATGTATTGTTTATTCATGTGTCAAAGTCAGAAAAATATCACTATGCACACTGCCATATTTGCACCTCATGCGAGCTCCCGCTGCGCGTGCAAGAGCTCTCCCATGCGTGCGCATACTCGCAGTCGCGTACACCCGCAGGCGCACGATATGCGGATTTACGGTAGAGTTTGTATGCGTCTAGCGGGCGACTCAATCGTTACATATTTTAACTATATAATGTATTTTGTAGATCATGGTCCCCTTGATAGATTCTGAAAGTTTAGTTAATATAGCATGTTCATGGACAAAGAGATCCCTCTTTGTTTGATACGAAGGGTCAGACATGGGTCATACAGTGGTGTTTAGTATCCATCGGAAGAGTATTTAATTAGCAATATTCCGGTGTTGGTTTGAAGCGGATTAATCGCTCGTGCGAATAGTTATGGACATAAGAAGTTTATGTCCATTTACTATTATTTGCACTTACTTATCCATGCGGCGGGAAACCTAGTTTCCCACCCACCTGAGCAGTTGGAAATGGTCTCAGCCCACCTGTATGAATCAACCTATGACCTTTTGTTATAATGCGAAGACGAATTCCTGTGTCCAATGAACAATGAGATTGTAGGGACCATTGAATTGTATTGTGTGTGGGGCATAAATAGACAAGCCGACCTGATCCAGCTCACTCTCTTCAACGGTTCTCATCACTGATAATCGGGAGCTGGGTATTCAGAAAGGCGCATGCGATCGTTCCCTTTGTGCGTAAGTTTTCTCCGCAATCATATTGTCTTTATTGTTATTGTGAGCCATATCTCTCTCTCTCTCCTCCTCTTTCTCTCTCATTTTCCCTTAAACGTAATTGTATTGTATTGTATTTCCTGTGTAGTTATCTGGTTAGTTAGTCTATGTTATATTGTAGTGTATGACTTGTATTGTATTATTCTTTTTCAAGTATAACATTCATATAAGGCGTTAGACCCTAAGCCCGGTATTGGTGTATTTCTTATAGTGTTAAGTATTCTCAGAGCGTCGGTGACGCTCGAACAGCTTTTAAGTTAATAAGGTTACACTGTGTTGCATCTACACTCTATCACTACACTAAGGTTTTCCTGTATAATACATTGTTCATGGTTTACACATAAAGGTTTAACATTGTGAGCGTCAGCGCCGCTGGTGATCTCCTCGTGGTCCCGAGCGTCCGCTACGCTATAGCGAACCATTACGTTAGTCGGCAGCCAATAGCGTGCCTGCCTGTGATCTCTTGGCCGTGAGCGAACGTGACGCTTGAGCGTCTCGACTACGGCTAAGCGATTGCTACGCAACGTGCGTACCCTTACGGTACTCCATACGTCAATAGCGTACAGTGTTCTTAGACCTCTTAAAGGGTTTTAAATAAGATAAATATTTAGCTTTATCAATTGGCGGCTCGTCCGTCCTTCACATATCTCTGCTAGGTAATTTCAGCAGACATTATCCATCAGCAAAGGGCGGGAGATCATATTCCTCGTAGTGCTGCCTGGATAAGCGTCTGCTTCGCTTAGTAAAGGGTGCTGAGGGAATCCGGAACCGGAGGTAAGAACAACACGCTAGTGTCTTTTAAAACTGTTTATTTCTGTCTTGCGTACGCACACACGCATATCTGCATTTCTTTTTCATTTGTGTATTTTCATATATCACTCTCCTGTTTGCCATTTTATAATTGATAAACGTGCTAAGAGAGATTTGTCGCTATTTCATAGTTAAAGTGTAAAAGTAATACATTAAGGGATAAATTGCAAAGCACGCACGCAGCTCTACCTAAAGATACAAGGAGAGATTGGTGTGGTGTTCGGTAGATGATCGAGGATCATCTACATTGATAAACGTGTAAATTGTGTTACGGTGGATATTTGCTTTGTGTACACGTGTCTCTAACAAAGGGCTGAGACTCGCGTACGCAACTCAAAGGCCGACGCACGCAGCGTATATTACGCAACGGAACGTCCGGGTACGCCCACGTAACTCAAATCACACGCTAGTGTTATTTTAACAGGCGAAAAGGTGGCAACGCGATAAATAGCGCAAATCGATTTTAGTGTCCGAAATTTAGACTAACAGATCCTTCTCCAAATTTACAACACATCTGGTCTAAAGGAAAGAAAATTTCTGCGCAGAAATAGAAATAGAAACAAAAGTGTACATGTGGTGAGTGAGTGTTTGCAATTATATAAGTTCTACAATTTTTGAGGTTGAACCACAAGAAGTCGAGTTCTCGTGAGGTACATGCATGTAAGTGACGTACATGGTGGCTAGGGAGGCATCCCTTGTTAAACATAAAATTTGAGCATTAGAGTGTAGCAGACCAGGAGGTCACACTGTAGCAGCAGACCAGGAGGTCTTATAACAAGACCAGGAGGTCCAGTTACAGCAGACTAAGAAGTCCGCTATAGAGACAAGTAGCACAACACCAGGAAGGGTTGGTGCGGAACCCATATAGGCAATAAAGCTCTGGCTGAAGGAATTCGCAGCCGTAATTTTCGATTCCACTGGTCGCTCCGCACATAAGATTAGTTGCTTATGTGCAGAACGATTGTACCGCACGTAATTGTGTGCATTAGTTAGTAATCTGACCCAGTGCCATTTGTGTACGAAAGGGGTCATAAACGCTATTTGTACATTCTAACGTGATTTGTTAAAATTTTTTTATTTTAAGGGAGGTTCGCCAGTCACTTGGGAACTATCCAGCAACCAATAGTTACTGGAAAGAGTAAGTGCTCTGCGGATCACCCTCACATGTTCCAGTAAATAGCGGTTCAGGTCGCAGGGGCCCTGTGTCGAGTACGCCAGCACTAGGACAGTGTGTAGGTCGTATTGGTCGGCGTGGGCGAGTGAGTGGGGTACTCGGTAAACCGCCACCGTCAGCCTATCTTGAACATTTTGGTTTTGTAAGGGTTCGCTGAAGAAAGCAACACCTACAGGTATGGGGGCCAATTGTTCAGGTAGGGGGCGATCAACCTCGGTTCGGGTTGATTCAGTGAACCGACCAATCGGGTCGGCAAGGTACGTAATGTGTGAAAAGTACGGTTCACACACAGAAGTTTTATGTGATGAATGGGAGAGAATGACGGTACATGACGGGGAGAAGTTCCCAAGAGTAGGCAGCTTTAGCCCAGAAGTGTTACAAAATCTAAGGAGGAGGATATGTCTCATTAAATCAACAAAGAGACGGATCAAACATTATGATTATTTGCAGTTATGGCAACAGGAGGGTGAAATACAGAGAGGATTGGCTCAGGCGGCGGGATCTAACCTTATCAAGAAACTGATAGCCACGGCCCCGCCGCCACCATACATATCAGGAGAGAAATTGGTTGCGGAGAATGACGCACTAGGGTGTAACAAACAAACACTTAGCAACTGTGTAAATGTTAATAAGTTAACCAATGCAAGTATTAACCCGTGCAAGTTGTACCCTGTTTTGAACTTTCCCCAGGAGTGTGATCAAGAGGACGAATCGGCAACAATATCGGCGCTCTCTCTAGCAGCCACCATATCAGAAACTACAGTAGGCACGGCCCAACCCTTAAGATTAGTAACAAAGGCCCCTAGCGGAGGGACAGGTGAGGTCGTATCTACGGGTAAGTACGGCACCATACACTATGCTGAAACCATTTCACCACAGGCTGTAGAATCTACACAGAATGATGTTGCTAGACTTAATCCTGTTAGGGTAATAGCAGTGCCAAATGGAAAAACTGACACCACAGGAGTCACTCCCATTAGGAACCTTGCCATGTACAGCCCATTTTCCCGAATGGAATTAAGAACCATAGTGACTGAATTCCCTGACCCTAGGAAAGACTTAGTTGCTAGCCAGAAATACATCAGAGACCTAGGGAACACTTTAGAGCCCAATAACAAAGACTGGCAGGTATTGCTGAGGGCTTGTTTACCCTCCAATGTCGACTCAGCTCAATTTTTAGCTGACTGTGAATTGGATCAGGATGTACCTCTTACAGATGTGTACAACAAAGACAACGTAAAAAGAATAAATTTACAGTTAAAGGAGTATTTTCCGGCTGTAGTTAAATGGAACAAGATTTTCTCCATTAAACAAAAGGAGTCAGAAACAGCTGCAGAGTATTTTCACAGGGCACTATTAGAAATGGCAAAATACACAGGCATAGAGGACATTAAAACCAACATAAACCATAGAGAAGTAGCAGTATCTGTGTTAATGGATGGTTTGAAAGAAGCATTAAAAACAAGGGTACAGACCAAGCAACCATGTTGGCGAGGTCTGTCGGTGGCTACTTTGAGAGAGGCAGCTATTGATCACGATCGGAATATCACCAGACACAGGGAATCACAAGGTGATAAATTAATGGCCGTAAGTATACAGGCCCTGACCACAAGGCAGCCTTTGTATAAATCACCAAACCCTGTGGGTAAGTCAAATGTGGTAACTTGTTATTCTTGTCATAGACAGGGACACATGGCACGAGACTGTAGAGTGAAAAATTCACAAAAATCATACCAACCCCCTAGACCACGACATGACACACGAAATTGGGATCAGGGTCCACAAAGACGGAGTTATGAGCCACATGCAGGGGAAACAAAAAGATACCCCCCGAACAGAGACTGGCAAGCCTCTGCTAGTTCCCAGTTAACTCCTTCACAAGTAGTTGCTGCCAGCGGGATTCAGGGAGGTCACCATACCCAATAGGGGTGTGGCCATACCTGTAATCTGCAGCCAGTAAAATTGATTGCAAGTCTTGGAAGTGAACCCGAAATTGCAATTAATGTAGCTGGTAAATCATTAAACTTTCTTGTAGATACGGGGGCGGCCAAATCAGTGATAAATTAGACAGTGGGCATGAGAACCACTGGTAAGACAATTCCAGCCATGGGAGTAACGGGAGTAGTCCAGCATTACCCTGTTAGCAAACCAGCCGAGATTACAATAGGGCCTTTACACACCAAGCATTCCTTTTTGCTGGCTGCATCGGCACCGACTAATCTCCTGGGAAGAGACTTATTGTGTAAAATGGGGTGCGTCATTTATTGTACTCCTGAAGGTGTATTCTTGGACATACCTGAGAATCACGCTCAGGAAGTGCGAGACATGTTAGACTCCCCATCAAAATTAATGTCACATACCATTATGACAAATAGGACTCCCTCCCAAGTAGAAGAAATGACATCCCAGATACCAGAGTCACTTTGGACTAAAGATGGACAGGACACTGGATTAATGGCAAATGTAGCTCCGGTAGTTGTACAAGTAAAAGATGGTAGGATAGCTCCAAAAATCCCACAGTACCCTCTGAAGCCAGAGGTGGAGTTAGGAGTGTACCCAGTAATAGAGCGCTTGCTACAACAGGGCATTCTGGTAAGAACATCCAGCACAGCCAATAGTCCCATCTTCCCTGTGAAAAAGAGTGGGGGGAGGGGTTACCGGCTAGTGCAGGATCTAAGGGGGATTAACAAAATAGTTGAGAGTCAGTTCCCCGTAGTGCCAAATCCAGCTGTCATCCTTATGCAAATCCCTCCCACTGCGAAATTTTTCACTGTTATTGACCTCTGCTCCGCTTTCTTTTCGGTACCTCTGCACCCTGACAGCCAATATTTGTTTGCATTTACATACAGAGGAGTCCAATACACCTGGACTCGATTACCACAAGGCTTCATAGACAGTCCAAGTATATTTTCCCAGGCTTTGCATGATTGTTTACAGTCTTTCCAACCAGAGAATGGATCAATATTGATACAGTACGTGGATGATTTACTACTGTGTTCAGATTCATTGGAAGCGTCCCTGAAGGATACGAAACAGCTCCTGTTTCATCTTTCAGACACAGGACACAAGGTTTCCAAAGACAAATTACAATTATGCCAAACTAAAGTAAAATACTTGGGACACTGTCTAACACAAGGACTGAGACACCTGACCGCTGATAGAATTCAAGCAATTAGAAACATGACTCTGCCACAAACCCAGCAACAGATCAGAACGTTTTTAGGAATGTGTGGGTATTGCCGTAACTGGATCCCAGGATTTTCCATTCTGGCATTACCTTTGCAGGAGATGGTCTCCTCAAACAAACCTGATCGGATTTCGCATACAGACGAGTCCGAAATGGCATTTGAGAGACTTAAACAGTGCCTAACGCAGGCGCCAGCATTAGGTATGCCAGACTATGGGAAACCCTTTGAGCTGTACGGAACAGAAAGTGCTGGTTGCGCGGCAGGCATCCTAACCCAAAAGCATGGTGATGCCAGCAGGCCGGTAGCATACTACAGCGCTCAGCTAGATACGGTAGCGCGATCCCTCCCCACATGCTTGCGAAGCGTTGCTGCGATAGCATTGCTAGTAACAAAAAGCGAAGATGTAGTGCTAGGTCACAACCTCACAATTCATAGACCACATGCAGTGTCAGCCTTGTTAAATTCTGCCCAAACCAGGCACGTCTCATCAGCGCGGTTTACAAGATGGGAATTGGCACTAATGGCCCCCGTAAACATCACCATAAGGAGATGCAGTGCATTAAATCCTGCAACATATCTCCCAGGTGTGCCTGGATAGGCACAAAGGGTGGAGGATGAGAGTGGTGAGGAAGGAGGATTTAATACAAAGGAGGACACACATGATTGTATGGAATATTTGACCCAAAATTTCACCGCAAGGCCTGACATCAGTGACAACCCACTGGAAGATGTAGATCTTACCTTCTACACGGATGGTAGTTGTCACAGACAGTCGGACTCGGGAGACTTGTGTACTGGATACGCAGTCGTAGATGACCAAGGCACCATAGAAGCAGAACCGCTAGGCCCACCTCACTCAGCCCAGGTTGCTGAACTGGTCGCCCTAACCAGAGCATGTGAATTGGCTAAGGGCAAATCAGCCAATTTCTACACCGACTCCAGATACGCATTCGGGGTAGTCCATGATTTCGGAGCCCTATGGCGCCTCAGAAATTTCATGACGGCAGCTGGTACACCGGTAGCGCATGCAGCTCACATCAAAAGGCTTCTAACAGCGATACAGGAACCCGACAGAGTAGCTGTTATCAAGTGTAAAGCACACACATATAGCCAGGACCCAGTATCACTTGGTAACAGCCGAGCAGACGAAGCTGCTAAGTTAGCAGCTGGTACACCCAGACAGACAGACACCACACAATTGATGGTATTTAATACCATCAACACACAGAAGTTGTGTGAAATGCAAAATTTGTGTTCCACACAGGAAAAGGCAGTCTGGAAGGCAAAGGGATATGGCCAGGAGTCCTCAGGACTCTGGACGGATGGACAAGGTAAACCAGTGGCCCCCAGAGCATATCTTCCATGTTTAGCTGAGGCAGCCCACGGGCTGACTCATCTGGGCAAGGAGGGAATGAGCAAGTTGGTAAGAGCATATTGGTGCGCCCCAGGATTTTCATCTCATGCGAGTAAGAGAGCAATGTCATGCCTTACCTGCTTGAGAAAGAATATCGGAAAGGCAATACCAACAGAACCATCTCATATCCCACCTACAGGTGGCCCTTTTCAGGTAATACAGATTGACTTTATTCAATTACCCCCTTGTCGAAATTTGAAATATGTATTTGTTTGTATAGATGTATTCTCAAATTGGGTCGAAGCATTTCCTGCGGCCACAAACACCGCTATGTTTACTGCTAAGAAAATTGTGCAGGAATTTGTATGTAGATACGGTATCCCTAGAATAATTGAAAGTGATAGGGGTACCCATTTTACAGGTGATGTCTTTCAAGGAATGTGTAAGTTGATGGGAATTGATAGCAAGCTGCACACTCCATACCGTCCCCAGGCGAGTGCGAAGGTGGAAAGAGTGAACAGCACTATTAAAAATAAACTGAGCAAAGTTATGGCAGAGACAGGATTGACATGGCCAGAAGCTTTACCCATTGTACTATACAGCATCAGAACCACTCCCAGGTCCCCTCTTAATCTGTCTCCCTTTGAAATCTTGTTTGGTCGACAACCGCATGTTATGATTAACCCTCAGGATGATTTGAAGTGTAACAATGAAGTGACTGTAAAGTACCTGGTTAACATGAGTAAACAGTTAAGGAAGCAAAATGATAATTTGAAGTTAATGATTTCTGATTTACCAGATAGTAATTGCCATGACATTGAACCTGGGGATTATGTAATGATACGGAATTTTCTACGCTCAGGTTGCCTTATTGACAGATGGGAAGGACCATACCAAGTCTTATTGACTAGCACTACAGCATTGAAGGTTGCCGAGAGAGAGACTTGGGTTCATTCATCCCATTTTAAGAAGGTTGCTGATCCAGAGAGGTCCCGTGATAAAGGACAGACGGTAGAGGAAGTGGTATCACTGGAGTGTCTGTTTCAGGAGGACTGAGGCGGCACCTGAGCATTGAAAATCATAAGATCGGAAGCAGTTGTCGATCCCCTGTTCCCTTTTATTGTTTTTCTCCAACTTCCCACCCCACCTCCTTCAAGTATTTCTTTCCCCCTTCTCATTTTTCTCCATTTCCTCCTCTAAGATGGACTTGCCTCAAGAGACTGTGATCCGGATTTTCCTGTTGACCAGAGCAGTCTGTTCCGGCGAGAGTACCATGGAGGTCGAGAGAGGTTCTGGAATGGGTTCTGATGACAAAGATGGAGGCGTAGTTTTCCAAGAACAACTTAACCAACAAGTAAAGGCGAGTATCAGAAAACGATCCGATAGCATTGACAATAGAAGGAATTGTGAAGGATTGTTAGCTGAAGAAAACTGTATCTGTAGGCTCTGTGACAATGTAGTTGAGGATGGGTGCATCAAGAAATGCCAATCCAGTTTTAATGTCCACATGGACCGGCATCCATTGAGTGACTATCACTCCTTAGTGGGTAGTGTGTTAAATCAAACAGATTGTGGGTATGCTCTCAAGTACCTCAAGGTCATAGCAAATCAGGACTAGTACCATTCCCTTTAACGGTAGGAGAGGTACTTGAGCTAAAGGGTGGGAGACCGGTGGACAGGAGGTTTAATATCTCCAGTCCTCCTAGTTTGAAGCTCCACCAATATCATGTGGATAGATCCCTAATATGTTTTAACATTACCAATCCCCGAAAGCCGGGAAATTGGGAAGTGTCATGGAGTAACCAAACCATGACCTTTTCATATAGAGCAGATAGAATGCCTACAGATACAGAGCTTATACGCCACATAGCCAGTAGAGAAAAATCTTTCCGATATAGGTATACCCTAGGAAGTAGGATTACGAGAGTTGGAGAGGTATCACCAGGATACTGTGCACACATCGTACAAACAGATACGTGTACTAGACAGATGGGAGAATTAGGGGTAGGAGATTTCACATGGAAGATGTGTAATATGGTTATGTCCTACTCTGTCCCATATGTCCTCCCCGATGATGCATATTTCATATGCGGGAGGAAGGCGTATAAGTGGCTTGCCCCAAACTCTGAAGGATTGTGTTATATTGGAAAAGTACTGCCTGAAGTAATGACTGTATCACATACCAAAATGAAAGATATACACCGTGGTGCCCAAGCTCCTTATACTCACACCCACTACGAGCACGTAGTTAAAAGGCAACTGACAGAAAGGACAGAGCATTCGGCCTCTGACAAGATCCATGAATCCACCGGGATTCAGGTTCTACTTGCGTTAGATTTCACTCACACCGCTAGAGGAGTGCTGAACTATAGATATATCTCTGCGCTTGCAAATTTGTTAGATAATATCACAGAAATGTATGATGACACTTTTAGGTATACTGGAAGAGAGCTTCAAGCTTATAAAACAGAACTGGTTCAGCATAGAATGGTTCTTAATTATCTCACAGCAGTGACAGGTGGATATTGTGTCACACTGGCAACGCAGTACGGCGTGAAATGCTGCACATATATTACGAATAGTACCGAGGATCCGGTCGAGGTCATAGACCAAAAGATGGACGACATTCTCCAATTAAAGTGGGAATTTCGCAGGAGACACAATCTCACCCTTGCTGCTGTGGGTAATGAGCTGACTGGTTGGGTGTCATGGTTGAACCCACGAAATTGGTTCTCTGGTTTAGGAGAATGGGCTCAAGGAGTCATAATGGATGTAGGGAAGTTTCTCCTATGTATCTTGGGTGTCGTCATATCGATTGGCTTGATATTTAGATGCGGTCAGGCTTTAATGAAGTGCAAACGTAGTACCAGGGTAATGAGTCTAAGGAGTGAGGAAATTGTAATTCCAATGGATTTGATTTATGACCCAACGGTAGAAACAATGATGTGATGAAAATGCGATTATACGGTCCGTTTCTTTCACCTGTTTTTCCGTTTTCTCCAAGGTAAAAAGACCCACTTGGACAAGGAATTTGATGATCCTGTATACAGACAACTGATGGATTAAAGAAGAAGTTTTGACAACCTTATACACAGATATTTGATGAACTATGCCATAGACCCCCAGTTTCCCTAGAAATTTTAAAATTACGCTAGCCCAACACCTTTGTAAGTCTATGGACATTGACAAAGCTTTTGCCGACACCTTTTTGGCAAAAGCCCAAAGAAGACTGCATTCAACAGACACCGAACAAGACTTCAACCGACAAATGTTCATTAACCTGACATAGAATACCACTGCATTTACCATAATTGTTCTTTATCTTCATCTCTACAACCTTCAGGTAATGACACACATAGTCGATAGGGAATACAGGCACAGATATCAGCAATCACATATTACCCCCCATTCATGTATCATCAACTAAAATGTGCTCCCCCATTTTGTTGCAACCAAAATCCGAAAAGAGCTCGGTAAAGTTTGACAGCCCATCCACAGACCCGCACCGCGGGATAAGAAGGAATTTAAATGTATACTTCGCAATACCTCGAAGCTTGATCTAAAACACGTACGGCACGATGATACATGACCCCCCAAACATGGATTCATACACACATGCTACTGCTATCTCACTAGGTCATACCCTTTTCACACCTTCTTCTCTCCTCCCTTACCCAATCATGGAAATGTATTTACACCTGACATATATTTTTCTCGTTTTGAAATGTTTTAGGAAGTGGCAGTTATTGTTGACTGCCAAAGGGTGGACTGTCAAAGTCAGAAAAATATCACTATGCACACTCCCATATTTGCACCTCATGCGAGCTCCCGATGTGCGTGCAAGAGCTCTCCCGTGCGTGCGCATACTCGCAGTCGCGTGCACCCGCAGGCGCACGATATGCGGATTTACGGTAGAGTTTGTATGCGTCTAGCGGGCGACTCAATCGTTACATATTTTAACTATATAATGTATCTTGTAGATCATGGTCTCCTTGATAGATTCTGAAAGTTTAGTTAATATAGCATGTTCATGGACAAAGAGATCCCTCTTTGTTTGATACGAAGGGTCAGACATGGGTCATACAGTGGTGTTTAGTATCCATCGGAAGAGTATTTAATTAGCAATATTCCGGTGTTGGTTTGAAGCGGATTAATCGCTCGTGCGAATAGTTATGGACATGCAGGCTTTCAATAGAGAGATTCCTAATTGTTGATTTGACAGCGAGTGTGGCCAGCCCATGGAGGAGGCATAATTAACGTGTAATTGGGGGTCATTCCGAGTTGATCGTAGCCCTGCAAAATTTTGCAGGGCTACGATAATATCCATAGACATGCAGGGGGATGCCCAGCACTGGGCTATCCTGCCCCGCAGCATGCAATCAGGTCAGAATGACCACTAATATGCTATACACTGTCTAATACATTAGACATACAGTATCATATACAGAGCCAATGATTACAGTAAGCTGTTAGATGTAGCAGTAGGGCCAGACTGCCTGAGCTGATTAATTCTTTATCTAGCTGTGAGCACAAGTCCTCTGCTCTGTGGAGCATTGGCGCAAGCCTGAGAGACTTGGGGAGCTGCAGAAGAAGCTAGCAGCTAGCACAGGACATATACAATTTGTACACATTGGTCTCCTGATACAATGGATGGTGGGGGTTATTCAGTAAGGATTGCAGATTCTGCTTTTTTGCAGAAACTGCAATCCTTTCTGTTGCATGTTGAGGGCCACCCATTGCAGGGCAAGGCCACCCAGCATGCAGAATGGCCTGCCCAGCATCTGTGACCGCAATTTAATTGTGGTCGCAGCAACTGTGGATGACCCCCTGCAGCAGCAGCTAGGCTGCGTATGCAGGTGGTCAGCCACCATTTTTCCTATAGGTGCAGCTGCGCAGAAACCCTGAAGGACCAGGAGACTGACACCGGTATCCCATCAACCGGAATCCCGACTGTAAGTATAGCCGGTCACTTACATTTAGCGCTGGGGGGGTAGGTTTAGGCGCCAGATGGCAGGTTAGGCTTAGGCTGTGGGGAATCAGTATGTAAAACCGGTGGCTGGGATCCCGACCATCAGTATACCAACAGAAGGATCCTGGCCAACGGTATGCCGACAGGGGGAGAGCGCTAGCAAGCCCCTTGCGGGGAACAGTGGCTCACTGTGCTTGCCACAGGATTTTTCTCCCTCTATGGGTGTCGTGGACACCCATAGAGGGAGAAAAGCCTGTGATGTTAGGATTCCGGCGGCAGTATTTTACCACTAGCCGGGATTCCGATGTTGGCATTGTGATGTACAGGATCCAGACTAGCGGTATGGTAACTGCTTCCCGGCTGTGGGGGGGTTAGGTTTAAGCTGCGTAGAAGGGATGGATAGGGTTAGGCACCCCGGTAGGGGTGAGGTGTGTGGTTAGGGTCAGGCTGCCTGGGAGGGAGGGTTAGGTTTAGGAAGCTGGTATGGGAGATTAAGTTTATGCACCTCCAGGGGGTAGGTAGGGTAAGGCAATAAGGGGGAGGTTAGGGATAGGCTGCAGGAACAGAGGGTTAGGGGATAGGGAACCAGATGTCAGCAGTTCTACCTCTGCCTGCATCTTAGAGCAAGAGCAGAGTGGAATCTGTAAAAAGATGGAGTGCATCTCAGAGATCCCCCAAATTGTACTGTGGGAACTGACAATATAGTATTCCACCTCTGCTTACTGTACACACACATACAGTATACACAGATAATGCAATGTTCTTTTGGACTTTTGGCAGTACTGTCATAAGGTATGAGATTGCATTTCAACTTCACTCCAAGCAAATACTATCCCAACTGAAGTTCTGGTAGTATGCAAGGGATAGTAAGGAGATGTGCCCCGACCCACATGTTTTGGTTTTGGATCCATATTAACTTCATGTTTTGGTTTTGGTCTTGACAAAATCACCCTCATTGTGTTTTGGTTTTGAATCTGTATTTTTTTTAAAAATGATAACAACTGCTAAAATACCATCATTTGGTCCTTTTATTGTTCCTACAGTATTATTAACTTCAATGCATTTTATTTCCAATAATTTTCAGTTAATTTTGACCACCTTGCAGTCCCACCCACTTTTATGAAGAACTGTTTAACAAACCAAACACTTCAGCAACAGGGACTGCCACAAAGTGAAGTGCTTGGTTTGTTTGGATGGTCACAAAACAATTTTTGGGAAGGACTACCTCCATTCACTAATGAGGAGGTTAATGAGGAGGGTGTTAACTGCAGCAAATTATTATAATTTTTTAAAATAAATTTCATGAACTAGCTGCAAATGACCTATCATGGAAGAGGTGCCTAGATGGTGAATGTTCCTACCTCTCCTAACTTTGGCTTCACAAATGGAGCAGATGCATTCACAAACGTTGTCAGGACTTGGGTAAAAATAATTCCACATCCAAGAGGTGGCTTTTTTGTTCTTATGACCAGGCATTACAATGGCTTCTTTTTCTTACAGGCTAGAACTGCTGCTACTGGTGGCTGACTTACACAAAAAACATCAACATCCTTTACCATCATCCCTGCTATTATTTGCTGTGCTGCAGCATTTAGCCTATGATGTGAATGCATTGTGTGCAACAATGCACGTTGACATATTTGTAGTTAGCTATCCAATAGAAGTTTGTTGCTTTGGGAGTGAGCTGATGATTCAACGTGCTGCCCTGTCTGATGCTACTGCACCCCGTTCCAGGTGGTTTCATAATGACAGTGAGTCCCGGCAGGCAAATTTGTGCAGCATTTGGGATGGATTTGTAATAATATCACTAGCATACCTTATTGACAATTATCTTAATCCAGCCCTGGACATATTTAATTTGTTATTGCTGCAATAAGAAATGGTAATTATCAGGTCTAAAACCTGATATTTAATGAATATTTCTATAAATCACTTATTGTTATTGTCCATCGGTTTCATCACATAATGCTGCTTAACATTACTACAGTTTATCTCTACTGATAGTTTGAAATTACACATTAAACCTTAAATTGAATATTCTGTGCTGTGTTAATATTACTGTGTAATGAGGTGTAGCAATATCTATGGGGGCCCCTTTGCTCAATTTCTACATCCCCCCCCCCACCACAGACTACTCAGAACTTCCTGTCCTGGAGCAGTCTACTCAGAGTTCCACCCTCCCCCAGCAGACTACTCAGACCTCCACTCCCTTGCCCCTTGCAGACTGCTAAAAAAAAACCTGCCCCCAACCCTGGCAGACTATTCAGAGCAGGCAGGAGCAGAGGCATTACTGAGATTGGTGACACCTGGTGCTATATCCCCCTGTGCACTTGAGGCTCACGCATCCAAAAAGGTGGTTTGACCTACAGATGTGTCCTCTTACATCTTTGCTGCATGAAGCTGCTTCTCGTGGCATTGCCGATATGTGTACACGCAGCCTTCAGCAGCCCAAGGTTTCTTATTGTTTTCTTTTGTTTAATGGGAGCATCGCCACCTTCCCCTTATAAACAATGGGTAGTGGGTGCACAGGCACCTGCTACACCTGCTACCCAACCTGTGCCGGCACCCTGTAAGAGCGGGCAAAGGTAGGACATCTTCCCACTACTCTGTTCGGCTGCTCCCGGTCCTTCAGTTGATGTGTACGCATCATGTGCAATGGTGTAGGAGGACACATCTGTATCATAAAGGCGGCATGGCCTCGTGGCTAAATCCCGATTTCCCTCAATCCAGGAGTGTGGCCTCATTGCATGACTCCCTGGACATATCCAGCATTCCTGGAGATGCTGAGCTGCCCTCTGAGACTGGTCTGCTGGCAACTTGTCAGTGACAGGAGCCAAGTGCTGGTGGATAGTGTCATGCTGCAGCACCCTGCTCCTGTCCCTAAAGAGGAGATGGCATTTTGGTTTCACTCCCTCCAAAGGTGACACCCAGGTGAAGACCACACCCCCATGGTGATGCCACTGGGTGAGAGGAGGGGCACTTACCTTCATAGCCCCGTTGTCAACTTTTTGTTTCTTATCAGCGTGCTTTGCTGCTGCACTACAGGAACATCTGCTCTCCCATCTTGCTCAATCTGTCCTCACTGACTGATACAGGGAAGAGGCTGCCAGAACTTCAGCATACCAAAACAGAAGATGTGCCTGCAGTGCAGCAGCACACTGCTTTGAAATAAAAAGCATCCAACAGGCACAGGAGGTGAGCATACATCAGGGGGATAGTCAGGCCCAGAGGCGGGCTGGGCCCCATAGCATCTGCCCCCTTGCACCTCTTGTATCTACACCCCTGATCATGGAAATTTTGGTATACTGAAATGTGAATGCAGTGCAGCAGTACACTGCTAAGAAATAAAAAAACAGCCAATAGTGACAGAGTATGATTGTCCATCTTCTGGCCTCAAAACTACTATAGGTGATGGGGAAAGGATGGGCCCTGTAGCAGTCACTCAACTTGCTCCTACTGTAGCTACATCCTTGACCATGGAGTGCTGGGATGTGCTTACAGGGCAGTACACATTGCTAAGAAATAAAAAGCAGGTAATAGACACAGAAGGTGAGCATTCATCTGCTGTCAGCAAAATTAGATGCTGGTGGAGGGCCAGGCCATATAAAAGCTGCAGCCCTTGCGCCTATTGTAGCTACGCCCTTGACAGTGAAATGTGCTGCGATATGCGATATGCCACTTGTCACAGTCATCTGTAAACAGTATGAATACTATGGTATCTGAATACTGTGATAAAAATCATATGTAGTACTGTATTTATGAATACTCAAATCATAATACTGCAGCTCACACAGAGGTAGCACTCTACTGAAACTAAAGTGGGTGAGGTTGTCCAAGATATTTTCCACCTAAAGCAGCAATATGATACAGTACTCTGCAGAAAGAACACTTACAAGTACTTAACAAACTTGACGCATAGTTGGACTCCCTGAATCTATTAAAGGAGACTCCTTCACCTGCTTTCTCACACCACCATACTGGATTTATTGGATATACGTAACTCCTGCGGTGACATAATAATAATAATATTAATAATTAATAGCTATTTTATTTATATAGCGCTTTCTCCAATAGTACTCAAGGCGCTTAACAGATACACAGCATAATATAGTACAGAAAATAATGAAGTACAGAACAGCTTTTCATAAAATACAGAAGCATGAAGATACTAAAGGGACATTATGGAAATGCTTGAGTAAACAGGAAAGTCTTGAGTCTACTTATGAAGGATTCTATAGTTGGGGCTTTTCACGCTGTGCGGGGAAGTGAGTTCCATAGAGTCGGATCCGCATGGCTAAAATCTTGACCCCCAGATGAATTCTGGGAGATTCTAGGTATTGCTAAAAGTCCTTCATCTACAGATCGCAGTAATCGAATGGGGCAGTATGAAATCAGAAGCTGCTCAGGTTCCTTGGGCCCTGGTCATGTAGTGCTTTGAAACTCAGTAAGCCAATCTTGAAGATGACTCGCCATCTTACAGGCAGCCAGTGAAGGGAGTAGAGTATGGGTGTTATGTGGATAGAATGGGGGTGGTTGGTTAACAGCCTGGCAGCTGTGTTTTGCACCAGCTGTAAGCGGTGCAATTCTTTTGCTGGGAGACCAAGGTAGAGGGCATTACAGTAGTCTAGTCGAGATGATACAAATGCATGTATGACTTTTGGCAGATCATCTGAGAGAATTAAGTGCTTGATTCTGGCTATGTTCCTCAGGTAAAAGAATGAGGATATGATTGTGGCTGATATTTGATGTATAAGTGTCAAGGCACCATCCAGGACAACGCCAAGATACAGCACACGATCAGTGGTTTGTAATTCTGAATCCACAAGTGTAAGTCCAGTTGGTTAGCTATGCTGCATTCTTGTCCTTTGATGTTGCAGTCCTATCATATGGACCACTGTTTTTTATGGGTTCAGTCGCAGCCAACTGGCACTCATCCACTCCTGTAGCTCTGCTAGACAGCCATTTAGGGTTGCTATTGAGTTTTCAGTGCCCAGAGCAAAGAACAAGTACAGTTGTGTATTATCTGCATAGCAATGGTAGACCAGGCCATGGTGCCTGATTATTTCACCCAGTGGGAGCATTTATACTGCAAAAAGCATGGGGAGTACCGTTGGTTAGAGTAAACAGATGACCTGTATATTCACTCTCATTGGCTATGTGGATTCTTATATCCTTACTGATTGCGGCAATCTGGTTCGCCCTGACGAAGCCTGTTCGTGAAACGTGCACGCCGGCATTTCTCAGGCTCACTGTATAATGAAAATGCTAATATATGAAATAATATAACTCACTTAACAATGATCGGGGAAAGGGGATTGTAATTCATGTGACTAGTAGGAGACATACTGGAACAACCTATATTAGAACAATAGGAGATATATTGGAAAAACCTATACCAATAGGAACCATATGTATTATATGAGCAGCAGAAAGTAGGGTGTCAGCATTGTGATATATGGAGCATAAGAGGCACATTTAATAATCACCCAATTGAATTTTAAACATGTGATTTTTGTGTGTCCCTATTCCAACTCAATAGTATTATTTTCATCACTGCGCATCAGCTGCTTACTTAAACACAGCAGATAGCGATATATTTATCTTTAAGAGCAGTGTAATAGAAGCAGCGGATGTTTATGATGTCAGCAGGGTGATATGGAGTATAAGAGACACACTTAATATCTACCTAATTAAATGTGAAACAGCCTATAATTTATGGGTGCCCCTATTTAAATTTATTAGAATCACCCTTGCTACTGTGCACCCAGGGTCGGACTGGGGAACAGGGGAAACCACCGGTAGGCCCAACTTCCTGTGGGCCCTCTTCCTCCTCTAGGGATCAGGTTCCAGACTCTATCCTAGTGCACATGAATTATGCATTATACTTATGTTACATTATACTTCACAAGAATATGGTTTATTATATATTTACCAAGGGGAACAGAACATGTACTCTGTAATGGTTAGCCAAACCTTTGTGGTGGCTGGCCACGCCCCAGTGGAGCCTGGACACACCTTTAAGCATGGGCCCCTACAACAGCATCCCCCGGGGCCCTACATGCCCCAGTCCGACAATGTGTGCACCGTACGTTCATTGAAAAACCGAACATAAGTGGTATTTTCTGTTATAATTGCAGCACAGTTGTCTTAGGAATCCGGCTCCAATATATCAACAGAGAATTACTGTGGAACGGAGATCTCTATGATCAGCAATTAACCACTGACATTATTCCTATTATTCTGTACCAGCTGACTAGTATAACACAGAATACAAGTGATACTTTAGTTACAACTGCTGTGTAACAAATACAGGAACCCTATTTAATGTATCAAACAGAGAACCAATTTAAAACACAGGCTCTTGTGACCAATAATTAGATACATAGTTAAAGTATGCTGAGCTATTCTCCCAGGTATTCATTTGTTCCTATTCTCACTGACTAGTACATTTTTGTATCACATTTATGTATGCTTATTCGAGTTACAATAAGAGATCCAATCAAAGTCTGAAAAATAAACATACACACACAGGAATATATAAGATGTGCGGAATTATATAGGATATTTATGATAAAGAAACTGCATATATCTCCAACCCACTGTCAGCAAATTTTTCTTTTTTTCTTCTGGAACCTATATGATAGGATACAAAGGAATATGATATGAATTTTTTATGTGTGATAAACAGTGGCCTGAATCAAAAGGCGATTGATCACTAAAATATTGCACATTATTCCTAGTATAAATCAGTCTGTGTAATAGACAAGACTTGAGACTGGACTGTGGAATATTTGTGAGAAGATATACCCCTGAAGGGGACTCACAAAAGGTATATATTTTCCACAGAAACCAGACAACCTTGTCAGCAGACATTAGATATAGTATAGGTTTATATAACTGGGGTACTGCATATGACCCTTAACAGGAGCAAGTCTGTGTACTAGACGAGGTATGTGATGGTACTGTGGAATATTTGGGAGAATATATCCCTGCAGGGAACTCCCAATCAAATTATCCACAGGAATCTAAAAACCTTGTCAGCAGACAATAGGCATATTATATGTTTGCATAAAAGACGTGGGGTATGGAAACATGTTTCTTCTTTTCCCTTACACAAAAGGATATCAGCATATTCCAGTAGATACATTTCTGTGTGCAATGATAATATAATAACAAAACTTAATAGACATATAACAAATGATCCCCTGAATCAAAATTTTATTGATAAACTTCAATTTACCAATCATTTATTGAGTTATAATAATCAGCAATACAATATAATGGAATAACAATACAGTGAGCCTATATGATATTGTAATCAAATTTAATGATTTCAAATTTACATATGCATATTTATATTTCATGAAACAGGATATTTTAATAAAGAATAAAAGTTAAGTTTTAACTAAATAATCATTACATTGTAATAAATACATATATCTTTTCTTTCAAGTGCGCCAACACAAAAGACAATCTTTTTCTTTCATTTTCCTTTGCCCTTCAGTATTATTGTCTTAGGCAGCACCCCCAGTTTCTAGATTCGAATTAATGATGGTATGAATAATTGGGGACAAAAATGATAATAAAACTTGTGCAGAAGTATATTATCCCACATCCCCCTTTCCTTCTCTTTCCCTTATGAAAACAGTTGGTCAGCTATGCTGCATTCTTGTCCTTTGATGTTGCAGTCCTATCATATGGACCACTGTTTTTTCTGGGTTCAGTCGCAGCCAACTGGCACTCATCCACTCCTGGAGCTCTGCTAGAGAGCCATTTAGGGTTGCTATTGAATTTTCACTGCCCAGAGCAAAAAACAAGTACAGTTGTGTATTATCTGTATAGCAATGGTAGACCAGGCCATGGCGCCTGATTATTTCACCCAGTGGGAGCATTTATACTGCAAAAAGCATGTGGGGTAGTATAGAACCTTGTGGGACACCACATGGCAATGGCACTGATGGTGATGAGTATACTCCAGATGATACTCTCTGTGACCTGCCTGTGAGAAATTATTTGAACCAGTTTAGGACTGTGCCATCCAGTCCACAAAAATGTATCAGTCGCTCAATCAGAAGCCTATGGTCCACAGTATCAAATGCTGCAGAGAGATCCAGAAGGATTAAGATTGAACAGTCACCTCTGTCTCATGCCATCAGAAGATTTAACACACACACACACACACACACACACACACACACACACACACACACACACACACACCAGGGCTGTTTCAGTGCTATGTCTTCTCCTGAATCCTGATTGGAATGGATAATAAATATCATGGGTTGTCAGGCGTGTTTCCAGTTGATTTGCAACCACTTTCTCAATAACCTTTCATAGAAAAGGAAGGTTTGATACTGGTCTGTAGTTAGTCATGCAATCTGGATCTACATTACTGTACGTTTTTTAGAAGAGGTCTAACAATTGCTTCCTTTTGGGGTCTAGGAAAAATGTCTGTCTGCAAAGTGCATTGAAAATGTTTGCAAAGACAGGACCAATTATATCCATACAATCTATTTGCCGCAGGGTCCAGATCACAGGTGGTGGGCCGCAAAATCCAAGCAATTATTCGTTCTAATCAATGGTATTATTGGTCCAAATCACTGGAAGAAAATGACAAAATCACAGGAATTATTCATTCTAATCAACGGTATTATTGGTCCAAATCACTGGACGAAAATGACAAAATCACTGGAATTAAATGGCAGTAATGTCGGGAATTATATCAAATGGCAGTACCACTGGACATATACGGAAGTGTCAGACAGGATGGCACTTAAAAAAATAGTCCCCAAACAGCACATAATGCAAAGAAAAGAGAAAAGAGGTGCACTGTGGTCGCTGGATGGCTAAGCTAAGCGACACAAACACCTCAATATCACAGGAATTATTTGTTCTAATCAATGGTATTATTGGTCCAAATCACTGGAAGAAAATGACAAAATCACAGGAATTATTCATTCTAATCAATGGTATTATTGGTCCAAATCACTGGAAGAAAATGACAAAATCACAGGAATTATTCATTCTAATCAACGGTATTATTGGTCCAAATCACTGGAAGAAAATGACAAAATCACTGGAATTAAATGGCAGTAATGTCGGGAATTATATCAAATGGCAGTACCACTGGACATATACGGAAATGTCAGACAGGATGGCACTTAAAAAATAGTCCCCAAACAGCACATGATGCAAAGAAAAGAGAAAAGAGGTGCACTGTGGTCGCTGGATGGCTAAGCTAAGCGACACAAACACCTCAATACCACAGGAATTATTTGTTCTAATCAATGGTATTATTGGTCCAAATCACTGGAAGAAAATGACAAAATCACTGGAATTATTTGGCAAGATCACTGTAATTAATAATTATAAATCACTGATATTAATTGGTAAAATCTCGCTATCACCTGCCTAGTGAAGTGGAATCTAGATGGGATTTTGTACCGGGGACACAATAACTTCATCAATTGTCTAAATTCCAATGCACTAATGGCGTAAAATGGGAGCACGTCTAACAGCGCACTGATTATACTGAGAACTGATTATACTGATCTCTGATGATACTATGGAGAACTGACACTGAGCAGCGAGAACAGCACTGGACTATTGTACTGTAGTATACTGGTCCCCACAATGCAGCAAATATATTGAGCACTGATCCGGAGAATAGAACTGAGTCTGACACGGAGCTGTAAGATACAGCAATGGCCTGCTGTACTGTACTACTATATACTGGTGGTCACCACAATGCTGCACTGTACTACTATATACTGGTCACAACAATGCAGCACAGATATGGATACTAGAAGTGACATAGAGCAGCAAGAAACAGCAATGGCCTACTGTACTGTACTACTATATACTGGTGGTCACCACAATGCTGCACTGTACTACTGTGTAAAGGCTTGTATTTTTTAAGTGCTGCTTGGATTTCTAAGTGTGAGTTGTAAACAGCAAAAAGGAGCTGGAAGCCGAGTGAAAAGGAGGTGCAGTGAGCTGGAACAACTGCAACTGCTAAGTGGAGTATAGGTGCCGCAGGAGAGAGTACTACGGCTGCATAAAAGTGAAGGACCAAGAACCGCACAAAGATAGAAAAGTATAAGCCAGCTTAATTATTGTATAAGTGAGATTGCTTGTCTTCTACTTTTTATTTTTGCTGCTTTTTCTTTGAGAGTAACAGGGAGTTAGACCTTACAAACAATATGGGAGGGGCTGTGATTGGGGACCTCACTCAGTGCATTTTGTGCAAGATGTATGCACACCTGGAGCTACCAGCCCAGTGTGATTACATCTGCACGAGGTGTGTGCGAACTGTTGCCCTGGAAGCCCAGGTAACTGATCTAGAGCAAACCGTTACGCGACTGAGGGAGATTCACAATCTCGAGCGTAGTTTAGACAGAACGGTGGAGGAGTTGCGGGAGGGGTCACTGGTAGAAGAGGATGATGATCAGGTAGCCAGTTGGGTCACAGTTAGAAGGAAGAAAAAGAGGGGGAGGCTCGACATCTCCGAACTATCAAACTCGAACAAATTTGCCCGATTGGACGAGGAATCTGAGGATGATAGTGAAGAAATGACGGTGCCAGAGGAGACTGCTCCCTCTAGCATCCAGAGGAGCGGTCCCACTGGCGCGGTTGGGATAAAAGATAGAGAGGTACCTAGTCAGATGGTGGTGGTAGGGGATTCTATCATCAGGAAGGCAGATAGGGCAATCTGCTACCGGGACTGTGATCGCCGTACAGTCTGTTGTCTCCCGGGTGCTCGGTACGGCACATCGCGGACCGGGTAGATAGATTGTTGGGAGGGGCTGGGAAAGACCCGGCGGTCTTGGTGCACGTTGGCACCAATGACAAAGTTAGCGGAAGGTGGGATGTCCTTAAGAAAGACTATAGGGACTTACGAAAGAAACTGAAGGCAAGGACATCTAAGGTAATATTCTCGGAATTATTACCCGTGCCACGCGCTAGTCCAGGGAGGCAGAGGGAGATTAGGGAGGTAAATGTTTGGCTTAGGGATTGGTGCAGAAAAGATGGGTTTGTGTTCCTGCAACACTGGGCGGACTTCTCAGTCAGGCGCCATCTCTTTTGTCGTGACGGATTGCACCTGACTGAGGAGGGGGCAGCGGTGCTGGGGGGAAGGATGGTTAGAAGGTTGGAGGAGATCTTAAACTAGGAGCCTGGGGGGAGGGTTTAGCTAGAAACTACGGGTCATGCAGTGAGAATAGTGGGGATGGCGGTAGTAAACGAAATGGGGGAGAAGTTGGGGGGAGGGTAAGAGCAGGCGGTAAGGTTACTAACATGGGTACTAAAAGAGATTTTACCAAAGCACTAACCAATGACGATTACAGGTCATCATTGCTACATAAGGTGAAAGATGTCCCTAACGTAAGGGAAAATACTTATCTTAGTTGTGTGTACTGTATGTAAACGCCAGAAGCATTACTGGTAAAAAGTGTGAACTAGAAATACTTGCAGCAAGCAAACAGTATGATATTATAGGCATTACTGAAACTTGGTGGGAATCTCATGATTGGACAGTCAATCTAGAGGGCTATACACTGTTTAGGAGAGACAGACTAAATAAAAAGGGTGGAGGGGTGTGTCTTTACGTAAAGCCATTTTTAAACCCTTATATATGGGAAGATATTCAGGAGGGGACTGTAGACACTGTCGAGACATTATGGGTAGAAATTGCATGCGGGGAAAAAGGAATAAAAAAGTTAGTATTGGGTGTCTGCTATAGGCCGCCTGGTATCAACGCATCTGATGAGGAATTGTTACTAAAGCAAATTGAAAGAGCAGCAGGAGTAGGAGACATAGTAGTAATGGGAGATTTTAACTATCCAGAGATAAACTGGAAAAACGATTCATGTGATACTGCTAGGGGCAATATGTTTTTAAACACACTTAATGATAACTACTTAGTCCAACTAATTGAGGAACCAACTAGGTACAATGCAATCTTAGACCTGGCATTAACAAACAATGGGGATTTGGTATCAGGTATTATAGTAGGGGAACCCATAGGAAACAGCGACCACAATATGGTCACATTCAATATCAGTTTCCATAAACAGCCCTATACTGGCTCAACTAGGACTCTGAACTTTAGCAAAGCAAATTTTGAAAAGATAAGGGTATTTTTCAGGGATATTGAATGGCAAGGTTTGTTTTTAGGAAAAAATACTACGGAAAAATGGGAGGTACTAAAATTCCTGCTAGCTAAAAATACACTCAAATGTATTCCTATGAGCAGCAAAAAAAGGAATAAAAATCATAAACCGATGTGGCTTAACAAAAATATTAAGGAACTTATGGGCAAGAAAAGGCAAGCATTTAAAAAATACAAATCTGACGGGGAAGCAGAGTAATTTCAGCACTATAAGGAATGTAAAAAAATTTGCAAAAAGGAAATAAGAGCGGCTAAAGTAGAAACTGAAAAACTAGTAGCAAAGGAAAGCAAAGCGAATCCCAAAAAATTATTTAAATACATTAATAGCAAGAGATTAAAGAAGGAGAGTATAGACCCTTTAAAAGACAAGTTGGGAGTCTTAAGCAAAAATGATAATGACATAGCGGACACACTAAATTCGTTTTTTCAACAGTATTCACTAGAGAGGACCCAATTCAGGGACTGACACACAATCTCAATAATGAGAATATCCCAATGATAGGTACTTAAGCAAGGAAGTAGTCTGTGACCGATTAAAACATTTAAAGATTAATAAATTACCAGGGGCCGATGGTATTCACCGAAGGGTTCTAATGGAGCTTCACTCTGAACTGGCAAAACCGCTATCTTTGATCTTTAAGGATTCAGTTATATCAGGTATGGTTCCCAAAGACTGGCGTATAGCGGAAGTAGTGCCTATATTCAAAAAGGGAAGTAAAGCTGAACCAGGTAATTATAGACCAGTTAGTCTTACATCTATAGTGGGGAAAGTATTGGAAGGTATTCTAAGAGATAGTATTCAAAAGTTCCTTGAAGTCAATAAGGTCATTAAAAGGAATCAACATGGGTTTATGAAGGACAGATCCTGTCAAACCAACTTACTTGGCTTTTATGAAACAGTAAGCGCAAACCTAGATTAGGGTAAAGACATGGATGTAATCTTTTTAGACTTTGCCAAAGCGTTCGATACTGTACCACATATGAGACTTATCTACAAGCTACAAGAATCAGGGCTAGGAAGCACAATATGCACTTGGGTCAAAAACTGGTTAGATAATAGGGAGCAGCGCGTTGTGGTTAATGGATCTTTTTCAACTCGGACTGAAGTGCTAAGTGGTGTGCCGCAAGGCTCAGTATTAGGACCGCTATTGTTCAATATTTTCATTAACGACCTAACAGAAGGTCTAGAGAGCATGGTGTCAATTTTTGCAGATGATACCAAATTGTGTAAGGCTATAAATACAGAGGAGGATGCCGAGTCTCTTCAGAACGACTTAGTTAAATTAGAAGCATGGGCAGCAAAATGGAGAATGCGCTTCAACACTGACAAGTGTAAGGTAATGCACTGTGGTAACAAGAACAAGAATTACACCTACCTACTAAATGGGGTAAAATTAGGGGATTCTGTACTGGAAAAGTACTTAGGTGTACTCATAGATAGCAAGCTATGCAGTAGTACCCAAAGTAGGACTGCAGCAAAGAAGGATAATAAGATATTAGCATGCATAAAACGGGGTATTGATGCTAGGGACGAGAGTATTATACTCCCGTTATATAAATCACTTGTGAGGCCACACCTTGAAAACTGTGTACAATTCTGGGCACCGTACTACAAAAAGGATATCCTGGAGCTAGACAAAGTACAGAGGAGGGCGACCAAACTAATTAAGGGCATGGAGACGATGGCATACAAGGAAAGGCTTGAAAGACTAGGCATGTTTACATTGGAAAAGCGGAGACTAAGAGGGGATATGATCAACATCTACAAATATATAAGGGGACAATACACAGAGCTTGCGCGGGACCTGTTTTTGGTTAGATCAACACAGAGGACTCGTGGACACTTGCTCAGGTTAGAGGAGAGGAGATTCCGCACAATACGGCGTAAAGGCTTTTCACAATAAGGACAATACGTGTTTGGAATTCCCTGCCCGAGGGAGTTGTAATGGCGGAATCTGTCAACACCTTTAAGAATGGGTTAGATAAATTCCTAATGGATAAGGATATCCAGGGGTATGGTGCATAGTCATGCATTATAGTTACTATAAATAGGGATAAAATGCAACGGCTGACAGCAGCATCAGTCAGAAATTTTAGTCAAATCATCATGCATAGGAGACCACAAATAGGTTGAACTCGATGGACAATTGTCTTTTTTCAACCTCAGATACTATGTTACTATGTTACTATGTTACTATATACTGGTCACAACAATGCAGCACAGATATGGATACTAGAAGTAACACAGTGCTGCAAGATACAGCAATGGCCTACTGTACTGTACAACTATATACTGTTGGTCACCAAAATGCTGCACTGTACTGCTATATATACTGCTCACAACAATGCAGCACATATATGGATACTTGGCGACATGGAGCTGCAAGATACAGCAATGGCCTACTGTACTGTACAACTATATACTGTTGGTCACCAAAATGCTGCACTGTACTACTATATATACTGCTCACAACAATGCAGCACAGATATGGATACTTGCAGTGACACAGAGCTGCAAGATACAACAATGGCCTACTGTACTTTACAACTATATACTGTTGGGCAACAAAATGCTGCACTGTACTACTATATATACTGCTCACAACAATGCAGAACAGATATGGATACTTGAAGTGACACGGAGCTGCAAGATACAGCAATGGACTACTGTACTGTACTACTATACTGGTGGTCACCAAAATGCTGCACTGTAGTACTATATATAATATATATATAGTATATACTGGCCACACAACAATGCAGCAGATATTGAGCACTGATGATCAGGATACTGTCTAGAACTGAGTCTGACACGGAGCTGCAATATACAGCAATGGCCTACTGTACTGTACTACTATAATTATATACCGGTGGTCCCCACAATGCAGCACACTGAGCACAGATATTTGCAGCACACTGAGCACAGATATGGAGCTTTTCAGGCAGAGAACGTAGATATTTGCAGCACACTGAGCACAGATATGGAGCTCTTCAGGCAGAGAACGTAGATATTTGCAGCACACTGAGCACTGATACGGAGCTTTTCAGGGAGAGAACGTAGCCACGTCCTCTCCGTTCAATCTCCAACGCACAAGTGAAAATGGCGGCGACGCGCAGCTCTTTATATGGAATACAAATCTCACAAGAATCCGACAGCGGGATTATGACGTTCGGCCTCAGTCAGGTTAACCTAGCAAGGCGGGAAGATCCGTTGCTGCCTCGGACCCGTGTAAAATAGGTGAAGTTCGGGGGGGTTCAGATCTCAACGGACCGAACCCGCTCATCTCTAATTAGGATACAACTGTCAGCACAGATCCATTCTTCATACTCTCACCCCTTGGGGAGAAACACTATTTCTGATGTTAGTATAATGGGTGATAGATTTACTATATGCAATTTGTAAACTCCCAATCAATATTCTAGAAGAAACATGAAACAGAAAATAGAACAAATATGGTGTAGTATGTCAACCACACAACAACAATAAGTCCCAAAAACTTTTAATCCGGTATCCCCTCAGTTCATATGACGCATGAAATGGAATGTTCTAGATGGCGTACCGTACTCACACAGTAGATAGCCACAATGGACCCATAAAGGTATCTTTATGGTGTGGATCCCACCCTCTCACTGATGGATTCTATGAGTATTGGTGCATACCCGAACTCACACTTCAAAGAGTGATGGCAGACATGTAAAGGTATCTTTAATCCCCCTTAACGAGTATGTCAGGATAGCGTACCCCACTCACAATTGCAGGAGCTGCTACTTTCACATCAAGTTATCTTTAAATTAGATATATATCCAGATAAAAAAATTCCAGTCCAATCCACATTTATAGAAAAGGGGATAACAAATTTATAAAAAAATTACAAAAACAGTCCATAAAACACATAAAATGGAGGTACTCATGCACAGCACCAGAAAAAACCATAGGTGTGTAGATTGGAAAAATGGAGATGGGCGTTCCGGACTGCCCACTCACCACAACCTAGGTAGATCGACTCAAAATGGTGGATGTGCAGATGGTCCCCTCTGTATTAGGCCGACGCGTTTCAATCCTGCTGGATCCTTCCTCAGGGCATACAGAGAGGATCAACTGTAGGGGCTTATATACCCCTATTGTTAATTAACAGAAAGTGATGTCATTTCCTGGTCCTGTTTACTTAAAAAAAATAAACCTTTTAAAATGCTACTAACAGTTTCATGTTCCATAATGTTCCTACGTTTTTATACTTAGATGTAATAATACAACATTCATAATCACTTCAAGAGCTCTAAAATTCCTCACATAAGAAACTAGGAAGTGTACGCCGCGCCGGATATGCGCGTGTGTTCCATCTCGCGGTTTGCGTTCCAAATACCGGAAGTGACGTATTCCGGTATAGGAACTAGTTTTGCACAAAGAGAGGACATCGCACCGAGCAAGCATTTGCGTTCCACAGCACAATTTGCGTTCTAAATACCGGAAGTACCATATTCCTGTATAGGAACATCTCAAAGAACGGTGTGGGCATCATGCCAAATGGCATATATGTACGTTCCAAAGTATATAACATCAATTCTACCACAAAAAGCTGCTCATAAAATATAGACTAAAAACATATATGCATATATAAAACTCTAATATCTGAATAACATAACCAAAGATACATATATACATATAGTGTAAAATGCCGAAATGACATAGAGGAATAACATATAAGATATACATGTATAATGTTCCAAAAATCCATGTGTGGAATTCCTCTATTAAGGTCTTTGGTCTTCAATTATTTCAGCAGATCCATGATGTATAGAAGATCAAAACCTTTAAGAACAAGAGAGAAAAATATCTGGTGGAAAAGCATGTTTTACATAAACCATTTCATTTCAAAATCATTGTTTAATCCAGAGGGAATAAGAGTTTTACATGAATAGATTAGACTCATTTCTGCTCTAGCTAATCTACTTGCAAGATTGTTACTCCTAATATTCGGGACAATGAGACATATTCCATAAAAACCTGTTATATGGGAACTGCAACAGTTATGACTTTCCTTAAAGTGCAAAGACAAGGCATGGGTTTCCAGACCTCTTTTCACATTTCTAAGATGTTCGCTTATTCTAAGCTTTAGAGGTCTAGAAGTCCTACCTATATAGAATTTCCCGCAACTACAACCAATAGCATAGATGACATTTTTGCTGTTGCAGGTTATACATTCATTTATTTTGATTGTTTTGTTATTAATGGTAATGTTCTCGATCTTACTAGTACTGTTGTTCCTTATATTTTTACATCCTTGACAATTATGGCACCTATAAAAGCCCTTTGATTTAATGGACGAAATAGATTTTTTGGAAGGTAACATTCTGTACACGAGTTTGGACTTTAAGTTAGGGGCCTTTCTATAAATGCACACGGGGCGTTCCGGAATCAAGGACCCAATAATGGGGTCTTTTAGCAGTACGCCCCCCAATGTTTGCATAATACTTTTTCAATGTCTTTAAATTGAGAGTTGTTTTCAGTTATGAATGTCCACTTAAATTTGTCGTTCTTCTTATCTTCTTTTGATATGGTGTTACTGCTGATGAGGGTGTCCCGTTCTATTTCTTCCACAATTTTTCGAGAGATGTCAACTTTTTCTTTGTTATATCCGCACGCCTCAAATTTTTGACACATTGATTCCGCCTGAGTAAGAAAAACTTATTTTTCTGTACAATTTCTACGTAATCTTTTCAGCTGTCCTGCTGGTATCGATTCCAGCCAATTTCTATGATGGCAACTCGATGCTTCTATGTAAGTTCGAGAGTCTGTTGGTTTAGTAAACTTCTTTGTATGTACTTCTCCTCCTTTCACATTGATGGTGATGTCTAAAAAATTGATAGCCTCTGTACTCACTTCAAATGATAATTTTATGTTTTTATCATTATTATTCTAATGGCTGCAGAAAGCGGTATATAAGCCCCTACAGTTGATCCTCTCTGTATGCCCTGAGGAAGGATCCAGCAGGATTGAAACGCGTCAGCCTAATACAGAGGGGACCATCTGCACATCCACCTTTTTGAGTCGTTCTACCTAGGTTGTGGTGAGTGGGCAGTCCGGAACGCCTGTCTCCATTTTTCCAATCTACACACCTATGGTTTTTTCTGGTGCTGTGCATGAGTACCTCCATTTTATGTGTTTTTTGGACTGTTTTTGTCATTTTTTAATAAATTTGTTATTCCCTTTTCTATAAATGTGGATTGGACTGGATTTTTTTTATCTGGAGATATATCTAATTTAAAGATAACTTGATGTGAAAGTAGCAGCTCCTGCAATTGTGAGTGGGGTACGCTATCCTGACATACTCGTTAAGGGGGATTAAAGATACCTTTATATGTCTGCCATCACTCTTTGAAGTGTGAGTTCGGGTATGCACCAATACTCATAGAATCCATCAGTGAGAGGGTGGGATCCACACCATAAAGATACCTTTATGGGTCCATTGTGGCTATCTACTGTGTGAGTACGGTAAGCCATCTAGGACATTCCATTTCATGCGTCATATGAACTGAGGGGATACCGGATTAAAAGTTTTTGGGATTTATTGTTGTTGTGTGGTTGACATACTACACCATATTTGTTTTATTTTCTGTTTCATGTTTCTTCACTAACCTGGTGAAATTTATTGAGAACATCACCTATTCAAGAGGAGAAACATTGGTCTATAATCATCCCAAAATAAGGGAAGTACTGTCCTTAGCGCTTGATTACCATGTACACTTTCTCATTGTTCTGTATTGTATTATTGTTTTAGAAGTAAGGTGAAACTTCTGAGAGATGTACTAGGTCAGCAGCTTTAACGCCTGATTGTGATATACTCAAATCCATTCCAATATTCTAGAAGGTTCACAAATTAACCCCTTTATGGATTCCTTGCTGATATTTAGTGGAGATTTTAACAATGGTGTTTTCCACATATATTGATAGACAGCAGCCTCCCCTCTGGCACCATGCCTCTCCAAACTTGGGTCTCCCCTCTTTGGCCTCTGAATTGAGCCTGACTGACATGTGATATGCTCTCCACCCCACTGATAGGGAATTCACATGTTTGTACGCTGCTCACACCACTTTGTCTTGTATTTATTACATGCTGTTGTCAGAATCCTTTCTACCAAAGGTGGATGATGCTGGGATTGATCCCACTGGTTTATCCAATTATGCGTTAATCTGGTTCTCTTTAACCCCAGTGGAAGACACTGGATTGTATAGACCTTGGAGATCTCAGTATTACAGTCGGCCACTGTATCTTCTAGTTTTCAAATTATTATTTCTATATATGTGGAAAAAGCGTTCAATTTGATTACTTGAGATCACCTATACTACACCCTAGAAAGATTTGGCTTTCCCACTAAATTTATTTCCTTACTGCAGTCTTTGTACACAAACCCTTCCACTCAGGTATCCAGCAATGGTTTCTTATCTGCACCTCTTTGTGTTCATAGAGGCACTCGTCAAAGTTGCCCCATGTGGCCCCTCCTGTTCCCAGTTACCTCAGAACTTCTAGCTGTAGAACATCATTAGTCCGCTGGCTTTACAGGTATCCATAATGGTTTGGCTGAACTTCAATTGTCCCTCTTTGCGGACAATATGTTCTGATTGACTCCTACCCCATCTTGTCCATCCCAATCATTATTTCTTTGCTGACCCAATTTGGGTATTTTGCGGTATACAAAATTAACCTACATAAATCAGGATTAATGCCTATTGCGAATATAAGCCCAACTGATTTGAGAGATCTCGCTTTCAGCCACTTCCACCTTACTTCCTCCCATTTTAAATACTTTGGCATTAATATTACTGTTGTCTTTTCCTCCCTATATCGCCTCAATTTTACTTAGATTATTGCTCAAGTAGCTAAATTGCTGGATACCTGGAAAAGGCTTCCTCTCTCCCTGCTGGGTAGAATAGTGTTACTTAAGAGTGTATCTTTCCCTAAATTATCCTACCCTATTAGCATATCACCAATGGAAGCTTATCACCAAGGAAGCATAATCACCAAATTATGCTTCCTATTAGCATATCACCAACGACATAAAATCTGATTCCAAGTTCTTTACTAAATTTATATGGAAAGATGGTATACACCGGATGGCTGTTGCTAAGTATCAATGACTGGTTATTAAACAGAGAAACATGCCCCCACTGAGATGCTATGTTTTCCCCATACTTGGCTGCTGCTTTGATTCACATGCCAAGAAAATTGAACCCTCCCTATATATTTCATAATGTGTTGTTTCATGATACCTACCTGGTATGGAAGGCTATATGTTTCAAACTCTCTAGACCCCATACTTTTTCTAAATATGTTCCTTTTACTGGTAACCCTATGTTTCCTCTAGCCTTAGATAATCCCAACTTTCACCAGTGGAAGCTGAAAGGTATTGTTTTAATTAAAGACATTTTTGACCCAGGAGGAGTTATTCTTTCATTTACCACCCTCAATAATGAAGCACATATTCCACACAAGCAGTTCTATATGTATCTCAAAACCACTCTCTATGCTCGCTCTCTTAGATATCAGGTTCCAACATGAGATATACCTGACCCCCTACACAACCTTCTATCATTTATCTTGCTATACTCCTACAAGATTAATGGGGACATGTACTAAGTAGTGATAAAAGTGGAGAAGTGAGCCAGTGGAGAAGTTGCCCATGGCAGCCAATCAGCATTGATGTAACATTTATAATTTGCATACTATAAAAGTATACCGAGCAGCTGATTGGTTGCCATGGGCACTTCTCCACTGGCTCACTTCTCCACTTATATCACGGCTTAGTACATGTTCCCCTAAGTACCTTACTGCAGATCTGGTGGGTAATTCAGATGTAAAATTAGGGAAAAATGCCATTATGTCCTGGAGTACAGATGTGCCTAAGGTTGCTTCACTGCTTCACCTCCTATGTGTGTTATTTTATCCATGTATATTTTTTTCACCCACTTTATATCTAATTTTAAAACACTTTCTACACTCAGTAACTACCTATGCTTATCCTATACTTTATAATTACACCTCACGATTTTATACTAGTGTGATGCCTTGGGGGGGTTCATGGCTGGGCTGATTTGGGGGTGCTCTGCGCCCCAATGTGAACCCCAAAGTGTTAGGGACTTGCTCGATAGAGGTGACCTCGACGCGGTGAGCAAGCCCATATCATTGTCCAATTATATGCTAACAACCTCTTATTATATATTATATATTGTAATTTACAGTAATGATTGCATAGTGCATCTGCACCCATTTCTTCCCCTGTATTACCATAAAATCTCAGCAGAAAGCACCTCTCATTACAACCACTAGGGTTTGCAGTCTAGACCCATTTCCTCTGTATAGTCTATACTATGTGCATAAATACACACCTGAAGTCTGAGATTACTTCATCCTTGACTAGCACCCCTCCCCCACCTTCCCAACTGGTTTTAAGCAGGGACCTACATCTGATTGCACATCAATGATTCAGGTGTAATACAAAGTAAGTCCTATTATTTTCATATACTGTAGTGTCAATCTATTTGGGGGTAAGCATTGGGACGTTGGGTCCCCTGGTGGGGAATTCAGGCATAAAATTAGGGGAAAATGCCATTATGTCCTGGAGTACAGATGTGCTTAAGGTTGCTTCACTGGATTCGCACATATGACTTTACCCTAAATTTTTACATTTCTCTTGGCTTAAAGATGTTCACATTAAAAATACCAATAGGATCCACATATCCCAAGCTCGTAGAAGTTTTATGGTTTTATGGTACAACAGTCTGGCGATTGCTTGAAATGTAGGCAACCGAAACACCAAAACATCACTTTCTTTCACAACTTTTGGGCCTGCCCTAAGATTTGTAAGTTTTGGGGCAAAGTTATGCACTTTATCAATTTTATTTTCCACTTACATTTTTATAGTTACCCGTTGACCTTACTATGTCCTAACTTTGACAACTGGAACTTGGGCCCTGATCGAATTCACATAATTTGTATAATTATTATTGTCACTGTTGCCAAAAAAGTTATTTTATGCAACTAGACTTTGTCTTCTCCCCCTTTTTTTGGGAGTGGTTAAGTCCATTATGCTTCAGACCCTATACTACGACAGAAAAGCAGTTTTCCCTGTGTTAGCAGATGGAGTTACATCGTTTTATAAGATATGGGGCGCATATATTGAATCGCTCGACTCCTCTACACAATCTCAGATCCTAAAAGTGTTGGAAACCACTTCTTGGTATTTATATAGACAGCTGTCTTGATTTGCTGTGAGATTTTGTCTGAATTCTAGTCTAAGCAGCACTAGGCTTGGGTATCCTTATTTATACATAATCCATGGCCATGTTTAGACTCTCAGCCTTGTGATGACTGCCTGCCTTTTTTATTAGTTATACTGCGATGCTGCCTCCCCCTTTTTACATTTTCCATATATCCCTGTGTATTGCTTTTCTAATATTATTGAATTACTCCTTTGTTTTGTTTGTAGTATTATGAAACCATTGTTCTACTTGGGACTACTACTTTATATCCTTGAAGGCTTTTTTGTCACTGGATATATACACATGTATGGTCTGTTTTATTCTTGTACCACCATTGAATTTTATAATCTGATAATATCCTGAGCAGATAGTCCCTCTTCCTCCACGGCGCCATGTTTCCAGTGATATACGGGAAGATGGAGCATGCACACAAGAGAGCAAAGGCTCTGGCACAGTGCCAAAGTCTTTGCTTTCACTGCTCAGCACTATCTTCCCTAAGATATCACCTGAAAGATGGTGCTGCAGAGGTAGAGGGACCCACTAGCTGGCACAAGGAAAGATGATTTCACCCTGCACCCATTATAAATGTGCCTATGACTCCAGTATGTTGTGTGAGCAGCTTTTACCTGATCCCTAACATGTGCAATGACAGAGAGACTGCCATTAACAGTATGCATATTATTAACGGGATGCGATTAATATATATCCTGACTGATATCCCGGCGTTCAGGAATCCCAACTGTGGGGAAAATGCCGGCGGTTGGAATCCCGACCGCAGCCCGGTATTCCCAATAGGGTGGTGGATCCACGCCACCATCTTAGTGGGAATATAACCTGTGGCGAGTGAAGCAAGCTGCTGTCAGTATAGTGACAGGCAGCATCACGTCTGCCAGTCTCCCATATGTATTCCATGTAAACAGCGTAAATATAATATGTTATATATAAATAATATAGCCTATGCTGAAAAATGCATTCAGCAGCAACTGAGTAAAATGAAAACAAACTTTACTTATTTAGAAAGGGTCAGGCCTTTTCCTAAATACCAACAATTTTGATCAATACAATAATTCAAAGTACAACACGTGAAGCCAAATAAAAGTGAAATGATAACCATATTGTACTTTGATAACACAAAATAATGCACCAATAAATAATTGAAAATAACGCAGAAGACAAAGATGAAGGGAAAGTGCAAATCCATTAATATTATTCTTTCCATAGCAGCAGAGCAGAAAGTGGCAAAACATAAATATCAAAGGAAGAGTAAAATGTCCACGAACAAAGTCCAGGTGCACATCTATTGAAGTGCAAGATATACTGTAGAGTTGTCATGGTAACATAATAAAATGTCCTGGTAATGGGCTACTTGGAGTGTTCAAGTGTTAAAGACAACTAAAATTACCATGCTCTCTCCAAGCAGCAAGCCTCTAGCATTTTGGGGTGGGATCAGGCAATGCACTGTAGATTAGGGCTACATTGATCCTGATTAAAAAACAGAATATTGTGGATCAGAGTCTTTAGGTTTTAGCTTTGGCTGTTAGTGTAATGTTAACCTTATGTATTTGATGCCACTTTGTGGTGCTATGTAAGCTTTTCTAAGGTGCAGCTACTTGTGATGGGGTTGTGGTTTATGTTCTGTGTTTGGACAACTTGGCTACTTGGAACTAGTATGCAGCATTTGTCTTCATTGAATACATGTGAAACAGTAGCAGTACAATATTTTTTGTCTTGTATTGCAATGGTAAGACTCTCCATATAATTATTGTCCAAAGTGATCAGCTGTTACATGGGCATCGCAATTTGCATATTTTATGTGCTATTAAGCCTTTAATTACTTGTTATTTATTATTATTCTATTTATACAGTATAATCATGGCTGGCTCTACCACACACCATCTGGCAGCTTTGTAACTTTCCCTAAAAAAAATTCCCCAAAACTTCTATTTTGCAGTCCTCACTCTACTACAATTCTCACATGACATTCCTCCCTTGTGTTGTGGTCCAGAAGTTAATGGCATGTGGACATTCCTCCTGAATCTTCAACAAAAATGTTAGAATGCAAAAGATGGCTCAGCAGTAAAGATCACATCTTTGAACGTTTCCCCATATCGAAGACAGTACTTTGCCTGTAGAACATTTTTTTTATTCCAAAGGATGATACCTGAGAAAAAAAGAATTTAATGGGCTGATACAAGGTTTCTCTTCACCCTATGCAAAACTTCAGCCTACTGCCCCAACTCCACACACCAATATCCAATTTGCAACCTCTCAGAAGAAAGTGCGGAAGTGGTACTTTAGAAGTTCCATAGCTGCCACCTGCAGCAACTTAATAGAATTTAATAAAGTAAACCTGAAGAATTTACTTATAATTTCTACACTAACCTTTGGACTCTGAGGGGTATATCCAATAACTGTCGGAAGCTTCCGTCTTGTCAGAAAGACGGCAGCTTCCAACAGTTTTAGGTCGGATGGGGTTCCGACCTATTCATTAGGGCCCCGTTTATTCGACAAGTCGGGAAACCCAACTTGTCGGAATGCTGTCGGAATGCACGCTGATTGGCGGCTTCAGCTGCCGATCAGCGTGCATTGTCGGAAGCGAGGCCAACCCCGATAGGTTTTAGCCCGTTTCCAACAATCTCAATCTGACTTTAAAAAAGTCGGATTGAGATGAGGAATCTGAGAGCAGGAGATGGGGGGAGCAGCGCTGCAGCGGGGAAAGCAGGAACCCACCGGCAGCGTCCACCCGGCTCCAGCAAGCGAGGTCCTGCTTGGTGGAGCCGGGTGGATGCCACTGTGAGCCTCCACTGATGCAGCCACTGCTCGCCCCGTCTCATCCTCTCTGTCTCCCCCCCCTCCGCTGCTTTCCCACTGCTGCCCCCACCGCCGCAGACACGGCAGCCGCTGATAACGCTCCCCCTCCTTCTCGGCGCCGCTGACAGCTCTCATCACCGCTGCTGTCAGCGCACTCGGCAGCTGCTGACAGCAGCGGCAGGACAAGACACAGGGAGCGGCCAAATCCGACAGTCGGATTTGGCCGCTCTTTGAATAGGGGTTGTCGGGTCCATTTCCGACAACTGTGTGTCGGAATGGACCCGACTTTTATTGCATATACCCCTGATACTGTAAGTACAAACAAATGCATATAGAACTACAAAAGACCAATAAGGGTATACAGCTGAACTTAATTTTATTTCTCGTTAATTATATTATTTACATATTTCTAATCTCTACATAGTATAAAATAAAGTCTCAGGTAGGTGTCTGTCTGATTGTTCAGGCTAATCTCAAGAACCACTGGACGGATTTTGATGCAGTTTGCACAATTCTATAGAGCATTTGTCGAGGAAGGTTCAAGTGTATTAAACATTAATCAATGACAAAGGAGAGCTGAGCAGTTATGATTTTAGTGAAGCAAGTCAGGTTATTTCATACCAAATCAGCACAGGGTTTCAGACTGACCATTTTAGATTGTAATGAAATTTTGTATATTAATTGATGCCTTGGGGGTTTTAGGCTGATATGTACACTGATTTTGCCTTTTAAGCTGCATTTTTTAATGAAATGTTTGCTATTAACTTTTTTATTTTAAATTCTTTAGCTATTAACATTTTTTTAAACTGCATTTGTAGCTCACCTAATTGAGCTAAGGAGTTGGGCAAGGTCCATTTTAATAGAAAGAAAAGTGTTCCGCACTGACCCTGAATTGAAATGGACGTAAAGGTAAATAGGTTTGATAGTTTGAGAAAACCATCAAGTAGAATATTCCATCAAGTAGAATATTCTCCAAAAATGGGATAAATCAGAATCTCTCTGTTGGTGGTGCTCCCTAGAGTCATATATTGTATCAGGTAACAATGAAAAGAGAAAAAAGAAGACTCTTTTTGTTGGGGCACGCTTGAAGAAAATTTACAAAATATAGTCAAGTATAAAATAATTCAAAGTTTATTGATGTATATTAAAAATCTGTATCTACATGGCTACTGGGAAACATATAACAGTTGAGCTATAGGAGACATATATATATATATATATATATATATATATATATATATAAAACATGGATTTTTCACAAATAAATTTGTGGCATATATGTTATTTAAATAAATATATAAAGAGTGTAACAGCCAGGCTTGTAAATGACTCTCAATTATGAATGTTAGTCATTTTTTTGTCAAAGCTGTGTTTATTGTACATGTGCGTAACAAAATAGACAATAGACAAAATTAAATACACAGTGAGTTAAATTGATATGAAATTTGGTGAAGATAACTAGATTGTAGGATATTCATTTCAAATTGTCCTATAGTAGTACTAATACTAGTCTTGAATGGGTAATATCCAACAAATTAGCACAGACGCACAAGTCTTAGAAAAGTATAGTATATATGTATATATAATAATACATGAAAATGTTAAACCAATTTTTATGGGCATTCATATGATACATAACACAGCAGTATGTTTCAATAAAATGTTTTAAATGATAACGTTTTAAATTTAAAATTAACATTTTTATTTTCTCAAAAACCCAAGATTTTAAAATAAATCCTTAAAGTTTTATTTTGGGATCATGATGGGATCATCTACAAGAGATTTTTAGTTTGGATTGTTTGTTAAAATAAATGAAAATGAGAACTTCGGCCTGTTTATTACTTTTATTTATCTCCTTAAACAATCCTTTTGATTATGTACAATGACACTGGGCCTGAATCATGTTGTAAGTAAAGAAAAAAAGCAAACAACTGGGCAAACCATGTTGCCCTGCAGGTGGGGTAGATGTAGCATGTGCAGAGAGATTTAGATTTGGGTGGGGTATGTAGAAACGGAAATCTGAATTGCTGTGTAAACATAAAACAGTCCAGTGTTTGTGGGCTATAAGGGTTATTCAGAGTTGTGAGCAAACCAAAAAAGTTAGGAATTGGGCACAACCATTTTGCACTGCAGGTGGGGAAGATGTAACATGTGCAGAGAGAGTTAGTGTTGGGTGGGTTATATTGTTTCTGTACATAGTAAATACTGGCTGCTTTATTTTTACACTGCAATTTAGACCTCAGTATGAACACAGCCCCACTGAAATCTAAATCTCTCTGCACGTTACATCTGCCCAACTGTAGTGCAACATGGTTTTGCCCACTTGCTTGCTTTTTTACTTTACTTACTGTACAAACATGAATCAGACCCACTGTATGTTAATACTAACAACAAAATAACAAAGTTCCTTTATGAATCATATTAAAGAAAACCTAAAAGATTTTAGAATTTGCAGTTACTTTTGATTTTGCTGAGAACTACTCATTTGTAATACAGGATAAGGCCCAGAGCTATCATTAGACCAGTGCTCAAGCTACAATTTTCCCATTTGTGGTGTATTACAAGGGACAAGCAAAACTGAGCATCTTAGGTATGTTGTTATTTCAGGCTGTCTTTAACACAACACTGTGACAGTCTACTGCCTCCAGAGGAAACTCATAAACTTCTTGAAGACAACGTTTCAGAAACCACCAAAAAAGATTTTCTACTTCTCAGATAGGTCATCCACACAATTTAAGAACATGATAATCTTTGCCAATTTCTGCTCTCATAAAGTTGATTTTGATATAGAAGCAGAGTGGCATCATTCAGCAACTACTCACGGCAAAGGGCCTTGCGATGATGTAGGTGACACAGTGGCAAGAGGTTAGCATACCGAGCAAGCCTGCAATGTCCGTATGATAATCAGATTCTTACAGCACAACATCTTTTTGACTGGGCAGAGGAAAACATTACAGGAATGCATTTTACTTTCTCAACACAAGAAAAACATATTGAGACAGTAATATTTCTAGATGATCGATTCAAAAACACAGAAACAATTCCTGTAACCCAGTAATTCCATGCTTTCATACATGCAGCATCCACAAAATCTATGGGAAGATACTATACTTTTCACAAAATTCATTGGAACAGATGGTGACAACATCCCAAGAAAAGCTCCCATTTGCTGACATCAGAGGGTATGTAACTGTGGCAGCAAATGCTGTACTTATCAGCCTAAGATTTGGGATCATTTATTATAACAAATTTAATTGAAATTAGAGATTGTAAGGAAGATTTTTTTTTTAAATTGTGCTTATTTGATGTGAAATGACCCAGTCATACAACAAAAACAGGTGTCCAATAGAAACGGAAGTCAAAGGTGAAGGCCAAACTAGCAGAGGACAGGGAAGGGCATTATCGGCGGTGCATACACGGCCAGCTGGTGTGAGAGTATGCACAGCGCTTGCTCATAGTAAATGTGCCTGTTGTGTCAATAAATCTCTGAGGAGCTCTTTAATTAAAATTTTAATTTTGTATTATCATTATTAGGGCTGTTCCTAGGCAATTTGGCTCCCGTTGCTAACAGTAAAAAAATGCCCCTCCCCCCAATGACATTCAAAAATAGGCATGACCTCACTAAAATGGGCATGGCCGTGCAGAAAAATACTATCTTACACCCCAGTTGTTTAACCTGCACCAACAGACCTTGGCCATTACAGGAAAGAAAACATTCCACCATTTTAAGCACCACACAATAATGCCCCTTGTACCATATTATGGCCCACACAGTAATGCCCCTTGTACCATATTATGCCCCCTGCACCATATTATGCTCCACACAGTAATGCCCCCTGCACCATAATCAGCCATACATAGTAATGCCCCTTGCACCATATTATGCCTCACACAATAATGCAGCTGACTCCATATTATGCTTCACACAGTAATGCCACCTACACCATCAATATTAGGCCCCACACAGTAATGCCCTTTCCACCATACATATTAGGACCCACACAGTAATAACCCCTGCCCCATATCAGGCCCCACACAGTAATTCCCCCTGCAGGGCCATCTTAAGAGCAGTGTGGCCCCTGGGCACAGCAATGCACTGGGCCCTCTACCCATCCTCCAGCGGTAGGGGTGGGGGGTGCTATCAGCGGCAACTTTGATGTCCCGCGGGTGGTAGGGGGTGTTCTATCTTCCACTCAGCATGTAGGACCTGGAGCAGAAATTTCTGCTAATTACTCCTTTACTGTACAGATGGGGCTAAACTGTAGAAGGGGGCATTGGGCTGAATGAAGAAGTCCTAGTACATGACTTCCAGGGTGGTAGGTGGTGTTAAACGCCTAGGGGAGGGGTGGATAGTGGATTGGGCTTAATATTCATCATTTTCCGGTGGTAGGGCAGCTTGCTTGACTGCAGATATCTCAAGTTCCTGAAAATGTATTTCTTAGCTTTGAATGAGATAAAAACCTAGACAGTACCACCTTTTAGAAAGTACTGGGGACTTGGGGACCAGAGTACAGAAACCAGAGCAATTCACCAATTAAAATCTAAATCTGCATATTAGGCGTGTGGAGCTGGAGCGGTGACCAGCTGCTTGAAGGCTGATATCTCTTGTTCTGGGCATAGTAGAGAAAAGCTACCAGTGTCCACCAAAAGGAGAGAGTCGCAGCTTTAGTATTATACCCTCAGAAAAACTCTAAGTCAGACAGAAACCGAGATATCTGGCTGGTAAGAACAATTAACAGGCTTGGATGGGGACCACTGCTTTCAAGTCGGATATCTCCGGTTCCCCAGGGCCGATTTTCAAAAAACTGGTACCCCTGGAAAGAGGGAACCCTCAGCTATCAGCCTAGGGCCCTTATACTCCTGGGGCCCTTGGGAAAGAGCCCATTGAGCCCATATGAAAAGACGGCTCTGGCCCCCTGCACCATAATCAGACATACACAGTAATGCCCCTTGCACCATATTATGCCTCACAAAATAATGCCACTGACTCCATATTATGTCCACACAGTAATACCACCTACACCGTCAATATTAGGCCCCACACAGTAATGCCCCTTGCACCATACATATTAGGCCCCACACAGTAATAACCACTGCCCCATATTATGCACCACACAGACTGTAATGCCCAGTCTGTGAGTAGACTAAATGCAATGTCACTCACTGTGCTGCTGCAGCAGCCACCTGCCTTCTCCTTCTTCCCTAGGGACTGGGTGGTCCAGTGATGGGTCTATAATAGCATCTGCCGTCCGCTCCTCCCTGGCATCCCCCTCTTGAAAAGTGTGCTCCCTACGTGACGTTGTGATGTCACGATCGCATCATTTTGCAAAATTACGCCCAGCGAGTGGAGTACTCTGGGTGGGAGGAGGGGCTGCAGGTAACAGGAGCCAGCAGGGGTCGCGGCGGTTGCCACGTGTGATCACACGGCACGCCTGCACTAGAAACGACCCTGATTATGCTGAGACAGAAAGCGAATATATAGGTCATAGTACATTGGATCCTAAAATAATTTGTTTATCCCATAAAGAATGGCTTAAGAAAGATTGTGCCCATACAAAGCCGGGCGGGCCGCTAGTACTATGTTATTTTTACAAAAATATTACTATTTGGCTGTATATATCATTTTTAATAATTAGATCAAAGATTTTAATTAGTATTTAGTGCGCCTTATACAGAGCCTTTCTCTTTCTTTCTCTCTCTCTCTCTCTCTCTCTCTCTGTTGTGCTTGTTACCCAGGATGTGTTCTGCACCTCGTTTTGGAGATCAGGACAAAAACTAGATTCAATTTGCTTAGGAAGATCATTAAATTGAGATAAATAATGCAGCATGCACATTGAGGGGTTCCTCTTCATGCAGATGGGTGCATAGAAATTTGTGCTTCACTGAACCATGATATTGCACCAGCTTTTTGCTGGTAAAGTTGCGGTCTCATTCTTATACTGGGATGGATCTTGCATCCAGTGTCAGTGTACAGTAGGTACACTTTGTTCAATATAAAACAAGGCCTCAACCACACAAGTGCTTTATACAAAAAAAAGCAAGTTTAATCTGCTGAGAATGTATCTGACATAGAGCCACTTCTACTTGTCAGAGCAAGTGTGTGCACAGGAAAACCAAAGTGCATCCACTAAACATCATAAATGAAGCCTATTTTCTACTGATTGCTGGATGTATCATGAGGTCTCATTGTGTAAGTACCAACTAAACCGAGGAAATAACACCTTGACATTGCAGAAGATATAAGGTGGATAAGGTAGGTATAACACTTTAATGTATTTGTTACAAATAACTCTATTTATACTGTATGGCATTTTTTAACACTATTTAAAGTATCCATTGTTCTAGAGTTTTTAGTAACAGTAGCTGAACATTAACATGAAAGTGCACATTTTTCACCTCAGCATGTACACATGGCAGCCTTACTGCCCTCTCACCAAATGAAGTCAAAAGATTATTTAAGAGCATGTCTGTGTGACTGGGGCTGCTGCAGAGTTGCCTACCTTCCCTAATTCTGCAGGAGACTCCCTGAAATAGCAGCAATCTCCCTGACTCCCTGAATAGACCAGCAATCGCCCTGATTTTACCTTACCCTCATTATATAGCTGTTACATTCTTGGGGAAAAGATATATTAGAGATATATACATTCAAATGGGATCATCAGCGCCATTTCCCTGTATTGGTTATAAGGCACAATGATCCTTATGGCTACATACATTTTAAATAAGGTTTCTTATGGCCACTTACAGTATATGTGTAAACAGTATACTAACTTTGGGGCTCATTTACGTTTTGATGTAAGTCATTTTCATGACCCGCCTCTCAGATGTAGCAGTACACGTCCGTGCTGATAGGTGTTAATTTCACAATCTCCCTGAAATGCATTTTCAAAAGTAGGCAAGTATGGGCTGCTGCCCAGGGTACAAGACCCCAGGGGTTGACATCATAGCCGGCTGCAATTGCCCTGATTGCACCTGCCTTCCCTATAGATTGTAAGCTTGCGAGCAGGGCCATCCTACCTCTATGACTGTGTTTTGTTTTACCGAGTTTCATTTTAGCATTGTTGTTTGCCATTGTAAAGCACAATGGTATATGCAGCGCTATATAACAAATTGTTATTAAATAATAATAAATGGTAACGGAAGGCTGTGGGGGGTAACACAAAAGCATACGTTCTCACAAGCGGTGTTGTCTGTCCATGATCTACAGTACAGCAGGGACTTTTGTTTCCTACTGTGTGACTGCTGCTGTGACAGCCTGCTCAGAGAGGAAAGGGCGGGCACTCCGATGCTGCTCTTCCCTGAGATAGAAGATATGTAAGAATGAAAAACTGCTAGGGTGTCAGAATACATTTAGGAGCAAGGGTTAAAATTTTAAGGTGTGTCTACTTTTTATGCTCTGATTTATGAAGTTCTGTAACAGTTAAGTTACTTGTTGTAGTAGGTCTTCAGATGATCACCCTGCAAATGCATGTGTTTAGCCAGATTCCTGGAGGGCCTTTTGTGTTTAATTGGCAGGGGAGTTTGAGTACCTTGCATTGTTGGCGTTGTGTGTAGTTGGGTACATAATTCTTGACAGATCACACTCCATATCAGACTGTTTATACAGTCCTACTGCAGACCTGCTCGCAGATGGTACATCCAGTCCTTGCCTACGCAATTTTTCAGCAGATCTCCAATCTGCATCTGCTGAAACAATATGCTGAAACTATCAATTTGGCTGTGGGTGAAGGGGCATTTACTAATGATAATGTGGTGGTGTTGGAAGAAGGGGGGGTTGAGTACTATTAATATGGTTGTTGGGGTATGTGAGCAGGGGATTTTAATAATGGATGTTTCAAATATAAAAAAGGGGTCCCACAAAAAAATCAATAACAAGCTCTGGACCTTTGAATCTGATATGGCAATGGAAATTAAGGGGAAAGATAGTGTGCGGTTCCGCCTATTTTAATAAAAAAACAGCACCGGGCTGTACAAGTCAGGGGGATAATGCCTTAGCAGTAGGATACTCGGTATGGGGTTCCCATGCCATTACATTAACCAGTCCCAATAGTGGTCAGCCCAGGGCTGAAATTCCTCAGAAAGTGTCTCCAGGTTTTTAAGCATGTTTAAAAACAAGGAAACCCGACAGGCAACCAGAATCGGGGAGAGGGGTTTGTAGGGTTGGCCAGGAGTAGGCTCTCCTGAGGATTGGACAAGTGTGTACTCAGCTTTAGACTTAACCTTTGTTGGTGATGGGCTGTCAGATGGCCCCCACTTAAGCCATGAGTTGGTGATGGTGGCCTGGCAATTAGTCCCTTAGAGACTTCTTGGGGATAGGCTGGCAGTTGTCCCCATCTAGGAATTGAGTTGTTAGGGATGAGCAGGCAGTTGGCACCCATCTTGATCTTTTATTGTATCATTGATACTGTGTTAATGACCGTTCTTTCTTCATCACCTATTTTTTCTCTCCTGTCAATAAATATATAAAGCTTTTCCCTTTCAATATTTGTATGTATCTTTATTGTAGAAATATTTTTTCAACTATTCGCCTGGTGTAGAAATGTGGGCTGATAGGAGATAGGAAGTTTAGTGCTTGTCTGCAGCCAGAATCCACTATTGAATGAGAGTCATGGACTGAAGGTAATCATGGTTAAGATGGTTTAAAAAAATACTCCTCATTAATTGTAAATACTTCTAATAGTAGAAAATGTGATTTTATTCTGCAGCCGACTTATGAGTCATTCTTGGAGTATTGCCTGCTGCTGACTTCCCCAGTGATTTACTGTATGTCCCGCACTGATTATTTACTGGTGTGATACCCGTGTGTGGTTTATTCCACAGCACTTACAGCCTCGATGAATCCCCACCTTTTCTCTTCTGTGCCCCTTCTTCAATACTCTTGTTGATTAAAAAAAATTAAATATATTACTAAAAAATAAAATAATATAAAGCTACAGTCCTCTGAGTGGTGCTCTGTAATACAGGTTGAGTATCCCATATCCAAATATTCCGAAATACGGAATATTCCGAAATACGGACTTTTTTGAGTGAGAGTGAGATCGTGAAACCTTTGTTTTTTGATGGCTCAATGTACACAAACTTTGTTTAATACACAAAGTTATTAAAAATATTGTATTGAATGACCTTCAGGCTGTGTATATAAGGTGTATATGAAACATAAATGAATTGTGTGAATGTACACACACTTTGTTTAATGCACAATGTTATAAAAAATATTGGCTAAAATGACCTTCAGGCTGTGTGTATAAGGTGTATATGTAACATAATTGCATCCTGTGCTTAGACTTAGGTCCCATCACCATGATATCTCATTATGGTATGCAATTATTCCAAAATACGGAAAAATCCCATATCCAAAATACCTCTGGTCCCAAGCATTTTGGATAAGGGATACTCAACCTGTATACTGTATGTTAATTCAAATTTGCGGTTGGAAGGCTATGTGGTTCTTCAAAGGACTTCTGTCTTGCTCAGGGCACCAAAACATCTACTTACGACCTGGTTATTTGCAAAACAATCATTTGCAAACATGGCTCATTAGAGCCCTATACCTATAAACCAAGGTAGACTGATTATTTTAATTTTCTTTCAGGATAGAAGGGAGAGGTCTAGGCTATAAAGGGGCACTTATTACCAGTTGAACTGCTGAGCAGAATTTAGGAAAGGTAAGTAGCTGCTAATAAGGTCAGATCTTGTATGGAAGGAGCGAGCTGGCGTACCTTTACACGTCAGTGCAACTTTCATAAATATACCCAATTATTTTCTCCTGCTAATTTCAACAGAATGTTTTTTTCTTACTCCATGTACTTTTTATAGTCATTTAAATCCAGAAATATTTAAAACTTACATTGCAGCCAAGTCAATATTACTTCTAAGTCTCCCAAAGTAACACAGGGAGTTAAATTGCATCCTAGTTTTCATAGGATTGCTATTATGCTGCAATGCTCTAGTATAGCATAGGTATGCTTCTGACAACAGGTAGCAGTTTATTGTCCATTGGAGAGACATTGACACAGTTGCTAGGCAGATAGTTGAGAATCCTCACACAGCTGGGATTTATATTATAATACTTAAGTGTATGTAGGTACCACAGAGGACTAAGGGAAGAGCTTTGAAAGTTAATAGCTGCATCTCTATGGGATTTTCAGTAAAGGTTATAATTCTGTGCCCAGGGACATAGTTCTCTACAAGTCATTTCAAATTACCTCCATTTCTACAATGAGAAAAAAAATAGAATGGTAATGCAGTCTAATACGGTTTTCTTTCCACCCTGATCACGTACTTTCATTGTACATTTTACAGTTTTGCAGAAACATTTGTGTGTGTAAACATCAAGAATTGTTTAATAACTTAGATTCAATTGCTGCAAGTATTAAATTAAGCTTCGGAGTTGGTAAAAAGTTATATGATAACGCACCTTGCTTGTAGGCAACCTAAATGTCTGAGGTCAGTGAATGATTACTAGGGCAATGTAAATAAACCTGCTTGATTATATAATGACAAAGCTGAAAACCAATGTAGGAAGCTGAAAAGATAAATAAATGTATTAATAAATTTGCATGATATATAAATATGTAGCATGATCCCCAAACCAAATGTATCCACCTTGTTTTGACCTGAACTGCAATAATTAACATAAATACTGTAGCAGATGGTCCTTCATGTGTTATTTAACGTATGGGCAATATCATTCGGCTTCTAACATAGTACCATAGTATCTAAGGTTGAAAAAAGACAATTGTCCATCGAGTTCAACCTATTTGTGGTCTCCTATGCACGATTATTTTGTAGAAAATTTTGACTGAAGTTGATGACTGCAGTTCCAATTAACTCCTCTTTTTTTTAATAACCATAGTGCGTGACTATGCCCGTAACCCTGGATATTCTAATCCATTAGGAATTTATCTAACCCATTCTTAAAGGTGTTGACTGAGTCTATCATTACAACTCCCTCAGGCAGGGAATTCCAAACACGTATCGTCCTTTCCGTAAAAAAGCCTTTACGCCGTATTGTGCGGAATCACCTCTCCTCTAACCTGAGCGAGTGTCCACGAGTTCTGTGTGTTGATCTAACCAAAAACTGGTCCTGCGCAAGATCTGTATAATGTCCCCTTATATATTTGTAAATGTTGATCATGTCCCCTCTTAATCTCCTCTTTTCCAGTGTAAACATGCCTAGTCTTGCAAGCCTTTCCTCGTATTCCAGCGTCTCTATACCCTTAATTAGTTTGGTCGCCTGCCTTTGAACCTTTTCTAGCTCCAGGATATCCTTTTTGGAGTAGGGTGCCCAGAATTGTACACAGTATTCAAGGTGTGGCCTCACAAGTGATTTATATAACAGGAGTATAATACTCTCACCCCTAGCATCAATTCCCCATTTTATGCATGCTAATATCTTATCAGCCTTCTTTGCTGCAGTCCTACTTTGGGTTCTACTGCTTAGTTTGCTATCTATGAGGACACCTAAGTCCTTTTCCAGTACAGAATCCCCTAATTTTACCCCATTTAGTAGGTAGGTGTTATTTTTGTTCTTGTTACCACAGTGCATTACCTTACACTTGTCTGTATTGAAGCGCATTCTCCATTTCACTGCCCAAGCTTCTAATTTAACTAAGTCGTTCTGAAGCGACTCAGCATCCCCCTCCGCATTTATAACTTTACACAATTTGGTATCATCTGCAAAAATTGACACCATGCTCTCTAGACCTTCTGTTAGGCCGTTAATGAAAATATTGAACAATAGCGGTCCTAATACTGAGCCTTGCGGCACACCACTTAGCACTTCAGTCCAAGTTGAAAAAGATCCATTAACCACAACGCGCTGCTCCCTATTATCTAACCAGTTTTTGACCCAAGTGCATTTTGTGCTTCCTAGCCCTGATTCTTGTAGCTTGTAGATAAATCTCATGTGTGGTACAGTGTCGAATGCTTTGGCAAAATCTAAAAAGATTACATCCACCTCTTTACCCTGATCTAGGTTTGCGCTTACTGTTTCATAAAAGCCAAGTAAATTGGTTTGACAGGATCTGTCCTTCATAAACCCATGTTGATTCCTTTTAATGACCTTATTGACTTCAAGGAACTTCTGAATACTATCTCTTAGAATACCTTCCAATACTTTCCCCACTATAGATGTAAGACTAACTGGTCTATAATTACCTGGTTCAGCTTTACTTCCCTTTTTTAATATAGGCACTACTTCCGCTATACGCCAGTCTTTGGGAACCATACCTGATATTACTGAATCCTTAAAGATCAAAAATAGCGGTTTTGCAAGTTCAGAGTTAAGCTCCATTAGAACCTTTGGGTGAATACCATCGGGACCTGGTGACTTATTAATCTTTAAATGTTTTAATCAATCACAGACTACTTCCTCGCATAAATAAGTACCTATCAGTGGGATATTCTCATTATTGAGATTATGTGTTAGTCCCTGAATTGGGTCCTCTCTAGTAAATACCGTTGAAAAAAACTCATTTAGTGTGTCTGCTATGTCATTATCATTTTTGCTTAAGACTCCCAACTTGTCTTTTAAAGGGCCTATACTCTCCTTCTTTAATCTCTTGCTGTTAATATATTTAAAGACTTTTTTGGGATTCGCTTTGCTTTCCTTTGCTACTAGTTTTTCAGTTTCTACTTTAGCCACTGTTAAAAAGGAAAAGAAACTCTGCGCTAAATGTACACTGTATCAAAAGTGTGCAGTCTGTCATGTAAAGTAATTGACTCAGTAAGACTCCAAAGATACATAAAAATCAATTTATATTCAATAATCTTTAAAAAGTAACAGATTCTGACAAACAAGCAGCATATAGTTTGCAACAAATATCTAATTTGTATTAAACACAGTAATTGGTATAGCAAACAATATATTAAAACTAATTGGTTGATTCTGTTTGGTAAATTGAATTAACATACACTGGCGTCCCAGTGATTAATTAAATAAAAAAGTCCCGCAAAAGGTGATCACAGCCTTATAATAAAAAGCTTAAGAGGATGATGGTGTATAATTACCCATGTGCTGGTTCCTGAAATATTCTGTAGACAGGGTCCATTTTGTAATTATGCACATATATAGGTGAAGTATACTTATGAAGCTGATTAGAGAACTACAGTTCTGTTAACGTGTAGTTATCATTAAGTGTGTTTAAAAACATATTGCCCCTAGCAGTATCACATGAATCGTTTTTCCAGTTTATCTCTGGATAGTTAAAATCTCCCATCACTACTATGGCTCCTACCCCTGCTGCTCTTTCAATTTGCTTTAGTAACAATTCCTCATCAGATACGTTGATACTAGAGATGTGCACCGGAAATTTTTCGGGTTTTGAGTTTTGGTTTTGGATTTGGTTCCGCGGCCGTGTTTTGGATTCGGACGCATTTTGCCAAAACCTCCCTAAATTTTTTTGTCGGATTCAGGTGTGTTTTGGATTCGGGTGTTTTTTTACAAAAAACACTCAAAAACAGCTTAAATCATAGAATTTGGGGGTCATTTTGATCCCATAGTATTAACCTCAATAACCATAATTTACACTCATTTTCAGTCTATTTTGAACACCTCACACCTCACAATATTATTTTTAGTCCTAAAATTGGATGGCTAAGCTAAGCGACACAAGTGGCCGACACAAACACCTGGCCCATCTAGGAGTGGCACTGCAGTGTCAGGCAGGATGGCACTTCAAATAAATAGTCCCCAAACAGCACATGATGCAAAAAAAAAAAAAGAGGCGCACCAAGGTCGCTGTGTGACTAAGCTAAGCGACACAAGTGGCCGACACAAACACCTGGCCCATCTAGGAGTGGCACTGCAGTGTCAGACAGGATGGCACTTCAAAAAAATTGTCCCCAAACAGCACATGATGCAAAGAAAAAAAGAGGCGCACCAAGGTCGCTGTGTGACTAAGCTAAGCGACACAAGTGGCCGACACAAACACCAGGCCCATCTAGGAGTGGCACTGCAGTGTCAGACAGGATGGCACTTCAAAAAAATTGTCCCCAAACAGCACATGATGCAAAAAAAAAAAAAGAGGCGCACCAAGGTCGCTGTGTGACTAAGCTAAGCGACACAAGTGGCCGACACAAACACCTGGCCCATCTAGGAGTGGCACTGCAGTGTCAGACAGGATGGCACTTCAAAAAAATTGTCCCCAAACAGCACATGATGCAAAAAAAAAAAAAAGAGGCGCACCAAGGTCGCTGTGTGACTAAGCTAAGCGACACAAGTGGCCGACACAAACACCTGGCCCATCTAGGAGTGGCACTGCAGTGTCAGACAGGATGGCACTTCAAAAAAATTGTCCCCAAACAGCACATGATGCAAAGAAAAAAAGAAGCGCACCAAGGTCGCTGTGTGACTAAGCTAAGCGACACAAGTGGCCGACACAAACACCTGGCCCATCTAGGAGTGGCACTGTAGTGTCAGACAGGATGGCACTTAAAAAATAGTCCCCAAACAGCACATGATGCAAAGAAAACTGAAAGAAAAAAGAGGTGCAAGATGTAATTGTCCTTGGGCCCTCCCACCCACCCGTATGTTGTATAAACAGGACATGCACACTTTAGCGAACCCATCATTTCAGCGACAGGGTCTGCCACACGACTGTGACTGAAATGACTGGTTGGTATGGGTCCCCACCAAAAAAGAAGCAATCAATCTCTCCTTGCACAAACTGGCTCTACAGAGGCAAGATGTCCACCTCATCATCATCCTCCGATTCCTCACCCCTTTCACTGTGTACATCCCCCTCCTCACAGATTATTAATTCGTCCCCACTGGAATCCACCATCTCTGATCCCTGTGTACTTTCTGGAGGCAATTGCTGGTGAATGTCTCCACGGAGGAATTGATTATAATTCATTTTGATGAACATCATCTTCTCCACATTTTCTGGAAGTAACCTCGTACGCTGATTGCTGACAAGGTGAGCGGCTGCACTAAACACTCTTTCGGAGTACACACTGGAGGGAGGGCAACTTAGGTAGAATAAAGCCAGTTTGTGCAAGGGCCTCTAAATTGCCTCTTTTTCCTGCCAGTATACGTACGGACTGTCTGACGTGCCTACTTGGATGCGGTCACTCATATAATCCTCCCTCATTCTTTCAATGGTGACAGAATCATATGCAGTGACAGTAGACGACATGTCAGTAATCGTTGGCAGGTCCTTCAGTCCGGACCAGATGTCAGCACTCGCTCCAGACTGCTCTGCATCACAGCCAGCGAGTGGGCTCGGAATTCTTAGCCTTTTCCTCGCAGCCCCAGTTGTGGGAGAATGTGAAGGAGGAGCTGTTGACGGGTCACGTTCCGCTTGACTTGGCAGACGACGTTGATGGCATTTCATCATCTCGGCCATGACTAGTGGCAGCAGCTTCAGCACAAGGTGGAAGTGGATCTTGATCTTTCCCTATTTTAACCTCCACATTTTTGTTCTCCATTTTTTAATGTGTGGAATTATATGCCAGTATCAATAGCAATGGCCTACTACTATATATACTGCGCACAACTGAAATGCACCACAGGTATGGATGGATAGTATACTTGACGACACAGAGGTAGGTAGAGCAGTGGCCTTCCGTACCGTACTGCTATATATACTGGTGGTCACTGTCAGCAAACTGCAAAACTAAAAAGCACCACAGGTATAGAATCTAGATGGATAGTATACTTTACGACACAGAGGTAGGTAGAGCAGTGGCCTTCCTTACCGTACTGCTATATATACTGTCAGCAAACTGCAAAACTAAAATGCACCACAGGTATAGAATCTAGATGGATAGTATACTTGATGACACAGAGGTAGGTAGAGCAGTGGCCTTCCGTACCGTACTGCTATATATACTGCTATATACTGGTGGTCACTGTCAGCAAACTGCAAAACTAAAATGCACCACAGGTATAGAATCTAGATGGATAGTATACTTGACGACATAGAGGTAGGTAGAGCAGTGGCCTTCCGTACCATACTGCTATATATACTGGTGGTCACTGTCAGCAAACTGCAAAACTAAAATGCACCACAGGTATAGAATCTAGATGGATAGTATACTTGACGACACAGAGGTAGGTAGAGCAGTGGCCTTCCGTACCGTACTGATATATATACTGGTGGTCACTGTCAGCAAACTGCAAAACTAAAATGCACCACAGGTATAGAATCTAGATGGATAGTATACTTGACGACACAGAGGTAGGTAGAGCAGTGGCCTTCCGTACCGTACTGCTATATATACTGGTGGACACTGTCAGCAAAACTCTGCACTGTACTCCTCCTATATAATACTGCTGGTCCCCAGTCCCCACAATAAAGCAGTGTGAGCACAGATATATGCAGCACACTGAGCACAGATATGGAGCGTTTTTCAGGCAGAGAACGGATAAAACTGGTTGTCACTGATCAGCAAAACTCTGCACTGTACTCCTCCTATATAATAGAGCTGCTCCCCAGTCCCCACAATTAAGCAATAAGCACAAATATTTGCAGCAACATTAATAAACGGAGAGGACGCCAGCCACGTCCTCTCCCTAACATTTCCAATGCACGAGTGAAAATGGCGGCGACGCGCGGCTCCTTATATAGAATACGAATCTCGCGAGAATCCGACCGCGGGATGATGACGTTCGGGCGCCCTTGGGTTAACCGAGCCATACGGGAGAATCCGAGTATGCCTCGGACCCGTGTAAAATGGGTGAAGTTCGGGGGGGGGGGGGGGGGGGTTCGGTTTCCGAGGAACCGAACCCGCTCATCACTAGTTGATACCAGGCGGCCTATAGCATACACCCAATACTATCTTTTTTATTCCTTATTCCCCGGATGCAATTTCTACCCATAATGTCTCGACAGTGTCTACAGTCCCCTCCTGAATATCTTCACGTATATCAGATTTTAAAAATGGCTTTACGTAAAGACACACTCCTCCACCCTTTTTATTTAGTCTGTCTCTCCTAAACAGTGTATAGCCCTCTAGATTGACTGTCCAATCATGAGATTTGTCCCACCAAGTTTCAGTAATGCCTATAATATCATACTGTTTGCTTGCTGCAAGTATTCTAGTTCGCCCTCTTTACCAGTAATGCTTCTAGCGTTTACATACACACAACTAAGATAAGTATTTTCCCTTGCGTTAGGGACATCTTTCACCTTATGTAGCAATGATGACCTGTAATCGTCATTGGTTAGTGCTTTGGTAAAATCTCTTTTAGTACCCATGTTAGTAACCTAACCGCCTGCTATTACCCTCCCCCCAACTTCTCCCCCATTTCGTTTACTACCGCCATCCCCACTATTCTCACTGCATGACCCGTAGTTTCTAGCTAAACCCTCCCCCAGGCTCCTAGTTTAAAATCTCCTCCGACCTTCTAACCATCCTTCCCCCCAGCACCGCTGCCCTTCTACTCAGTCAGGTGCAATCCGTCACGACAAAAGAGATGGCGCCTGACTGAGAAGTCCGCCCAGTGTTCCAGGAACACAAACCCCTCTTTCCTGCACCAATCCCTAAGCCACACATTTACCTCCCTAATCTCCCTCTGCCTCCCTGGACTAGCGCGTGGCACGGGTAATATTCCGGAGATTATTACCTTAGATGTCCTTGCCTTAAGTTTCTTTCCTAAGTCCCTATAGTCTTTATTAAGGACATCCCACCTTCTGCTAACTTTGTCATTGGTGCCAATGTGCACCAAGACCGCCGGGTCTTTCCCAGCCCCTCCCAACAATCTATCTACCCGGTCCGCGATGTGCCGTACCCGAGCACCCAGGAGACAACAGACTGTACGGCGATCACGGTCCCGGTAGCTGTTAGGCGCCGAGGGTCCGCTCGTCAGTGCGGCCCGGCGCCTAGCAACCAGGGACGCCGTACGCGGACAGCCGCCGGCTCCCTGGCAACGCTGGACGCCGGGCGCACGGAGCCGCACAGACCTTAGCAACGGGGACGCCACTGTCGGACCGCGTTCCCTGTTGCTGGGTCCAAAGTTAATTACCACACTTGTTCCTGGCCGTGCAGTATGGCAGCTGCACGGCATGTTTGTAATTAGCCCTGTCTGGCACCTGATTGGAGGGCTTCCATTTAAAGGCACTCTCAGGACTTCTCACAGACGCCGGTTATAGCTTCCTGTTTCCTGTATCTGTTGCAGAGAGTGTTTCCAGTCCTGCTCTTTCCGGTCGTTCCTGTCCTCAGTGGTCCAGTACTCGGAAGTTGTCATCTGTTCCTGGAGTCCTGACCGAGCACCTTTAACATCCTGTGGTGTTCGTGAGTCGCGGCGTAGCCGTGTGTTGCGGCTTGACCGCTTACTATTTATTATTTGTTATATTGAGTCTCGGAGCTTTTGCGGAGGATTCCGCTCCCACAAATCCACTCTGGTATCCAGCGGTGCTGGGTAGGAGTAACGGACTAGTGGATTTTGGTTGTCCTTTTCCCTGGCGGTTTGTCCGCACATACTTCTGGTTTAAGTTTAGTTAGCTTGTAGCCCCTGGCCTGGTTGTTTAGTCAGAGGGCCCCTTGTTATCACCCTGTCTCGGATTTCCCTTTGTCTCCCATTAAGACCTGAGGGGGCATCGGAGTTGGGCAGACATAATCCGCCCTTCAAACGCGGCTGCCATGGGCTCAAGCAACCATAGTCTCGCAGGGGATTTCTGATAACACGGGCGAGACAACGGAGTTAGGGCGCCAGGGGTTACTAGGCTTTCCTGCTGCCGTAACCAGCATTCCCTTCCAGTACTCTGGCCTTTGTCATAAGATCTCCTCTGGTCAGAAGTACTGGAATCATAACATTATAACCGGCCACACCAAAACTTAAAATTAAACAAGGTTTGATTTTTTCCCTTATTTCAGTTTGAAAGATTTGTTGGCCTCATGAATCCCACTGGTTTAGGGCCAAATCCTGGCCAGCTTCTAGTTAGCCAGATTCAAGAACTTACTCAGATGGTTCAGGATCTTTCCCTTCGGGTGAAGTCGCAGGAAGATCTTTTACGGACTTCCCCGAGGGTCGTCCCTGAACCGAAAATGCATTTGCCTGACCGTTTTTCTGGTGATAGGAAGCAGTTTTTTAATTTTAAAGAGTCTTGTAAACTTTATTTTCGCTTAAGACCAATCTCCTCAGGTACGGAATCTCAGCGGGTCGGAATTATTATTTCTTTACTTCAGGGGGATCCCCAGACCTGGGCTTTTGGTTTAAGAACAGAGGATCCGGCATTATTGTCTGTAGACGCCTTTCTGGGGTCTTTAGGGCTTTTGTATGATGACCCTGATAGAGAGGCATCTGCCGAGAGTCAGTTGCGTGCTCTCAGACAGGGTAGGAATCCTGCAGAGATTTATTGTACGGAGTTTCGCCGTTGGTCGAACGACTGTGGCTGGAATGACCCCGCCCTGCGCAGTCAGTTTCGCCTCGGCTTATCTGAGTCTATAAAAGACAGTCTCCTTCAGTATCCCGCTCCTGAGACTCTCGATAAACTCATGGAGCTTTCTATTAAGATTGATCGTCGTCTCAGAGAGCGGAGGGCTGAAAAAGGAGCACCTGTCGGGTCTTCTCCTTGTGTTTTTTCCATTCCTGTGGACTTAGAGGAGCCCATGCAGATGGGTCTCTCCAAGCTGTCTCCTGAAGAAAGAACCAGAAGGCAAAATTCTGGTCTTTGTTTGTACTGTGGGGGTTAGGGACATTTTGCCCGTAATTGTCCGAACAAGTCGGGAAACGCCTCGACCAAGTGAATTGTGAGGGGGTTCACTTTGGTCTGCAGCTTATCTCCTCGAATAATTCCCTGTTAGTCCCAGCTAAAGTTTCCTTTGGCAGCCTCTGTTCTTCGGTGTCGGCTTTTGTTGACAGTGGAGCTGCAGGGAACTTTATGGACTTAACGTGGGCCAAGGCCTTAGGTATTCCTCAGTTAACCTTGGGTAGGCGTATCACCATGCATGGTTTAGATGGGAGTCCCTTGTCCAATGGGGTTATTTCCCTCTGTACACCCCCTGTTCTACTTTCGGTAGGAGCTCTTCATTCCGAAAAGATTGAATTTTTCCTTACCCATTGCCCTGCAGTTCCAGTGGTTCTGGGTCACCCTTGGCTGGCCTTTCATAATCCCATCATTGATTGGCAGTCGGGGGAGATCTCACAATGGGGTACCATCTGTAATAAGGAATGTATTACGTTTCCCATCAGAATAGCTGCTGCCATTCCCGAACTCATTCCTGTGGAATACCAGGATTTTGTTGATGTATTTTCCAAGGGCAATGCAGACATTCTGCCTCCCCATCGGCCTTATGATTGTGCTATTGAGCTAATTCCTGGTGCCACATTGCCAAAGGGAAGGTTATATGCATTGTCCGGACCAGAAACGGTGGCCATGAATGAGTATGTTAAAGAGAGCCTAGGGAAAGGATTTATCAGGCCATCTAAATCCCCGTTAAGTGCAGGCTTCTTCTTTGTGGAGAAGAAAGATGGATCACTCAGACCTTGCATTGACTTTAGAGCCTTGAATAAGATCTCAGTAAAAAATACTTACCCTTTGCCGCTGATTTCTGTCCTCTTTGATCAGCTACGTTCGGCTGTGATTTTTTCTAAGATTGACCTGAGAGGAGCATATAACCTCATCCGAATCAAGTCAGGAGATGAGTGGAAAACGGCATTCAGTACTCAGTCGGGTCACTACGAGTATCTGGTTATGCCATTCGGCCTGTCTAACGCTCCTGCAGTTTTCCAGGATCTCATTAACGACGTGCTCCGTGATTTTCTTGGAAGATTCGTGGTCGTTTACTTAGACGATATCTTGATCTATTCTGACTCTATTGAACAACATGTTACTCAGGTGCGTCAGGTTCTTCAAAAATTACGTGAAAATCACCTATATGCCAAGCTGGAGAAGTGTGAATTTCATGTCACGGAGGTATCCTTTTTGGGGTACATTATTTCCCCTCGGGGATTCTGTATGGAACCAAAGAAGCTCCAAGCCATCCTTAGTTGGGCGCAACCCACCAACTTAAAAGCAATTCAGCGCTTTTTAGGGTTTGCGAATTATTATAGAAGATTTATTCATTCTTTTTCCGACCTGGTTGCTCCCATTGTGGCACTTACTAAGAAGGGAGCGGATCCAACCAGTTGGTCTCGTGAAGCTGAGTTATCTTTTCAGGCCTTGAAACAAGCCTTCGTCTCAGCCCCAGTCCTCAGACATCCCAACCCAGAATTGCCTTTCATTGTTGAGGTTGATGCCTCGGAGGTTGGAGTAGGGGCTATCCTGTCTCAGAAGGATCCGGACTCTCTAGAATTACATCCTTGTGCCTTTATGTCCAGGAAATTCTCATCTGCTGAATCCAACTACGATGTTGGTAACCGGGAATTACTGGCTATTAAATGGGCTTTCGAGGAGTGGAGGCATTGGCTTGAGGGAGCAACACATACCATTTCAGTTTTGACTGATCACAAAAATCTTCAGTACATCGAATCAGCTAAACGGCTGAATGCCCGGCAGGCTCGTTGGGCTTTATTTTTTACTCGTTTCAAGTTCATTATCACCTTCAGGCCAGGTTCCAAGAATACCAAGGCGGATGCCCTATCACGCAGTTTTCTTCCAGTTCATGATAACAGTCCTGTTACTCCCATACTTCCGTCTTCAGTCATTCGGGCAGGCCTCACACAAGATTTATTTACCCAGTTAAAGCAGCTTCAACATCAAGCTCCTGGAAATACTCCTGCTGGTCGTTTTTATGTCCCTGAGTTTTTGAGAGCAACTGTTTTGACTGAGTTTCATGATAGCAAAGTTGCCGGGCATCCGGGGATCTCTAAGACTTTGGAATTAGTCTCCCGCTCAGTATGGTGGCCTGGTCTTTCTAAAGACATTAAGGAGTTTGTTTTTTCTTGTCAGGTCTGTGCACAGCATAAAGTTCCCCGTTCCTTGCCTATCGGGCAACTTATGCCCTTGAATGTTCCTCTCAGGCCATGGTCTCATATTTCCATGGATTTTGTGGTAGACCTCCCTCTGTCAGCCGGATGCCGAGTCATATGGGTAGTAGTGGACCGTTTTAGCAAGATGGCCCATTTCATTGCTCTTCCCCGACTGCCATCTGCCCAGGGATTGGCAGTTTTGTTCCTCCGTCATGTTTTCAGACTCCATGGGTTACCTACTGATATTGTTTCTGATCGGGGTCCACAATTCATTGCACAATTTTGGAAGTCTTTTTGTGCCTCATTAAAGATGAAATTGTCTTTGACGTCTGGCTACCATCCCCAATCCAACGGGAAGACTGAACGAGTTAATCAATCATTAAAACAGTATTTGCGTTTGTACTCAGCCAAACTCCAAAATGATTGGTCTGAGTTTCTTCCTTTGGCGGAGTTTGCTTACAACAATTCCTGTCATTCCTCCACCAATGTGTCTCCATCCTTTACAGTTTTTTGTTTTCACCCCAGAGCTAATTCCTTTTTTCAACATTCCTCTGTCTCCTCGATAACCTTAACCTCTCATCTCAGACTCATTTGGAGAAAAGTGCACCTTGCTCTCAGAAAAGCGGCATTTCGGGAGAAAAAATTTTCTGACAGGCTCCGGCGGCCTTGCACTTTTAAGGTAGGAGATAGGGTATGGTTGTCGACTCGCAACATTAAAATTCGACAAACCTCAGCCAGATTGGGTCCCAAATTTATTGGACCATTTCATATTATTAAAAAAATCAATCCAGTTGCTTTCCGGTTACGTTTACCAAGAGCTCTCCGGATCGGAAATACGTTCCATTGCTCCTTGTTGAAACCATACGTTTCTTCCAGTAGATTTCCTCGAAAGATCTCTCAGGGGAAATCACCAGTAGATGTACAGGGTCATCAGGAGTTCTTGGTGGAGAAGGTTCTTGATTCCAAGTTGTCCCGGGGTCGGCTTTATTTTCTGGTACACTGGAGAGGTTATGGTCCAGAAGAAAGGTCTTGGGTCCTGGATAAGGATCTCCATGCCCCGAGGCTCAAGAGGGCATTTTTTCGAGAATTTCCTCGGAAACCTGGCTTTAGGGGTTCCTTGACCCCTTCTCAAGGGGGGGGTACTGTTAGGCGCCGAGGGTCCGCTCGTCAGTGCGGCCCGGAACCTAGCAACCAGGGACGCCGTACGCGGACAGCCGCCGGCTCCCTGGCAACGCTGGACGCCGGGCGCACGGAGCCGCACAGACCCTAGCAACGGGGACGCCACTGTCGGACCGCGTTCCCCGTTGCTGGGTCCAAAGTTAATTACCACACTTGTTCCTGGCCGTGCAGTATGGCAGCTGCACGGCATGTTTGTAATTAGCCCTGTCTGGCACCTGATTGGAGGGCTTCCATTTAAAGGCACTCTCAGGACTTCTCACAGACGCCGGTTATAGCTTCCTGTTTCCTGTATCTGTTGCAGAGAGTGTTTCCAGTCCTGCTCTTTCCGGTCGTTCCTGTCCTCAGTGGTCCAGTACTCGGAAGTTGTCATCTGTTCCTGGAGTCCTGACCGAGCACCTTTAACATCCTGTGGTGTTCGTGAGTCGCGGCGTAGCCGTGTGTTGCGGCTTGACCGCTTACTATTTATTATTTGTTATATTGAGTCTCGGAGCTTTTGCGGAGGATTCCGCTCCCCCGCTCCCACAAATCCACTCTGGTATCCAGCGGTGCTGGGTAGGAGTAACGGATTAGTGGATTTTGGTTGTCCTTTTCCCTGGCGGTTTGTCCGCACATACTTCTGGTTTAAGTTTAGTTAGCTTGTAGCCCCTGGCCTGGTTGTTTAGTCAGAGGGCCCCTTGTTATCACCCTGTCTCGGATTTCCCTTTGTCTCCCATTAAGACCTGAGGGGGCATCGGAGTTGGGCAGACATAATCCGCCCTTCAAACGCGGCTGCCATGGGCTCAAGCAACCATAGTCTCGCAGGGGATTTCTGATAACACGGGCGAGACAACGGAGTTAGGGCGCCAGGGGTTACTAGGCTTTCCTGCTGCCGTAACCAGCATTCCCTTCCAGTACTCTGGCCTTTGTCATAAGATCTCCTCTGGTCAGAAGTACTGGAATCATAACAGTAGCAGATTGCCCTATCTGCCTTCCTGATGATAGAATCCCCACCACCACCATCTGACTAGGTACGTCACTATCTTTTATCCCAACTGCGCCAGAGGGACCGCTCCTCTGGATGCTAGAGATAGCAGTCTCCTCCGGTACCGTCATTTCTTCACTATCATCCTCCGATTCCTCGTCCAGTCGGGCAAATTTGTTCGGGTTTGATAGTTCGAAGATGTCGAGCCTCCCCCTCTTTTTCTTCCTTCTAACTGTGACCCAGCTGGCAACCTGATCATCATCCTCTTATACCAGTGACCCCTCCCGCAACTCCTCCACCGTTCTGTCTAAACGTCGCTCGAGATTGTGAATCTCCCTCAGTCGCGTAACGGTTTGCTCTAGATCAGTTACCTGGGCTTCCAGGGCAACCGTTCACATACACCTCATGCAGATGTAATCACACTTGGCCGGTAGCTCCAGGTGTGCATACATCTTGCACGACATGCACTGAGTAAGGTCCCCAATCACAGCCCCTCCCATATTGTTTGTAAGGTCTAACTCCCTGTTACTCTCAAAGAAAAGAAGAAAAAGTAGAAGACAAACAATCTCACTTATACAATAATTAAGCTGGCTTATACTTATCTATCTTTGTGCGGTTCTTGGTCCTTCACTTTTATGCAGCTGTAGTACTCTCTCCTGCGGCACCAATACTCCACTTAGCAGTTGCAGTTGTTCCAGCTCACTGCACCTCCTTATCACACGGCTTACAGCTCCTGCTAAAAATAAAAAAAAAATGCCCCTCACCCACGCACAATCACAGCCCCTCTGCTACTCCAAGTAAGAGACCCTCTAACTCACTCACAAGGTCAGCCCCTTGCAGCCTCACCAGAAGTTTAATGGTACTGCAAATATGTGTGTTCCTGATTGTGTATTATAAAACTCACCTTTTTCTGTATTCTAACTCACCTTTTGCTGTTACCAACTCACACTTACAAATCCAAGCAGCACTTTAAAATACAAGCCCTTACAATGAGCAAGCTCCAATGAGTCTAAACACTAATTATATAGGCTCAGCTAGCTGCTTTAGTCAGCCCCTCCTCCTCCTGATTACTCACACCTGATTCAACCCCCTCCCTCTGGCTTTCTCCTCGCACTTTTTTTTCCCTCCAAAAAAACAACAAAAAAACAGTACAGATACAAACAAAAAAAACCAGTATAGATACAAACAATCAGATTCAGATTAACTTTCTCTCACAATATTACTATCTCTATGTGGATAGACAGAGAATAATCAGAACTCACCTTTTGCTGTTACCAACTCACACTTACAAATCCAAGCAGCACTTTAAAATACAAGCCCTTACAATGAGCAAGCTCCAATGAGTCTAAACACTGATTATATAGGCTCAGCCAGCTGCTTTAGTCAGCCCCTCCTCCTCCTGATTACTCACACCTGATTCAACCCTCTCCCCCTGGCTTTCTACTCATACTTTTTTTTTCCTCAAAAAAAAAAAACCCCAGTACAGATACAAAAAAAAAAAAACCAGTATAGATAGATACAAACAATCAGATTCAGATTAACTTTCTCTCACAATATTACTATCTCTATGTGGATAGACAGAGAATAATCAGAGCTCACCTTTTGCTGTTACCAACTCACACTTACAAATCCAAGCAGCACTTTAAAATACAAGCCCTTACAATGAGCTTTGTCTTTATTACCAAACTGGATGACAGCATAATGTCTTTAACTATTCACACTATTGAAATCCTGCTGTTCTAATGGCCAAGGTGTAAAGAAAACAGTGCTAAAATTGGAAAATATACTGCTGAAAAGTGTATTACTTGCTGTCGCAATGTCCATATCTAAGACAATTAATATTTCACAGGAGTCTGGGGAAAGGCTTAGGAGAGGGAATCCTAATGCCAAGTACCGGGTTCTGCGCTGCTTCTCTGGTATACAGTGCCGCGGCTGATCTGGACACACGCTAGCATATATATTACATATTAAAACACCTGTATGTTTATATGGGCTTAGCGTTCCCCCTATGTACAATGTACTGGTGCTGCAGCCCAGGGGCTGTAGCCGCTGCTGATGGATACCACAGTTATCATCTGTTTTTTTTTGGAACATTGATGGTGGAGAACCATTGGTGAATTTTGAGTTTGTGTGTGTGTAGTTGTGTGTGTGTCACAACTGAGGGCCTGAGCTGAAGGGAGGCAGCCTCAGTTGTAGGGACTGTCACAACTGAGGGCCTGAGCTGACGGGAGGCAGCCTCAGTTGTAGGGGCTGAGGTGTAATGGAACCTGGCAGGTTGTATCAGACCCCTAGACATGTAGATGAATTGCCCGAAGGCGTGACCACGACAACCAGGAATAAAAGTCAATGATGTTTATTTATGACAACTCCGCAACACAGCAGCAGTAAAAGAAAACGTAAAAGTCAGCAAAGAATAAATACAGTTCCTGGGTACTACAGGATGGCAGGAGCCACAGGGCACTGGTAGTGTGAGATAGTTCTTATGATCTTCTAGATGGAAAGTCCTTACCAGGCCCGACTGTAGCAATGGAGATAACCCAGGATTGTGCCAGCTGGTGTTCCAGGAAAAGCTGGGTTGCTGAAGATAAAACAGCTGCTGTGGATACTGGCTGGAACCAGACTGTTGTTAGCACGGAGTGGATACTGGCTGGAACCAGTTAAATAATAAATGAACTTGGGAGCGATGAAATATGAACTGAAATGTAGAACTTGAGAGCGGAGAAATAATAATACCGGTGGAGAGTGGTAAAGTGTAGAAAGGACACCGGCCCTTTAAGGGAAGCTGTACTCTGCTGGAAGCTGAGCTGGAAGCAGGTAATGTTGTAGCTGGAAACAGATGAATCCACAATGGATTGGAGAGTCAGGCTACACCGCAGGTGGAATGCTGGTGCGGGTCTCTATGGTGGAAGTCTTGAGACAGGAGCTGGAACCTGGAAGACAATCACAGGAGAGAGACAAACAGGAACTAGGTTTGACAACCAAAGCACTGACGCCTTCCTTGCTCAGGCACAGTGTATTTATACCTGCAGCAAGGAAGGGATTGGCTAGGCAATTATGCAGATTAACAATACTGACAACAGATTGGAGGAAATGATCAGCTGACAGAATCCAAGATGGCTGCGCCCATGCAGACACTTGGAGGGAAGTTTGGTTTGTAATCCATGTGGTAATGAAAACAGTAATGGCGGCGCCGGCCACTGGAGACAGGAGACGCCAGGCTGACAAGTGCACATCCAACCACGCGGACACAGCGGAGGCCGCGGCTGACGTAATCGCCACTCTGACACTCTGCATGCAGAAGCTCAGGGACGGCGGCGGAGGCCGCGGGAGACGCCATGCCAGATGTAATAAGGCGCTACTGTGACAGCGTCTCAGAGAGACAGGAGAGGATGCAGGAATGTGAACATTAGGATAACAGATGGGATCCGGTCCTGGAGCGCTGAGCCAGCCTTAGGAGGCATCTGATGGGTAAGAAATGGCGTCCAGATACCCGGATCGTGACAGCACCCCCCCTTTAGGAGTGGCCCCAGGACACTTCTTTGGCTTTTGAGGAAACTTGGAATGGAATCTCCGGACCAAGGCAGGAGCATGGACATCAGAAGCATTGGTCCATGAACGTTCCTCAGGGCCGTAACCCTTCCAGTCAATAAGATACTGTAGTTGACCGTAACGGTGACGTGAGTCCAGGATCTTGGCCACTTCATACTCAACGCCTCGTTGAGTTTGGACTTTCGGAGTTGGAGGAAGTGAGGAATGAAACCGATTCAAGATCAGCGGTTTCAACAGGGAAACATGGAATGTCCTGGGTATTTTTAAGAAGGGAGGCAACTGAAGTCTGTAAGCAACAGGATTGATGACTTGTTCAATCTTGAAAGGACCGATATAGCGAGGTGCAAACTTCATACTGGGAACTCTTAACCTCAGATTCTTCGTGGATAACCATACCCGATCACCCACCTTGAGAGCAGGAACTGCTCGACGCTTCTTATCCGCAAACTTCTTGTATGAATACTTGAGCCAACTTGGAAGCTGACGGAAGACCGGTGAGAGGAATGAAGTGTGCCATCTTGGTGAACCGGTCAACTACCACCCAGATGGTATTGAACTTGTTGCACATGGGTAAATCTGTAATAAAATCCATCGACAAATGGGTCCAAGGTCGACGGGGAACAGATAGTGGAACCAGTTGCCCCGCAGGCGACTGGCGGGATACCTTATGTTGAGCACACTTTGGGCAAGATGCAATAAACTCCAAGATGTCCTTTTTCAGAGTTGGCCACCAATAGGACCTAGAGATAAACTCCAGGGTTTTTTGGATACCTGTATGTCCGGCAAAAGGGGAAGCATGGGACCAATGCATGAGCTTCTTCCTTAGCATCGGTTTCACAAAACTTTTCCCTGATGGGGGCGTAGAGTCCATCCCTACCGTGGAGAATGCCAACGGATTTATAATAGGATGCTTGTCTGAAGACTCTGACTCATTTTCTTGCTCCCATGAGCGGGAAAGAGCATCGGCCTTGCGATTCTGAGAGCCCGGACAGAACTGGAGTTTAAAGTCGAACCTGGAAAAGAAAAGTGCCCATCTGGCCTGACGAGGGTTGAGACATTGTGCGCCTTTCAGATATAAAAGGTTCTTGTGGTCTGTAAGTATGGTGATTGAATGAGAAGCTCCCTCCAACAGATACCTCCACTCTTCTAGAGCGAGCTTGATGGCTAGCAACTCCTGGTCGCCAATGGCATAGTTGCGCTCAGCTGGGGAGAACTTCCGGGAGAAGAAACTGCAAGGGTGTAAATGGCCATCTTTAGCCCTCTGAGATAACACGCTCCTACTCCAACGGAGGAGGCATCCACCTCTAAGATGAAAGGAGAGTCGATGTCAGGCTGTTTCAGAACAGGCGCAGAGATGAACCTTTGTTTTAAAAGATGAAATGCTTGCATGGCTTCTTCAGACCACTTGGACGGGTTAGCACCCTTCTTAGTGAAAGCAGTAATAGGCGCCACAATGGTGGAAAAGTCTTGTATAAACTTTCGGTAATAGTTGGCGAACCCCGAGAACCTCTGGACCCCTTTGAGGGTTAAGGGTATCGGCCAATTTTGGATTGCTTGTAGTTTCTCAGGATCCATCTCTAGTCCGGAACCGGACACAATGTACCCTAGAAACGGAATGGACTTGACTTCAAAGACGCATTTCTCTAATTTGCAATAGAGATGATTGACACGGAGACGGGACAGAACCTCTTTAACCCAAAAACGATGTTCCTCTAAATCGTTGGCAAAAATGAGGATATCGTCTAGATAGACCACGACATGACGGTATAGAATGTCTCTGAAGATCTCATTGACAAAATGCTGGAAGACAGCTGGAGCATTGCTCAATCCGAAGGGCATGACGAGGTACTCATAATGTCCGTCACGGGTGTTAAAGGCGGTCTTCCACTCGTCACCCTCACGGATCCGGATGAGATTGTATGCACCTCTCAAGTCCAGCTTTGTAAAGATGGTAGCTCCGCTAACTCTGTCAAAGAGCTCAGTAATCAGGGGTAAAGGATAACGGTTCTTGATGGTAATGTCGTTCAAACCTCTGTAGTCGATGCACGGCCGCAGACCACCATCTTTCTTCTTTACAAAAAAGAAGCCTGCGCCGGCTGGAGAAGAAGAAGGTCGAATGAACCCCTTTGCTAGGTTCTCTTTAATGTATTCCTCCATAGAATGCGTCTCAGGCAGAGACAACGGATAAGTTCGGCCTCGAGGTGGAACCTTCCCTGGAACGAGATCAATCGGGCAGTCCCATTCTCTATGAGGAGGAAGGATATCAGCAGAAGCCTTACTGAACACATCCGTGAAATCTTGATATGGAGGAGGTGGAACATCAGACGACCTGGGGGAGGAAGAACAGACAGGCAATACTTTAAACAAACATGTCTCAGCACAGGAGGAACCCCATGCCAGGATTTGCGTAGTCGTCCAATCAATTGTAGGATTGTGAAGACGGAGCCATGGAAGGCCCAGGACCACAGGATGTGTGGCTCTTGGAATCACTAAAAAAGAAATAAGTTCGGAATGAAGAACTCCCACTCTCAGACGAACTGGTAGAGTCCTTAAAGAAATAACTGCATCAAAAATTTTGCTGCCATTCACGGCAGTTAAAGAAATGGACGAAGGAAGTCTCTCGGTGGGTAGAGACCACCGTTTAACATAGGCTTCGGTAATAAAGTTCCCAGCTGCTCCGGAATCAAGGAGGGCAATGACGTTCTGATAACGTTGAGCAACTTGAAGCGAGACTGGGAGATTACAATCTTGAGGAGATGGAGAGGAGATCCTTACTCCTAGCCGGCCCTCTCCTTGGCGAGCTAGGGTCTGGAGTCCTGGACGTTTGGGACAGGCATTAATGGTGTGAGACGGAGCTGCACAATAAAGACAGAGAGACTTGGAGAGGCGTCTTCGGCGCTCAGCAGGAGTTAAACGGGAACGACCAATTTGGCTGGACTCATCTTTAGATGGTGACAGTTGGCGAGGAGGAGGAGCAGAAGATTTTGGAGCAGATGATCTTACACGCTCAGTTGCTCTCTCTCTGAAACGTAAATCAACTTTCGTGCAGAGTGAGATTAGCTCATCTAACTTGGAAGGTAAGTCTCTGGTAGCTAACTCATCTTTAATACTCTCAGATAAGCCATGCCAGAATGCAGCATACAGGGCCTCGTCGTTCCATGCCAGTTCGGATGCCAGGATCCGGAATTGTATAAGATATTGTCCTACAGTACGTGATCCCTGGCGCAAACGGAGAATCTCAGATGAAGCTGAAGTTACCCGGCCTGGCTCGTCGAAGATACGCCTGAATGTTGACACGAATGTAGTGTAGGAGGATAGCAGGGTGTCGGACCTCTCCCATAACGGTGATGCCCAATCAAGGGCTGAGCCACTGAGAAGAGAGATAATGTAGGCAATTTTTGTACGGTCACTGGGAAAATTGCCAGGTTGTAGCTCAAACTGAATCTCACACTGGTTGAGAAATCCCCTGCAGAATCTTGGAGATCCGTCAAATTTTGCTGGCGTTGGAAGATGAAGACGTGGAGCAGAAATGGGTAAGGTGGGTGGGGTTATAGCTGGAGTCACTGTGGTTGACGCACCAGACGCGCCTGATCCACGGAGAGTTGTCTGAATCCCATCCAGCCGAGTAGAGAGATCCTGGAGACAGCGGATGATGTGGCCCTGTGCAGCCACCTGATGTTCTAGTCGGGCTGCCAGTTCTTGCATCGGCCTGGCCGCTTGATCCTGATCTCCGGCTGGATTCATTAGGTCAGTGCTTACTGTCACAACTGAGGGCCTGAGCTGACGGGAGGCAGCCTCAGTTGTAGGGACTGTCACAACTGAGGGCCTGAGCTGACGGGAGGCAGCCTCAGTTGTAGGGGCTGAGGTGTAATGGAACCTGGCAGGTTGTATCAGACCCCTAGACATGTAGATGAATTGCCCGAAGGCGTGACCACGACAACCAGGAATAAAAGTCAATGATGTTTATTTATGACAACTCCGCAACACAGCAGCAGTAAAAGAAAACGTAAAAGTCAGCAAAGAATAAATACAGTTCCTGGGTACTACAGGATGGCAGGAGCCACAGGGCACTGGTAGTGTGAGATAGTTCTTATGATCTTCTAGATGGAAAGTCCTTACCAGGCCCGACTGTAGCAATGGAGATAACCCAGGATTGTGCCAGCTGGTGTTCCAGGAAAAGCTGGGTTGCTGAAGATAAAACAGCTGCTGTGGATACTGGCTGGAACCAGACTGTTGTTAGCACGGAGTGGATACTGGCTGGAACCAGTTAAATAATAAATGAACTTGGGAGCGATGAAATATTAACTGAAATGTAGAACTTGAGAGCGGAGAAATAATAATACCGGTGGAGAGTGGTAAAGTGTAGAAAGGACACCGGCCCTTTAAGGGAAGCTGTACTCTGCTGGAAGCTGAGCTGGAAGCAGGTAATGTTGTAGCTGGAAACAGATGAATCCACAATGGATTGGAGAGTCAGGCTACACCGCAGGTGGAATGCTGGTGCGGGTCTCTATGGTGGAAGTCTTGAGACAGGAGCTGGAACCTGGAAGACAATCACAGGAGAGAGACAAACAGGAACTAGGTTTGACAACCAAAGCACTGACGCCTTCCTTGCTCAGGCACAGTGTATTTATACCTGCAGCAAGGAAGGGATTGGCTAGGCAATTATGCAGATTAACAATACTGACAACAGATTGGAGGAAATGATCAGCTGACAGAATCCAAGATGGCTGCGCCCATGCAGACACTTGGAGGGAAGTTTGGTTTGTAATCCATGTGGTAATGAAAACAGTAATGGCGGCGCCGGCCACTGGAGACAGGAGACGCCAGGCTGACAAGTGCACATCCAACCACGCGGACACAGCGGAGGCCGCGGCTGACGTAATCGCCACTCTGACACTCTGCATGCAGAAGCTCAGGGACGGCGGCGGAGGCCGCGGGAGACGCCATGCCAGATGTAATAAGGCGTTACTGTGACAGCGTCTCAGAGAGACAGGAGAGGATGCAGGAATGTGAACATTAGGATAACAGATGGGATCCGGTCCTGGAGCGCTGAGCCAGCCTTAGGAGGCATCTGATGGGTAAGAAATGGCGTCCAGATACCCGGATCGTGACAGCGTGTAAGGAAGGGGTGATATGGCAGCCTGCAGTCCGATTGGTGTACTACAGTTATACTGACATAAGAAAATGTATGCATTTGTGAAGCATACTTGCCGACATCCGGAGAGAGCTGCAAGGCCGTCTCAGCAGGAGGGGCGGGGGTTGTGACACGAGCGGAGGCAGAATGGGGGCGTGGTTACCGCAATTGTGTCTTTGTAGTAGCACCATCCACCCCCACTCTGTAATGCCAATATTACAGGCATTTTACTGCAGGGGCGTGGCTATGATGACGCAATACAACGAGAATCACATCATTGACTTCCCGGGATGCCCACTTTACTCACTAAGTGGGTGGCCGGGCAGGGGGGGACCTGGCATTAACTACTGCATTTTCTACCATTGGAGAGTTGGACACATCTCAAAGTTCTACCAACTCGGCAGACTGCATAAAATGTGTTATTTATAGGTGTATTTTGTACATACATTGTTTATATTAAATGTATCCAATGCTATATAAGCCCATGAATGTACAGCATTGGCCATAGGCTTTACTGGTACTTTTCCCTGTAGGCCTAATGATACCACCTGATGGTTTTTCATGTCTTTGCAGTTTTTAAATAGGGTGTGTGTAACTGGTCTCTCCGGGGCTAGCCAAGCCTAAAGGGGTCACCATAGACGTTTAGTCTCAAAGAGGAGGTTATCCTTATCTCACAAGATGAACAGCTCTTGTTCCACACGGACAGACGTTTGCTGCAATACTGCTGAAAGCAACACTGGGGGCTAAAAAAATATTGGAAGTTATGGGAGATCAAGTACAAAAAATATGTGTGGATTTGGAAACTATGTCATTTGTACTTCCCTAGGTAGTAGTTTTAATGTGTAGCTTCATGTATAATGTATTATTGGTATGACTGATGCAGAAAACTTATTTGCTATCCTCAGCAAAAAATATCACTTATTACTTCACTGGTGAGTCATAGACCAAAACAGAGGAAGTCTGTTTTCTAGTAGATTTAAATTCTATGTATTACAGGAAATCATTTCAGTAACAGGCCTTGCTTTATTCACTTTAATTTTTAAACTAAGCAATGAAATATTTTAAAACTAAGCGATGAGGAATTAATTGAAACTGACAAAGAAAAGAATAGTGCAAAGATGTACACCTGGCGCTGTCACCTACAGAGTGAGGGCAGCTGATCTTAGGGGACTTGATCCCAAATTTCCCCAAAAAGATAAAGAACTAACCAAACAATAAGACAGCGCTTCTCACTTTGTACAAAAGAATGTTTTACTTCATATATATAATTATCACAATTAAGCACCGGCCAGTGCTGAAATACTAAAACATACAGGATAAAAAATGTGTTTCAACACATATAAATATTATATTCCACACAAAGACCAGGTACAATGAATACTGCAATTCCCATATGACTTTAATTAAAGAGGCCTATAGGAATATAGGGTACAAGCAAGCTTCAAACTATTAGCATATAGTAAACTTAAACCAGCTGATCCTAGTTGACTAATGAACCCAAAAAGTGCAGTGCAAGAAGTTAATTCAGCAGCCAGCATGTAATTAATAAATCAGTCCACACGTAGATGTATCACGATGTTAATCAAGCAATTGTCACTGATTAGAGTCCATCCATATTAGTGCTTATAACGTTGTTAATATAGCTGATAGATTTGCTAGTATAAAAGCATATATATGTATTAGTCAAGCAGATGTCACTGATTAGAATCCATCCATATTAATGCTTTTAATGTTGTTAATATAGCTGATAAATTGCAAATGTAGAAGCATATATATGAGAAAGGCAGTAATTTAAACACTGCAGTCCAAAGTCCACCTAAGGTACATATGCTATGTACCTGAGATTGATACCTCTCCTTAGTTGATGTAGGGCATAGCAGCCTGATGAATGGAGACTGGTGGGCAATAGAGGACCTGCACAGTGCTCCCTTTTAGGAAAAAGCCTCTCTCCAATATAGCAGCAGCAGCCAAATAAGCTGTGAGTAGTAGAATGTAGTATTCCAACGGCCAATGAGTCAACAAACGCGTTTCTCCGCCTACCCTCCGGCTTCAGCGGCTTCCTCAGTGTGTAAAATAAATCTCCTCCATTGATAGAGCCTTATATACCGGCTTGCCGGTTCGCGCATGCGCAATGCGCTCGCGTTCCAAGCCTCGTTTTTGAGACTTCTTGTTTTAACCAACACATTGCTTGTTTCTTTAATCAGAACTTTTTGTTAGACAGTGTATGCACCTTTAGATTCATAGTTACTTTAAAAACAATAGTTTCAGCATTATATACACTATTTATTTACATAGGCAAATTATACCTTATATCTATTTTGCCGAATTTCGCCCTCTAGTGGGCAAATCTATATATGGCCCAACTGACCTGTTTATCACAAATCCAAACAGAGAATTAAGGAAGAACAGAGAGAACTGTATCACACACGGTATGCTGAGATCTTAGCACTACCGTGAGAAAATTTGTTTTGTAGTTATGTATATATATTTTATCCATTTTCTTAAAAGATTTCTATAATTGTTATGTTGTTTATTAATATTTCAAAATTTTAATAATACAGATATAGCTGCCAAATTGGCATGTTATTGGTTTCGTGATCATTACCTGGCAGTAATAACTATGTACATGACTTAATCATTAAATCCCTATATATCCATACCGAACCCCCCAAAAAGAGCTATAATTAGATTCATTTTCCTTACCCAAATTTCATTCCTTTATTTTTATATTTATAATTATATTTATGTGCACATTAACCCCCCACCCCACCCCCCATTCACCCACCCCTGATACCCCTCATAACCCAAAAATATATAGAGACAGACTATACAGACAGATGGTTTAGGAGACAAAGTAAAAATTCAACACACCCTCGCTACTATATGGCTAATGATCTTAGATTGCATTAAGTTCCACAGTGTCATTTAAGCCAATAGGAGTGAGTGTATTCATTTTATATATCCAATATGCTTCTCTTTTACATAGTTTATTAAATCGATCACCACCCCTTGCAGTATTTTTAATTTGTTCTATTGCTACCATGGTACAGTTACTAAAGTTGGAATTCTGACAGCATATAACATAATTAGCTAATGGGTGTTTCGCTCCTTTTAATATATTTCTTCTATGTTCCATGTATCTAATATGCATAGTGCGTGTAGTTCTCCCTATGTACTGGGCCCCACATTTACATGTGATCACGTATATGATATATGTTGATGCACAGTTAAGAAAATCTTTGATTTGGAATGACTCCCCCGTATTAGCCGACATATATGTCAAGCTTTTTCTCGGTAGATATTTACATGATAGACAACTTTCTTTCCCACATTTATGGAATCCTGGTGGTTTTATAGGTATCCATGTGTCCTCACTATTTGATTTCTTTTTTGTTCTTTCAAAGTGACTAGGCACCAAAATAGATCGTAAATTCTTGCTCTTTCGAAAGATCATTCCCCCTCTCTGATCTAATTGTGGTTTTAGTACCTCATCTAGCATTAATAGGGACATATTTCTTTTTATAGTTTGTTGGATCTTATGGGCACAGCTATTGTATTGTGTGACAAACATCATGTTTCTTTTTTCCTCTTTTCCCCCAATCACATTATTTTGTTTCTTTTCTTTGGGTTTTAAGAGTGTGGCCCTATCCAGTTGTTCTACTTCTAACAAAGCCCCTTCAAGTAGTGTGGACGGATATCCCTGTTCCATAAATGAGGTCATAAGCTCAGTTGCATGTGCCTTATATGATACTACAGATGAACAATTTCTACGTATACGGACAAATTGGCCCCTGGGGATGTTTTCTTTCCACTCTCTCTTATGAGAGCTATTATAGTGAAGATAGTTATTCTGATCAACCTGTTTTATATAGGTTTTAGTAGTGAGTTTTTCATCCTCAACTGTTAGTGCTACATCAAGAAAACTGAGTGCAGTTTGGCTGTATGTATAGGTAAATTTAAGTCCATAATTATTATTATTTAAACTTTCAGTGAAACTTAAAAGGTGCTCTAATGTGCCCCCCCAAATTATAAATAAATCATCTATAAAACGGCCATAGTACACCAGACTCTCACCGAGTCCGCCGCCCCAAACATGTTGGTCCTCAAAGACCCCCATGTATAGGTTAGCCAGACTCGGCGCGAATCTGGCTCCCATGGCCACACCCCGTGTCTGTAAATAATATTGTGAATCAAATAAAAAATAATTGTGTGTTAATATAAAGTGAATAGAATTAAGTACAAAGACACGTAGAGAATCAGAGATCCCATCCTGTGATAAATAATGTTCAACTGCTTTAATGCCACCAGTGTGAGGAATATTAGAATAGAGTGATTCAACATCACAGGTCACTAAATAGTAATTTTGTTTCCAAGTAATTTTATTAATAATATTTAAAAAGTGCTGTGTATCTTTAATATGGGATCTCAGACCCTCGACGTGTCCCTGCAAATAGTGATCAACAAAAAAAGATAGGTTATTAGTTAAAGAACCCACTCCCGAAATAATAGGACGCCCAGGTGGATTCGTGAGTGTTTTGTGTATTTTGGGCAAACAATAAAAAGTGGCAGTGATAGGGTGAGGACAAAGTAAAAATTTAAATATTTCTCTTGATATAGCTCCAACAGCCAAGGCTTCATCCAATAATGCTACATATTCATCCTGGAATTTGCAGGGACACGTCGAGGGTCTGAGATCCCATATTAAAAATACACAGCACTTTTTAAATATTATTAATAAAATTACTTGGAAACAAAATTACTATTTAGTGACCTGTGATGTTGAATCACTCTATTCTAATATTCCTCACACTGGTGGCATTAAAGCAGTTGAACATTATTTATCACAGGATGGGATCTCTGATTCTCTACGTGTCTTTGTACTTAATTCTATTCACTTTATATTAACACACAATTATTTTTTATTTGATTCACAATATTATTTACAGACACGGGGTGTGGCCATGGGAGCCAGATTCGCGCCGAGTCTGGCTAACCTATACATGGGGGTCTTTGAGGACCAACATGTTTGGGGCGGCGGACTCGGTGAGAGTCTGGTGTACTATGGCCGTTTTATAGATGATTTATTTATAATTTGGGGGGGCACATTATAGCACCTTTTAAGTTTCACTGAAAGTTTAAATATTAATAATTATGGACTTAAATTTACCTATACATACAGCCAAACTGCACTCAGTTTTCTTGATGTAGCACTAACAGTTGAGGATGAAAAACTCACTACTAAAACCTATATAAAACAGGTTGATCAGAATAACTATCTTCACTATAATAGCTCTCATAAGAGAGAGTGGAAAGAAAACATCCCCAGGGGCCAATTTGTCCGTATACGTAGAAATTGTTCATCTGTAGTATCATATAAGGCACAGGCAACTGAGCTTATGACCTCATTTATGGAACAGGGATATCCGTCCACACTACTTGAAGGGGCTTTGTTGGAAGTAGAACAACTGGATAGGGCCACACTCTTAAAACCCAAAGAAAAGAAACAAAATAATGTGATTGGGGGAAAAGAGGAAAAAAGAAACATGATGTTTGTCACACAATACAATAGCTGTGCCCATAAGATCCAACAAACTATAAAAAGAAATATGTCCCTATTAATGCTAGATGAGGTACTAAAACCACAATTAGATCAGAGGGGGGAATGATCTTTCGAAAGAGCGAGAATTTACGATCTATTTTGGTGCCTAGTCACTTTGAAAGAACAAAAAAGAAATCAAATAGTGAGGACACATGGTTACCTATAAAACCACCAGGATTCCATAAATGTGGGAAAGAAAGTTGTCTATCATGTAAATATCTACCGAGAAAAAGCTTGACATATATGTCGGCTAATACGGGGGAGTCATTCCAAATTAAAGATTTTCTTAACTGTGCATCAACATATATCATATACGTGATCACATGTAAATGTGGGGCCCAGTACATAGGGAGAACTACACGCACTATGCATATTAGATACATGGAACATAGAAGAAATATATTAAAAGGAGCGAAACACCCATTAGCTAATCATGTTATATGCTGTCAGAATTCCAACTTTAGTAACTGTACCATGGTAGCAATAGAACAAATTAAAAATACCGCAAGGGGTGGTGATCGATTTAATAAACTATGTAAAAGAGAAGCATATTGGATATATAAAATGAATACACTCACGCCTATTGGCTTAAATGACACTGTGGAACTTAATGCAATCTAAGATCATTAGCCATATAGTAGCGAGGGTGTGTTGAATTTTTACTTTGTCTCCTAAACCATCTGTCTGTATAGTCTGTCTCTATATATTTTTGGGTTATGAGGGGTATGAGGGGTGGGTGAATGGGGGGGGGGGGGTTAATGTGCACATAAATATAATTATAAATATAAAAATAAAGGAATGAAATTTGGGTAAGGAAAATGAATCTAATTATAGCTCTCTTTGGGGGGTTCGGTTTGGATATATAGGGATTTAATGATTAAGTCATGTACATAGTTATTACTGCCAGGTAATGATCACGAAACCAATAACATGCCAATTTGGCAGCTATATCTGTATTATTAAAATTTTGAAATATTAATAAACAACATAACAATTATAGAAATCTTTTAAGAAAATGGATAAAATATATATACATAACTACAAAACAAATTTTCTCACGGTAGTGCTAAGATCTCAGCATACCGTGTGTGATACAGTTCTCTCTGTTCTTCCTTAATTCTCTGTTTGGATTTGTGATAAACAGGTCAGTTGGGCCATATATAGATTTGCCCACTAGAGGGCGAAATTCGGCAAAATAGATATAAGGTATAATTTGCCTATGTAAATAAATAGTGTATATAATGCTGAAACTATTGTTTTTAAAGTAACTATGAATCTAAAGGTGCATACACTGTCTAACAAAAAGTTCTGATTAAAGAAACAAGCAATGTGTTGGTTAAAACAAGAAGTCTCGAAAACGAGGCTTGGAACGCGAGCGCATTGCGCATGCGCGAACCGGCAAGCCGGTATATAAGGCTCTATCAATGGAGGAGATTTATTTTACACACTGAGGAAGCCGCTGAAGCCGGAGGGTAGGCGGAGAAACGCGTTTGTTGACTCATTGGCCGTTGGAATACTACATTCTACTACTCACAGCTTATTTGGCTGCTGCTGCTATATTGGAGAGAGGCTTTTTCCTAAAAGGGAGCACTGTGCAGGTCCTCTATTGCCCACCAGTCTCCATTCATCAGGCTGCTATGCCCTACATCAACTAAGGAGAGGTATCAATCTCAGGTACATAGCATATGTACCTTAGGTGGACTTTGGACTGCAGTGTTTAAATTACTGCCTTTCTCATATATATGCTTCTACATTTGCAATTTATCAGCTATATTAACAACATTAAAAGCATTAATATGGATGGATTCTAATCAGTGACATCTGCTTGACTAATACATATATATGCTTTTATACTAGCAAATCTATCAGCTATATTAACAACGTTATAAGCACTAATATGGATGGACTCTAATCAGTGACAATTGCTTGATTAACATCGTGATACATCTACGTGTGGACTGATTTATTAATTACATGCTGGCTGCTGAGTTAACTTCTTGCACTGCACTTTTTGGGTTCATTAGTCAACTAGGATCAGCTGGTTTAAGTTTACTATATGCTAATAGTTTGAAGCTTGCTTGTACCCTATATTCCCATAGGCCTCTTTAATTAAAGTCATATGGGAATTGCAGTATTCATTGTACCTGGTCTTTGTGTGGAATATAATATTTATATGTGTTGAAACACATTTTTTATCCTGTATGTTTTAGTATTTCAGCACTGGCCGGTGCTTAATTGTGATAATTATATATATGAAGTAAAACATTCTTTTGTACAAAGTGAGAAGCGCTGTCTTATTGTTTGGTTAGTGACAAAGAAAAGATTGTTGGTCTAGTGATTAATTCCACTAAGTGGAATAAAGTAATGATGAGTAATACTGTATACTGTAGTTCTGCCCCTTCTATCCACTCCTCAACAAATACTTGATGAATGCTACAGTGAAATCAGTGGTGTAACTATAAAATAGGCGCCTCCCCTGTCCAAACAGTTTCAGGTATAGGAAATGTGTGGCCATTACTAGAATGCTCTGCATATTGTATGCTATCACTAGATGTTCTTTGTATTTTCTGGTATTCATTATTATGCTCTCTGCATGGTATGGCAGTTACTAGGATGCACTTTGTATTGCACGGTGGTCCCAAAGATGATCTCTGTATTGTATGGCAGTCACTAGCATACTCTCTATATCAGCGACAATCATGCAGGGAGAGAGGCTCAGCTGCAGCCTCCCTTGCCAACCCCACACACTGCTACTGCACTTCCACATTAAAGCCCCTGGTCTGTCTCTCCAAGCCTAAGGGCAAGATATGCAAGATATGTTCAAGTGTAAATTACCAATGCAAGTTATCAGTGCCAGATTTCCCACTAGGCACGTGAGGCAGGTGCCCGGGGATGGCACCTGCTGGGGGTGGCACAGCAGTTGTCCCTCCCCTCCCACCCATCACAGCAGCTACTGATCATTTGATCCTTGTTTTCAATAAATACTACCAAAGTCGGCTGCCCAGCAATGGTGACAGCCAGGTTCAGCTGCTGCTTTGAAGGGGAGGGGAGGAAGGGGTCGTGGTGGGTGGTGGTATCGGATTTGGGAGGTAGGGGCTACTGTACCTACTGCCAGAACCCAGGGGGTTGATAATTGCAGTTACAGCTACCTAACACATGCTGCTTTGTGCATTGTGGGCTGGAGCTCTTTTCCCTTCCCCAGCAGAGTGAGAGACACAGCTAGGGTGAGAAACATGACTGATGGGCAGATTTATTAAGCTCAGTGAAGTGATAAAGTGGAAGGTGATAAAGGACCAGCCAATCAGATCCTAACTACCATGTCACAGGCTGGGTTTGAAAAATTACAGTTAGGAGTTTACTGGCTGGTCCTTTATCACCTTCCAATTTATCACTTCACCGAGCTTAATAAATCTGTCCCTGAGTCAGCTGCTGTTTGCAGAGGGAGGAGAGAGCTTTCCAGTCTCCCCCCTTCTCCTCCTCTCTCCCCTCCATGGCTTTGCTCCCTCCCTTTATGTGTGTGAGCCCGCCTCCTGCAAAGCACTACTGGGAAGAGTTTCTGTCTCCTGGCTGTGCCTGCATTATGTCACATCTGCAACAGGAGGAGCCCCCATGGCATAGAACGGAATTAATAGTGGGTAGGTATATCACAGATATGTGGGGGGTTTGGGTAGGGGTGCAGTAATGTTTGATGGAAGTGGCTGCTGAAGGGCTAACAGTTCTGTGCAGTGCTCTCCTTCAGCCTACCCTGTCCTGTGCCACCCCCCCAGGTCCAGCCTTTCCTGACCTGTGCCCCCCTCCCTCATTAAGGTCAAGGCTTTCCTGACCTGTGCCAGCCCAACACTATGTCTAGCCATCCATGTGCCCCAATAGGTCCAGCCCTTTCTGTCCTGCAGTTGCTATTGGTCTATCCCTCCCTGCCTTGTATCCCACAGTTCCAATCTACCCTGTCCTTTGACGCTCCAGTTGAAGCCCTCCTATATGCAGACATCACTGGTCTACCATAGATTGCCCCCACCTTTTCCCTGTATCCTATTACAGTATATGCTGGCAATTGCCAATTTAGGACTTTTACAGAGGTTTTCAACTAGCCACGGTTAATCAGGGACTTTGTTTCACCTGAACCTGTGTGTTTTTAGGAGGAAAGCTATTTATGTTAAGGCAATCCTAATTGGATAGCCTGTAAAAACAAAATCTGGGTGAAACATTTGAATACAATCGCACCTGATGTTTTTTCTGATCTACTTGGATACACCCTGAACCTGGTAATGCATATTTTTAAATGGGGGGGGGAGGGGGGGCAGCCAATACTGATGTGCCTATGGCTGTCCTGACCCTTAAATCCGCCACTGCAAGTTATGGTTAAATTTTGCATCACAATGCATTACTACATTGAGCAATTGCACATATACTGTATTAAATGTTAAACCAGAACCTGTGTCTAAATTGCAAACATTTGTATGATGGGTCATTTGTTTTTATAATCTGCCATGCTGCTGTTTTCTTATACATTCATGGGATTCCAGCAGTTACTCTGTATATGGGGGTTACTCTCTTCACCCTTAGAAATTGTAAAGCTGATGTAATTCGTTCTGAAACATCCGTGCTTATGATAAGCTGATAATTGAGATATCTGTGATCATTGGAACATACAGTATGTGATTACAGTGATGCCATGTGATTTGAAATCTTCATTGTTATTTTCTAAAGATGAGAATTGATGATGACAAAAAATATAAAAAGATTACATAGAACAGACAAACAACTATTTATCCTGTGTGACAGTTTCCATGCAACAAAGAGAACGTAATGATAGAAACAAAAATAAGAAATCAGTCAATCGACATTGATCTATAAATAGACTGTAAATGAGTGCTAAAGAAAGTAAATAATACACATTCAGTATTAACTCAGAAAACAGAACAGTGAAAATTAAAAAAAAAATATTTTTTTTGTTAGTCTTTTTCATCATATGGTGAAATAAAAAACAAAGGCAAAACACAAACCTGTAGCTAAAATCAAGGCCCACACTGAAACATCTCTAAAATTAGAAAGAAATTCCATTATAACAAACATATTTTGGGGGCCACTCATTCCATACAGGATATTTAGTAATGAACAATATTCAGGACAAAAGTTTAAACATGTCTGAAAATATAGACCGTCTTGTCAATACTTAGTTCTTCTATCTTACTGAATCCCCTTTACAGCCGGCCAGGCAAGGAGAAAGGAAAAATAGAGTGAGATCTGAACAAATCAAATTGAAAAAAAAAATACACAGAGCAATGACATCCAAGTTAAATATATAACACAGGTGCTTTGTACCACCTCATAACCCAGTAAACAGCACAGAGTCAGCTGCAGGTTATGGGGTAGAAACAGTACTGTAAAGCTTGGTGTCTCAGTGTTCAAAGGTTGAACATGTTTGGCTGTAAATCCACATTGAATAACTTCCCATCTACTTTAGTTCCATGATACTTTGAAATGTAAGCTTTCAATAATAAGGCCCCTCTCCGCTATGTAATAATGTAAACTGTGGGTTATGATTATGTAAAATTGTTAAATATGGAATTTTACAAAATATTTTTTTTCTGCATCATGGGACCTGATTCAGGTTGGATTGCAAATTCTGCTAAGTAACAGAATTTGCAATCCTTGTGATCGTATGCTGGGGGCCTCCCCATTGCAGGACAAGGCCGCCCAGCATGCTGACCTCCGCCCCCCCCCCCCTCCCAACCCCATGACCAAGCAGTAATTGCAATCGCACCGCAAGTTCTGCTTGATCGTAAAAAAATGGGGTAGCCTCCTGCCGGCGCAGCCTGGTTGCGTCCGCAGGAGACCTGCCGCTATTCTTCTGATTGCATTGGCTGCGTGTGACATCATGCAGCTGCCCCAATCATGCCCTATCACACCCACCATTTCTCAGTCGACGTCCTTGTGTCTTCGACGCTGCCCCCGAAATGCTCCTTCTACGAGAGTGCATGCGCAGGATGGGTGCTGCGCATATGCCCGCATCCTTTTTGTAATTTTTGCAGTTGGATCGCTTATTGCTTATTGCGATCCAACCTGAATCACCGCCTATGTAGTGTAATGCTAAATCATGCACTTGGGTCTCAAAAATCCAAAGGCTAAATATAGTATTAATGGCACTATACTGGAAACTACTGAGGAGGAGAGGGATCTAGGAGTCACTATTTCAGGTGACTTAAAGGCAGGTAAGCAATGTAACAAAGCAATGAGGAAGGCTAGTCAGATGCTTGGCTGCATTGGGAGAGGAATCAACAGCAGAAAGAAAGAAGTAATAATGCCACTGTATAGGTCATTGGTACGGCCTCATCTAGAATACTGTGTTCAATTGTGGAGGCCATATCTTCAAAAGGATATTAATACATTAGAGACTGTACAAAGAAGGGCAACTAAAATGGTGCATGGCCTACATCACAAAACTTACCCAGAAAGACTAAGAAATCTCAATATGTATAGTTTGGAGCAGAGAAGGGAAAGGGGGGACATGATAGAAACTTTCAAATATATCAATGGTTTTAACAAAGTCCGGGATGGAAACATTATCCAAATGAAGAGAAGCAATAGAACACGAGGACATGCACTGAGACTGGAGGGGGGGAGGTTCAGGGGAAATTTGCGGAAAAATTACTTCACAGAAAGAGTAGTGGACAAGTGGAATAGCCTCCCATCAGAGGTGGTAGAGGCTAAGACAGTAGAGCAATTTAAACATGCATGGGATAGACATAAGGATATCCTTACAAAGAAATAAGGATCCAATATGGTTTGATATAAAAAATATGGTAAAAAAAAAAAAAAGGGGCAGACTAGATGGGCCAAGTGATTCTTATCTGCCGTCAAATTCTATGTTTCTATGTATGTTATTCTTTTAAATAAAAGGCATTAAAAGTAGGAGAGGTTAAGTATGCACATGTCTACTCCAATACACAGGTAACTACGGAGAACCACAGACACATTTTCTGTGTAGAGAGGACATCTGGCACAGGTGCTCAAGGTGGGCCAATCTCTGGACCTGGGTATACATAACTTGAGACATAGAAACCTGGCTTAAGTGCTCTCAGCTCACATTAGATATGTGCATATGAATGAATGCAAGTCCCTGTATAGCCAGTGGTTCTCAAACTGTGTGCCGTGGCACTCTGGGTGCATCAGGTACTTGTACGGGTGCCATGGGTTGGTGGTCCAGTGCCAATTCATATTATTTCTGGTCAATGTAATAGACAAAACCAGCGCCTGTTGCTTTCAGTCATAAAATATGTGGACAAACAGAAGTGAATCCTGTCTCTCACCACATGACAGAACCTAAGGAAGACGTATAAATAGAATTTACTTAATGTAATATTTGTTTCTGAATTTCTGAATAAGAATTTTTTGTTGGTGGCGTGAAAAGATTCTGATACTCTAGGGCGCCGTGACTCAAGAAAGTTTGGGAACCACTGGACTACGCTATTACATGAGGAATTATAATCAGTAGTCCTCATTTATGTACAAAGCACACTGGATTCATACTGCCAGTCATCTCATTTCGCACAGTACACTTTACTGGCACGCCTAGTGCTTTTTAGGATGCACACCTACCCTTTGCTCTTGAGAGATGACCCTACAAACTAGAAGTATGCCTATGTTTGTGGGGCTGAGGATAAATATGAAGGCGCACTGATACAAAATTCTAACTTCCTACCACTTTTTATTACATTTTACTTTTCTGGTTTTCTCCTAAAACGCAGCTTAGTTTAGCCATCTATGACTTCCATTACTCTTGAGAGTGAAGGGACATATTGTCTGTCTTTATTACATTACTTTTTAACATTTAATTATCCTTTTTGTTCCCTCTAAGCCTTGGTGCAACATCCATCTAATTACAGGACACCAACTCATAGTTAGTGCAATGTTCAAGTGTTTTTCGTTGTGAAAATAGTGAACAAAGAAATACCACTAATATGAGCCTCTTTATATTTCATTTCAATGTAGAATGTTATTCTACACAAAAATATGTGCACTGGAGAGCCTACTCTATACTTGGCAAGGAACATACAATTCTTACTATCTATTCTCAGTAAACGCTGCCACCTTCCTGCCTATAAAGTGCTTTGACTAAAATCTAGTCTCACTTATATTGAGCAATGTAATTTCAATATATTGTCCATATTCACTATACTTTGGGGTGATAGAAACTAAAAATGTCACTGAAATAAGTATCATATCATTATTTCTAAACCCAATTTCTACCAGATTTCTAGCTAGGTAACTGGTAGTGGTATGGCATTACTATTTTGTACATCTAAAAAAAACACACAATCCTGACCTACTTTAAAGCTCTGTGGAGAACTACGGTTGAACAATACGGATTTCTACAGGTTGATAAATACTTCCCAAATGTATTAAATGTTAAAATATATGCTGAAGAATCCTGAGCGTATATCATCATTAATTTATTCTTATCATGAACTGAAATCAGAATGTCTGACTCAGCCACATTTTTCCATATCTGTTAAGTTGATATGTTAGCGCCCAATTTCGGAGATGAATGGACTGTGCTATTTGGGTTTTCCACTGAAATCTTATTACTATCTCTTCTTCCTTATCAATCAATAACTTGCTTTGCTATATTTCACTGCAAGATAAAAGAAAAGGATTAAATTCATCACACCATGACTAGAAACAGAGGGATTAAGTTATCAGTATTGATAGCCTGTTTTTCTAATGTATGGGTGAAGGGGGGTATGAGAATAATTTGTACTGTAGATGAACGATATTGCTTAGCATAAAGTAGGACATTCTTCTGAAGGAACTTTCTCGCTAATGAAAAAGGGCACGCTGTGATACAAACGACAATTAATAACATCAGACAAAGCAAGATGACAATGAAGAGAAATACGCTACAATTCCAGTAAATTGTGCTCTTTATTTTCAATACCACAGACTAGGTTTTTCTTTTCATATTCTCTTATTTGGATTGGAAGTGGTATTTATTCTAAAGCACTTCCCATGTTGAGGACATTGGGATCTCACATGCAAAGCTCACTGGGGGGGATTTATCAAAGCCGGGAGGTAGCAAAAGTGGAGAGATATAAAGCAATAACTGCCATGTTACAGGCTGTGTTTGAAAAATGATACTTAAGAGCTGATTGGTTAGTGCTTTATTTATCTCCATTTTATCTCTCTCCAAGCTTTGATAAATCCCCCCCAAAAGTTTGTTTTCCATATGTATTGTTGATGTTTGTCAGAAGAAGTCAGATTGCATTTGGTGCCAGCAGCATGGGTGAATTTAGGAGTCAGGCCGTCCCCAGACACAACATTATTGGTCGCCCCCCCATCATGTCACAGCCCTTTCGTGTTGGGGCCTCCTGATTGCCAAAGCAGCACCAACCTCACCCCCACAATTTACTGAACATTGCCTCTACCCTCACCTGTTAAAAAATAAAAAGTAAAAATGACAAAAAACAAAAGAAAAGAAGAATCACCTGGCCTCATCTGTCTATCAGCCTAGCTGGGCTCTCAGGCAAGTGAGCATGCTGTGTCGAAACCCCCCCCCCCCCAGAAAATGTCACCCCTAGGGCATGTGCCTAGTAGGAATTCCACTATTGGCCAGGAGTAGACCAATGCCCCAGTATACTGTAGCTAGCTCAGTTTCAGATTTTTCAAGTTTGTTCTGGAGAATTTTTAAATTGGTAATAAGGATTTTCAGAGCTTCAATTTATATAAAGGAGGTTAAACACACATCTATACCTCTGCTGGCTACACACTGAATGATGCTGACATTCAGTGATAGGCAATAGAATACGTTTCCAATACTTCCACAGTCACAGGCTAATAATGGCCAACAGCCATCAGGGGTTTTGGGGGTTCTATTTAGATTATATTTAGACATCTTGCTTGTTTTTTGGGTATGGGTACTGTACGTGGTAATATCAGGGTGATTAATGTTACAGCATACTCTTATCTTCTTCCTGAAACATCACCTGCATGCATGCTTGACATTTAACAGGGTCTTGTGGCAGCGAACACATGATGCCTATTGAGTCCTGTACCTGAGAGTATATAACACAAAGAATGAAAGTTGGATTTGTTCAAATTGCTTTTCTCCAACTTACAAAACAAATGGTTTGATTGTAGACACAAAAGAACCTATACTATATGCTCCTTGTACTACTGAAGACTTTCACAAAAGACCAAAGTCTTTTACGACAACCAGTAAAGCTTGCCTCTAAAAATTTTGATGACAAAGCTTTTGAAAAAACACTGGAACATTGCAAAAGTTATCAAGGCAAAGAGAATTACCGAATATGCAAATTGCTGATCTCTTTTGTTAAAGGCAGTCTTCCATTCAGCACCTTGGACTATTGGGATCAGGATATAGGCCCCTCTGTGTTCCAGTTTTCTAAAAAATATTAGCCCCATTTATGCAATGAAATAACTCTAAGATAAATGGTAAAGGATATTGATCCTTGTCCATTATTGCATACAGTCCATGGTGGTCAATGCATATTGGAGCAACAGCTGCATAAATACTGCAGCTATATTCTGCTACTGGTGCTACTTGTATCTGGTAGTGTTAGTACATAACACCCTTTAATTATGTTAAATTCTATGTTTTCATTGGCTCAGGGACCTAAGGCTTACTTCCCAACCATCCTGATTTTTGTTGCATATCAAATTTATCAGCACAGTCTCGTGGTCTGTCCTAGTCACATCTTGTTGCGACTAAGATGCATTTTTTGCAAAAAAGACACCTGACACTAGCAGAGTCTCATGGGGCCTAGCATGCCAAGGGGATGTTTTCAGGATCCCGACCACCAAGATCCCAACTGTCAGAATACCGGCAGTGGGATCCTGCCAGTCATAATGTCGAAGGATCCACTGGTAAGTACAGGGAATTAAAGTTAGGTTTAGGAACTAGGGGAAGGTTAAGGGTTAGGCTGCAGGAGTGGGGGAGGATTAGGTTGTGGGAGGGGGATGGTTAGGGTTAGGCTGCGAGAGAGGACGGTTAGGGTTAGACTGTGAGAGGGGTAAGTTAGGGGTAGAGGTAAGGTTAGGAGTAGGGTACGGGTTTAAGTACACCATGTTGCAGTGCAGGTGGGACAGATTTATAATGTGCAGAGAAAGTCAGATTTGAAAACTGTGTGTACAAACAGAAATTTAAATTGCAATGTAAAAATATAGCTGTCCAACATTTAATGATTAGATGCAAAAGCAGCCAGTATTTACCCTGCATGCAAAAAAATACTATTTACAACCCTTGGATTGCAACATGGTTTGTCCAGGTGTAATGTTACTCATTCTTTTTTTCATTACTCCCAACTCAGAGTCATGCCCTTTGTCTCAAATCAACCTTAGAAGGATTAGGGTTACTACATTGTGAAGCACCCTTTAGTAACTGATGAGCTGTAGTCACCTCACCCTTCCTCAGGTCCTGGTGGCTCCATGGTCCTCCTCTGCCTGTGGCCTGCCACTCCTGGTACTCATACAAGCTGTGTTGGTTGGACGCCATTCATTCCCTCCTCAAGTCCCAGTGCCTTCCTTTTCCGGTGTGGCATATGTGATGTCGGTGGTCATTCTGAGTTGATCGCTCGCTAGCAGTTTTTAGCAGCTGTGCAAATGCATTGTCGCCGCCCACCGGGGAGTGTATTTTCGCTTTATAGAAGTGCGAACGCCTGCGCAGCAGAGCACCTGCAAAAACATTTTGTGCAGAACAAGACCAGCCCTGTACTTACTCTTCGTGTGCGTTGATTCTAACGTTGGAGGGATGGCTTTTGACATCACACACCCGCCCAGCGTTCGGCCAGCCACGCCTGCACTTTCCCTGGCACGCCTGCGTTTTTCTAAGCACTCCCTGAAAACGGTCAGTTGACACCCAGAAATGCCCCTTTCCTGTCAATTTTCTTGCGGGCGCCAGTGCGAATGAAAATGTTGCAAGACCCTGTGCAAAACCACAAAGGCCTTTGTACCCATACGTCACGTGTGCGCATTGCAGTCTAAACACATGCACAGAAATGCAGATTTTTAGCCTGAACTAACAGCTAGCAATCAACTCGGAATGACCCCCGTCATGCCATCACCCCCACTAAAGTGAAGAAGAACCACGAAGAGGAGCAGACTGAAGACAAGGTGAGAGGTTGCTGGAGGGACACAGGGCATGAAGCTGTTGGAAGGATACAGGTGGTGAGCTGCTGGAGTAACAGAGGCAGAGATGTGTATAAGGGGCATTAGTGTGGGCATTATGTATATAGGGGCATGCTTACTGTGGGCATTATGTGTATAAGAGGCACTACTACTGTGGGCAATATGTGTATAAGTGTCACTTCTGTGGGCATTATGGGCCTAATTCAGATCTGATTGTGGTCACTGGGTGGGAGGAGGCGGGCTGGCAGCATGTGGCTGCCGTTTTGTGGGCGTGGTCCGGGCAATGCAGGCATGCCTGGACCATGAGGGAGGCAGGTCGCGGTGGTTGCATGATGTCACACGTAGCCAATACAACCCAGACAGCAACAGGTAGCTGCTTGCCAGTGTGCAGGAGCTGCGCAGGTAGGGAGCTACTCGTCAAGTACAAAAGCATCACTGCTGTGCAACTTGTGCGGGGGGTATGGCCAGACATGCGGGGCAGACTAGTTCTGTGCTGGGCATCCCCCCGCATGTCTGAGTAACTGATTGTAGCTGTGCAAAATTTTGAAAGGCTATGATCAGGTCTGAATTAGGCCCTATGTGTATAAACAGGACTTTGGTGGGCATTATGTGCATAAGCAGCACTGCTATGGGTATTATGTGTATATGGGGCACTTTTACTGTGGGCATTATGTATGTAAGTGGCTCTTCTGTTGGCATTATATGTATAAGTGGCACTACTGTGGGCATTATGTGCATAAGCTGCACTACTGTGGGCATTATGTGTAAGGTGCATTACTACTGTGGGCATTATGTATAATGGGCATTTCTGTGTGACATAACATGTATAAGGGGTATTACTGAGTAGTGTAACGTGAATAAGGATCACTACTGAGTGACGTAACGTGAATAAGGGATACTACTATGTGTCGTAATTTGAACAAGGGGCACTACTATGTGCTGTAATATGAATCGGGCACTATGTGTGGTGTAATGTGAAAAGATTGTGCTACTATGTGGAAGAATTTTAATTGGTAATATTGTGTGACCAGGCCCCTTGTGAGACCACACCCCTCTTTGCCATGCTTGCCTATTGGCGTACCTCATTCAGCTTAGATCGCTATAGAGACAGACATTGCGATTTTCTCGATCCTGATTCTGCTAAAAAAAATTGCATGTGAAGAGCCACCCAGAAAGGTAAAAGATGCCCACTGATGAAATTACAAAATTATGATGCATACGCAGAAATCGAGTACCATTGACAATTGCGGATGACACAGGGCTACTCAGAATAATGAGAATGGAGGCGCATCGGAACCATGTATTTAGTTGCAATCCATTGCAACTGACGTCAACTGCATGCACCAAAAAAAGCCATGATCCGCCTGCATTTTTCAAACCACTCCCCACAAATGCCATGTTAAGACCTACAAACAGTCACTTCCTGTCAGTTGCAATTTTGCCTTCCCGCACACGCAATGCATTTGCAGCACATGCGCAGTCTGCAAATAATCCTTCGATTTACGATTTTGCTAATTTCTAACTGAAGCTAAATAAGGCCCACTGTCCCTTTAAGAAGTACAGTATGGGCGGTAAGGCACAAATTTATAGTTTGCAGGGGGGTGCCGTAAACCCTAGCATTCGCCCAGGCTCCGCCTAATGTGAGTACTGGGGGTAGGCGGTACACCACCCCTAATTTAAGTCCTGACTGTGCATCTGATTATTAGAAGGACACTTGCTGATGTGGGTTTCGTTTTGAGGCACTCAACAGTGAATATAATATTTGAGGGACTAGTTGTTCTTTATAGACTCATGGCCTGATTCAGAGATAGACACATTTAAAGCCTCTATTGCATTATTTTTTTAATAAATTTGTTGCTGTGGTAATATGCAAATGCTAGTTTCAGCCTTCCCCTTCTTGCATGTGCCGAAATGTCCATAATGTAGAGGGTAGTCTGCACAGACCGAATATTACAAATGATCTCAATCAGCCTTTTCCATTCCCAATTGTTATCTATTATAGAAAAAGAGAAAGAAATAGCCTATTCATTTCTAAGTATATCTTGGAGGAGGTGCTCCATGGTATATACAAGTCATATCACAGAAAAAAGGAAGAAACAGAATTCCAGTGTGGGGCACCAGGGCCGTTTCTTGGGGCAGACGAGCAGTGCAACCGCACTGGGCGCCTGCCGCGGCACTAACTGTGGCTCCCTGTTTCCCCCTCCTATTTCTCACAGAGTAACCCGCTTGGGGGGCGGAGTTTCACGGAATGATGCGGTTGCGTCGTTACATCACGACACAACCCCGTGACTCCGCGAAACTCCCCCCCCCTCCCCCGAGCGGAGTACAGAGGGGGATCCAAGTTAGGAAGAGGGAAAGGCCGGCGCGAGGAGTGACTGGTGAGGCGGGCCGAAGAGCGGTAATCACCTCTGTAAGTATTCTCTCTCTCTCTCTCTCTCTCTCTCTCTCACTCAATGTGTAAAATGGGGACACCTGCCGTAATGTGTGAAATGGGGACTCTTGCCTGCCGTAGTGTGGGGATTTAATGTATCAAGGGCATTGTGGTGTGTGGCATAATATGGTGCAGGGGGCATTACTGTGTGAGGCTTAATATGGTAGAATTTTTTTTTCCTGTGGTGGTTGTGATCTGTTGGAGCAGGGTCAAAAACTGGATTGTGAGGTAGTCTTTTCAGACGAGGCCATGCCCATTTAAATGAGGCCACACCCATTTAGATGAGGCCACGCCCCCATGCCGGGTGTGCGCGCAAGTTTTTTTTTATCTAGGTGTGTGTATGGGGGGGGGGCACATATTTTTATGTCATGGGGGGGGCGCATTTTTAAATCTCGCACTGGGAGCCAAATTGGCTAGAAACAGCCCTGGGGGCACACACAGGACTGATTGTGCACATTTAATGTATACAAATAATTGTAATGTTTTGTTGATACAGTAGGTCTCCTAAGAAAGATAAAATTTTACTTTTACTGTTATATGTTTAAAGCATTTTTATTATTAAAAGCTTGTGAAGTTGTGAAGTATTGTATAGTTGTGTTTAGAAATGAAATAGTGTTATTAAGGTAATAATGAGATAATACAAATATAAGTTATAGAATAAACAGAAAAGAACACACTGGTCTCACATCTGTTTTATCAATTCTCTATGTACAGAATCAGTGGTAGTGTTGGCTAAATATTCTTGGTATTATTAGGTCTTGTCGTGTCAAATATACTAGCTTAAAGGCTTATTCCATGTGTACACAGGACAAAATTACTTTCCCTGTATGGTATTGATATGAGTGTGCCCTGAGTAATATTAGTCAGCACGGTATTGATATATTTTAGACGTACATTCAATAATTAGTACCTTTATATTGTGGTCTATTCGGATCATATTACCATGGTACTATTAAGACACTTGTTAGAGGTTTTAATCTCACTCTGTAGACTATTTTATTACATGTATCTACATACAATGTTGAATAATTGATATAAAGTATTATTCTCTACAGTGTATCACAGGGCGGGTGGGGATCGTTGGGTTGACAGTAACTAGGTCGACAGTCAGTAGGTCGAACACTATTGGTTGACAGTAACTAGGTCAACACATGAAATAGGTCGACATGGTTAAGGTCGACATGAAAAAAGGTCATCATGATTTGTTTGTTTTTTTTAAATGGTGTCTTTTTTCTTTGTAATGTGACCAGGAACCCCAATTAGTACACCGTGTCCCCTAGATAGCTCGCTTAACTCGCCATACTTCTGGCAAGATTACTATTCCCAATTGTAGTCCACGTGGATCGTAAAGTATGAAAAAGTTCCAAAATGTTATGTTATTTTTTTAAAACTCATGTCGACCCTTTCGTGTGTCGACCTTTGCCATGTCGACATAGAGTTTATGTCGACCTAATGACCATGTCGATCTAATGACTGTCGACCTAATTGTTGTCGACCTAAAGACTGGATACCCGCAGGGCTTTCCTCTTATGCTGTAATACTCTACTAACTTGGAATAACCTTTAAAACATTCATACTTATTGAAGTCATAAGTAAATTATACACTGCAGTAATTAGGTCAGATCCAAAATCTTGACCACAAGAATTAGGATTGCAATCCCAAAGACTGAGTGTTTTGTCCTTATACATGTGTTGATGTTAATAAATACTGGTATATTTCAACATATCCTTTCGTTCTTTATATCCGTCATGTTCATAGAGATCCCTGATAGGGGTATATAGGATATGTAATATTTTAAATACTCAGGGTCTCTATTGATTGTAACACATGAACCATATAGCAGTATTATGGAGCAGTAGTTGATATTTCAATATAGCAATAATGGATTATTTCTCCAAAGCTGTCACTGTCTAACACCACTATAGTATGCAGGTGACTTGGATGTATGTTCGGTGCCCTATGATTACAACATGTGACATCCACCCATATGTTGTGTATCATTTCTCCTATAATTGTATTAGACAGTCCAAACAGGGCACTATCACATAATGGGAATAATCCTTATGCTGCATATTAATTGCTCATGGTATACTATTATAATAATTGGCAGTCACTATTTAATTAATGTGAAAATCTTAGTTTACTGAGGCAGAGCAGGCCCTGGGCATAGGCAAACAAGGCAAATGCCTAGGGCCATAAGCAGCTTCTGCTGATTAAAATGATATGTGCCATACCTATATTCTGTGTGTGACTGTGGCTGTATCTGCATACAAAATGCTAAGTTACAGTGTATTCCTGGAAATCACTGTAACGTAGCATTTCTTATGCAGATACAGTAACATATGGTGGTCAGTTAATTAATATATCAAGAAAAAAGGAAATAATAATTACTAATAATAAGTCTCAACAGGATATTATTTATTTATAATTAATTACTGATTTATAGGTATATTCCACTTATCATGTGATCTGGTCTAAAATTAAAGAATACATTAACCCAAGAACACATTATAATTTATGTATTCATTGAGTCCTTCTAGGTATAGGCCTCCCAACATAAAAGTCGAATAGCTTTCTCTCCTCAGTAGTTCTTGGGTCATGTTGCCACCTCTAATCCCCAATTGTACTTTCTCCAACCCAAATACTTTCAGGCCACTGGAATTTGATTCATGTTGTGCATAAAAATGTCTTGCAACTGATGTGAGATATTTCAATTTGTCAAGATCACTCCTTGAGTTTCTTATGCTCCCAACATGTTCCAGTACTCTCTGTTTTAGTGATCTAGTTGTCATGCCCAGATCTTTTTTCTTTCATGGGCAAGTAAGGCAGTATACCACTCCTGATGTTTTGCAATTAATAAAGTCCCTTATAGTGTGCTTGTGGGGTTATTTATCTTCAAACACCATGGTGCGTTACATGTAATTACACACTTTACACCTTCCACATTTAAAAGAACCATGTACTGCAGGCTGCCTTCTATCTTTTTTAAGAAAATTACTATTCTGTAATACATTCTGTCTTGTCTGCCATTCAGCACAGTAGTCTCCTACAAAGTGAACAACATTAGATTCTAGAGGTTTACCTCTCTCTGAATATATTAGTGCATTCCTGTCTTTATTCCTTACTTGGTAAAGGGCTTTCTTAATTGATCTCTTACTGTAGCCACGTTTGATTAGTCTGTCCGTTAATTCTTGAGAGCATTGGTCTAATTGCAAGTTTGTCGGAACAGTTCCTCCTCAAGTGTAAGAACCCCCCCCCCCCCCCCTTTCCGGAATTCCGCTGAGTGCAGCTGGAATATGGACACTGGCTCTGTGTAATTATTATTATTATTATTATTACATTTTATTTATAGGGTGCCACAAGTGTTTTGCAGCACCGTACAAAGGAAAGTACACGGAGACAAAACTTAGCATAACAGTAAATAAATAACAAAAATGGAGTGCAGGTAACAAAGAGCACCACAATTCTCAAAACATAATACAGCTTAGATGTAAGTAGCGAGGGGGTAATCATTGTACAACTTGGGGCTGGTGGCCATAGATAGTGAGGAGCCTTTACCAGTAGGAGAAAAAGCAGGTAAGGATGGTTGCTGAGTGAAAATGTGTTGAGAAGAGGGCTTAGACAGCAAGAGGAAAGAGGGCCCTGCTCTGAAGAGCTAACAATCTAGTGGGGAGGGGCGACAGACAGATGACATAAGGTGCAAGCAAGTAGGAGGAAGCCTGATGGCGGTATGCAAGCAAAGCAGAGATGTTCAAGGCATGGAGCAGGGGGATGGAGTAGCAGCCTTAGGACTAGGTTATACATTTGAGGGGTATGCTTTGATAAATAGGTGGGTTTTTAGTGCCCGTTTAAAGCTTTGCAAGGTCAGGGAGAGTCTAATGGAGTGGGGGAGTGCATTCCACTGAAGGGGTGCAGCACGGGCATAATCCTGAACTCGTGCATGGGAAGCAGTGACCAAGGCAGAGGAGAGGCGATGGTCATCAGCCGACCGTAGTGGGCGGGAGGGAGTATGAAGGGAGTTGAGGTTGGAGATGTAGGGAGCAGTGGAATTAGAGATAGCCTTGTATGTGAGGGTGAGGTGTTTGAAGAGGATTCTGTAGGGGAATGGGAGCCAGTGTAGATTTTGTCGAAGGGTAGTGGCAGAAGTGGAGTGGCAGGAGAGAAAGATGAGCCTAGCAGCGGAGTTGAGGACAGATTGGAGGGGAGCGAGGTGGGAGCAAGTGAGGCCAGTGAGGAGAACATTGCAGTAGTCGAGTCGTGAGATGACCAGTGAGTGGATGATAAGTTTAGTTGCACTCTGGGAGAGAAATGGCCTGATGCGAGCAATGTTGCATAGCTGGAACCAACAAGATTGCGCCAGAGCTTGGATGTAAGACGCAAAGGAGAGGGAGGAGTCAAGAGTGACACCCAGGCAATGGAGTTGGGGAACGGGGGAGATGATAGAGGTTGTCAACAGTGATAGAAATATTTGTAGGGGGTGTTGCTCTGGCTGGGGAAAAGATAATGAGTTCAGTTTTGTCCATGTTGAGCTTCAGAAAGCACTCAGACATCCAGGAGGAGATGGCAGAGAGGCAGCTGGAGACCTGAGAGGGGACAGAGGGGGACAGATCAGGAGAGGATACGTAGAGTTGTGTGTCATCAGCATAGAGGTGGTATTGAAGGCCAAAGGAGTTAATGAGCACACCCAGGGAAGAGGTGTACAGGGAGAACAGAAGGGGGCCTAGGACAGAACCCTGAGGGACACCAACAGGAAGGATGGAAGGGTGTGAGGTGGTTCGGAGGCAGACACAGAGAAGGAGAGGTTATTGAGGTATGAGGTAAACCAGTCAAGGACGGTGCTAGAGAGGGCAACGTTTTGGAGTGTGCGGAGAAGGAGAGGGTGATCCACGTTGTCAAAGGCAGCAGAGAGGTCCAGAAGGATGAGCAGAGAGAAGTGGCCCTTGGATTTGGCCGAAAGCAGGTCATTGATGACTTTCACCAGGGCAGTCTCGGTGGAGTGGAGTGGGCGAAAGCCAGATTGTAGTGGATCAAGGATGGAGTGGTCAGAGAGTTAGCTTGTGAGACGGCTGTAGACCAGTTGTTCAAGTAGTTTGGAGGCGAAAGGGAGATGAGAGATGGGGCGGTAGCTAGTGAGTGATGAAGGGTCGAGGTTGTTTTTCTTTGAGAATAGGGGACACCAGAGCATGTTTGAATGGTGAGGGAAAGATGCCAGTACAGAGCGATAGGTTAAAGAGGTGAGAAAGGTGAGAGCAGGCAGTGGGGGGAGGGAGCGGAGAAGACGGGAGGAGAGGGGATCCAAGGGGCAGGTTGAGGGGGGGAGGATAAGATGAGGGAGTGGACTTCCTTGTCTGAGGTGGGATGGAAGCAGGACAGGGTGGGATAGATGGATGGGAGGGATGGTGGGGGCAGGGGGGCAGCAGAGGAGTGACAGGAGGAAATGTAATTTTAAATATCCTCAATTTTGGAGATAAAGAAGGAGGCAAAGTCAGTGGCAGTGAGGAAGGAGGGGAGGGGAGGGGAGGAGGAGGAGGGGAACGAAGGAGAGTATTGAAAGTTTCAAAGAGTCGGCGTGGACTGGAGGACTGAGGAGAGATGAGTGTATGGAAAAAGGATTGCTTGGCGAGAGAAAGAGCAGAGCTATAGGAGGAGAGGATAAACTTTAAATGGAAGAAGTCCACCAGAGAGTGGGATCTCCTGCAGGAGCATTCTGCGGAGCGCAAACATTTTTTTATGGAATCGTGTAAGTTTGGTGTGCCAGGGTTGGGGTTTGGAGAGCAGGAGGAGGACAGAGGAGAGGGGGGCCACAGAGTTGAGAGAAGTGGTAAGGGAAGAGTTATAGAAGGAGGCTGCCTGGTTGGGACAAGTCATAGTGGAAAGAGGAGAGAGGAAGGTCTCGAGGGAAGACAGGATAGCGGGGTTGAGAGACCCGAGATTGTGTCTGGTGATGGTGGGTTTGGGCGTGGACAGGAGAGGGGAAGATGAGAGGGTGAAAGAAAGCAGATGGTGGTCAGAGAGAGGGAAGGAAGAGTTAGAGAAATCAGAGAGATCACATCAATGGGTGAAGACAAGGTCGATGGAGTGGCCGAGATTGTGAGTAGGGGTGGAGGACCATTGAGAAAGTCCAAAGGAGGTGGAAAGGGCAAGAAGATTAGAGGAAGCTGCATTAGTGATGTCGATAGGGATGTTAAAGTCACCGAGGATGATAGAGGGGAGGTCGGAGGAGAGAAAGTGGCTGTATGTTTTCTATAGATTTCAGTTGATATTCTACCATCTTCCATTCTACTGATTTTTAAGTCTAGAAATGTGATTTGTGTTTTACTCATCTCACAGGTGAGTTTGAGGTTAAAGCTGTTATTATTCAACATTTTAAGGAAGTCATTAAATTCTCCTCACGGACCATCCCATATAATCAGAAGGTCATCTATATACCTCATCCACATGAGAACATATTTTGTATATTTCTCATTCTCTTCATTAAAGACACAAGTCTCCTCCCACCATCCTAATTTGATAATTCGCTTTGATATTCGCACATGCCACCCCCATCACAGTCCCTCTGAAGAAATGGTCATTAAAGACAAAGAAATTCTTGGTCAATACAAAGGTGAGTAGGTCTAAATGAAAAAGACTGTTAAACCATCTCTCTGCAGAAAGTGTTTTACTGCATGTATTCCCAATTCATGTTTAATACTCTTATAGAGTGATTCTACATTGCAAGTAATTAGCAGACCCCCTTTTTCAATACGGATTTCATCCAACTTTCGTAGGACATCCCTCGTATCTTATGTGCATGATGGTAAATTGGTGACATACTTTCTGAGATATGTTTCACGGAAAATACTGTCTGATTCTGTAAAATTTTTAATTCCAGATACAATCGGATGACCTGGTGGTAGTGTTTCATGTTTGTGGATTTTAGTCAGCATATAGAAAATCACTATGACTGGTTCTTCTATGTCAAGAAATTGATATTCCATTTTTGCAATGATCCCTTCTTAGATTGCTTCAGTTATAATAGCATCATATTGGGTTTTAAAAAAATCCAAGGAATTAGATGTTAGATGTTTGTAACATGATGAATCATTAAGCTGCCTCATAGCTTCCATAATATAGGAGTCCTTGTCCCAAAGTACAATATTGCCTCCTTTATCCGATGGCTTTATAACCACATGGCCCCAAGATTGTAGCTCCTTCAGTACTTCAGTTTCTTCTCTACTCAGATTCGCAATTGACCTCTTGTATTTCTCGTTCTTTTTCATCATCTCATCAAGATCTTTTGAGACCAAGTGCATATAAGTTTGTACAACTGAAAACACATTTGTCTGTGGACAAAATGTGCCTTTCTTTCTATGGGTCTAGATGGAGAGGGTGAGCCATAGTCTTCAACAGCTAATTGTTGTAGAATGGAGATGGCTTGTTGATCTTCTACAGAAAATTAACTAGATAGATCTGGAACCACACTTGTTTGATTAGTGCATAATCTGGATTTATGACGTACTTATTGTTGATCTGATAATGTGTCAGGGTGTTAGTGTAAAATTTAGTAAGGAAGGAGCTTCCTTCCAAATAAATGGAGATCCTTTTCCCACTTAAAACTGTCAAAGTGGGATTCAGGGAAGAGACTGAGCCCGCTACTTAAAATTTGGATATGTGTATTACTCAGTTCTTTAGAGGTCAGATTTATAATTCTCAGTCAGTCCTCCCCTGTATTTTCAGGTTCTATGTCCTCTTGTAATTCTTCTTCTGGTATCTTCCAGTGTCTTTTGCATCCCACTTGTTCCGATTTCTGGTGTATCTTCCCCCTCCTGATCTTTCTCTTGGTGATCTTTGGTCTAGAAACACCAGTATCCCCCAGCACACTGGATGACATCAGCGACAGGATTTGATAACTACATGGTGGAATAAATTTCAGAGATCTCAGTTGCATACATTTGCAAAGGTATGGGAGATCCCCCAGGCAAACTACCAGCGATCTCTGAGTACTGGGGGTACCTAACATTAAGTCAAAGTCTGGTTAAGTCAAAATGATCTTTGGTCTAATATGGGACCTGATCGTTGTTCTAAAAAATCTACTGGCATTGTCCGTCCATGTTGATTCTTGATATGAGGATGTGTATCCATGTGATGGTCTCCTCTCCTCCCCAGTGGATTTAGGATTTTTAGTAGGTTCCATCTAAACACCTGATTGATGGCATAATCGCTCTTGTCAAGTTCAAACTTTCCTCTATTATGTTTAATAATTCCTTTTTCTTGTTCCACTAGTTCCTTCTTATATTTTTCAAAAATAGCTTGGAATTGTGTATCTTACTCAAAATCTTTCAATTTTGTTGTTAAATGATCTATCTCCTTGGTGTATTGGTCCAACATTAGGTTATCATGTTTAATTAACACCATCATGAGATCATGTGTACATTTCTTCAGTGTTTCCTCCCATTCCAGTCTAAGATTTTTGGTTGCAAGTTCAAAAGAGGAAAACACACTTTGGCATAATCCTCTTGGTGTTATTTTATGTTTCACATAATTTTCAAATGTCGTCATCTCCCACCATGTTCTAAATTGCTTAGATAAATAATATTTTAATTGAAGAAGGTCTTCATGCCATCCCTGGGTCCTTGTTCCTTCCATTCCATTATCTGCAAAGAAATTATCTAGTTGCCTTGTCCTTTGATCCCTTCTGTTGCTTATTTCAGCTGTTAAACTAAAATCTGCCATTTTTTTCTAAACATGGCCTCTGTGGCTGCGGTACTGCATCTGAGAGCGCAGCCGCTTCCATTGATACACCCATGACACTCCCATAACATGACCATACTACTACTTTTTTTGCATTAACTACCACCCAGTCACCATTGAGGGAATGCATACACCTTAGGGGTTTTCAGGACTTACCCGCATGCGCAGTAGTAAAAAATAACTCAACTGCACAAACATTGGCATTGCATCCAACACTGAATCAGGCACTCATTGGTTAGGAGTATCCACATCTACAAATTACATATGCTATAATGCTATACATATGCTCCCATCAGAGGTGGTAGAGGCTAAGACTGTAGAGCAATTTAAACATGCTTGGCATAGGCATATGAATATCCTTACAAAGAATTAAGGTTCAAAAAGGGTTGTGATTACCTAAAGGATAAACAAAATGGGCAGACTAGATGGGCCAAGTGGTTCTTATCTGCCGTCAAATTCTATGTTTCTATAATGTATGCACTATGAATCCCAGGAGTTTATGTAGATATTTATGAATGAAGCATAGTTTTATGTAAACTTTTAATTGATATATATTTGAATAAATGTTTAATATGTTGATTATTAGTGGTTTCTTGACTTTTTTATATTGTTTTCTGAAATCATATCACCATACTAAAGGCTGCTTTTATTAAATCCCTACTTCCCGCATCAACGGTATTGCTGATCATTTTCCCATTAGGAACGAGGGAGCAACGCATCTCTGGTTTTATAACGTACGTTGCTAAGTCTTCAGCATTATGGAAGGAATATGGTGCAAAGCATTATGATAATTAAGTAAAATATATATATTGACTTAACTTTGACACACTTATTCCTTGGTATCGGAGAGGCTCAAAATGATTATCGTAATGTAAAACGTGGGCTTTCTATTTTTGTAAATAGGTGAAGAAGGTGCAATTAGTAGAGGTGTGATGTAGCCACTCTGGTGTTTGATGAATAGACCCATTAGTGAGTTGTAACATGCAATTACTTTTCATTAACTATATACAGAAATGTGACTCCTTGTACATTTTTTTTAATTAACTCTTCTTTATATCATCACTAATATCAGTTATTCTCAGTCAGTTTGTAGTAATAGATACATGCACGTCAGATCTATAATTCTCCTTTAATTCAATATACATATTTCAATAAATACAGCCAAGATAAAATCATGTACTCAAACAGGAATACTATCTTTATTGTGGCCAATATGTTATGGGAAATCTTATGCTACAACACATTGGTAATATTGTGTGTAGGATGTTAGAAGATACAAGTCAGGATTTCAGATTGTCTGTAAAGTTTTTCCTAATTAACAGTACATACTGTACACTTGTGATGGTAACAGGGAAAACAGGGTTCCTAATTATCTTTCTAAGGGTATTGGTTCAACTTCAGATGGAATGATAAGATGTCACTTTTGATATGAAATATCACTTTAAAATCGGATTATTTATTCTGCATCCAGATTGTCACAGCTCAATATACAGTATATGTATAGCTACACATGATTATTTTGGCACCCAAGGAGCATTACATTATAACCACTTAAGGAATATTTTTTCATTTCTTGAGATGTATGGAGCTAGCTCTTAGCAAATAACACTCTTTAATGTCTATATATTAAAGCAAGTAAATATGGGTGTGTATTACCCCACTACTGCCTAGGGCAGACACAGAAATGGGGCCCTTTTATCCCTAAACATATTATTACTACGCTACAGTATGTAGTATATATAATTAGTGATGAGCGGATTCGGTTTTACTCGGTTTTACTCGGTTCTCAAAACCGAATCTTATTGGCTATCCAAAACACGTGACATCAGTGAGCCAATAAGATTCGGTTTTGAGAACCGAGTAAAACCGAGTAAAACCGAATCCGCTCATCACTATATATAATAAAAGCTAGCATTGTCACTGCAAACATTATCTTATTTACCAGAAAGTTGGAGACCACTAATTGACACTTCTGTAGCATGAACATTTGCATTTTTTAATTAATTCTCTACATTTTTTATGCTTCCCAAACCCACTTTGGCTCATTATAGAAATGCCCTTGGTAGTAAACACTAAAATCAAGAATGTGTTACTTATTTTAAATGAATAGCACATTTATAAACACCAGGTAATTTCATTAGTACAGATAGTTAACATAGTTTAAATATTCAAAACTGAGGATTTTGCTGTAGTTGTTTTGGAACATAAATGTGTGAATGATACATTTTTCTACAGCAATTCCAGTTTCTGTTTTTTTAACAGTGAAACATTTTATTGAATCACTTATAAAAACCCCAAATGCAACTTTGTCGCTCATAAGAAGAACCATAATCATGACAATTGAAAATAAGGGTAAATATTAGGGTGGAGGGGAGCAGTATGGATAAATTGTGGATGTGGATATATGTGTCATAGTCAGCACTATCAATAATGATGCCCCAGCATGCTTTTAAAACCCACATAGTTTTGTAAGCTGACTGCGCAATAAGGCTCCCAGGCATTCAGAGGAACATTTCCCACAAGTTTACAGATGCTTCCCGGTCCATCTCTGCAAGTATAGCCAGACAGCATTCTTTCTCAACTCAGATCCCCACTCCGGAGTTCTCTAAAAGAGGCTCTCACCTAGCCTTCAGTGCTAGGTGATTGATCTGTGGTATGTGCTCTGTGTACCACCTGTGAACTCCTGCCTTTGTTGACCATACCACTGCCTGCTCCTTTGCTGTGCTCCATTGTTTGTGAACTGTATCTAACATTTTGTAGTCTCTGCCTTGTAATGTAGATTACTGTGTACATGACCTTTGGATTTGAAATTTGACTATGGTTTGTGTTTGGACCTTGAAAAAGATAAGGTTTACTGTGTCGAAATGCGTTGGTTAGCTATGGAGGACCGGTGGCGATTGCGGAGGAGAGCCTGACTGCTGATGACCGGAGTGTGCCGCTGACAGGGACTGAGACGCAAACCTATTTACATGCTCATAAGAACTGCCGTTGACAGTTCTATCTAACAGCCGGTAATTGCAATATTACAGCCACTTAGGATCCCCACACTGTGGATGTCTATTTGTTGATATGTATTTGTGATTTTTATATGTATATTAAAACTGTGCTTCACTATATGCTTTTCCTTATATATTTTCTTTCTGGGGAATTGCGTTTGAGCATATGAGGAACTGAGAGCCTAAACCTATCAAAAAGGAGACAGTGATATTTATGTTTTTAGCGCTTGATGTGTGTCAGTCAGCTTTTCTGGATACATTTATATAATGACAGCTTGCAGAAATTCAGTTAAGAATGGATTAACTTTAAGTGGCTCAAGCGTTGCAACTTACAGGAGCACCTGCCCACGCTTTAGTTACTACACAACATCCTGAATTTGAGCGCATGCTTCAGTTGCCAAAGAAATTTGATTTTACTCTGAATGTCGAGAATTGATTGCTCAATGCAATTTAGAATTTTAGTTCATTCAAGGATCGATCCTACGGATGCTCTAAAATAAGAATTTACTTACCGATAATTCTATTTCTGGTAGTCCATAGTGGATGCTGGGAACTCCGTAAGGACCATGGGGAATAGCGGCTCCGCAGGAGACTGGGCACAAAAGAAAAGCTTTAGGACTACCTGGTGTGCACTGGCTCCTCCCCCATATGACCCTCCTCCAAGCCTCAGTTAGGATACTGTGCCCGGACGAGCGTACACAATAAGAAAGGATTTTGAATCCCGGGTAAGACTCATACCAGCCACACCAATCACACCGTACAACTTGTGATATGAACCCAGTTAACAGCATGATAACAGAGGAGCCTCTGGATAGATGGCTCACAACAACAATAACCCGATTTGTTAACAATAACTATGTACAAGTATTGCAGATAATCCGCACTTGGGATGGGCGCCCAGCATCCACTACGGACTACGAGAAATAGAATTATCGGTAAGTAAATTCTTATTTTCTCTGACGTCCTAGTGGATGCTGGGAACTCTGTAAGGACCATGGGGATTATACCAAAGCTCCTAAACGGGCGGGAGAGTGCGGATGACTCTGCAGCACCGAGTGAGAAAACTCCAGGTCCTCCTCAGCCAGAGTGTCAAATTTGTAAAATTTCACAAAAGTATTTGACCCTGACCAAGTAGCAGCTCGGCAAAGTTGTAAAGCCGAGACCCCTCGGGCAGCCGCCCAAGATGAGCCCACCTTCCTTGTGGAGTGGGCATTTACAGATTTTGGCTGTGGCAGGCCTGCCACAGAATGCGCAAGCTGAATTGTACTACAAATCCAGCGAGCAATAGTCTGCTTAGAAGCAGGAGCACCCAGCTTGTTGGGTGCGTACAGGATAAATAGCTAGTCAGATTTTTTGACTCCAGCCGTCCTGGAAACATATATTTTCAGGGCCCTGACAACGTCCAGCAACTTGGAGTCCTCCAAGTCCTTAGTAGCCGCAGGTACCACAATAGGCTGGTTCAGATGAAACGCTGAAACCACCTTTGGGAGAAATTGAGGACGAGTCCTCAATTCTGCCCTGTCCGTATGAAAAATCAGGTAAGGGCTTTTACAGGATAAAGCCGCCAATTCTGACACACGCCTGGCTGAAGCCAGGGCCAACAGCATGACCACTTTCCATGTGAGATATTTTAAGTCCACAGTGTTGAGTGGTTCAAACCAATGTGATTTTAGGAAACCCAAAACAACATTCAGATCCCAGGGTGCCACTGGAGGCACAAAAGGAGGCTGTATATGTAGCACTCCCTTAACAAACGTCTGGACCTCAGGCACTGAAGCCAGTTCTCTCTGAAAGAAAATCGACAGGGCCGAAATCTGGACCTTAATGGATCCTAATTTTAGGCCCATAGACACTCCTGCTTGCAGGAAATGCAGGAATCGACCCAGTTGAAATTCCTCCGTCGGGGCCTTTTTGGCCTCGCACCACGCAACATATTTCCGCCAGATGCGGTGATAATGCTTTGCGGTTACATCCTTTCTGGCTTTTATCAAAGTAGGGATGACTTCGTCTGGAATGCCTTTTTCCTTTAGAATCTGGCGTTCAACCACCATGCCGTCAAACGCAGCCGCGGTAAGTCTTGGAACAGACAGGGTCCCTGCTGGAGCAGGTCCCTTCTCAGAGGTAGAGGCCACGGGTCCTCTGTGAGCATTTCTTGAAGTTCCGGGTACCAAGTCCTTCTTGGCCAATCCGGAGCCACGAGAATAGTTCTTACTCCTCCCCGCCGTATAATCCTCAGCACCTTGGGTATGAGAGGCAGAGGAGGGAACACATACACTGACTGGTACACCCACAGTGTTACCAGAGCGTCCACAGCTATTGCTTGAGGGTCCCTTGACCTGGCGCAATACCTGTCCAGTTTTTTGTTGAGGCGGGACGCCATCATGTCCACCTTTGGTTTTTCCCAACGGTTTACAATCATGTGGAAGACTTCTGGGTGAAGTCCCCACTCTACCGGGTGGAGGTCGTGCCTGCTGAGGAAGTCTGCTTCCCAGTTGTCCACTCCCGGAATGAACACTGCTGACAGTGCTATCACATGATTTTCCGCCCAGCGAAGAATCCTTGCAGCTTCTGCCATTGCCCTCCTGCTTCTTGTGCCGCCCTGTCTGTTTACGTGGGCGACTGCCGTGATGTTGTCCGACTGGATCAGCACCGGCTGACCTTGAAGCAGAGGTCTTGCTTGGCTCAGAGCATTGTAAATGGCTCTTAACTCCAGGATATTTATGTGAAGTGATGTCTCCAGGCTTGACCACAAGCCCTGGAAGTTTCTTCCCTGTGTGACTGCTCCCCAGCCTCGCAGGCTGGCATCTGTGGTCACCAGGACCCAGTCCTGAATGCCGAATCTGAGGCCCTCTAGAAGATGAGCACTCTGCAACCACCACAGGAGAGACACCCTTGTCCTTGGGGACAGGGTTATCCGCCGATGCATCTGAAGATGCGATCCGGACCATTTGTCCAGCAGGTCCCACTGGAATGTTCTTGCATGGAATCTGCCGAATGGGATTGCTTCGTAGGAAGCCACCATTTTTCCCAGGACCCTTGTGCATTGATGCACTGATACTTGGCCTGGTTTTAGGAGGTTTCTGACTAGCTCGGATAACTCTCTGGCTTTCTCTTCCGGGAGAAACACCTTTTTCTGGACTGTGTCCAGGATCATCCCTAGGAATAGAAGACGTGTCGTCGGGATCAGCTGCGATTTTGGGATATTGAGAATCCAACCGTGCTGCTGCAGCACTACTTGAGATAGTGCTACTCCGACTACCAACTGTTCCTCGGATCTTGCCCTTATCAGGAGATCGTCCAAGTAAGGGATAATTAAAACTCCTTTCCTTCGAAGGAGTATCATCATTTCGGCCATTACTTTGGTAAAGACCCGGGGCGCCGTGGACAATCCAAACGGCAGCGTCTGAAACTGATAGTGACAGTTCTGTACCACAAACCTGAGGTACCCTTGGTGAGAAGGGTAAATTGGGACATGGAGGTAAGCATCCTTGATGTCCAGAGACACCATATAATCCCCTTCTTCCAGGTTCGCGATCACCGCTCTGAGTGACTCCATCTTGAATTTGAACCTCTGTATGTAAGTGTTCAAAGATTTTAGATTTAAAATAGGTCTCACCGAGCCATCCGGCTTCGGTACCACAAACAGCGTGGAATAATACCCCTTTCCCTGTTGCAGGAGGGGTACCTTGATTATCACCTGCTGAGAATACAGCTTGTGAATGGCTTCCAATACCGCCTCCCTGTCGGAGGGAGACGTCGGTAAGGCAGACTTTAGGAAACGGCGGGGGGGAGACGTCTCGAATTCCAATTTGTACCCATGAGATACCACCTGAAGGATCCAGGGGTCCACTTGTGAGTGAGCCCACTGCGCGCTGAAATTCTTGAGACGGCCCCCCACCGTGCCTGAGTCCGCTTGTAGAGCCCCAGCGTCATGCTGAGGACTTGGCAGAAGCGGGAGAGGGCTTCTGTTCCTGGGAACTGGCTGTTTGCTGCAGCCTTTTTCCTCTCCCTCTGCCACGGGGCAGAAATGAGGAGCCTTTTGCCCACTTGCCCTTATGGGGCCGAAAGGACTGCGCCTGATAATACGGCGTCTTCTTATGTTGAGAGGCTACCTGGGGTAAAAATGTGGATTTCCCAGCAGTTGCCGTGGACACTAGGTCTGATAGACCTACCCCAAATAACTCCTCCCCTTTATAAGGCAATACTTCCATATGCCTTTTGGAATCAGCATCACCTGACCACTGCCGCGTCCATAACCCTCTTCTGGCAGATTTGGACAGCGCACTTACTCTTGATGCCAGTCGGCAAATATCCCTCTGTGCATCACGCATATATAAAAATGCATCTTTTAAATGCTCTATAGTCAGTAATATACTGTCCCTATCCAGGGTATCAATATTTTCAGTCAGGGAATCCGACCAAGCCACCCCAGCACTGCACATCCAGGCTGAGGCGATTGCTGGTCGCAGTATAACACCCGTGTGAGTGTATATACATTTTAGGATATTCTCCTGCTTTCTGTCAGCAGGTTCCTTAAGGGCGGCCGTATCAGGAGACGGTAGTGCCACCTGTTTAGACAAGCGTGTGAGCGCTTTATCCACCCTAGGGGGTGTTTCCCAACGTGCCCTATCCTCTGGCGGGAAGGGGTATGATGCCAATAACCTTTTAGGAATTATCAGTTTTTTATCGGGAGAAACCCACGCTTCATCACACACTTCATTTAATTCCTCAGATGCAGGAAAAACTACAGGCAGTTTTTTCTCACCCAACATAATACCCTTTTTAGTGGTACTGGTATTATCAGAAATGTGTAAAAACATTTTCCATAGCCTCAATCATGTAACGTGTGGCCCTACTGGAAGTCACATTCGTCTCTTCATCGTCGACACTGGAGTCAGTATCCGTGTCGGCGTCTGTATCTGCCATCTGAGGTAGCGGGCGTTTTAGAGCCCCTGATGGTCTTTGAGACGCCTGGACAGGCACAAGCTGAGTAGCCGGCTGTCTCATGTCATCAACCGTCTTTTGTAAAGAGCTGACACTTTCACGTAATTCCTTCCATAAGCCCATCCACTCAGGTGTCGACTCCCTAGGGGGTGACATCTCCATTATAGGCAATTGCTCCGCCTCCACATCATTTTCCTCCTCATACATGTCGACACAGTCGTACCGACACACAGCACACACACAGGGAATGCTCTGATAGAGGACAGGACCCCACTAGCCCTTTAGGGAGACAGAGGGAGAGTATGCCAGCACACACCAGAGCGCTATATATATGTTGGGATAACACTATGCAGAGTGTTTTTCCCCTTATAGCTGCTGTTTATATTATACTGCGCCTAATTAGTGCCCCCCCCCCCCTCTTGTTTTACCCTTTTCTGTAGTGCAGGACTGCAGGGGAGAGTCAGGGAGACGTCCTTCCAGCGGAGCTGTGAGGGAAAATGGCGCCAGTGTGCTGAGGAGATAGGCTCCGCCCCCTTCTTGGCGGAGTTTTCTCCCGCTTTTTTCAGGAATCTGGCAGGGGTTAATATACATCCATATAGCCCTGGGGGTTATATGTGATGTATTTTAGCCAGCCAAGGTGTTCATATTGCTGCTCAGGGCACCCCCCCCCCAGCGCCCTGCACCCATCAGTGACCGGAGCGTGTGGTGTGCATGAGGAGCAATGGCGCACAGCTGCAGTGCTGTGCGCTACCTTGGTGAAGACTGATGTCTTCTGCCGCCGATTTTCCAGACTTCTTCTTGCTTCTGGCTCTGTAAGGGGGCCGGCGGCGCGGCTCTGGGACCGGACTCCGAGGCTGGGCCTGTGTTCGGTCCCTCTGGAGCTAATGGTGTCCAGTAGCCTAAGAAGCCCAAGCTGGCTGCAAGCAGGCAGGTTCGCTTCTTCTCCCCTTAGTCCCTCGATGCAGTGAGCCTGTTGCCAGCAGGTCTCACTGAAAATAAAAAACCTAAAACTAACTTTTCCTAAGAAGCTCAGGAGAGCCCCCTAGATTGCACCCAGCTCGGTCGGGCACAAAAATCTAACTGAGGCTTGGAGGAGGGTCATAGGGGGAGGAGCCAGTGCACACCAGGTAGTCCTAAAGCTTTTCTTTTGTGCCCAGTCTCCTGCGGAGCCGCTATTCCCCATGGTCCTTACGGAGTTCCCAGCATCCACTAGGACGTCAGAGAAATAGTTTTTTTTATGTGAAAATTACTAAAAGGCCAAGCCTTAGCATGGGATGCTCCAAATGTATAAATAAAGGCTCCAGTGCTAAATTCCCTTGCACTCTTTCTGCATGCATTTTCCAAAGACTTTGATGACCCTCATAGGACCACCACAGCAGAGGTCATGCTCACTAACCTAGGCCAGGACACTAGCTCAGTTCATGAATATAGTGTAGAATACAGACAGAGGATGAGAGACACAGAGTGGAACATGGCTGTCAATTGACATCAGTATGGTGAAAATCTAAATGATGACATTAAAAACAAAGAGGTTTTTATGGACCCTCCATGTGGCTCATACTAATTGGCCAGTGCAAAGCCATAGACTCTCGCTTAACTGAGCGCCAAAGGGAGTGGTTCTTTAAACTCATCACTAAGAAGAACCTATGCAAGTAGGTAGTTTACAAGGCCCTTGACCTTCCATGAACAACAACCTTGCAGAGAAATGCACCTGTGCCTAATTTGTTCCAGTCCCACTCATTTTCTGAGTTTCACTTGAGGAGGAAAGTTAACAAATTTTCAGGAGACTCCAGTGTCCCAGCTGCATAAAAAGAGAAGAGTGAGGTCAAATAAATTATTGCCCTCTTAATATCAGTGCTAAAAGTATCATTGCATTTACTCAAGTATTATATTTCTTTCATACTGAAATACAATTTAAGGACATACATTTTCTACAGTTGCTTTCATAGAATCAAGCTCTAAGGGAAACTCTATTGTCAAAGGGTTACTATAAAAGTACCCATTGCTGACAAGACCGGTGATATCTAATTTGAGACAATGAATGGTTCCCCCATAATATGTGCTCTAGTAAATCAGGAAACATACAATTAATGGTTCCCCCATAATATGTGCTCTAGTAAATCAGGAAACATACAATTAATGGATCCCCCATAATATGTGCTCTAGTGAATCAGGAAACATTCAATATTAATTCAAACAACAAATCATCATTGTAAAATAATCATTCTTGATATTGTTCACTCTCCAAAGCTTCTTATTGTGCTCAGTTGCCATGTCTGAATAAAGATATTCCCACTATTGATTGGGGAACTTGAAAACTCACTTTAACTGCTATAACCTGTCTAAACTATTGTATTGACTCTATTTCTAGTGTATTGTATCTACACTTGGAACTACACTAAAAATTTATTTTTGGTGTCTAGACTACAAAGATGCTTTGATAAAAAGCAGACAGATTCCTGTGTAATAAGAGAGTTTGACTTCCTGCATTAGGAATACATGCATACGAGTATAGTGCTTCCAGAAACTTGATGACACGTCACCAACAGTTTCTATACCAATTGTAAAAAATGTTTTTCCTTTAAGGTCATAGGTAATACACGATCGGATTAATGACTATAGTGAAGGGAATATTATTGTTTTTCTAATAAGCATATTGATGCTGGCATCTAGATTTTAATCTTTACAGTCTTGACAAAGAAATATCTGGATCCAAAATGCATCCATGACTGTGGGTAATTGATAATGGCTTACTAGTAAGGCTCTAAATCTACATGATTGGAAGGAACCAGTGACTAAAGGAGGGAACACATGGAGAGATCAGTGTTTAAAATCTAAGCAATCTGACTAGATTGCTTAGATTTTAAGCATGGATCTGTTATGTGTATGTTCCCCAGCGATAGCGATGCACGGCCCCGGTCATCGCTATCGCTGGTGGTAGATTGAGCCTGCATGCAGGCTCAATCTATTGGGTCGCTCACTTCAGCATTGTGTGAAGTGAGCGGCCCCCCCGTCATACCCCCACCTCGCTCAGCACATCGCACTGTGCTGAGTGGGGGGGAGAGATGTGTGCTGAGCGGTCTGTGTTAAGATCGCTCAGCACACACCTCTCCTGTTAGTACTGGCCTTAAGGAAGCCTGAGATTACTGGTCATTGTACAAAACCCTTTAGTACTGTATGCTAATCTGGTAGGAATCCACCTCGCATTTTTTTATATATGTATCAGTTTTTTTTATACAATATTTCCCTATGCGTATGTCATTCTTCTAATAAATATACAGGTATTATTAATGCTCTGCGCTCACCTGATTGCACTCAAAACGTTATTTCATTTATATTCAGGTTTGCTCCAAAATATTACAATAATTTGTTAAACTGACCAATTTTGTCAACATCTTACCTTCTGCCCAGTCCTTACACTGGCTCACAAGAACATGAGGTGTAGGGACTGAACATACAGTATGGGAAGACTTGGCAAAGATGTCCAGCTTGACAAATAATTGCAATATTTGAAAACAAATATTTCCTAAACTGAAATGAAATGCAGATTGGATTGTAATTAGGTGAGTGCAGGGCATGTATGATTTTTTTTTATTTTATCTGATTGGTGTGGTCATATACGTTAGGCATTGCACATAGGTGAGTGCCGTGAATCAAAGTCTAGTGTTTATTATAAAATGTTGTGGTCACATTTTCTTGTGCACCCCATTTTCCCATATAATAATAATAATAATAATAATCATAATTTTATTTATGTAGCGCTTTTTCTCCAATAGGACTCAAGGCACTTAACAGCATTAACATAATACAATACAGAAACTATGAATACAAAAATGACATTTAGCTTTGCATAAAGTACATAGAGATAGTACTAAGGGTGTGGCAACAAATTAGCAGTTGCAGGATTATTTATCCTTCCCATGAAGGATCCAGGTGAGGCAGCCATTTTATTTGTGCTACATAGAATTACAGTGGACAGAATAGGCAATGTCTGGAACTGATTACATATAATGGGAGAGATAAATATACTAGGGGGTATATTTACTAAACTGCGGGTTTTAAATTTATAGTTGTTGCCCATAGTAACCAATCAGATTCTACTTATCATATATCTCCACACTTGAAATCCTGCACTATAAATATACTCCTAGGAGAGGTCCTTGTTGCAGGTTCACCAGAACCATGCATTCTTCATTTTACAAAGAGCGAGGCAACCATGTAGGGGCACTAAAGTGGTTACAGTGTGTGAATGAGCAATGCATCGAACTAAGACATACAAGAATACAATGAACAGTTAACGAATGAGATACTCACTACATAGAAAATTCCACGGGTCGTCCATACTGCCTTTGATATTACCAGGTGAGACAACCATTTATGGTGCACTGCACAGGTTACAGTGAGCAGGATGGGAGATCTATAGAAGTGTAACATACAGATTACTGGAAATATAACAAACAATGGGGAATTATATGAAGGGGGAAAAAACGTTGAAATTAATACATTAACCGGATGGATGATGCTCTAGTGGTCTGTATTGAATTAGAAAGCAGTTAGCATATAAAAAACAGTACAGGTGGTCTGAATTTAACAGTGTATAACAAAGAAGAAAAGAAAAAAATGAAAAGTGAGCATGGCCCCTGGATAAAATCAGAAACATGTTAAAAAAACAAAATAGTTCAGGATAAAAAAACTTGACCAAATGAGCTGTGGCTGGGGCCATCACAGCCCCTGTTGCTGCTGCAGCTCTCAATGCTGCAGCCCCCAAGACACCACCAACTACCACAGTGAGAAGGGATGGCCTCCCTCACCTCCACCTGGCGGCCACAGATGGGACGTCACTTGACCATGGTGGCCTTATCCCTAGCATTGTGGCTGAAAAGGCAAACTAAGTCGCGCCTCCTTCTGGACCCCTTATCTGCGATGATCTCTGCTTTCTCCAATAGACTGAACCATAAGAGGTGCTACAGCAGGTCCCCATCATCCCTGATACTCTACTCCAGGCAACCAACGAAGAGCCTCTCTCAGCGTGAGCACTAGTCATGTCTGAGTTCTCCCAGCAGCTGGTGCGCTTCATCTACATGCCCCTGCATGTGGATAGGCGACCACAGCCAGTAGGTGGGTGTGGGAACAGGCAGCTAGGTGACTCCAGATGTCCTCGGGGGCCCAGTTTTTGGGAAATGCTGGGCCCTTAAGTGGAAAGCTCACCAGATGCCACGGCCCCGCTCAAGAGCCAGAAGTACCAATTCATATGTTTGCCAAAATGCCTATTAATTGATATGTTTGGTGAGGATCTGTTTCTTTAAGCCTATGAGTTAACCAACCTTAACCCAACATCTGTGTGATACCTGGTAGCAAAGGATGCAGAGCAATTCTCATGTATTTGTGAGTCAGTGTATGGACTGGCCACAAGGGGAGGCTTTGACTGAGTTGGACATTTTAGCAAATGATTGCAATATATTGGAACTAACATCACCTGAATTTAAATGTAATACAGTTTGGAGAGTAATTAGGTGAGTGCAGAGCATGTATGATTTTTTAATGTAAATGCTGTGGTCACATACCTGAGGCAAAGCAGATAGCTGAGTGATGTGGATTAAAGGGTCCAGAAGATCAATTATGTAGAAACACACTTACTCCATCCATTCGGATAAATCACAAACCATCACTCACATTTAGCAAGAGGGCTAGATTATTGCAGAAAACACAGGATTTAAGACATCACTGTTAGTGCCCAACAGCCATTTCAACCACCCTATGGTGGTTTTGCTCACAGGTCTTTGAAGTTAGATGCTAGCTACGGGTAAATATAGCCCTGAAAGAGCGCCAATCAACATACAGTTAACAGGTGCAGCATCATGGAATGAGTCTGGCTGAACTCATTGGCTCCCAGACTTCCAGCTGTGTGGGTTGAAAACCTGTCAGCTTGGCCGGCAACCTCGTCACATAGCAACCTGGCTAGTAACATAACAACAAAAAACATTGAATGAAATCTGCGCAGTGGTCGACACTGTGTGGACTTCTGAATTCTACCAATCACATGGCAGTGATTGAGCAAACTGGTATCAAGTCAGTGACGTCACAAGGGGGGGGGGGGGATGCAGCCCGCACCTGGCTGTCACCAGCCAAGGGGTGACACCAAAATGCCAGCTCCTGCTCAATGACAGGAGCCGGGCGCTGCACTGTAACATTATGTGCAGCACTCGGCTCCTGTCACTGTGTAGGAGTCGGCACTGCAGCCAAAGCACTCCCCGGGGGAAGCCTGCACTTTCCGAACACCCGGAAGGGACGCGAAGCCCTGATTCTCTGTAAAGCCCCACCCACTTCCCTGCGAAGCCTCGACCCCTTTCGTGCTACCGCACCGGGTGTCACTGAGGCACGTGACGCCTCTGTATCAAGAACTCAGAAGTACCAACCACATGGTGATTGTTGCAAAGTTTACATTTCACACTGCAGGGAAAAGAGCAATTAGTCTGCAGCACATAACACAAAATAGTAGTAGGAGGCATTGGAATAAATCCAAATTAGCAACAAACATATGCAGTGTCGGACTGGGGCATGAAGGGCCCACCGGGGGAATGCAGTGATAGGGGCCCATATTTAGGGGTGTGGCCAGCCTCCACAGAGGCTTGAAATACACAATAATTTAGTGCAGTGTAATGCAAAATATCTACCATGTATAATACAAGTGCACAGTCTGGAACCTGATCCTTAGAGGAAGGAGTGGGCCCTCAGGCAGTGGGGCCTACCGGTGGTTTCCCTGGTACCCCTGTGGGATAGTCTGACCCTGAACATATGCAGATGATAATATGAAACTTACAACAGTCCTGGCAACCAGGAAAATTGTACAGTGCTGATTACAAATATTGGTTAGAGAAAACAGCCCAACGGCACAACATTTTTATTTGCATATTTGTTTATGTGTCCTGTAATAGATCACTGCAGATTCCTTGTGGCTCCATATAAATAAAGTATAATAATAATAATAATAATAATAATAATATTAATAATAATAATAATAATAATAATAATAATACTATGCCCACTCTGCTTCAGCTATTTCTGCTTTTGCACTTGAAGGAACCCAAAGACGAGTTCCACCTTCAAGTCCATCCTCCTAAGCACAGCATGCTGGAGTGATGTAGTTTCTTCTGTCCAAATACAGCCAGTGATGGTTTCGAAGTCTCACCTTTCCACCTCTGTGTTATAGCCCTGGGACTGCAGCTCCCCCCGATACACATGCAGTGGGAGATACACTGTTTGGAATACTTTTGTGTAGTTCTACCTAATGGTGGTCATTCCGAGTTGTTCGCTCGTTGCCGATTTTCGCTATGCTGCGATTTGTTGCTAAATGCGCATGTGCATGGTACTCAGAGCGCATGCGCTTAGTTATTTTACACAAAACTTAGTAGATTTGCTGGTGTTTGTGCGGCGCTTTTCAGTCGCACTGCTGATCGGTAAATGATTGACAGGGAAGGGTCATTTCTGGGTGGTAACTGAGCGTTTTCCGGGAGTGTGCTAAAAAACGCAGGTGTGTCAGGGAAAAACACGGGAGTGTCTGGAGAAACGGGGGAGTGGCTGGCCGAACGCAGGGTGTGTTTGTGACGTCAAACCAGGAACTAAACGGACCGAGCTGATCGCAATCTAGGAGTAGGTCTGGAGCTACTCAGAAACTGCAAGAAATATTTAGTAGCAGTTCTGCTACTCTTTCGTTCGCTATTCTGCTAAGCTAAGATACACTCCCTGAGAGCGGCGGCTTAGCGTTTGCAATGCTGCTAAAAGCAGCTAGCGAGCGAACAACTCAGAATGAGGGCCAAAGGCCCTCATTCCGAGTTGTTCGCTCGCTAGCTGCTTTTAGCAGCATTGCACACGCTAAGCCGCCGCCCTCTGGGAGTGTATCTTAGCTTAGCAGAATTGCGAACGAAAGATTAGCAGAATTGCGAAAAGAAATTTCTTAGCAGTTTCTGAGTAGCTCCAGACTTACTCAGCCATTGCGATCAGTTCAGTCAGTTTCGTTCCTGGTTTGACGTCACAAACACACCCAGCGTTCGCCAAGACACTTCCCCGTTTCTTCAGACACTCCTCCATTTTTCCCAGAAACGCCAGCGTTTTTTCGCACACGCCCAGAAAATGGCAAGTTTCCGCCCAGAAACACCCACTTCCTGTCAATCACAGTACGATCACCAGAACGATGAAAAATCCTTGTTATGCCGTGAGTAAAATACCTAACTTTTTTGTAAAATAACTAAACGCATGCGCTCTGTGAACCTTGCGCATGCGCAGTAAGCGACTAATCGCAATATAGCGAAAAAATCGGCAACGAGCGAACAACTTGGAATGACCCCCAATATACAGAAACAAAGAGAGAGAAAAAGCACTGCGCTTGGGATATAGATCAATGGTTAAAATACTACCGTTGAGATAGACTGCATAAACACAGATACTGGGAGACCTCTGCTTTACACAAATAAACAATTTATTAAAAAACAAAGACACAACATATTTCTAGCTAATTAAAATATATACCACAATATGTACATATATTTAAACTGTTGAACTTGCTGGTAGTGACAAATAGAAATACTATATCAAACACTGAATTTGTGATAGATACCGATAACAATAAATGTTTAAAATAAATCATAAGGTGTCCATGAGTTTGATGGTATTAAATGATATGCTCCTGTGTGCTAAGGCAGGGCCGAAACTAGGATTTTCGGCACCCGGGGCAAGGCAGTAATTTGGAGCCCCCCTACAACCACCCCCACCACCACAAAAAAAAAACCTATCAGACTAAAATCATCAGATTATCAAACATTTTGAAAAAAGGGGATACTACTGGACAATATTCCCCTTTGTGCCTCAAATGCCCTATGCGTCACATGCCCCACCAGCGTGTTCAATTACATGCTCCTCTGTGTGTCCCCATACATTGCACTATATCATAACACTTCATCACTGCGCTACTCCCCTATCCACTGCACTACCTCACTATACTACATCCCCTATACGCTGAACTACATCACTACACTACATGCCCTTATATGCTACACCACATCGGTGCACTACGTGCCCCTATATACTGCAATACATGACCACACTACATACCCTATATGGTACACTACATCACTGCACTACACCCCCCTATAAGCTACACCAAATCCCCCACCCCCATCTGGGAGGCAAAGCGTAGGTTGATACTGCTAACTGGGTGCACAGTGCACATCTATAGTAGCTTGTACGGTGCACTACACGCTAGTCGCAGCATTGCATGGCAAAGAAGAGAGTTTAAGACAGTAGCCAACATGGGAGAGATCTGGAGCTCACCCGCACAGCGTCGGAGCCAGCTGCGAGCAGACAGGTGAGTCAGATACATTGCCCTGGGAGCGGTCTGCTGTCTCACTGGAGCAGCACAGCACTGCCAGTAAAAAAACGAAACCAAAAAACCTGCTCCTCTGCTCCTCTGTAACTCCTTGGCGCCTTCTCAAATCCTGCACCCGGGGCGCATGCCCCCTTAGCTTTCCCCCCCCCCCTATTTACGGCCCTGGCTAAGGTAAAGCCCCATTTGTAGCGTATTAGCCTCCTCACTCCAATTGCCGCTAATGCTAGCGTCTCACCCGATGAATGGGTGCTCCTTAATTATCCCTTACTCCTCCAGTGGGGAGGACGTCACCGCTACGGGTCGGGATGGCACACCTGTTGGAGGGGATGGTGGTGGTGATTGATGCTGCTGCTGCAAGTCTGTTTCCACGGTCACTATAGCAATACCAGATAGCCTGTTACCTGTATCACCTGCATAAGTGTGCCGTGAGCTACAACTATACACTGCTATATATTGCTATAGTGACCGTGGAAACAGACTTGCAGCAGCAGCATCAATCACCCATCCCCTCCAACAGGTGTGCCATCCCAACCCGGAGCGGTGACGTCCTCACCACCGGAGGAGTAAGGGGCAATTAAGGAGCACCCATTCATCACCGCTGCTACCAGTGGGTGAGACGCTAGCATTACAAATGGGCAGATACGAACTGTACCCAGAGGAATCATCTACCGCCCACTGTGGGTAAGACTCACACGGTCACTTATATCTTCATATAGCCGGGACGCCGGCTTTACCTTAGCACACAGGAGCATATCATTTAATACCATCAAACTCATGGACACCTTGTGATTTATTTTAAACATTTATTGTTATCAGTATCTATCACACATTCAGTGTTTGATATAGTGTTTCTATTTGTCACTACCAGCAAGTTCAACAGTTTAAATATATGTACATATTGTGGTATATATTTTAATTAGCTAGAAATATGTTGTGTCTTTGTTTTTTTAATAAATTGTTTATTTGTGTAAAGCAGAGGTCTCCCAGTATCTGTGTTTATGCAGTCTATCTCAACGGTAGTATTTTAACCATTGATCTATGGGGGTCATTCCGAGTTGTTCGCTCGCTAGCTGCTTTTAGCAGCATTGCACACGCTAGGCCGCCCCCCCCTGGGAGTGTATCTTAGCTTAGCAGAATTGCAAACGAAAGATTAGCAGAATTGCGATTAGAAAATTCTTAGCAGTTTCTGAGTAGGTCTAGACCTACTCACAGATTGCGATCAGCTCAGTCCGTTTCGTTCCTGGTTTGACGTCACAAACACGCCATGCGTTCGGCCAGCCACTCCCCCGTTTCTCCAGACACTCCCGCGTTTTATTCTGGCACGCCTGTGTTTTTCCGCACACTCCCAGAAAACGATCAGTTTCCGCCCAGAAACACCCACTTCCTGTCAATCACATTCCAATCACTTCAACGATGAAAATTCTTTGTTCGGGCGTGAGTAAATCTACTAAGTTTTGTGCTAAAATACTTAGCGCATGCGCACTGCGTACCATGCGCATGGGCATTTTTGCCTTAATCGCTCCGTTGAGAAAATCGTCAACGAGCAAACAACTCGGAATGACCCCCTATATCCCAATCGCAGTGCTTTCTCTCTCTCTTTGTTTCTGTATATTATTGCTTGAGACCTTAAAACAGTCTCTAAGTACGTGCAGCTGGGAGTTGATTATAACAGATCTTTTAAACTGATCCTAAACAGTGCCGGGAGGTGGCCATAGCAACCACCAATAAAGTTTTAGTTCTACCTAATAAACTATATATTTATATTAAATGTATATTAAATAATAAAAATTTACTTACCGATAATTCTATTTCTCATAGTCCGTAGTGGAAGCTGGGAACTCCGTAAGGACCATGGGGAATAGCGGCTCCGCAGGAGACTGGGCACATCTAAAGAAAGCTTTAGGACTAGCTGGTGTGCACTGGCTCCTCCCCCTATGACCCTCCTCCAAGCCTCAGTTAGGATACTGTGCCCGGACGAGCGTACATAATAAGGAAGGATATTGAATCCCGGGTAAGACTCATACCAGCCACACCAATCACACCGTACAACTTGTGATCTGAACCCAGTTAACAGTATGATAACAATGAAGGAGCCTCTGAAAAGATGGCTCACAACAACAATAACCCGATTTAGTTAACAATAACTATGTACAAGTATTGCAGACAATCCGCACTTGGGATGGGCGCCCAGCATCCACTACGGACTATGAGAAATAGAATTATCGGTAAGTAAATTCTTATTTTCTCTGACGTCCTAGTGGATGCTGGGAACTCCGTAAGGACCATGGGGATTATACCAAAGCTCCCAAACGGGCGGGAGAGTGCGGATGACTCTGCAGCACCGAATGAGAGAACTCCAGGTCCTCCTCAGCCAGGGTATCAAATTTGTAGAATTTAGCAAACGTGTTTGCCCCTGACCAAGTAGCTGCTCGGCAAAGTTGTAAAGCCGAGACCCCTCGGGCAGCCGCCCAAGATGAGCCCACTTTCCTTGTGGAATGGGCTTTTACAGATTTTGGCTGTGGCAGGCCTGCCACAGAATGTGCAAGCTGAATTGTACTACAAATCCAACGAGCAATAGTCTGCTTAGAAGCAGGAGCACCCAGCTTGTTGGGTGCATACAGGATAAACAGCGAGTCAGACTTTCTGACTCCAGCCGTCCTGGAACATATATTTTCAGGGCCCTGACAACGTCAAGTAACTTGGAGTCCTCCAAGTCCCTAGTAGCCGCAGGCACCACAATAGGTTGGTTCATGTGAAAAGCAGAAAACACCTTAGGGAGAAATTGAGGACGAGTCCTCAATTCTGCCCTGTCAGAATGAAAAATTAAGTAAGGGCTTTTATATGATAAAGCCGCCAATTCTGACACACGCCTGGCTGAAGCCAGGGCTAACAGCATCGTCACCTTCCATGTGAGATATTTTAAGTCCACAGTGGTGAGTGGTTCAAACCAATGTGACTTAAGGAACCTCCAAACAACATTGAGATCCCAAGGTGCCACTGGAGGCACAAAAGGAGGTTGTATATGCAGTACCCCTTTTACAAATGTCTGAACTTCAGGTACTGAAGCCAGTTCTTTCTGGAAGAAAATTGACAGGGCCGAAATTTGAACCTTAATGGACCCTAATTTTAGGCCCATAGACAGTCCTGTCTGCAGGAAATGGAGGAAACGACCTAGTTGAAATTCCTCTGTAGGGGCCTTCTTGGCCTCACACCACGCAACATATTTTCGCCAAATGCGGTGATAATGTTTTGCGGTTACATCCTTCCTGGCTTTGACCAGGGTAGGGATGACTTCATCTGGAATGCCTTTTTCCTTCAGGATCCGGCGTTCAACCACCATGCCGTCAAACGCAGCCGCGGTAAGTCTTGGAACAGACAAGGCCCCTGCTGGAGCAGGTCCTTTCTTAAAGGTAGAGGCCACGGGTCTTCCGTGAGCATCTCTTGAAGTTCCGGGTACCAAGTCCTTCTTGGCCAATCCGGAACCACGAGTATCGTTCTTACTCCTCTCCTTCTTATGATTCTCAGTACTTTTGGTATGAGAGGCAGAGGAGGGAACACATACACTGACTGGTACACCCACGGTGTCACCAGAGCGTCCACCGCTATTGCCTGAGGGTCCCTTGACCTTGCGCAATATCTGTCCAGTTTCTTGTTAAGACGGGACGCCATCATGTCCACCTTTGGTTTTTCCCAACGGTTTACAATCAGTTGGAAGACTTCTGGGTGAAGTCCCCACTCCCCCGGGTGGAGGTCGTGTCTGCTGAGGAAGTCTACTTCCCAGTTGTCCACTCCCGGAATGAACACTGCTAACAGTGCTATCACATGATTTTCCGCCCAGCGGAGAATCCTTGCAGCTTCTGCCATTGCCCTCCTGCTTCTTGTGCCGCCCTGTCTGTTTACGTGGGCGACAGCCGTGATGTTGTCCGACTGGATCAATACCGGTTGACCCTGAAGCAGAGGCTTTGCTTGACTTAGGGCATTGTAAATGGCCCTTAGTTCCAGGATATTATGTGAAGTGATGTCTCCAGGCTTGACCATAAGCCCTGGATATTTCTTCCCTGTGTGACTGCTCCCCAGCCTTGCAGGCTGGCATCCGTGGTCACCAGGACCCAGTCCTGAATGCCGAATCTGCGGCCCTCTAGAAGATGAGCACTCTGCAACCACCACAGGAGGGACACCCTTGTCCTTGGTGACAGGGTTATCCGCTGATGCATCTGAAGATGCGACCCGGACCATTTGTCCAGTAGGTTCCACTGGAAAGTTCTTGTGTGGAATCTGCCGAATGGGATTGCTTCGTAGGAAGCCACCATTTTTACCCAGAACCCTTGTGCCTTGATGCACTGAGACTTGGTTCGGTTTTCGGAGGTTCCTGACTAGCTCGGATAACTCCCTGGCTTTCTCCTCCGGGAGAAACACCGTCTTTCTGGACTGTGTCCAGGATTATCCCTAGGAACAGAAGACAAGTCGTCGGAACCAGCTGCGATTTTTGCATATTGAGAATCCACTCGTGCTGCCGCAACACTACCTGAGATAGTGCTACACCGACCTCCAACTGTTCTCTGGATCTTACCCTTATCAGGGAATCGTCCAAGTAAGGGATAACTAAAATTCCCTTCCTTCGAAGGAATATCATCATTTCGGTCATTACTTCAGTAAAGACCCGGGGTGCCGTGGACCATCCCTACGGCAGCGTCTGAACTGATAGTGACAGTTCTGTACCATAACCTGAGATACCCTTGGTGAGAAGGGCAAATTTTGACATGAAGGTAAGCCTCCTTGATGTCCCGAGACATCATGTAGTCCCCTTCTTCCAGGTTTGCAATCACTGCTCTGAGTGACTCAATTTTGAATTTGAACCTCTGTATGTAAGTGTTCAAAGATTTTAGATTTTAAAATCGGTCTCACCGAGCCGTCTGGCTTCGGTACCACAATAGTGTGGAATAATACCCCGTTCCCTGTTGCAGGAGGGGTACCTTAATTATCACCTGCTGGGAATACAGCTTGTGAATGGCTTCCAAAACTGCCTCCCTGTCAGCGGGAGACGTCGGTAAAACAGACTTTTGGAAACGGCGAGGGGAATACGTCTCGAATTCCAATTTGTACCCCTGAAATATTACCTGAAGGATCCAGGGGTCTACTTGCGAGTGAGCCCACTGCGCACTGAAATTCACTGAGAACGGGCCCCCACCGTGCCTGAACTTGTAAAGCCCTAGCGTCATACTGAGGGCTTGGCAGAGGCGGAAAAGGGTTTCTGTTCCTGGGAACTGGCTGATCGCTGCAGCCATTTTTCTCTCCCTCTGTCACGAGCAGAAAAGAGGAACCCTTTTGTCCGCTTGCCAACCAGGACTGCGCCTGATAATACGGCGTCTTATTTTGAGAGGCGACCTAGGGTACATCCCCTTTTTTAAGGCAATACTTCCAAATGCCGTTTGGAATCCCTGACCACTTTACTGGTAGAATACAACGCACTTATACTTGATGCCAGTCGGCAAATATTCCGCTGTGCATCATGCATATATAGAAATGCATCTTTTAATTGCTCTATAGGCAATAATATACTGTCCTTATCTAGGATATCAATATTTCCAGTCAGGGAATCCGACCACGCCAACCCATGCACTGCACATCCAGGCTGAGGCGATTGCTGGTCGCAGTATAACACCAGTATGTGTGTAAATACATTTTAGGATACCCTCCTGCTTTTTATCAGCAGGATCCTTAAGGGCGGCCATCTCAAGAGAGGGTAGAGCCCTTGTTCTTACAAGCGTGTGAGCGCCTTATCCCCTGTAGGGGGTGTTTCCCAACGCACCCTAACCTCTGGCGGGAAAAGGTATACTGCCAATAACTTTTTAGAATTATCAATTGTCATCGGGGGGAAACCCACGCATCATCACACACCTCATTTTATTTTTCAGATTCAGGAAAACTACAGGAAGTTTTTCCTCACCAAACATAATACCCCTTTTTTGGTGGTATTCATATTATCAGAAAAGTGTAAACATTTTCCATTGCATCAATCATGCAATGTGTGGCCCTATTGGAAATCACGGTCGTCTCTTCACCGTCGACACAGGAGTCAGTATCCGTGTCGGCGTCTGTATCTGAGGTAACGGGCGCTTTAAAGCCCCTGTATGAGACGTCTGGACATGCACAAGCTGAGTAGCCGGCTGTCTCATGTCAACCACTGTCTTTTATACAAAGCTGACACTGTCACGCAATTTCAACAGTACATCCACTCAGGTGTCGACCCCCTAGGGGGTGACAACACTATTACAGACACTCTACTCCGTCTCCACATCATTTTTCTCCTCATACATGTCGACACCAACGTACCGACACACAGCACACACACAGGGAATGCTCTGATAGAGGACAGGACCCACTAGCCCTTTGGGGAGACAGAGGGAGAGTTTGCCAGCACACACCAGAGCGCTATATATATACAGGGATAACCTTATATAAGTGTTTTTCCCTTTATAGCTGCTGTATTGTTTATACTGCGCCTAATTTGTGCCCCCCTCTCTTTTTTAACCCCTTTCTGTAGTGTAGTGACTGCAGGGGAGAGCCAGGGAGCTTCCCTCCAACTGAGCTGTGAGGGAAAATGGCGCCAGTGTGCTGAGGAGATAGGCTCCGCCCCTTTCTCGGCGTCCTTATCATCCGTTTTTTTATATGTTTTGGCAGGGGTTAAATGCATCCATATAGCCCAGGAGTTATATGTGATGCATTTATTTTAGCCATATAAGGTTTTAATCGATTTATTGCGTCTCAGGGCGCTGCCCCCCCAGCGCCCTGCACCCTCAGTGACCGGAGTGTGAAGTGTGCTGAGAGCAATGGCGCACAGCTGCGGTGCTGTGCGCTACCTTATCTGAAGACAGGATCGTCTTCTGCCGCCGATTTCACCGGACCTCTTCGCTCTTCTGGCTCTGTAAGGGGGGCGGCGGCGCGGCTCCGGGACCCATCCAGGCTGAACCTGTGATCGTCCCTCTGGAGCTAATGTCCAGTAGCCTAAGAAACCCGATCCACTCTGCACGCAGGTGAGTCTGTTTCTTCTCCCCTTAGTCCCACGATGCAGTGAGCCTGTTGCCAGCAGGTCTCACTGAAAATAATAAACCTAAACTAAAACTTTCAAAGAGCTCAGGAGAGCCCCTAGTGTGCACCCTTCTCGTCGGGCACAGAAATCTAACTGAGGCTCGGAGGAGGGTCATAGGGGGAGGAGCCAGTGCACACCAGCTAGTCCTAAAGCTTTCTTTAGATGTGCCCAGTCTCCTGCGGAGCCGCTATTCCCCATGGTCCTTACGGAGTTCCCAGCATCCACTAGGACGTCAGAGAAAACTTGTTTTATGAAGCATCATTTACAATTATTTTTATAATACATTTGTAGACAAACACAAATTTACAGAATATGCTTTTTAAATTAGAGGTGTTGTTTAGTGATATGAAAATGTAATGGTACAAACACAACATACTCACATCAAATTAGATTTAAACCAAGATTGTTGGAACCCCTTGCAGTCACTTTCTGTGCCCTTCTATTATACTCAGGTTTACGTATTGGGCAACTGGAGCTAAAGGTCTCGCTATTAGCTGATTACATGATGTTGTTTCAGACCCAGCTATGTCTATCCATGCTATTATGGGTTCCATTAATCATGTATTCAGCTCATTTGCAGGATATCGCATTTACATCCAAAAATCTGAGATGCTTCCTCATTATCCTTTTCTTTCCAACCTTTCCCACTGCCGGTTTTATCTCAATTCCATATAGCCCATTGCATACCTTGGTGTTTACATCCCGGCCAGTTTACATAATCCTTATGAATTAAACTTCTCCCCTATTCTCAGGAAGAAACTGACCCAATTAGACAACTGGTTACACCTATCACTGGCTATATGTAGTTTGTAAGCGGATGTTCTTGGTGTGCACCAAAGCCTTCACCAAACTTATCTGGCGAGCTCAAAAAACGAAGATTTTCCGGTTTTGTTTAATACAATCGAGACAGATGGCTTGGGTCTTCCCAATATCAGAACCTTTTTTAACAGGCAATCTACTTCTGCTATGTGGCAGTTTGGTTGTTAAACTGCGAACACTTAACTGTTCTCTCGATTGACGAGGCCTTTTTTGACCTGTACGCCCCAGCAGCACTACTCCATCTCCACCAAAGTCTATTACCCCTTATTTAATAACCTTTTTTTCAAATACACCTATGCAAGCTTGGCTAACAGTCAATAAGAAGTTAGGCAGAGATCACACTAGCATCAGACACATTGCTATTTGGGGTAATACTGATTTCCTGCCATCTTTACATAACACCTGGTTTCTACAGTGGACATGTAAAGTAATGAAAGCCATTTCAGATATCTTTGACCCGGGTGGCCATATCTTTTCCTAAACAACTAAGAGACAAATTTCATAATCCTACAGTAACTCATTTCTTTATGTATCTCCAACTACGGCATTTCTTATGCAGTAAATTCCCTCAAACCACTGTTCAGAGTCTCCCTCACATTGACAAGCATTCACTATTGCGTGTTTTAACCTCTGACCTATATCGCATTAGGTAACTCTAGCCTGATCTAAAAGTACAAGACCCTAGCCATCTCTGGAATTCTTTATTTGTAGCATGGTCTAAGGCTTTATCTGAAGTAACTGACTTCCATGCCATTATTCATCCCGCTAACAAAATATTGAAAGTCTTAAGTTCCTCTGCACTTCACGAAGTTCATATGAAAAACCATCATAGAGCATGTGTCTCACCATTTTAACGCCATTACATGTTTCCAGAGGAACCTGGTTATTGCCCAAAGTTTAATGCCTCTTGTTCAGATTATATCCAATGGCATTGTGATCTTAATCAAAAGTCTGACCGTACTATAACAAGGTTCTAAATTTTATAAACCAGTTGTCTCATCTACATCTACCCTTCCTACTATCATTGTTATGGTGGCAAAAAAAGTTCTTCTCCATAAGTGGAACAAGAAAACCCACTCCTTTAATTAGTGAAATTCAAACTGCCCTATTATACCTTATTTATTTAGACAACAGAGACACTTTGTCAGATATAAAATGAGGCGTACATAGGGCCTTATTCAGACCCGATCGCTGGTACAACAGCGACCGCAGCCTGAAGCCCATTCTGGAGTGCGCACGCATGGGGCGTGGTTCAGACCCATTTGGGGGGGGGGGGTGACTAGCCCTGTGCTGTGTGTCCCATTGCATGTCGTTTCCACAAGAAAAGGGAACTGTATGTTGTTGCATTTCCGATGTCTACGCGGTCTCGGATTGTTAAGACCTTTGAATTGACCATGTGGTATCTGCTGTGCCAAATGACCTATTCAGGAGCTTTCAGTCCCATGGTTTTTCTACTAGGGGCCTAATTCAGACCTGATCGCTGTGCTGCAAATTTGCAGAGATCTGCGATCAGATAGTAGCCGCCCAGGGAGAGTGAAGACCAGTTACGTGCATGTGTACGCCGTGCAAAAACTTTGCCAGGCAGTGGACATCTACAAATCCGTTTGCAACTCACTCACCACAGTACTCCTACAGTGTGATACAAACAGGCTGATTGGGGCTGGAGCTGACGTCACACACCCTCCCAGAAAATGCTCGGGAACACCTGCGTTTTTCCTGACACTCCCAGAAAACGGCTAGTTACCACCCACAAACATCCACTTCCTGTAAATCACCATGCAAACGGCTAGTGATCAAAATTTTCGCACCATCCTAGTGCTGTTTGCCATTGCGCCTGCGCATTGCGTAGTCATTTGATAATCGGCCGCTGTGCGATTTCGCACAACAGTGATCGGGTCTGAATTGGGCCCTAGTTTCTTCCTTGTCCGAATGAGGTTACTTATGCTCTTCTTATATTTCACTCTTGGGATGATATATATTTGTATTTTACAGTCTCTGAGTTCTTTCAGCAAGTTTCCCCTTTGAAATTTTTATTTTTACTATTTATTTATTTCTCTCTTTTGTTTTCTTCTATACAGTTATATAGATTTAAAAAGTGACATATTACTGTACGGTTGTATGTTGATGGGGGTCATTCTGAGTTGATCGCTAACTGCATTTGTTCGCAGCACAGCGATCAGGCTAAAAAACGGGCTGTTCTGCGCATGCCTATGTGGCGCAATGCACACGCACGATGTATGGGCACAACGAATGATGTAGTTTTGCACAGAGTTTAGTGATGCATTTCAGTCGCACTGGTTTCCGCAGAGCGATTGACATGAAGTGGGCGTTTCTGGGTGGCAACTGACCGTTTTCAAGGAGTGTTAGGAAAAACGCAGGCTTGCCAGGGAAAAAGCAGGCGTGGCTGGGCGAATGCTGGGCGGGTGTGTGACGTCAAATCACTGCTAGCGAGCGATCAACTCGGAATAACCCCCGATGTTCAAAACATTGCTTTTGTTTCTTTTTGCTATTTACTCGGAACATTGTATGCTCCAGTTTTGTACTGCTTTTTTACCCATTTGAAATGTATTAATAAAATGTTATATAAAAAATATATATATGGCAAGAAAGAGGCGGCACTCTGCAGTCTTTTTCATTGTATTTAAAATGTCCTTTACTACACTGAAAAGGACTGCAGAGTGTCGCCCATTTATTGCCATATATTGGAGTCACCATGCTCCAGGAGGGCACCGCAGCAAGCAATTATCTACCCATACAATTTGGAGTGTTGCCAGGTCCACAAGGAGTAGTATGTGTATATATATATATATATATATATATATATAAAATGGGGGGATAAGGGTACCGGCGACTTGTGTTGTTTAAAATGCAATAGCTAAAATTAGATTTAAAAGCCAAAATATATATAATAATACAAACGAGCTTTAATATCACATAAAAGCGGATCACAACATAAAACGTACTTCAAAACATTGATAAAAATATATAAACATAAAAGGTCTTTGTAAAAGGTAAGGAGTTCTGACTTATCTTTTAAAAATAGGCAAGTCAGAACTCCTTACCTTTTACAAAGACCTTTAGCTATTGCATTTTAAACAACACAAGTCACCGGTACCCTTATCCCCCCATTTTATACTTTTCCCAGCAGTACTGTACCAGTATTGCACTCTTAAGGGTTGGCAGAAACCTTTTAACAAGGATGCGTGTGTTTTTTTTAGCAATTTTACTTTTCATGTTTTACTGAGAACCCACCTCACAAGTGGCGCTGTATAATTTCTTTCTACAAAATATATATATATATATATATATATACATACATAAAAACAGAAAATTCAGCACTTATCATAGCAAGCTCACTTATTATTAGTTTTCAATCACCCCGTGCATTGGTGCCCAAGCGCGCCAATTCTGGCCTCCGCTGACATCATCTGCGGTGGACAAACGTCTGCCAAATAAGAATCAGTGCCAGTCTAAAGAAAGTGTATAACCATCACAATGGAAACAATCATAGCAAGGATACAATGCATTACATCATTCAAACTAGCAGAAGTAAAACAGTGTTATAAAGTATTCACTTAGACATATGCAGTTTGACAATCAAACACAATATTACAAAAAGTAAAGTATTGTTACATAGAAAATCCTTACTGAAAGTAGCTGTAATACAAATACTCATTTAACCCATTTGGTTGTAGTGTATTCAACAAATATATATATATATATATATTTTGCCTCCTTTTGTAAAAGAACCCTATCACAAGGGGTGGTATTCATGTGACCGACGATCGGGAGACCGATGGTCACATGACCTCCTCCAGCATCCCAACCCCCACTATCCCGATGGTCGGCATGCCGACCAACAGGGACTATTTCCACTCGTGGGCGTCCACGACACCCATAGAGTGGGAATAGAACCAGTGGCGACCGTAGGTCGCCACCGAGCCCGCAGCGTGGCGAGCGAAGCGAGCCCGCAAGGGGCTTGCTGCACTCGCCCCTCCCTGCCGGGATCCCGGCATTGGTATGCTGCCGGGATCCCGGCGTCGGTAAGCTGACCGGCAGTCAGGAGACCGCCGGTCAGCCATACTACACCCATCACAAGCTCCTCTTTTATTTTCAGGTACGTGATCTATAATTTTATATTTGAGTTTCCATGGTGATGGTTATACACTTTCTTTAGACTGGCACTGATTCTGATGCGGCAGACATTTGTCCACTGCAGATGACGTCAACGGAGGCCAGAATTGGCGCGCTTGGGCACCAATGCATGGGGTGTTTTAAAACTACTTAAGGTAGGAATCATGTGTACTATCTATCACTGATGAGGGTTTTGCACAATAAAACCGAAACGTAGAATCAATGGTTTAGTAAGTTTTTTGTATCCTGTGCCGGCGATGATGTCTTGCTACATTGAAACGCTTATACGGAAGGCACCGGGTCACTTAAAGTTGGAGACAAGGAGTGCCGGATTTAAAGAATACGTTACATGTGGATGGGAATTCCATACCAGTATTCAAGGCACCTGCTCCGCTATTACAAGTTACCCTTCATCCAGTGAATGTGGGTGAGCACCAGCACTTTTGAGCACTTTTGTACTATTTTGCACAATCTTTGCACAAACAAAGAAACAGTCAGTATTACTTATTAAGATAAGAGGTGAATTACTAACTCTATCAGATGTGGATGCTGAACGAATATTTTTCAAAGATCATCTGACATTAGCGGGACACGAACAAACAACTGAACAGTGGTATTTACGTTTATTAAAATTGAAAAAGAAAGAGACTGACTTTTTCTTACATAGAGTGTCCTTATCTGACTACTTCAGGAAACGTAAGATACCACGGGGCTTCTGCACCATAGTACCCCGACAATAGGACGCTACAGCCCAGAGTTCTGCAGAAAATGGACTGCAGTTCTGAACAAAGCTTCATTTGATCTCATCTTACAAGGCTATTAACCAAACTGCACCAATATACATCTCTTCACTCATCTCAAAATATCTCCCTACCCGACCTCTCCGCTCTGCACAAGATCTACGTCTCTCATCCACACGCATTACTTGTTCACACTCAAAATTACAGGACTTTATCCGGGCTTCACCCACTCTGTGGAATGCCCTCCCACGCACAGTAAGACTCGCCTCTAGTCTCCAAACCTTTAAATGTTCAATGAAAACTCACCTCTTCAGACAAGCCTATCAAATTCCAGACCCACCCACATAATCTTCAGTGCTTCCCTATCTAATTACATCCTCTGTAGAATATTCATAACATCACATATCTTGTCTTTCTTTAGTCTCACACCCTCCTGACACTTGGATAACTTTGTGGGGTATCATCATACAACCCATTAAGAACCTAGCAATCTGGTGGACCATTATGCAATAGGTAGCATCTATCCTTGTGTATCTATGCCTATTTCCCTATAGATTGTAAGCTTGCGAGCAGGGCCTTCCTACCTCTGTCTGTCTGTTTTTACCCAGTTTTGTTCTATTACTGTTGTTCTAATTGTAAAGCGCAACGGAATATGCTGCGCTATATAAGAAACTGTTAATAAATAAATAAATCTTGCTAGTAAAAGAGGAAGCAAACAGAGAATTGCAGATTGTTCGAACAAAGATTACAGACTAAGGGGTACATTTACTAAGCAGTGATAAGAGCGGAGAAGTGAGCCAGTGGAGATATTTCCCCATCAACCAATCAGCAGCTCTGTATCATTTTATAGCATGCAAATTATAGATGTTACTTCAGTGCTGATTGGTTGCCGTGGGCACTTCTCCACTGGCTCATTTCTCCGCTCTTATCACTGCTTAGTAAATGTACCCCCTAGAGAAATCATGTACAGCCAGTGACGTGCGGTGGGGTGAGGCAGGTGAGGCAGAGCCTTTCCTGTTATACTTACGTTTAAACCAGAGTTTTGACTGAATAAAATATATGAAAAATACTGATAATTTGTTTGAAATATCTTCTTTGCATTATTCTAATAATTTTTATAGCCCAAACTCTGGAGTAAAAAGTCTATGGAATATGAGGCAGTGCCTCACCTGTGTATCCTTTCCACACATCTGTAATCAAAACTCACCAGATTTCCAGGAGTTTATACTGCTGCACCTGTGTATAATGTCCATATGTACTCTTTGGCTCATATATTGTATGTAAATCTGGCTCTGGGGTTAGCCAGTGCCTCCTGAGCCATTTAGCTCACCGCACGTCCCTGTGTACAGCCACTCTATTAGCGGATACCACATGTGATTGGATGACCAAGTTATCATTACAATTTAATAAATATAAACAGGATCTATTAAAGTTTAAGACAGATAAGTTTGAAAAAGTCTCCAAAGACTATAAAGAGAACCGTGTTTATTCCTGGGTTAACAATACAAAAAATTCTCTGAAACCACAACGTCAGAGACTTAATCGGAGACAGAATCGTAACCCTTTAGATATGGAGACATCTAGCGGGCCGAATCGTCAAATAGTGAAGGTGAAAATAGTGCTACAGGTGTCGGACAACCCTTTAGGAGTCCGCATGAGAGCTCAATTAGGGTCAAAAAGAGGAAAAGGATGAGGAGAGGCAGACAATGTGAGAGGGTCTAAAGAGCCATATATAAGGAAGAAATAACCATCCATAATTTGTCTTCAAGAACTTTTTCTGAGGCGGAATTAAGTGTACTTAATAAAGGACTCACCTTTGTACCTACAAATAATAATGATGCCTTTAATACAACCGTGGACATCAACAAACTCTCCAGACAACCACGGATAAGAGAACATTTTGATAATAAAATTGAATATCCGCAACCCCGTGATCCTTGTTCTATTAGAATTAAATGTTCCTTTGACCCCATGACAACTAATAATAATATCAAATCCTTTACTAATATTTTATCTTCAAAGGCTAAATCTATTAGCAATGTGAATACCGGGAATAAATACAATTTATCGAGGTCTGAGAATGAAGCTCTTAGAGATTTAGCTGGGTACTCAGATATCATCACTCGCCCAGCTGACAAGGGGGACGCCCTTGTAATAAAAAATTTAGATGATTATAAAAAAGAGGCTTATAGTCAGTTACTTGAGCCAAATGTGTATGTCAAACTTACAGGTGACCCGACGAGTGAATATAATAACAAATTATCATCTTTGTTAGAAGGAGCAGTAGATCATGGTATCATCGTTGAATAAACTGCCACTGCATTATTGAAGAAATTCCCAAAGACCCCTGTATTCTATACTAACCCCAAACTCCATAAGAACAGCCAATCCCCACCTGGAAGACCTATAGTCACGGCACGGGATTCACTGTTCTGTGAGGTCTCCAAATATTTACTATAGATAACTTTTTGCAGCCTGTGGTGCAGGAGCAACTAACGTATTTAAAAGATACAAATACCTTTTTGTCTAAATTAAGATCTTTAGATGACCTCCCAATACCTTGCTGGCTATATACTGCAGATATAAAAAAGCCTGTACACTAACAAACCTGTGGATAGAGGGGTTCAAGCAGTGCGCAATTTATTGGATGGTAATTCTAGCTACAAGGGTCCATCACTGTCGTTCTTTCTGCAATTGTTGTTTCTAGCTCTGAGTAGCAATTATTTTCTGCTTGACAATCAATGTTTCTTGCAAGTCCTTGGATGTACCATGGGCAGCTGTGTTACACCGGTATTCAGGGTTGGACTGGCCCACAGGGGTACAGGGGAAACCCCCCCTGACCCCCCCTCATCCTCTAGGGATCAGGTTACAGACTTTGCACTTCAATTATACATATGTTACCTAGTAATGCACATGACTATGGTGTATTTTCTACAGTGCATTTCTGGTATTAATAACCATTATCATTCATGCACTACAGTATTATATATATATATATATATATATATATATATATATTTATCAAGGGGCCCAGACCATGCACTGGTTAGGCAAGCAAATGTGGCAGCTGACCACACCTCCTCGTGACTGGTTACACCCATAAACATGGGCCCCTACCACTGCATTCCGCCGTTGGGCCCTACATGCCCCAGTCTGACACTGCCAGCATTCACGAATGCCTTCATGTTTCAGGTAGAACAAACACTGTTTTTTGAGAATGCAATTTACCATAAATATATATTTATTCTATGATCTGGGTCAAAAGAACAATTTGAGGAAATGATGTGTGAGGTCAATCTGGGTGATCCAAATATTAAGTTCACCTATGATATACAACCCACATCAATTCATTTTTTGGATGTAACTGTCGCTTTAAGAGATAATAAATTGGTTACATCTCTCTATACAAAACCGACAGATTGCAATACTCTTTTACATGCATCTAGTTCTAACCCTACTCAGTTAATTAATGGATTAGCGTACTCCCAATTTGTAAGTATACGCAGGATATGTAGTGATGTAGAAGATGAAAAAAATACATATACAGAAGATGCGTTGTAAATTTTTACAGAGCGGTTACTCTAGTCAATTACTACATAAGGCCATGCAACATGCACTCTCGATGCCAAAGATCCCTGCATTTAAATCCTGCATAAAACCTCAGCAAGATGTAGTGGTTTGGGTTAATGATTATAATACAGGCAGCAAGAAAATTGGTGCATAAGTGAAAAGATATTGGCCTTTAGTTCAGAATGAATCCAAATTACCATAATTGGCTAATAAGAGGCTAATGCCATGTTACCGTACAGGTAGTAATATGCGTGATACAGTAGTTGTAACAGATATTGCTAAATTAAAAACTCCACAGATGCATTTCCTGACAAAGAAACCAGGAGTATACAAATGTTTAGGATGTACTACATATACATATCTTCAGGTGGGTAATTATTTTTTTGAATCCCTTTACGAGTAAGATAATATTACTTAAACTTACTGTACACTTACATGTTCTAGCAAATATATAGTGTCACGGCCGATGCTAGGGTGTTCGGCGCCCCCCTGTAAACTATAAATTTGCGCCCTCCCATACTTTACAAAGGGACAGTGCACATAATGCCCCCTGTAGCAGTGACGCTTATACACATAATGCTCCCTGTAGGAGTGCTGCTTACACACAATGCCCCCTGTGGTAGTGACTCTAACACACGTAACACCCCCTGTACCAGTGACGCTTATTCAAGACGCAGTGATGCTTACACACATAACGCACCCTGTAGCATTGATGCTTACATATGTAACACCCCTTGTAGCAGTGATGCTTATACAAGATGCCCCTTGTAGCAGTGACGCTTACACACGTAATGCCCCCTGTTCCAGTGACGCTTACACACATAACGTCCCCTGTACTAGTGACGCTTGTACACATAATGCTCCCTGTAGCAGTGCAGCTTATACACATAATAAACCCTGTAGTAGTGACGCTTACCCATGTAATGCCCCCTGTAGCAGTGACACTTGCACATGTAAAGCACCCTGTAGCAATGACACTTACATACATTATGCACCTGGTACCAGTGACGCTTGTACATGTAACGACCCCTATACCAGTAACGCTTGCATGAGTAACGCCCCCTGTAGCAGTGACACTTGCACACGTAACACCCCCTGTAGTAGTGAGACTTGCAAAAGTAACACCCCCTGTAGCAGTGACAATTGCACACGTAACAGCCCCTGTACCAGTAATGCTTACACATGAAACATCCCCTGTACCAGTGATTCTTCCACATGTAACGGCTCCTGTACCAGTGATGCTTACACGCGTAACGCCCCCTGTAGCAGTGATGCTTACACACATAACACCCCCTGTACCAGTGACGCTTACACACGTAACGTCCCCTGTACCAGTGACACTTACACACGTAACGTCCCCTGTACCAGTGATGCTTACACGCGTAACGCCCCCTGTAGCAGTGACGCTTACACACGTAACGTCCCCTGTACCAGTGACACTTACACACATAACACCCCCTGTACCAGTAATGCTTACACATGAAACATCCCCTGTACCAGTGATTCTTCCACATGTAACGGCTCCTGTACCAGTGATGCTTACACGCGTAACGCCCCCTGTAGCAGTGACACTTACACACATAACACCCCCTGTACCAGTAATGCTTACACATGAAACATCCCCTGTACCAGTGATTCTTCCACATGTAACGGCTCCTGTACCAGTGATGCTTACACGCGTAACGCCCCCTGTAGCAGTGATGCTTACACACATAACACCCCCTGTACCAGTGACGCTTACACACGTAACGTCCCCTGTACCAGTGACACTTACACACGTAACGTCCCCTGTACCAGTGATGCTTACACGCGTAACGCCCCCTGTAGCAGTGACGCTTACACACGTAACGTCCCCTGTACCAGTGACACTTACACACATAACACCCCCTGTACCAGTAATGCTTACACATGAAACATCCCCTGTACCAGTGATTCTTCCACATGTAACGGCTCCTGTACCAGTGATGCTTACACGCGTAACGCCCCCTGTAGCAGTGATGCTTACACACATAACACCCCCTGTACCAGTGACGCTTACACACGTAACGTCCCCTGTACCAGTGACACTTACACACGTAACGTCCCCTGTACCAGTGATGCTTACACGCGTAACGCCCCCTGTAGCAGTGACGCTTACACACGTAACGTCCCCTGTACCAGTGACACTTACACACATAACACCCCCTGTACCAGTAATGCTTACACATGAAACATCCCCTGTACCAGTGATTCTTCCACATGTAACGGCTCCTGTACCAGTGATGCTTACACGCGTAACGCCCCCTGTAGCAGTGATGCTTACACACATAACACCCCCTGTACCAGTGACGCTTACACACGTAACGTCCCCTGTACCAGTGACACTTACACACGTAACGTCCCCTGTACCAGTGATGCTTACACGCGTAACGCCCCCTGTAGCAGTGACGCTTACACACGTAACGTCCCCTGTACCAGTGACACTTACACACGTAACGTCCCCTGTACCAGTGACACTTACACACGTAACGTCCCCTGTACCAGTGATGCTTACACGCGTAACGCCCCCTGTAGCAGTGACGCTTACACACGTAACGTCCCCTGTACCAGTGACACTTACACACATAACACCCCCTGTACCAGTAATGCTTACACATGAAACATCCCCTGTACCAGTGATTCTTCCACATGTAACGGCTCCTGTACCAGTGATGCTTACACGCGTAACGCCCCCTGTAGCAGTGATGCTTACACACATAACACCCCCTGTACCAGTGACGCTTACACACGTAACGTCCCCTGTACCAGTGACACTTACACACGTAACGTCCCCTGTACCAGTGATGCTTACACGCGTAACGCCCCCTGTAGCAGTGACGCTTACACACGTAACGTCCCCTGTACCAGTGACACTTACACACGTAACGTCCCCTGTACCAGTGACACTTACACACGTAACGTCCCCTGTACCAGTGATGCTTACACACGTAACGTCCCCTGTACCAGTGACACTTACACACGTAACGTCCCCTGTACCAGTGACACTTACACACGTAACGTCCCCTGTACCAGTGACACTTACACACGTAACGTCCCCTGTACCAGTGATGCTTACACGCGTAACGCCCCCTGTAGCAGTGACGCTTACACACGTAACGTCCCCTGTACCAGTGACACTTACACACGTAACGTCCCCTGTACCAGTGACACTTACACACGTAACGTCCCCTGTACCAGTGATGCTTACACACATTATGCCGCGCACTCACACACACTGTACATACGTTACACACATACACAGTCACACATACTATATACAGATACTGTACACACACACACACACACACACACACACACTCACACACACACACACTTTCACTCAATCACTTGTTCCCCAGCCACTTACTGTACATAAGGAAGTCAGTCTGGCAGCTTATCCCCTGTGTTGCTGTCTGCAGCCTGGTCCAGTGTAGATCCACCCCTTGTTACCATGTAGCCCCACCCCCTTTTAGGTCCGCACACTGCACTGTGAGTCTCTGACTGGGGGGGTAGAGAGGAGGCTTCATGCTGCCGGCGCCGCTGCCTGTCATGGAGTGTGACAGGCGCAGCAGCCAGCAGCAGGGGGGACAGGCCGGTGCAGCAGGGACATCAGCTCAGCAGCGGGGATGCACAGCAGGGAGATTGCCTCTCCTTCCTGGTGCCTCCCTGCTTTGCATCCCTTTGCTGAGTGGTTAGCGCCGGGCCTGTATAGTTTACTACATTCGATGCCCATATGACAAATTGTATGTAGGGAAGTCAATAAGGACTTTCAAGGAAAGATTAGTACAGCACAAAAGTGCCATTCAACGTCTCATGGGCAAATTGATTGACCACCCGGTAGCTAAACATTTTAAAACAGCAGGCCATACTCTTGCACAACTCAAATATTAAATTATAGATCACATGCCTGAAAATTATAGGGGAGATCGTGAAGGGTTTTTATTACAAAAGGAGGCAAAATGGATATATACGCTGAATACACTACAACCGAATGGGTTAAATGAGTATTTGTCTTAGCTGTTTTCAGTAAGGATTTTCTATGTAACAATACTTTACTTGTTTGTAATATTGTATTTGATTGTCAAACTGAAAATGCTTAAGTGAATACTTTGTAACACTGTTTTACTTCTGTTAGTTTGAATGATATCATGCACTGTATCCTTGTTCTGATTGTTTCCATGGTGATGGTTATACACTTTCTTAAGACTGACGCTGATTCTGATGAGGCAGACGTCTGTGGCAGTATCGGACTGGGGCATGGAGGGCCCACCGGGGGAATGCAGAGGTAAAGGCCCATGCTTAGGGCTGTGGCCAGCTGCCACAGAGACTTGGCTAACATGGTATAGGCCCCATGATAAACGTATATAGTAAATACTGCTAGTGCATGCATGATAATGTACCAGATTAATAACTGCAATGCACTGTAGATAATATGTATAATGTACAATTCAAGTGCACAGTCAGGACCTGATCCATAGACGAGGAGGTGGGCCCCCAGGCAGTAGGGCCCACCAGTGGTTTCCCCTGTACCCCTATGGGCCAGTCCAACCCTGGTCTGTGGAGTCCAGAATTGCGCGCTTGGGCACCAATGCATGGGGCATTTAGAAAACTACTTAAGGTAGGAATCATTTGTACTATTTATTCCTGATGACGGTTTTGCACAATAAAACCGAAACGTAGAAACAATGGTTTAGTACTTTTTTGTATCCTGTACCTACTAGTGCCGCCGATGATGTCTTCCTACAATTAAATGCTTCTATGGAAGGCACCAGGTCACTTAAAGTTAGGAGGCAAGGAGTGTCGGATTTAAAGAATATATATAGTATACTGTGTATATATATATACACAACAAGCAGGTCCGGCTCTCCCATTAATCAATGCAATAGCGCTGGGTGCCTCCACAATAATGATATACAGGCAACGACAGGTGCAGCACTCCAAGCGCCGAGGACAAAATTACTCTTAAGTCCAAGTTATCGACAACGTTTCAATGCTGTTTACTTGTGCATTTTCATCATGTCAAATGAGAACAGACAAATGTGCTTACCTAAATAGTGCATGCAGACGCCATCACCGCGCTTCCGGAACACAGGCACCCGCCAGGTCCGTCGGCGCTCTCACATGACGTCATCACCCATGGCTGGTAACTATGGTGACAATAGTAAACAAAGTAATATACACAGAATAATGCTGTGAGCATACAGGCAATGCAGTGATATAAGGCCTTACTAGATCTAAAACATGCGTTAAGTCCTGACTACAGATCATCATATATCACGGATCAACAGCACTGTGTGCACACAAAGCATAACCGGCCTCAACCATTTAAAGACATATTACCACCGTATGGGCCTTACAGAAATGCATTAAGCCCTAACTGCTCATTGAGGCCTCTGAGGTGGAGTGTCCCCAGGCGATGAATCCAACTGGTTTCAAGTTGGAGTAATTTGAGACCCCTATCACCACCCCGGGTAAGAGGGGGAACATGGTCTATCATCCGGTAGCGTAATGCCACTAACGGATGACGCGCTAAAGAAAAATGTCGAGCGACCGGCTGGTCACTTAATCCTTTGGCAATTGCCGCTTTGATAGCCGACCGGTGGGTTGCCATACGTTTTTTAAACATTCTTTCAGTTTTGCCTACGTATGACAACCCACACGGACACAGCAACTGATAAACGACAAACTTAGATGAACACGTCAAGGTGTAATTGATGGTCAAAGGTCGACCCGTAAGGGGATGTTGGAAGGTTTTTCCACTGATCATAAATTGACATGTGGTACACGTGCATCTAATGCACCCTCCAGCGTTGGCATGTAACAACCCCTGAGGGTTGGGGGAAATGTCTGCTTTAACCAGCATGTCTCTAATGTTACGCCGTCTGGTGTAACACGACATTAGCTTGGTATGACCAAGATTTAACTCCTGGTCAGACTGAACTATATGCCAAAATTTCTTAGATATATGGTTAATACCACAGCTAGCAGGACTAAATTGACCTAACCATGGGAGAATCACATTCTCATCTGGTGCTTTAATTTTGACCTGTAACAATTGAGACCGGTCTATAGATAGAGCTTTAAGTTTAGCTTGTTGGAGTAGTGTTGCTGGATATCCTCTAACTAGAAATTTCTTAATCATACTGTTCATTTGAGTCTCAGCTAACACAGGATCAGACGTGATCCGGCGGACCCTTAGTAGCTCTGAATAGGGCAAACCACGTTTGAGCGGAGTGGAAACTGGAAAAATGCAGGAGATTATTCCTGTTGGTAGGTTTACTATAGATGGATGTATGAATATATCCATCAATAATCGAGATCTTAACATCCAAATAATCCACTGATTTTGTACTCATATTATATGTGAATTTAACTGGGTGATTACAGCTATTCTGTGTCTCAATGATCTCAGCTAGACGTTCCTGAGTGCCCTTCCATAGGATTAATAAGTCATCGATGTAGCAATAGTACATGATGATGTCTGATGTTACCTCTGGTCTGTCAAAAAATATCTCCTGTTCGACCTTGAACATGTAAATATTGGAATACGATGGGGCCACAGGGGACCACATCGCACACCCAGTTTGTTGCAAATAGATCTTACCATCGAACAGAAAAAAGTTCTTGGTAAGAGTCATATATAGAAGATCCAGACAGAATTGTAACTCTGGCCCTTTAAATTCAGGATGACCATCCAAAAATTCTTGAGCCCGCCTCTACACCCTTATCATGAGGGATTATGGTGTACAAACTCTGCACATCAATGCTACAGAGAATCACATCATGGTTAAATCAACTCAACATTTGCAGCTTACGTAACAGAGTACTGGTGTCTAAAAGATATAGAGGGTGTGACTGAATACACGGCTGAAACAAAGCATCAAGGCATAGAGCTACCGGTTGGAACAGGGATTTGTTGGCCGATATAATAGGCCTCCCAGGGGGTTTAACCAAACTCTTATGTATTTTCGGAGTAGTGTAGAGAAGTGATATAACTGGGAATTTAGGCAACAATGCTTTACAGAGGGATCGTGAAATAATCCCTGTTCCAACCGCCTGCTCCAATTTTCTAGACAACTCAATCAAAAAACCAGAGGTCGGATCCACAGACAACAAGCTGTACGTTGAAGAGTCACTAAGTTGTGATACAATTTCAGCTCTATAGTCAGCTACATCCAGCAGGTCTGAATATAATATCAGAACAAGCTGACAGACGATCTAAAGCAAGTCTTTCAGCTTTTGTTACATTACTCCTATTATCTGGTACAGAGGAAATATATTGATCGATCTCAAGGTCTAAAAGTCGCATAAAAGTTCGTACTGATGCGTTGTGTGTCTGCGGCTCAAACGTCGACTTAGGCAGTATTTTTTGAAGCTTAACCGGCAGTTCAGAGCTATCTTCTACAGACACAGAACTTTTAGCAAAGTGTTCTTTTAACTTTAACTGGCGGTGTAGCCGATATTTGTCGACTTTCCACTGTAAAGGGTCCTGTCGGCAAGATGGTATGAATGACAAACCTCTCGATAGTACTGATTTTTCAACGTCACTGAGCACATAGCTTGAAAGGTTGATAACTAGGTTTTCTGATAACATGGGTTCTTGGGGGGACGCCCCACTCTTCCCCTTCCTCTGCCACTGGTGCCCGCGTCTGTAAGGTAATCTATGTGTGGCCCATATGGTGGTAATATGTCTTTAAATGGTTGAAGCTGGTTATGCTTTGTGTGCACACAGTGCTGTTGATCCCTGATATATGATGATCTCTAGTCAGGATCTAACGCATGTTTTAGATCTAGTAAGGCCTTATATCACTGCATTGCCTGTATGCTCACAGCATTATTCTGTGTATATTACTTTGTTTACTATTGTCACCATAGTTACCAGCCATGGGTGATGACGTCATGTGAGAGCGCCGACGGACCTGGCGGGTGCCTGTGTTCCGGAAGCGCGGTGATGGCGTCTGCATGCACTATTTAGGTAAGCACATTTGTCTGTTCTCATTTGACCTGATGAAAATGCACAAGTAAACAGCATTGAAACGTTGTTGATAACTTGGACTTAAGAGTAATTTTGTCTCCGCCGCTTGGAGTGCCGCACCTGTCGTTGCCTATATATAAACTATTTGCTGCTGATGGTTTGAATAAACTTTTTTCTACTTGAAGACTGGTGAGTGCTCCCCTAATTTGGAATTTTATTAGAGTGGAAATTTTCTCCCTCATTGGATGTCACCCCAGCACTGTTTATATTCAAACGTGAGTGTGGACCCTCTATCTTTATAAAGATGACTTGCAACTACTTGCAAATCCTGTCCTGCACCAGTGACTATATACTTTTTATTGAAATGGAACTTTTACACTGATGAAATATACTGGGATAACTTTGATTCTCCGGTGGACTGCACTAGTGACCTTTAAGGAACAGTGACGACAGTGGACTTTTCTTTTTGTTGTTGTTTTCTTGAGTTCAAAATTTTTTATGCTTTTGTATTTTTGATTATTTATAATCTTTTTCTTGATTTTTTTGATATATATATTTTTTGGAGCCTAATTGGTGATGTAAAATACGTGTAGGAATACTTATTAGTGTTGCTATTGGGTAATGCACAATAGTGCATTGGTTTCCTTAAATGGAAGGCCTTGTTTCAACTGAATTACTATTTGCTGCAGAACATGATGTATTAGTATTCACTGATGATGATGCGGAACGAGTACTGTCTGAATTTAATGATTTTGAACAGATACCGGCTGAGGGTGTCTTGGATCTATATCATAAACTACTAAATCTTGAAAAAACGAGAGATAGACCTTTTGCTACATGGGCAGTTCCTATCGGATTATTTCCGTAAAAAACAGATCCCTAGAGGCTTTCGTCTCAATAATATTCCTACAATTGGGAGAGGAAATCCTGCCTTCTGTAGCAAATGGTGCTCTATCTTAAATAAGTGCTCCTTTGATTTACTCTTATTAGTCATTAAGGAGGTTGGAAGTGATTTAAAAAAACTGAGGACTGAAATTGCAGATTTCAGACCAGTAGCGACAGAAACCCTACAGAAAGATAATACACAGCAGTGGCTAACTAAACTTAAGCAACAAATTGATAAACATCGTAAGGATCTGATTACCTTTAAGAGGGCTAAACTTGAAAAAGTGGACCGTGATTACAAAGATCATAGGGTATATAGATGGTTGATAGGTAATGATAACTCTACTTTTAGATACAGAGGTAACCGATTTAGACAAGATCGTTCACAGTTTGACAGCTACTTTTCCTCAGAGAGGGATTCTTCGGACTCCCAGACACACTTAAAACCCCTGTTACCAAGAGCTAATACGCGCTCGCGATTTGGTGAGCAGAATTTAAACGCAGAAGGCCTCACCTCCGGCGGGGAAAATACAAAAGAAAAGAAAAAAACAACCAAAACCCAGAAGAATCGGTGATAAATTTATCTGCTCATAAGCTTTCATCAGCAAAAATGAGTGTATTGTCTAGGGGCTTGAGTTTTATCCCTACCCCCAAATTTAGTGACTTTGAATGGTCTATTGATAGGTTTAAAATGGGTAGGAAATTGAGACTTGCTGAGAAATTTGAGAATGTGAAATCTAATACCGAAGCTGTTAAATTATTCAAAAATAAAAGTACCTATGATCCTATATCGCATAATCCAAGCATAAGGACCTTCACCAGAATACTTGATTCTGATATTAAGAAATCCCTAGCCAAGCAAAAAAAGATCAGGTATAATCTTTCTGCGGTAGAAAGAAGGGCACTATATGAAATAAAAAACAACCCAAACATCACTGTGAGACCCGCAGATAAGGGGGAGCAGTTGATGTATTAAATACTACAGATTATGACACTGAAGTACAGAGGCAATTAGCAGACACTGGGACATATAGGCTATTACCTGGAGATCCAGGTTTGGCCTTTAAAAAACGTCTAGATAATGTCTTAGACATGGCATTTACCCAAGGATGGATAGATGAAGACACTGTTGGTTTTCTGAAGACAGACTTTCCAATTACTCCCATTATATATTTAATACCAAAAATACATAAAACTTTGGACAGGCCTCCTGGCCGTCCAATTATATCTGCACATAACTCACTTTTTTCTAAAGTGGCACAATATGTGGATAGCTTTTTGCAGGTCTGTGTTAAGAAAACCAACAGCTACTTAAGAGATACGGAAGATTTATGAGACTACTAAATCTACAATCCCATGTTGGCCAGAGGATTCTGGTCACCATGGATGTAGTATCACTGTACACGGTAATACCCCATACGGAATGGTTAGCCATGACTAGATGAGCGTTGACTGCATCACATAAGGGCTCCCCTCCGGTTGACTTTTTGATGGATCTGCTGGAACTGATCCTGACCTGTAATTATTTCACGTATGGGGGGCGATACTATCTCCAAACGGCTGGTACAGAGATGGGGAGTAATATAGCCCCATCGTATGCAAATCTATATATGGATGCGTATGAGACTATGAACATCATCCCGCGTTTGGGGATAGTATCGCCTTCTATCGAAGATTCATAGATGATGTTTTTCTTATATGGGTGGATACCCAGGAAGCCTTAATGAATATGGTGGAGCATTTGAATGGTCTTGAATCAACGATTAGGTTCACTATGCACTCGAGTACTGAAACAGTAGATTTCTTAGATGTCAGTATTTACACCACCAATGACGGCTATGGTTTCAGATTGTATAGAAAGCCGACTGACAGGAACACCTTACTGTCATTTGACAGTCATCACCCTGGTTCATTGAAGCAAAATCTACCCATATCTCAATTTTTAAGGGTTCTCAGAAATAATTCGGATGAAGAAGTGGCTGTCAAACAATTGGAGGAGATGAAAGTGAGATTTGAGACAAGGGGATATGACAAACAGACCATCAGCAGATGCCTACATAAAGCCAAAAATATTTCTTATGAAAAAACTACCTGACAAACCATTACTAAGCTTCAGACGTGCTCATAATCTAAAAGACATCCTGATGCAGCCGGACAGATCAATGCCACAAGCCTCGGATATGTGGCTGATGCCTAAGAAATTAGGATGTTTCAGGTGTATAAATTGCACCACATGTAGAAGCATGACCACAGGTCAATTTTTCCATCACCCACATACAGGAGCGAAAATATCTATTCGCCATAGATTGACATGTACCGCTGACTATGTGGTGTATACCCTGACGTGTCCATGCTCCTTAGTGTATGTGGGAAAGACTATTCGTCCATTCCGCGAAAGAATGGTCAACCACCGACTTTCCATCAGGAATGCTATAACAAGTGGCACCTCAGATAAACCTGTGGCCAGACACTTTTGTGAAGCACGACATCCTTTGGCATCCCTGAGGAGTATGGTGATTGACAGAGTGGAGCTGCCAAAAAACTCCCGAGCCCTGGTTGCCGGGTACCTACAGCTGAGGCTCCGGTTTTCTTCACATTAGACACACACGGCTGGGGCTCTCCAGGATCGCGTGGCCGCACTTCGAAAGGTGTTAAGTGGGTCCCGCTTGCGGGACCCGGTCTTTATCACGATCCGGCGTGGTCAGTGGGAGGCGGGCTGCGTGCGCTGGTGGTAGACACTGTCGCAGTACAGGCGATCCCTCTAGATCACCAGGGCACGGGCGCAGGTCAGGTTTTCTCTCTAAACCGATTTTTATATCGCCCACAGTACCCAGTGGTTTTGCCAGCAAGGGGGATAAGGCTTAGACCTGAAGCCCCTCCCCCAGCCCCAGGGCGCCATTTCTGGCAAGTGTTCCCACCCTGGAGCTGCATCTCTGTCTTTTCCTCACTCCCTGTCAGTGTCTGCGGCGCCATTATACCTCAGCTCACTGTTCCTGGGACTGCTTGGGCAAATCCTTCTATGGTGGGATAGCTGGACTCTGTTTCTTCATCCTCATACAAAACGCCTGGAAGTCTGATATAGGAACCCTTTTCATCTGCGAATTGGACACCTGCACCAATGGACCTGAGCAACCAATTGGACCAAGTAGCATCTTGAACCAAGCAACGTAAGGTCATTTCCAACAGCAGTTGGTCTATTCCATTCGCTTACAATTGTTCCTGGACTGTGGCAGCATTTTTGGGGATGAATCGTTTCATTTGAGTACCGGCAAAAAAACTTGCATCATACTAGCTTAAGGAATTTCTCAGTTTCTGCAGTGCTAAGATATGCACGATTTCAATCACACATTTTGTGTTTTACTTATCTGTTGCAACAGTACTTTTTAAATCAATTTATTAAACTTGTTATAAATTTAATATCCAGTTTCCAAGCGCTAATTTTTATTTTGTGTTCTTCTATGTAAAGCCGCCTGGTTGTCAGCGCTGTGCCTTTACATGACACTTAAGTATTCTACCTGCCTTTTTAGACAGTGATAGTTAAGAAAGAGTGCACTTAGTCAGGGTTTCCTAGTACAATTACCCTGTGATATACATCCAGTTCTTACTGTGTACTGTTATATCTATTGTTATATAGCTGTGTAAGCTAGTCCAGTGCAGTATTATTGTCAGTAATAACCTCTGCATTGTACAAACTGTGACTTTCTGTGTGTGCATTTGATAGCTGAGTGTTGTCCATTTCGTGTCTTTCACTCAACTTGCTATCCCTATATTCTATAACCTGAGGGGGCTTGGTGTGTCAGGTTTTATCTAATATAGGATTTTCACAAAGATATACTGTATTACGTATTTTTCTCCTACGTCATCTGGATATGACGGTCCAGTTTCTACAAGCCCACGGGTGGTTCATCAACTGGAAGAAATCCTCCCTGGTCCCTGCTCAGAGCATGGTGCACCTGGGAGCGCTATTGGACACTCACAACCAGTGGTTGTTCTTGTCTCAGGAGAAAGTCCTGAAGCTTCAGGACAGGATTCGTTGCTTCCTTTCTCGTCCGCAAGTGTCAATACATTCGGCAATGCAGGTGCTGGGCCTCATGGTCTCAGCATTCGACATGGTGGAGTATGCTCAAATCCATTCTCGCCCCCTCCAGAGGCTGATTCTAGCCAAGTGGGATGGCCTACCTCACCGGATCAGGTCTCAAATGATCTCATTGACTCCGGAGGTCCGTCTGTCGCTACTTTGGTGGCTCCGGGACCAACAATTGTGCAGGGGCCGTCTAAGAGGTTGGGGCGTGGTGGACGAAGGAGGAATCTCTCCTCTCAATCAACATTCTGGAATTGCGGGCGGTCTTCAATGTGTTGAACCTGGCCCAGCATTTAATTCAGAACCGTCCTGTTCAAGTACAGTCGGACAACGCCACCCCAGTGGCTTACATAAATCATCAAGGCGGCACTCGAAGCTGCCTAGCAATGAAGGAAGTCTCACGGATTCTACAGTGGGCAGAATGCCATCTACCGGCCATATCGGCAATATTCATTCCGGGAGTCCTGAATTGGGAAGCAGACTTTCTCAGTCATCAGGATGTGCATGCCGGCGAGTGGAACCTCCATCCAGAAGTGTTTCAAATCCTAGTGGAAAAGTGGGGTCTTCCAGATGTAGATCTGATGGCGTCTCGACACAATCACAAGGTTCCGGTCTTCGGAGCAAGGAAAAGGGATCCTCAAGCAGCATTCGTGGATGCGCTGGCGGTGCCGTGGAGGTTTCAGCAGCATTACGTGTTCCCTCCGGTGTCACTCCTGCCCAGGGTAATTCGGAAGTTCAAGCAAGAAAAAGGAAATCTGCTTCTCATAGCTCCGGCGTGGCCCAGATGGCACTGGTTCTCAGACCTGCAAAGCCTGTCGTCAGAGCATCCACTTCTACTTCCACAACGCCCAGACCTCCTCTTTCAGGGCCCCTGTGTCTACCAGGACCTAGCCCGACTGTCTTTGACGGCATGGCTCTTGAAGCTTCCGTCTTGAGGGCTAAGGGTTTTTCTGTAGCGGTCATTAAAACTATGTTGTGGGCCCGGAAACCGGCTTCTGCACGGATTTACCATAGGGTCTGGCATTCCTACTTTGTTTGGTGCGCATCTAATAATTATGATGCTTCCAAGTTTAGTACAGCCAAACTTTTGGCTTTTCTACAGCAGGGCCTAGATTTAGGCCTGCGTCTGGCCTCCCTCAAGGTTCATATTTCTGCCTTGTCGGTGTGGTTTCAGAGAAAAATTGCGACTTTACCTGATGTTCATACTTTCACTCAGGGTGTGTTGCGTATCCAACCTCCCTATGTTCCACCTGTGGCCCCTTGGGACTTGTCGTGGTTTTGGAGGCATTGCAGGAGCCTCCGTTTGAACCCCTGGGTTCAGCTGACCTTAAGTGGCTTTCCTTTAAGGTGGTGTTCTTGCTGGCTATTGCCTCTGCTAGAAGAGTGTCGGATCTGGGTGCCTTGTCTTGTAGTTCCCCATATCTGATTTTTCACCGTGACCGGGCGGTCCTTAGGACTCGTCCCGGATATTTGCCTAAGGTGGTTTCTTCGTTCCACCTTAATCAGGAGATTGTGGTTCCGGCCTTTGTCTCTCCTGATTTGTCTCCCAAATAGCGGTCTTTGGATGTGGTACGGGCTCTCTGTATCTATGTGAAGAGAACTGCTTCTATTCGAAAATCTGATTCTCTCTTTGTTTTGTTTGGATTTCACAAACGTGGCTGGCCTGCTCACAAGCAGACCCTGGCCAGATGGAATAGAATGGTGATTGTACATGCTTATGTGAGGACTGGTCTGTCAGCTCCTGCTCACATCACGGCCCATTCTACTCGGTCTGTTGGACCTTCTTGGGCAGCCCAATGTGGTGCGACCCTTGATCAATTGTGCAAGGCGGCTACGTGGTCCTCAGAGAACACGCTCATAAGGTTCTATGCCTTCGATACTGCCGCTTCCCAGGATGCTTCCTTTGGACGCCGGGTTCTTGTGCCCGCTACAGTGCATCCCCTCCCATAAGGAACTGCTTTAGGACATCCCCATTGTCCAATCCTTGTGGAGCCCAGTGTACCCCGCAGCAGAAAACGAGATTTATGGTAAGAACTTACCTTTGTTAAATCTCTTTCTGCGAGGTACACTGGGATCCACAAGACGCCCACCCTGACACACTTAGCCTCTTTGGGTTGGTATGGCATTAGCCGCTGACACTTCTCTTGTCGCGAGAGTGTGGTGTATGTGGCTACTAACCGTTGTCGTCTCTTTTCCTGCTACTGCATTGGGCTGGTTAACTAAAAACTGCGCTCCTGTGCAGGGAGGTTATAGAGGAGGACCGGCACTGTGCATTCTGAGAACAGTCAAAGCTTTGAGCCTGTTGGTGCCTTGGATCAAGATCCTACTCTACACCCCATTGTCCAATCCTTGTGGAGCCCAGTGTACCTCGCAGAAAGAGATTTATCAAAGGTAAATTCTTACCATAAATCTCATTTTTAAACATCGCTGGAGTGATGTGCGGATTGCTAATTCAGCAACAGAGGGATTGTGTATTACAAGCACACAGCCAATAAAATATAGGCGTGCCGGATTGGAGGATACATATATATATATGAATTTTCTGTTTGTATATATATATATATATATATATATATATATATTTAAGTAGGTGGTCATGGGCTACATGCACCCCACCCTATGAGTGGTGAGTGCAACATTGCACCCCGCTTCTGGGGTGGCGAGTGCTGTGGTTTTATATTTGTTTATATATTGCAGGGTTAATCTTTGGTTAACTCTTATTAACTATGGCCACAAGCTTATTCATGCACCCCTATGTAAACTCAATTGTCCTAAACCCGTGTCAGCTGCTCCTTAGTAATTTATCAGCCAGTGTCAGGTGACTAGTATACCTTTAAAAGCCATAAGGTGTGTGGCAGGTACACATTAAACCGAGTAGGCATATTTGCAGTTATATTATGTGTGATACAGTTGCCAGGTTTTAATTTTTTAGAGTCTGTGATAGTGTAGGACCTGCATGAGGGTGGGGTACCTTGGCGAGTGGTTTGCAGGCTTCTGTGCATTGGCCAATTCACTAACTAAACCCCCATCATTTATTTATTGATGTTGTGAGGATAAGTGATCTTGCTATGGTGAGTGCTGAATTTTCTGTTTGTATATATTTAAGAGGTGGCCATGGGCTACATGCACCCCACCCTATGAGTGGTGAGTGCAGAAACTGCACCCCGCTTCTGTGGTGGCGAGTACTGTGGTTTTATATTTTATATATATATATATATATATATATATGTATATATATATATATATATACACATACAGATAGACAGACAGACAGACAGACAGACAGACAGACAGACAGACAGACAGACAGATAGATAGATAGATAGATAGATAGATAGATAGATAGATAGATAGATAGATAGATAGATCGATCATATAACAGGATGGCAATCTTGGGGGTTTATTTACTAATATTCATGTTTTGTCCGTTTTGAAGGGTGTTTGAACTCGAATGGTATCGGGTGCATTTTACTGCAACTTTTTGAATCCTGATACGGTCATTCACTAAGCTGCCGAGTTTTGCACAATCGTTTTTTCCGATGTCGATGTGATCCGTAATATCAGGCAGTGTTTTACGGGAGTGCTGAGTAAAACACTGCCTGAAAAAACACAAGGAAACCCGTCCGGATCTGTGAGATCCGTGCAGAGCTTCATTGTGTACCTTAAAAAGTTCATTAAAGTCTTTAAAATCCTGGAAAAAATTGTGTGGGGTCCCCCCTCCTAATCATAACCAGCCTCGGGCTCTTTGAGCCGATCCTGGTTGAAAAAATATGGGGTAAAAAATGACAGGGGTTCCCCCATATTTAAACAACCAGCACCGGGCTCTGCGCCTGGTCCTGGTTCCAAAAATACGGGGGACAAAAAGCGTAGGGGTCCCCCGTATTTCTGAAACCAGCACCGGGCTCCACTAGCTGGGGAGATAATGCCACAGCCGGGGGACACTTTGATATCGGTCCCTGCGGCCGTGCCATTAAAACCCCAACTAGTCCCCCCCTCCAGCCACCCAAGGGCCAGGGGTGAAGCCAGAGGCTGTCCCCCCCATCCAAGGGCGGCGGATGGGGGGCTGATAGCCTTTTTGAAAAAATGTGAATATTGTTTTTAGTAGCAGTACACAAGTCCCAGCAAGCCTCCCCCGCAAGCTGGTACTTGGAGAACCACAAGTACCAGCATGCGGTGGAAAACCGGGCCCGCTGGCACCTGTAGTACTACTACTAAAAAAATACCCCAATAAAAACAGGAGACACACAACTTGAAAGTATAAGTTTATTACATACATGCACACCTCCAAACATACATACTTACCTATGTTCACACGAGGGTCGGTCCTCTTCTCCATGTAGAATCCATGGGGTACCTGTGTGAAAAATTATACTCACATAATCCAGTGTAGATCGGTCCTCTTCTGTTCTCTATACAATCCACGTACTTGTCAAAAAAATAAAACGCAAACCCGACCACGCACTGAAAGGGGCCCCATGTTTTCACATGGGACTCCTTTCCCCGACTGCCAGGACCCCCCCTGACTCCTGTCTAAGAGGGTTCCTTCAGCCAATCAGGGAGCGCCTCGTCGTGGCACCCTCCTGATTGGCTGTGTGCTCCTGTAGTGTCTGTCAGGCAGCACACGGCAGTGATACAATGTAGCGCCTATGCGCTCCATTGTAACCAATGGTGGGAACTTTGTGGTCAGCGGTTGACCGAAAGTAACCTCACCGCTGACCACAAAGTTCCCACCATTGGTTACAATGGAGCGCTTAGGCGCTGCATTGTATCACTGCCGTGTGCTGCCTGACAGACACTACAGGAGCACACAGCCAATCAGGAGGGTTACACGACGTGGCGCTCCCTGATTGGCTGAAGGAACCCTCTTAGACAGGAGTCAGGGGGGGTCCTGGCAGTCGGGGAAAGGGGTCCCATGTGAAAACATGGGGCCACTTTCAGTGCGTGGTCGGGTTTGCGTTTTATTTTTTTGACAAGTACGTGGATTATACAGAGAACAGAAGAGGACCGATCTACACTGGATTATGTGAGTATAATTTTTCACACAGGTACCCCATGGATTCTACATGGAGAAGAGGACCGACCCTTGTGTGAACATAGGTAAGTATGTATGTTTGGAGGTGTGCATGTATGTAATAAACTTATACTTTCAAGGTGTGTGTCTCCTGTTTTTATTGGGGTATTTTTTTAGTAGTAGTACTACAGGTGCCAGCGGGCCCGGTTTTCCACCGCATGCTGGTACTTGTGGTTCTCCAAGTACCAGCTTGCGGGGTAGGCTTGCTGGGACTTGTAGTACTGCTACTAAAAACAATATTCACATTTTTTCAAAAAGGCTATCAGCCCCCCATCCGCCGCCCTTGGATGGAGGGACAGCCTCGGGCTTCACCCCTGGCCCTTGGGTGGCTGGAGGGGGGGACCCCTTGATTGAAGGGGTCCCCACTCCTCCAGGGTACCCCGGCCAGGGGTGACTAGTTGGGGTTTTAATGGCACGGCCGCAGGGACCGATATCAAAGTGTCCCCCGGCTGTGGCATTATCTCCCCAGCTAGTGGAGCCCGGTGCTGGTTTCAGAAATACGGGGGACCCCTACGCTTTTTGTCCCCCGTATTTTTGGAACCAGGACCAGGCGCAGAGCCCGGTGTTGGTTGATTAAATATGGGGGAACCCCTGTCATTTTTTACCCCATATTTTTTCAACCAGGATCGGCTCAAAGAGCCCGAGGCTGGTTATGCTTAGGAGGGGGGACCCCACGCAATTTTTTTTCTGATTTTAAACTAAACAGACCCTTTCCCATAGATAACCATGCACAGATCTCACTGATCCGTGCATGGTTATCCAAACTCGACTGGAAATAGCAGGTCTATTTTTTTGCTGCTTTTTTTAACGATTCGAAAAAAAACAGACCCGCACTTGAACACTCAGAAACTAACACCCAAATACGAATGAATAGTGAATGGCCGTATTCTATGAAATAACAGCCGCTTTTGACCGATGGTCTATTCATTCGTATTTCGGGACGTTGTCATTCAAACCATTACGAATAGACCAGACACTGCCGAGATTGCTGCTTAGTAAATTCCCGGATTGGGACTTAGAAAAAAACACACAAATCGACCAAACTCGGATTTTTAGTAAATACTGGCCTTGGAGTCTTTTTCATCAATAATAAGAAGACACAGGTCCCTTTTGTTAAATCGACGTTCCGAAGCATTACCCCTTTATCAAGATCAAGGACTGATTCATCTTGATAAAAGAGTAACACTTTGAAACATCGATATAACAAAAGGGACCAGTGTTTTCTTATTATTGATGAAATAGACTCCATGAGTGCCATCATGTTATATGGACGTTATTGTTACTGGAGGCGGACGAGCAACGGAGCAAGTTGCTTAAACTGTGATACATGAGGGCCGGGCACACAAGTGGATATATATATATATATATATATATAGCAGATTTTGTTTCACTACTTGTTGCTGTAATGAATTAAAATAACTTACTAGCGCTACAGACTGCTGTCCTCATTATTTTCAATGGGTGCTACAGACCCCTATGTACCAAACTCTGAAAAGCAAAGCTTTTGTGAGTTTGTTCTTGTTGGTTTATGCCATCCACATCAATATACAATACAATTAGATAGCATATTACTGTATGAATATCTCTAAAATGCACATTCTCATGCTTTCCTTTTGTCCCTAACATCCTTATATAACTGCACCTAGACTACAACACATATTGAATGCTCCTGACCTGCCTTCTCTAAGCATAATGATCTAGCCAAATCTTGCTGCCCTGCTACTGTATATACAACCCAGAAACATACAGTGCTCAGAAAACATGTAGACACTGTATAGGCACATGCTGTCTGCTTAATGTACTAAATATTTGAATTAAACAATTCTAATAAAACATTTTGTTCTTTATTTTAGCATAGAGTTTTATATATTATTGCGTGAAAGATTATGCCCAGCAATGTGCATTTCCATGTTGGCAGTTTGCTAAGGGAAGATAAAGTGCCTTTGTCCTCTACAGGTTTCCTATGACCAATGCGGACTCAGGACCTGCTCCCTGTAGACAAGCAATCTGTCATTTGTGAAATGGAACTCTCAAGGTATTCTGCAGGGATTATCACCTTTTACAGACAACAACCATATCTATTCCCACAGAGACATCACTCACCTCTAAGCCTTTTGGTTTCCATTATGTTATTAGTGTCATGGACATATTTCCATTAGGCTATTTTGACCAACTTTTTCTTGCTCTTATTTTCCCTCTGCATTGATCTTATACCAGTCATATTTTTTTCATACTGCAATGCTAAATAATTCCACAGTGCCTCGTTTAGAACTAAAACCTAAAGTGTTGGCTCAGCAGAATATGCCTAGATAAATGAAAAACAAACAAAAACTTCCTTGAAATCCTGTTATCCAGGGAGGCAAATCTGGAAGGAACACACTGTGAAAATCAGATCAGTTGTTACAAGACGTCTCTCTTCACACTTTTTCTACAATGTGTCTGCAGGGAGGCACGTTCGTGTGCAAGGTCTCATTCAGGATAGAACACTGCTCTCTAACGGCTTCCTCAAGCTCATTTCTCATGAGAAACCAACATTTAAAATGTCTCCCAAGTTCATTTTTAAAAGGCAAATATAACTGTAAGCACCTAGGGACCCTGGGTGAAACTTGCTATGTCATACTGTTTACACTGTACATAAAGCTTGAAAGTAAACTTTAAAGTAGTTTGAAGCCATACAGTGTTTTAAGGCCAGCCGCCTTCTATCTTGGACCTGCAATGCCACAAAAGTAGTCTTGTACTGATTTTTTCTGTGCTACTTTGAAATGTGACAGTTAGGAGCTGGTTGGTTGGTACTTTATCTCCGTTCACTTTATCTCTCTCCAAGTCTTAGTACATAGGTCCCAGACACTAAATGGTTGCCATTGGCAACTTCTCTACTTGATCATTCTCCAATATTTGATCAATCTCTCCCATAGTCAGGAAATCTTCAGAGCTTCAATGCAGGTTTGAACATTTTGCGGGTCCTAATGGTTGAATAGAGCAATAGCTAAATTAACTGGAAATTCCATTGCATAGACAATAGCTCAGCCTAGTATCTTCTCTCTTTGAGGTAAAAGCATTTCTTGTGTGTCTTGACTGAAGATCGGTAATGTAAATGTAAAGTATTGTTACATACAGTATCTAGATTGTGCATAAATCTAATCTGAGTCTTATAGTAGCACAGATTATTTCAGAAGGAATTTATCACTGCCCCGATTGCATTAACAGAGAACATACAATTGGACTAGAGCAAAAACTATTTGTCTTTGCGAGTGCTCGCTGACCTCAGATGAATCATGTGTGGTGATGTGCGGCTGAGCCATGAGTGGTTTACCAGAGGTCAGCAGAGACAAGAGAAGATTAAATTGTCTGCACCACAGCTCTCCATCATATATTCAATATATGCAATAGGACTTTGGAGATTTGTTTCAGAATTTCATACACTTTGAGTTATTTTCTACACATCTACTTGTCAGCTAAAAAGGTCCAGAACTCAGAGTTCCATTTTCTCATTCCTACAGCAATAAATCTGCCACAGATTTCAGCTGGTGGAAGGATGAAACACTTACTATGTATTTACAGTTGGATAGTATTCCTACTGTGAGCATTAAATCAGATGTACTGTAAGCCCAATGCATATTAAATAAGATACACAGTGGTGCTGAGAGAAGGGGGGGGGGGCAGGTACAAATTACCCAGACCCGGGCTGCTAGAGTGCCCTGTGGGGACCCGGATCCGCTACATACACACACCCTAGTATAACTGTGCTGTGTTGCCGTCTCTTTGGGAAGATGGCGCTGCATATAGAAAGTCAGTGCCAGAGTCTTTGCTCTCTAGTGGCCAGCATCATTTTCCCAAATATCACTGGAAAGATGGCGCTGACCGGGGAGGAGGGACCCACTTCCTGTTCAAGTAAGGTAGAAAGCTGGTAATGTAACATGTTAATATGCTCTAAGTAGCATGTTAACCTTGCTCACATGCGAGGTCCTGCAGTCTGGATTCAATATACCTTAGGGGGCCACCTTGGCTTACACCTCTAGAAGTAGGGGCTCACACAATAGGCTGTAGACCGCAATGTAATTAACCTGGAGCTGGCGAGGCAACAGTTAGTTGCAGACAGACTGGATACTAGATGACTTGGCAAGGTTGGGGTTAATTGCAGGCAGACTTAACAGGATATGCAGACTGAGGGCTACTGAACTAGGAGTGTTAAGGGTTCACAGAAGAACAACTAATACTGAAGCAATGAGGTGGTTAATTGCTGGGAAACAACCAGGTGTTGATTGGAAGCATAGTGCTGACAGCTTGAACCTAGTAGCAGAGAGACTTGCTAGATGAATAGTGACAAGGCTGCAGTCTGTCACTAATGGGCTAAAATGTAGCTTGAGTACAAGTCATGTGTGCTGGAAATGCTGCAGGCTTGTGACTACAGGCATGGCTGGAGTGAATAAAATTTGCTGGTGGTAACAACAGACACACAAGCTAGAAGCACACAAAACCAGGACTGACAGGGTATGTTCACAGAGACTTGACAGAAGCTTGGATTTGGAATATGACCATACATGAGAATAACTGGAGGTCCACCGCAAGACTAGGTCACAGAGCAAGAATGAACACAGGATAACAGGTACTGGGCAGGTTCCAACAGGGCACAGGTGCAGGATAGACAGGGACAGCACACTGAGAAGTTGAGGCAAGGTACAAGGATGCAGGACTCGGACAGACAGACCAGTGCACAGGAATAGAAAACTGTACAGCATACAGCGACCGTGTGACAGGCTTCACTAGGTATCAGTAACTATGTAATATCACCAGTAACAGTAACTGGGCAGAATACCTAATGTAAGGGAGATAGACCAATCACAGGAGTCATCATGCTGGAGTCAGGTAACAAGACATTCCAAACAGGTGTGCTGCTAAACATAGCAGCCAGCATTCTAGTAGCCAGGAGACAGCCAAAAATACGAACAGGAATGAGCTGCAGCTGTGACTCATAACACTGGTGGAGTTTGCCTGACATTAGGGTATGCCTGTGCACACAAGGCACCCTCCCAGGTACATGCCTTAGGGCAGGACACTCTTCTGATAAAGCTCAGTAAAGAGGACAAATTACACCCTTACATATACATGAATAATTAAGAAAGGGACAATGAAATGACAGATTGTCACTAGTGCACAAACCAGGATAAGTCCAATTTGTGGAGTATTTGCACACATACCTGTAAATAGTAGAGATGAGCGGGTTCGGTTCCTCGGAATCCGAACCCCCCCGAACTTCAGCCTTTTTACACAGGTCCGAGGCAGACTCGGATCTTCCCGCCTTGCTCGGCTAACCCGAGCGCGCCCGAACGTCATCATCCCGCTGTCGGATTCTCGCGAGGCTCGTATTCTATCGCGAGACTCGGATTCTATATAAGGAGCCGCGCGTGGCCGCCATTTTCACACGTGCATTGAGATTGATAGGGAGAGGACGTGGCTGGCGTCCTCTCCGTTTATAGTTACTGTTAGTAGTTAGTTGATCTGATTGCTGCTTAGCTTATTGTGGGGAGGATTGGGGAGAGCTGTTAGGAGGAGTACAGTCAGTGCAGAGTTTTGCTAGTTTTTTTTAATCCGTTCTCTGCCTGAAAAAAACGTTCCCTACCATATCTGTGCTCAGCCTCAGTGTGCTGCATGATAATATCATTTATGTATATCTGACTGTGCTGAGTGCTCACTGCTCACACAGCTGAATTGTGGGGGAGACTGGGGTGCAGTTATAGGAGGAGTACAGTGCACACTTTTGCTGCCAGTGTGACTGACCAGTGACCACCAGTATATTGTTTGCCTGAAAAAGTTAAACACTCCTGTGGTGTTTTTTTTTTTATTCTATAAACGCATTCTGCTGACAGTGTCCAGCAGGTCCGTCGTTCATTATATTATATAAATATTTACCTGCAGTAGTGTTATATTTTTTTTGTTCATCTCTATCATCTTTATCATCTCTATATTAGCAGACGCAGTACGGTAGTCCACGGCTGTGGCTACCTCTGTGTCGTCAGTGCTCGTCCATAATTGTATACCTACCTGTGGTGGGTTTTTTTTTTCTATCTTCTTCATACTAGTAGTTTAGGAGTCTGCTGACAGTGTCCAGCAGGTCCGTCATTATATTATATATACCTGCAGTAGTGATATATATATATTTTTAATATCATTATCATCTCTATACTAGCAGACGCAGTACGGTAGTCCACGGCTGTAGCTACCTCTGTGTCGTCAGTGCTCGTCCATAATTGTATACCTACCTGTGGTGGGGTTTTTTTTTCTATCTTCTTCATACTAGTAGTTTAGGAGTCTGCTGACAGTGTCCAGCAGGTCCGTCATTATATTATATATACCTGCAGCAGTGATATATATATATTTTTTATATCATTATCATCTCTATACTAGCAGATGCAGTACGGTAGTCCACGGCTGTAGCTACCTCTGTGTCGTCAGTGCTCATCCATAATTGTATACCTACCTATGGTGGGTTTTTTTTTTCTATCTTCTTCATACTAGTAGTTTAGGAGTCTGCTGACAGTGTCCAGCAGGTCCGTCATTATATTATATATACCTGCAGTAGTGATATATATATATATTTTATATCATTATCATCTCTATACTAGCAGACGCAGTACGGTAGTCCACGGCTGTAGCTACCTCTGTGTCGTCAGTGCTCGTCCATAATTGTATACCTACCTGTGGTGGGGTTTTTTTCTATCTTCTTCATACTAGTAGTTTAGGAGTCTGCTGACAGTGTCCAGCAGGTCCGTCATTATATTATATATACCTGCAGTAGTGATATATATATATTTTTTATATCATTATCATCTCTATACTAGCAGACGCAGTACGGTAGTCCACGGCTGTAGCTACCTCTGTGTCGTCAGTCACTCGTCATCCATAAGTATACTAGTATCCATCCATCTCCATTGTTTACCTGAGGTGCCTTTTAGTTGTGCCTATTAAAATATGGCGAACAAAAATGTTGAGGTTCCACCTCGTGCTGAAGCTGCTGCCACTAGTCATGGCCGAGACGATGAAATTCCATCAACGTCGTCTGCCAAGGCCGATGCCCAATGTCATAGTACAGAGCATGTAAAATCCAAAACACAAAATATCAGTAAAAAAAGGACTCAAAAACCTAAAATAAAATCGTCGGAGGAGAAGCGTAAACTTGCCAATATGCCATTTACCACACGGAGTGGCAAGGAACGGCTGAGGCCCTGGCCTATGTTCATGGCTAGTGGTTCAGCTTCACATGAGGATGGAAGCACTCAGCCTCTCGCTAGAAAAATGAAAAGACTTAAGCTGGCAAAAGCACAGCAAAGAACTGTGCGTTCTTCGAAATCACAAATCCACAAGGAGAGTCCAATTGTGTCGGTTGCGATGCCTGACCTTCCCAACACTGGACGTGAAGAGCATGCGCCTTCCACCATTTGCACGCCCCCTGCAAGTGCTGGAAGGAGCACCCGCAGTCCAGTTCCTGATAGTCAGATTGAAGATGTCAGTGTTGAAGTACACCAGGATGAGGAGGATATGGGTGTTGCTGGCGCTGGGGAGGAAATTGGCAAGGAGGATTCTGATGGTGAGGTGGTTTGTTTAAGTCAGGCACCCGGGGAGACACCTGTTGTCCATGGGAGGAATATGGCCATTGACATGCCTGGTGAAAATACCAAAAAAATCAGCTCTTCGGTGTGGAAGTATTTCAACAGAAATGCGGACAACAGGTGTCAAGCCGTGTGTTGCCTTTGTCAAGCTGTAATAAGTAGGGGTAAGGACGTTAACCACCTCGGAACATCCTCCCTTATACGTCACCTGCAGCGCATTCATCATAAGTCAGTGACAAGTTCAAAAACTTTGGGCGACAGCGGAAGCAGTCCACTGACCAGTAAATCCCTTCCTCTTGTAACCAAGCTCACGCAAACCACCCCACCAACTCCCTCAGTGTCAATTTCCTCCTTCCCCAGGAATGCCAATAGTCCTGCAGGCCATGTCACTGGCAATTCTGACGAGTCCTCTCCTGCCTGGGATTCCTCCGATGCATCCTTGCATGTAACGCCTACTGCTGCTGGCGCTGCTGTTGTTGCTGCTGGGAGTCGATGGTCATCCCAGAGGGGAAGTCGTAAGATGACTTTTACTACTTCCACCAAGCAATTGACTGTCCAACAGTCCTTTGCGAGGAAGATGAAATATCACAGCAGTCATCCTGCTGCAAAGCGGATAACTGAGGCCTTGGCATCCTGGGCGGTGAGAAACGTGGTTCCGGTATCCATCATTACTGCAGAGCCAACTATAGACTTGATTGAGGTACTGTGTCCCCGGTACCAAATACCATCTAGGTTCCATTTCTCTAGGCAGGCGATACCGAAAATGTACACAGACCTCAGAAAAAGACTCACCAGTGTCCTAAAAAATGCAGTTGTACCCAATGTCCACTTGACCACGGACATGTGGACAAGTGGAGCAGGGCAGACTGAGGACTATATGACTGTGACAGCCCACTGGGTAGATGTATTGACTCCCGCCGCAAGAACAGCAGCGGCGGCACCAGTAGCAGCATCTCGCAAACGCCAACTCTTTCCTAGGCAGGCTACGCTTTGTATCACCGCTTTCCAGAATACGCACACAGCTAAAAACCTCTTACGGCAACTGAGGAAGATCATCGCAGAATGGCTTACCCCAATTGGACTCTCCTGTGGATTTGTGGCATCGGACAACGCCAGCAATATTGTGTGTGCATTAAATATGGGCAAATTCCAGCACGTCCCATGTTTTGCACATACCTTGAATTTGGTGGTGCAGAATTATTTGAAAAACGAGAGGGGCGTGCAAGAGATGCTGTCGGTGGCCAGAGGAATTGCGGGACACTTTCGGCGTACAGGCACCACGTACAGAAGACTGGAGCAACACCAAAAACGCCTGAACCTGCCCTGCCATCATCTGAAGCAAGAAGTGGTAGCGAGGTGGAATTCAACCCTCTATATGCTTCAGAGGTTGGAGGAGCAGCAAAAGGCCATTCAAGCCTATACAACTGACCACGATATAGGAGGTGGAATGCACCTGTCTCAAGCGCAGTGGAGAATGATTTCAACGTTGTGCAAGGTTCTGCAACCTTTTGAACTTGCCACACGTGAAGTCAGTTCAGACACTGCCAGCCTGAGTCAGGTCATTCCCCTCATCAGGCTTTTGCAGAAGAAGCTGGAGACATTGAAGGAGGAGCTAACACTGAGCGATTCCGCTAGGCATGTGGGACTTGTGGATGGAGCCCTTAATTCGCTTAACAAGGATTCACGGGTGGTCAATCTGTTGAAATCAGAGCACTACATTTTGGCCACCGTGCTCGATCCTAGATTTAAAACCTACGTTGTATCTCTCTTTCCGGCAGACACAAGTCTGCAGGGGTTCAAAGAACTGCTGGTGAGAAAATTGTCAAGTCAAGCGGAACGCGACCTGTCAACATCTCCTCCTTCACATTCTCCCGCAACTGGGGGTGCGAGGAAAAGGCTCAGAATTCCGAGCCCACCCGCTGGCGGTGATGCAGGGCAGTCTGGAGCGACTGCTGATGCTGACATCTGGTCCGGACTGAAGGACCTGACAACGATTACGGACATGTCGTCTACTGTCACTGCATATGATTCTCTCACCATTGAAAGAATGGTGGAGGATTATATGAGTGACCGCATCCAAGTAGGCACGTCAGACAGTCCGTACGTATACTGGCAGGAAAAAGAGGCAATTTGGAGGCCCTTGCACAAACTGGCTTTATTCTACCTAAATTGCCCTCCCACAAGTGTGTACTCCGAAAGAGTGGTTAGTGCCGCCGCTCACCTTGTCAGCAATCGGCGTACGAGGTTACTTCCAGAAAATGTGGAGAAGATGATGTTCATTAAAATGAATTATAATCAATTCCTCCATGGAGACATTCACCAGCAGCAATTGCCTCCACAAAGTACACAGGGAGCTGTGATGGTGGATTCCAGTGGGGACGAATTGATAATCTGTGAGGAGGGGGATGTACACGGTGATGAATCGGAGGATGATGATGAGGTGGACATCTTGCCTCTGTAGAGCCAGTTTGTGCAAGGAGAGATTAATTGCTTCTTTTTTGGTGGGGGTCCAAACCAACCCGTCATTTCAGTCACAGTCGTGTGGCAGACCCTGTCACTGAAATGATGGGTTGGTTAAAGTGTGCATGTCCTGTTTATACAACATAAGGGTGGGTGGGAGGGCCCAAGGACAATTCCATCTTGCACCTCTTTTTTCTTTCATTTTTCTTTGCGTCATGTGCTGTTTGGGGAGTGTTTTTTGGAAGGGCCATCCTGCGTGACACTGCAGTGCCACTCCTAGATGGGCCAGGTGTTTGTGTCGGCCACTAGGGTCACTTATCTTAGTCACACAGCTACCTCATTGCGCCTCTTTTTTTTCTTCTTTGCGTCATGTGCTGTTTGGGGAGTATTTTTTGGAAGGGCCATCCGGCCTGACACTGCAGTGCCACTCCTAGATGGGCCAGGTGTTTGTGTCGGCCACTAGGGTCGCTTAGCTTACTCACACAGCTACCTCATTGCGCCTCTTTTTTTCTTTGCGTCATGTGCTGTTTGGGGAGTGTTTTTTGGAAGGGCCACCCTGCGTGACACTGCAGTGCCACTCCTAGATGGGCCAGGTGTTTGTGTCGGCCACTAGGATCGCTGAGCTTAGTCACACAGCTACCTCATTGCGCCTCTTTTTCTCTTTGCGTCATGTGCTGTTTGGGGAGTGTTTTTTGGAAGGGCCATCCTGCGTGACACTGCAGTGCCACTCCTAGATGGGCCAGGTGTTTGTGTCGGCCACTTGGGTCGCTGAGCTTAGTCATCCAGCGACCTCGGTGCAAATTTTAGGACTAAAAATAATATTGTGAGGTGTGAGGTGTTCAGAATAGACTGAAAATGAGTGGAAATTATGGTTATTGAGGTTAATAATACTTTGGGATCAAAATGACCCCCAAATTCTATGATTTAAGCTGTTTTTTAGGGTTTTTTGAAAAAAACACCCGAATCCAAAACACACCCGAATCCGACAAAAAAAATTCGGTGAGGTTTTGCCAAAACGCGTTCGAACCCAAAACACGGCCACGGAACCAAACCCAAAACCAAAACACAAAACCCGAAAAATTTCCGGTGCACATCTCTAGTAAATAGTACACATCTTCTACACATCTTGTAGTACAAACCTACAGATTTTAGGGCATGAGCAGGGGTTCTGAGAAAAGGAGGTTTTGAGTGTCCCTACCTTTATGTGCACTGTTTTCTGATGACAAAGATCTTACTTGAAAGAAGTTAGTTTGGTTTGCTGTTGTAGTATAAAATGTCCAGAAAGGTTGTTTTCCAATAAATTCATATAAAAGAGAAATATACAGGTGGTGTAGAAATGATCTTATTCGGGCAAATGGTGACATTAAAGATCCCAGGTTAGGTAACACTGAACACAAGTTGCAATTGTTTGCCGATGACCTTCTGGCTTCTATTTCTAGCCTGGCTTTTGGCAGGCGTTTCTATTGCATTTTCACCCATCTCAACTTAAATATCTCATAGTCATTTTAACCAATGATAATTCCAACCTCTTTCAGCTTAATTTGTTTCCCCTTCTAGCTTAGTTAAAAACTGACCACCAGAAATGGTCACTATTATGGCTTTCTTGGCTAGGTAGGTTCAAAACCATAAAAATGAATATTTTGCCAAAAATACTTTATTTATTCCAAGCGCTTCCAATTATAATCCCATTATCCTTTTATGCGTTATAGTGCTTGGGTGGGAAATTTATCTGGGGTAATGGAAGATCGAGGTTGGCACAGAAGTTATTTATTAAAAGTCACACTAATGGAGGCCTTCAGCTCCCTCACTTCCTTAGCTATTATCATTCAGCACACTCCATTTGATCCATACAGAGTATTTCACATTTGGTTCAATTTATAGACAAGACATGCTTACGGTCCTTTATGTCGCTCTAAAATAAATTTGGTCTTTCATCTTACTCGTTTTGGTTCTACCTTCAGATTAGACATTATTTTGCCTCATTGCCTACCCGCAGATAGAGTGGGATCCAACGCCTTTTGAGTCCCTATGTCTCTCACAAATACCACATATACATTTAATTTCTACTTTGTAACAAACCTGTCTAGCTGGCCTCACTATCCCTATGCTGAGTTTTGTTTCCTCGTGGCAAAAAGAGCTGGCCAGAGAATTGACCAAAGATCAGTGGTCCCAGATATTTAGATAAACATTGCCAACTCTTCCTCCATACAGGTGTTTTCGAAACTCAGTACAGGATTTTGTCTCATTGGTATAGATGCCCTGTGAATATCCACCAGATGTTCCCGGGTCTCTCTGACCTCTGCTGGAGTTGTGGTCAAATCTTGAGCACCCACCCCACTCCACATTTGTGCCCAGTGCTGGCTGGCTTCTGGTGGTTGGTCCGCGACATCTTGGAAAGGATCACTGGTATCCCACTCCTTGACACACATGAGTTTTGGCTTTTCAGTTTAATGGATGTGTCCATCTCACAATTTAAGAAATCATTAGTCTGCCATCTTATGAATGTGGCTAGAGCAGTTATCCCTGTCCCTTGTCCGGACCCCTGTCTCTCAGTGGTTCTAGAGGATTGAACTCTATATAACCATGGAAGAGCTTATGGGCGGTATCCTTTTAGGAGTGTACTATGAATGGCCAGCCGCCGGGATCCCGAAAGCCGGAATGCCGGTAGCGGGAGAGCGCACCGCGCTATTTATTCTTCCTCCAGGGGTGTCGTGGACACCCCAAGAGGGAGAATAGTTGATGGTATACCGGTGGCCGGGATCTCCCGGCGCCGGTATGCTGAGCGCCGGGATCCCGACAGCCGGTATACAGAGTGCCACCCTCATTTTAGGTGCGGTGAGTTACCGCATGATTTAGCTCGATGACGCTATCAGGCTATTCAATTACAGCCCATTTTTACAGTACGATAATTCGCCCATTATAGACCAATAACACATGGGATCCATGATAACTTCTCGGACCCATGTGTTCACGTCCTATAATGGGGCTCCCGGGGCTGCTTATTGGGGATTCTGCTTTGCATGCTCGAGGCAGTGTCTTCAAGCTGAAACCCTCTGCCAGCTATCCAGCACAGACTGGTCCATAGTGAGGGACCAATGAGAATAAGCTAACACTAACTAGGAGGTGTTGCAGCAGTGTGTTCTAACATACCCAGGCGTTCCAGGTATCATTGGTAGGAGCCTGTGTGGAACAAGCAGTTCCAGGTGCCATTGTAGGATCCTTGTGCTGCCAATGAGTTACATATCTACTATGCAGTGAAAGGAGACATTATCAGGTGGTTATTGAAGGTGAGAGGGAATCCCTAGGAGTGGTGTAGTAATCCCACTTAGGAGGCGGGATTTACTAATACTAATCGCGGGCCATCGCTGACCATAGCAGTGATGATAATCGCATATGTAATAACAAATGCGATTAGTATCGCAATGCGATGCCAGAGGCCCACTGCTCTACCTCAGTCCCGAGCTCTGGCACTGCGACGGGGAGGCTGTCTGCAGTCAGCTATGGGGGACGGCGTGAGCGGCGCTGGGCAGTGGAGGCAGCGGGATGTGGTAAGAAGCCCATAGGCTTCTATAGGTTGTCGCCATAAAAAGCTGGCGATACACACCGCATCGAAAAGCGGGCAGCCGGGGGATTAGTACATTTGAAACTGGGGGTTTTACAGCATTTTTATTTTAGTAAATCCCACCCAGGATGAGAGGATGATATACATTTTTTGCAGGCCCAATTCCTTTGTAGATTGCAGCAGTGTGAATGGGCCTGATGGCTTTCCACAAAATTCTTGATTTTTATTTTATTTTCAAACAAATCTGATAAAGAGAAATTTATATTTAAACTTTAACTCGTTATCTGACCTTCCTGCAATGGAATAAAAATGTATATTCAATTAAGTCATATCTATTTTGTGTTTTTGAATGTAACTTCAATAGATATATTGCTGCTTCAGCAAATAATCTAATCAACACGGATACAAGTGTTTCCATAGTGGCCATGGAGGATCAGTGACAGCGTCCCTGGTTTCTTTGTACTGTTCCCATTATGACAAGAATGCCCCACTGTGTATATCCTTATTATAGTGTGATAATGACAGCCTGGCAAAGGCTGGTACCAGTCTATGCTTTTGCAGTGGGATCTCACACTCTTCCCCATTTTGCAGTAACCTGCCCAGGTCCAGGTCATAGCTGCCTATCCTCCCGCATTCTGCGGGAGACTCCCTGAAGTGGGATATAGTTATGTGACTGTGTCACAATACCTCCCCCTACATCCCGCCCCACACACAATGCCGACCAACAGGTACTATTCCCACTCATGGGTGTCCACGACACCCATAGAGTGGGAATAGAACCCATGTTGACCACAGGTCGCCACCGAGCCGGCAGCATGGCGAGCACAGCGAGCCCATAAGGCGATTGTTGCGCAGCACCCCCTCCCTTCCCCGCACCCCCTGCCAGTGTACTGAATACCGGTCATGCATACCACATCCGGTGAAATAGCAGCAATCTCCCTGACTCCCAGAATAGTCCATTAATCTCCATGATTGCACTTTATCACTATTAAGCAGCGGTTACATTCTTGGGGGAAAAATAAAACAGAGGTGCATACATTCAAATGGGCTCATCAGCGCCATTCCCATGCACTGGTCATAAGACACATATGATCCCTATGGCTACATACATTTTAAATAAGGTTACTCATGGCCACTTACAGTATATGGAACCTCTTGTAAAACACAACGCACAAACAAATCCTGAAAAATATCAGTGTCTTTTCTTCAACAAATAGATCTTACTAACTTTGGGGCTCGTTTTACATTTGGATGTAAGTCATGTTCATGACATGCCTTCCAGATGTAGCGGTACATGTCCGCACTGATAAGTTTTATGTTCACAATCTCGCTGATATGCTTTTTCTAAAGGTTGCAAGCATACCTCCCAACATGACCCTCTCCAGGAGGGACAGAATGCTCTGCTCCTGGACTTCTTTCTTACTTTATGATAGCTATCACCTGTGCTGAAACAACTTTCTTATCCATTCACCTGTTCAACACAGGTGCTGGCAATCATAAATTCAGAGAAAAGTCCAGGAGCAGAGCATTGTGTCCCTCCTGGAGAGGGTCATGTTGGGAGGTATGGTTGCAAGTATGGCCCAGGTTATATCACTGATGCTGGTTATTCATTAGAAGGGTGTATCTCCTCAACAGGTTGTGACAGCAAAGGTCACAATTTATGATTATTTGTTGTCAGATAGGGGGAAATTGTATATATCTGATACAGGCTGCCACAGTGCCTTCAGAGGGGAAAATTAAATTGAACACAGCTGCTTTAATACATTTGAAGTTCTATGTATGTCATTGAGATGGCCTGTGTCTATCACATGCACGTGGTGGTGCTCACTGAACAGAATGATGATATGTTGTGTGTGATAGTAAGCATGACACACTAAGTATTACATGACTTGTTGGCTCGCTGATGTGGAGCATATGGAGAAGAAGTGCAAGAGATGACTTCATTCAGCACTGTTGTTGGCTGCATTGTGCCATCAGCTAAACAAAAAATCCTGATGGATGAAGAGTGCCATGTTGTCAGTTTGGATTTATGCCGCGCATCAAAACATTTCTAAACTTACAGTTTTACCTCAGAAGATTGCACTAGATATTGCCGCATGTTTTATTCATTTGCAAAATATCAAAACGTATTATGTCTTTTTGTTTTAGCTTGCTGGTTTAGTAAGTCTCATTAAAATTTGATATAAATAATTAAAACGCTATTATTCCCTGGGAATGCAAGCAATGTCTCCAAGGGGGGAACCTTCACTATATACAGACTTCTGTGAAAGCCCTGGTGACAGGGCCACATACTGTAACTGCATTAAATCTGTCAGTACTAGTTAATGAATGGGACCTCAGTGATTAGTCAGAGCATGGAAACTGCAGTGAACTGACCAATCAGTGCGGTCGCATTTATTTCTATGCAGAGTGCGCCAACGGGCCCCTTTCATTCATGTTGGGGCTCTGAGAGGAGCAGGAGTGCCAATTTTTTATTTTGCTAACATTAAGGATTCTACAGGGACTGAAGAGGACTTAACCCCTTCAGTTTGTAAGTGATAATTGGGTAAACAAGTATCTGGGTGTACAGTATTCATTTTATAAAATATCAAAATATGCTGTGTCTGAGTCCTGTCCTATTGTTTAGTATTTTATTTTACAGATGTAGTACAGGTGCCAGTGGGCTCATGATGCATGGACACGCTGGCACTTATGGTTTGACAAGTGCTATCATGCCATGGCAGGCTTTCTGGGGCCTGTAGTATACTGTACCAATAAAGAACATTATTATATTTACTTTATTCTTACTATTACCACTGCATCCAAAGCCCCTGGGTTGGGGAAAGAGCTTGGTGTTCTTGAGAATGGGGGACACAATTTTTCTGCGGGCACCCACTTCTCTAGGGATTCCAAAACCGGGCTGAGCAGTTGCTGTTGTGGCAGGGGACCCCATGCTGTGTGTCTCCCTACTATAGCATTAGTGGCCCTGGGAAGTTCCCCTTAGTGTTTGCCAACCTATTTTCAATACCAGACTAGACTTAGAGGCCCGGGACTAGTTACCAATCTGTGGGGGAGGGGGGGGGGGGGACACATTTTATTTTACACAGCAAAGACTACACAGATCATAATGATCTATGCAATGCTTTAAAACGACCACTGATTGTTGTTGGATTCCAGTTAGATATGTGGCGGGATAGGGTCTTTAAATCCAACGAGTAATGCATTGGATTATAATTGAGTCAAAACCAGTGCACAGTAAATACTGTTTTTATAGATGGTCATCTGCCAACGATGACCAGTGGATTGCATTAAATCCCCCCTCCCTCCCGAGTCTGCTTCCTGTAGTTTTAGTGATGCTGTATGTAGTTCAATGACTGCTGTCAATGAAGTTTCATGAAGCAGGATGATAGCATTTGTCTGTGCAGTGAGAGATGGCAGTATACAATGATAAGAGCATTATTTGCTGACACTGCTTACCACTCACACTGCCATCTGGGGTAAGGCATTTCCCTTACTATAGTAGTTAATGACCTCATGATTTAAATAATGACATGATACAAATATCATACTGGATATGTTCTGTACAATTAAAAGTCTGTGTTGGCAAACTCTACTAGTCGATCTAGAAGAAACAAAACTAAAATGCCAACAACTGCCTTAGCTGTTAACATATATGGGCTGATGTAGGGCAATACCAAGGGACGTGCGAGCAGGACCTCCACCACGACTGCACCATTTTCCAGCTTGCCAGTCACCCCAGCTACATAGAAAGACGCAGGGAACAACCTGAGAATGTGCCCGGGACCCATCTTCCTGCAGGAGGTGGGGAGTGCCAGCCAGGGGTGTCTCTGTACCTTGCTATGGCACTGACTTTATGAATCACATTGTAGAATAACAGTATGAGTTTATTTTGATTACTGAATTCACTTAAAGTATAATTTTAGTTAGCAGTAGGGAAGCCAATCCCAGGCTATTTTTTCAATCCCAGGTATCAGGATTGAAAAATGGCCAATCCTGGGATTCCCGGGATACCCGGGATTGGCTTTTAAGTGTGCGGCCGCCCCCTCACCCCACCCCGCCCCATACACATTACTAACCGAATACCGAGGGCGGGCGGGTGGGGATCTCTTCCTGCACTCCCACAGTGCTCAGCTGACGGTGCAGCATGAACTCATGCTGCGCCGGGAGAGCCGGAAGGAGGAAGCCGGGAAGCGTCTGAGCATCCTGTGGATGCTCAGCGCTGATCCCTCAATCCCCGGGATTGGACCTTCCAATCCTGGGATTGAATCCTGTCCATTTTTAGACCTAAATCCCGGGATCCCGCCGATCCTGATCCCGGGGTTGGCCACCATAGTTAGCAGAGTGTAGCTAATAAATGTAAGAGGGAAGCTGCTCATCCATTCTTAAGGCCCTCATCCACTAGCGAGTTTTACCTCAGCAATGAGCTGGATCCTTTTTTCCTGCAATCTGGCCGGCAGCTTCCCGGGAGCCCTGCGATTGCGACTTGCTATTTGAGTTTAATTTTTACATGTGATTTATCTTATGCGATCTAACTTTATTAAACCTATTTCTGTGTGATTGAGATAAATATTATGGTCAGTCCGTGTGATCTGCGACTGCGATGTGAGGCACAATGGAACGCGCCTTGCATCGCAATCGCATGAAAAGGACATGCGATGTGACACTTTCCATGCCATTCGTATCAGCAATTTGTCTCAATCGCATAAAAAGAGCTCATATCGCACTAGTAGATAGATGCCTTCAGATTGCTATAGAGGCAGGGGCGGATCCAGAACAAAATGACAGGGGGGGCACCACAATAGGGGAAGGAAGGGGGGGTTCGGCACATGTGCTCCTGTGAAAGGGGTGTGGCTTTGTAACAAGGGTTTGGCCTCACAGAGAATGCCATACCCATGCGTCATGCCCTCGTTTTCATCACGCTGGGGGCATGGAGTACAAGGGCAGTGGGTGACAGGATGAGAGTGCGGGGACAGGGTGAGTGAGTGGGGACAGGCCTGGTAGGGGAAAGGGTGAGTGTGCGGGGACAGGGTGAGTGAGCGGGGACAGGCCTGGTAGGGGAAAGAGTGAGTGTGTGGGGACAGGGTGAGTGAGCAGGGACAGGCCTGATAGGGGACAGGGTGAGTGTGCGGGGACAGGGCAAGTGTGCAGGACAGGCCTGGTAGGGGACAGAGAAAGTGTGCGGGGACAGGCCTGGTAGGGGACAGGGCAAGTGTGTAGGGACAGGCCTGGTAGGGGACAGGGCAAGTGTGCGGGGACAGGCCTGGTAGGGGACAGGGCAAGTGTGCAGGGACAGGCCTGGTAGGGGACAGGGCAAGTGTGTTTTTAGTTACAGCGTCCCCTTCTGTAATTATTTTTTATTATAGTCCCCATTTTTGTTGGAGTGGTTCATCTGCTTTTGTTTTTTCTTATAGTGCTCCCCCTTTTATGTTTTTTGTTATAGACCCCTCAGCTCCTGCCAGTGTGTTTTTTATATAGTGCCCTCTGTCAGGGGCGTCAGAATGATTTCACGCTGGGGGGGGGGCAAGTTTGAATTTCATTCTGGCGCCCCTGCTGTGGTGCCGATCTCCTCTCCTTCAAACACACTCCTCCTCCTCCCCTCCACTTCCGCTGTGGTGCCAGTCGCTCTCCTTCAGTGCAGAGGGCGCTTACCTCTGCATCCCCGTGGGCGGCATCCAAAGCAGGGTGCGGTGTCCGCTATTCTGTAATACCCGGCTGTCTCCTTAATAGTGATGCATTACTGGCAGAAGGCGTGGCCACAGCCATGCCTCCTCCCAGTAATACATCACCAGTTAAGAGACAGCCGGCTAGTACAGAAAGGGGCAACGCATCATGTTTGGGGGGGTCATGCTGCCCCCCCCCCTGTTCCGACGCCTATGCCCTCTGTCCCCCGTCCTGTTTTCAGCATCTACCTGTCCCCCGACTTCCACCCACCTCACAGCAGCAAAGCCTGCTTTCTTCTCCCGGCTCCTCTGTCAGGCTGTGGCAGTGTCGCGTTTTAATTACAGAAGATGTGCGACGTTGCCGGGAGCCGGGACTGGCGCTGCTGTAAGGGACACGGAGGCAATGCACACTAACACTGCTAATATAGCTGACTACGCACCCTGTTACTGTATGGTATGGCTCTGGGCAATCATAGCTGCACGTGGGAGGTGCAGCTATGATTGCAGCTAAAATGAAAGTTAAAAAAAAATCTTCCTCCTAAATGAACAGGGGGGGGGGGGGGTACGTGCCTGGGTGCCCCTTCCCCTCACCACCTGGATCCGCCACTGTATAGAGGGGACTCTGCTAAAACAGTTACTACAATAATTATAGCTATTTTGGAGAAGCCAAATGGCTAAAGAGCAACATATATGCACAATTAGTAGCACTGTTGTATTATGGACTCACTCTTATTGTCATAATGGAAGGAATTGAACAGGATGCCTTGGTCAATTGGTTTGCATCGTGGGTGGTGGTCTTATAAGATACTGAGACAACAGAATTTGATGGCAGCATATGCTGGAAATAATTGTAAAAAATTTAAAGATTATTGCTGCTGTAGAATATATTAGTTGCTTGCAGGAGAAACTTGTCGAATTATGATTGAAAAGCCTGACTTGGTTATAATAAGCAACCAGGTTTTCAGCTGTTAAAAGAATTGACAGATCTTACAGAATATACAGTATTGCTATAGAAATTGAAGGGGAAAAAGAACCAATGCCAAAGCGTAGGCCCAGCCAGACATCTGAAACACACAATTTTAAATGTTCTTAAAAGTCCACCCATCACCAACGTACAGTTGGCTAATGATTTTAATTGTTTCATTTTGCTTTATTCAGAATTAGAATTTTATTTTATTTCTATCTAATTTTTGTAAAAAAAAAATCATTTAAATTGTGAATGTTCCTTTCAGTTCCATATTCTGCATTATCTTCTAAAAATCTATCCCTGCTTAATGTCATGGAAATATTGGGTTATTTGTGTTGTGATGTGTCTATTTTTAATTGGGTCACTGCTAGAAGAATGGATATAGGGAAGATTAGTCCAGGTGGTACAGAGCCAGTGATATGGAACATTCACTGTTAGGTCAGCAGTAGCATCCCCCTAGGGAAATAAGAGTGTAGTGAAGGTCAGACAGATGTCAGTGTTTTTCCAAAAACATAGGTAACCTAGAATAAATTGAGGTGAAAAAGAATAATTATGAGGTAGTTGAATATCGTGTGTAGAGTGCCTGAATAGACTAGTCTGCTACAGCTTACTTTACTCAGCTACTGCTGAGATACAATCGGTTATGATGGAACAGGAGAAATTTAGAGAAGTGTGGCGGACACTTTTCGGGTTTTGTGTTTTGGTTTTGGATCTGGATCCCCGCTCGTGTTTTGGATCTGGATTGGTTTTGCCAAAAACACACTTTCGGGTTTTGGTTTTGGATCTGGATGATTTTTGAAAAAAACATAAAAACAGCTAAAATCACAGGATTTGTGGGTAATTTTGATCCTATGGTATTATTAACCTCAATAATGTTCATTTCCATGCATTTCCAGTCTATTTTTAACACCTCCCACCTTACAATATTTTTTTCAGGCCAAAAGATTGCTCCGTGGTAGCTGGATAACTAAGCTAAGTGACACAAGGGGGCGGCACAAACACCTGGCCTATCTAGGAGTGGCACTGCAGTGGCAGACAGGATGGCAGTTTTAAAAACTAGGCTCCAAAAGAGCACATAATGCAAAGAAAAAAAGAGGTGCATCATGGTCGCTGGATGACTAAGATAAGCGACTCAAGTGGGCGGCACAAACACCTGGCCCATCTAGGAGTGGCACTGCAGTGGCAAACAGGATTGCAGTTTTAAAAACTAGGCCCCAAAGAGCACATAATGCAAAGAAAATAGGTGCAAGATGGAATTGTCCCTGGACCCTCCCACCTATTCTTATGTTGTATAAACAGGACATGAACACTTTAACAAACCAATCATTTCAGCGACATGCCACACGACTGTGGCTGAAATGATAGGTTTGGTTGAGTCCCCACAAAAAAAGAAGCAATTAATCCCCACACCACAAAAGAACCAATTAATCTCTCCTTGCAAAAACTGGCTCTACAGAGGCAAGATGTTGTCCTCATCCTCCGATTCCTCACCCCTTTCAGTGTGTACATCCTCCTCCTCACAGAGTATTAATTTGACCACACTGGAATCCACCATCACAGGTCCCTGTGTACTTTCTGGAGGCAATTTCTGGTAAAAGTCTCCTGGAGGAATTTATAATTCATTTTGATGAACATCATCTTCTCCACATTTTATGGAAGTAACCTCCTACACAGATCGCTGACAAGGTTACCGGCTGCACTAAACACTTTTTCGGAGTACACATTGAAGGGGGGGGGGCATGGGCAACTTAGGTAAAATAAAACCAGTTTGTGCAAGGGCCTCCAAATTGCCTCTTTTTCCTGCCAGTATACATGCGGACTGTCTGACATGCCTACTTGGATGCTGTCACCCACATAATCCTCCACCATTTTTTCAATGGTGACAGCATCATATGCAGTGACAGTAGACATATCAGTAATTGTTGGCAACTCCTTCAGTCCGGACCAAATGTCAGCACTTGCTCTTGACTGCCCTGCGTAACTGTCAGCGGGTGGGCTCTGAATTTTTTTTTTTTTACTGTCCTATTGTATATTGTTTCTCGTCACAGCTAGGCCATAGCACTGTATTGCATTGCATAGATTGATCTGCTTTTTCTTTTTTTCTTCTGAAGGTAACAGGGAGTTAGACCTTAAAAACATTATGGGTGGGGCTGTGATTGGGCGATCTCACTCAGTGCATGTCGTGTAAGATGTATGCACACCTGGAGTAACCGTCCCAGCGTGAATACATCTGTGCTGGGGGTGTGTATGAATGGCTGTCCTTGAAGCCCAGGTAACTGATCTAGAGCAAACCGTTATGCAAGGCTTAGACAGAACGGTGGAGGAGTTGCAGGAGGGGTCACCGTTAGATGAGGATGACTAGGCAGCTAGCTGGGTCACAGTTAGAAGGAAGAAAAAAAGGGGGAGGCTCGACATCTCTGCACTACCAAACCCCAACAAATTCACAGATTGGACGAGGATTCGGTGGATGGTAGTGAGGAAATGACAGTGCCGGAGGAGACTGTTCCCTCTAGTAACCAGAGGAGCAGTCCCTCTGGCATAGTTGGGATGAAAGATTGTGAGGTACCTAGTCAGATTGTGGTGGTAGGGGATTCTATTATCAGGAAGACATATAGGGCAATCTGATACCGGGACTGTGATCGTCGTACTGTCTGTTGTCTCCCGGGTGCTCGGGTGCGGAACATCGCGGACCGGGTAGATAGATTGTTGAGTGGGGCTGGGAATGACCCAGCGGTCTTGGTGCATGTGGGGACCAACGACAAACTTAGTGGAAAATGGGTAGTCCTTAAGAAAAACTATAGGGACTTAGGCAAGAAACTTAAAGCAAGGACATCTAAGGTAATATTCTCTGAAATATTACCCATGCCATGCGCTAGCCCAGGGAGGCAGAGGGAGATTAGGGAGGTAAATGTGTGGCTTAGGTATTGGTGCAGGAAAGAGGGGTTTGTGTTCCTGGAACACTGGATGGACTTCTCAGTCAGGCGCCACTTTTTTTGTCATGATGGATTGCACCTGAATGAGGAGGGGGCAGCGGTGCTGGTGGGGAAGAATGGTTAGAAGGTTGGAGGAGATTTTAAACTAGGTGCCTGGGGGGAGGCTTTAGTAAGAAATTACGGGTCATGCAGTGAGAATAGTAATGATGGTGGTAGCAAACCATATTTTGGTGGAGATGGGGGGAGGGAAAGTGCAGACTACACGGCCATTAACATGGGTACTAATGAGGGTATTACCAAGGGTATTGCCAAAACACTGACAGGTGACGATTATGGATCATCGTTACCGCATACAGAAAATGATGTCACTTGCGCAAAGGGAAATACTTATCTTACTTGTATGTATGTAAACGCTAGAAGCCTAACAGGTAAAAAGGGGGAACTAGAAGTCCTTGCTACAAGCAAACAGTATAATATTATAGGCATTACTGAAACCTGGTGGGATGAATCTCATGATTGGTCAGTTAATATGGAGGGTTATAACGGGGTGTAAGGGTATGTCTTTATGTAAAGACATTTTTAAAACCTAACATACGGGAAGATATTCACGAGGAAACTGTAAACACTGTTGAGACACTATGGGTTGAAATTGCATGTGGAAGAAAGGGAAAGAAAAAGATAATATTGGGGCTATGCTACAAGCCCCCTGGCATTAATGTGTCTGACGAGGAAATGTTGCTGAAGCAAATTGATAAAGCAGCGGGAGTAGGTGACGTAATAGTGATGGGGGATTTCAACTATCCAGAGATAAATTGGAGGAATGATTCATGTGATACTGCTAGGGGTAATTTGTTTTTAAACACACTAAATTATAACTACTTACTTCAACTAATCAAGGAGCCAACTAGGTACAATGCAATCTTAGACCCGGTATTAACAAACAATGGGGAATTGGTATCAAATATTATAGTAGGGGAGCCAATAGGAAACAGTGACCACAATATGGTCACATTCAATATCAATTTTCATAAGCAGTCCTATATAGGTTCAACTAGGACTGAACTTTAGCAAAGCCAAATTTGACATGATGAGGGAAGCTTTAAGGGACACTGAATGGGAACTTTTGTTTCAGGGAAAAAAGACTACAGAGAAATGGGAGGTGTTAAAATCGCTGCTTGATGAGATTACTCCTAAATTTATTCCCATGGCAGCAAACAAAGGACTAAAAACTCCAAACCAATGTGGATTAACAAAAATATCAAGGAACTAATGGGCAAAAAAGGCGAGCATTCAAAAAATACAAATCAGACAGGAAGGCGGAGTCATTCCAGAACTATAAGGTTTGCAACAAAATATGCAAACAAGAAATAAGAGTGGCTAAAGTAGAAACTGAAAAGCTAGCAGCAGAGGAAAGTAAATCAAACCCCAATTTTTTTTTAATATATCAACAGCAAAAAATGAAAGAAGGAGAGTATAGGGCAGGGGTGGGGAACCTCAGGCCCGCGGGCCGTATAAGGCCCTCAGAGCCACTTGATCCGGCCCGGCCAGGCTCACCTAACCGAGGGAGATGCCGGGTGCCCGCTGAGATTTTGTTACTAGTGGGCGCCCAGCTTCTTCCCCTCAGCAGCAGCCGGAGGCAGGAGATCACTCCTGAGCTCCGGCTTCCGGCTCTGGCAGTGTGCGTTGGCGGTGCTATGGGAGAGATGTCATGACGTCTCTCCCATAGTTCTGAGGAGCGGGTGGCCAGGCAGAGGGCAACGGTCCGGAAGCAGGAGCGGGGCTGGTGAGTATTGTGGTTTTTTTTTTCTTTTAATGTGTGTGTGTGTGTAAGCGGCGCTACTAGGGGGCATATCTAATGGGGCATATTTAATGGGGCATAACAACTGACTGGGGGGATATCTAATGGGGCATAACAACTGACTGGGAGCATATCTACTGGGGCATAACAACTGACTGTGGGTATATCTACTGGGGGGCATAACTACTGGGGCATATCTGCTGGGGGGAGGCTATTTTTTAAGTTGATAATTTTTGTATGGCCCCCGAAGTATTTTATAAATATCCAAATGGCCCTTGGTAGAAAAAAGGTTCCCCACCCCTGGTATAGGCCCTTTAAAAGACAAACTGGGAGTCTTAATCAAAAACGATTGCGACATAGCCGATAAATTAATAAAGTTTTTTCCATCTGTATTTACAGTAGAGGAGCAGGTGCGTGAGATGCATGAACTTACACCCAACCTCAATAAGGATAATGTCCCACTGATAACTGCTTATTTAAGTGAGGAGGAAGTCTGTGACTGATTGAAAAAAACTAAGATTAACAAGTCACCTTGTCCAGACGGTATTCACCCAAGGGTTCTCATGGAACTACACTCTGAATTAGCAAGACCTCTATTTTTAATCTTCAATTATTCACTTTCATCAGGTATGGTTCCCAAAGACTGGTGTATAGCAGAAGTAGTGCTGATCTTCAAAAAGGGAAGTAAAGCTGAACCAGGCAATTATAGACCAGTTAGTCTTACATATATAGTGGGGAAAGTGCTAGAAAGCATTCTAAGAGATAGCATACAGAAAATCCTTGAAGCCAAAAAGATTATTATTAGGAACCTACATGGATTTGTGAAGGACAGATCATGTCAAACAAACTTAATAGGCTATTATGAAAAAGTTAGTGCGAACCTACATCAGGGTAAGGTGTTGGATGTAATCTTTTTAGACTTTGCTAAGGCTTTCGACACAGTGCCACACATGAGACTTATCTATAAGTTACAAAAATTGGGGCTAGGGAGCACAATATGCACTTGGGTTACAAATTGGTTAGATAAGAGGGAGCCGCGTTGTGGTAAATGGATCTTTTTCAAATTAGACTGAAGTACTAAGTGGAGTGCCACAAGGGTCTGTACTTGGACCACTATTGTTCAACGTTTTCATTAACGATCTAGCAGAAGGTCTAGAGAGCATGGTGTCAGTGTTTGCAGACGATACCAAACTATGTAAGGTTATAAATTTGGAGGGAGATGCTCAGTCTCTCCAGAATGATTTATTAAAACTGGAGTCATGGGCAGCAAAATGGAGTATGAGTTTCAATACAAACAAGTGCAAGGTAATGCACCTTGGTAGCAAGAACAAAAATAACACATAAACACTAAATCGGGTGGTGTTAGAGGACTCTGTACCGGAAAAAGACTTAGGTGTTCACATAGACAACAAACTTAGCAGCAGCACCCAATGTAGGATGGCAGCAAAAAAGGCTAACAAGGTACTAGCATGCCAAACAAAAGAACTTGGATCCTGTTAATTTGCGCAGATAAACAGAATTATGTAGCAGGTCCTTCTCATCTAAACAAGTAAACACTTAAACTTAAACTTGTAGATACTAGGCTAAAAGAAAAATTGTGATGGAAGGTCCTTGCGCTATTCTGAAATAATATGGCTTTTTCCCAAATAACATCCACTTTTAAAACACTTCAAGTGTAAGTGGGATAAATCACATTTATTGGGACAAGATACATAAAGTGCATGATTTTCAGAGCAGATACAAAAGTGTCACAGTGCACTTACTGCTTAGTAAAAACATCACACTTAAAAGGGAAGACATAACATAAAAAAAAGTCCTTATCTCTTACCCTCTAGGGCTAGTGGTGTGTGCCTATCCACGATTAGGCACACACCCCTAGCCCTAGAGGGTATGAGATAAGGACTTTTTTATACAACTACACTGCACTTTATATATTGTTTTTATTTATATTATGTCTTTCCTTTTTGAGTGTGATGTTTTTACTAAGCAGTAAGTGCACTGTGACACTTTTGTATCTGCTCTGAAAATCATACACTTTATGTATCTTGTCCCAATAAATGTGATTTATCCCACTTACACTTGAAGTGTTTTGAAAGTGGAATTTATTTGGGAAAAAGCCATATTATTTCAGAATAGCGCAAGGACCTTCCATCACAATTTTTCTTTTAGCCAAGGTACTAGCATGCATAAAGACGGGTATTGATGCAAGGGATGAGAGTGTGATACTCCCATTATATAAAGCTCTAGTGAGGCCCCATCTGGAATACTGCGCACAATTTTGGGCACCTTACTATAAAAAGGATATCCTGGAACTAGAAATGGTTCAGAGACGGGTGACCAAACGAATTAAGTGGATGGAGATGCTGGAATACCAGGAAAGACTTGCACGGCTTGACATGTTCACACTGAGGAGATTTAGAGAAGACATAATCAACATTTATAAATATTTAAGGGGACAATACACAGAGCTTGCGGGGGATTTTTTTTTGGTAAGATCAACACAGAAGACACGTGGACACCCACTTAGGTTAGAGGAGAGAAGATTCCGCACACAGAGACGCAAAGGTTTTTTCACAGTAAGGACAATACGAGTTTGGAATTCCCTGCCTGAGAGAGTAGTGATGGCAGACTCGGTCAATACTTTTAAGAATGGGCTAGATAAATTCCTAATGGATAATGATATACAGGGTTATGGAAGATAGATCACGTACTATAGTTATAATAAAGTGATGAAATACAACACAATGGCAGACTTTATGAAACAGTTAAAACTAATCATGAAAATAATACAGAGTAGGAGAATACTAATAGGTTGAACTCGATGGACTAATGGTCTTTTTTCAACCTCATAAACTATGGGGGTAATTCCAAGTTGATTACAGCAGGATTTTTTTTTAGCAGTTGGGCAAAACCATGTGCACTGCAGGGGGGGGGGGCAGATATAACATTTGCAGAGAGAGTTAGATTTGGGTGGGCTATTTTGTTTCTGTGCAGGGTAAATACTGGCTGCTTTATTTTTACACTGCAATTTAGATTGCAGATTGAACTCACCACACCCAAATCTATCTCTCTCTGCAAATGTTATATCTGCCCCACCCCCCCTGCAGTGCACATGGTTTTGCCCAACTGCTAAAAAATGTCCTGCTGCGATCAACTTGGAATTAGGCCCTATGTTACTATGTTACATGGGACATGCTGGAATTTGCCCAGATGTAATGCATGCACAATATTGGTGCCGTTGTCCGATATAACAAATCCCCAGGAGAGTCTAAGTGGGGTAAGCCATAGTGCGACGATATCCCTCAGTTTCAGTTGTCAGCGGTGTGCCTCCTACGGAAACCAGTGATACACATCGTAGCCTATCTAAGAACGAGTTGCTGTTTGTGAGATGCTGCTACTGGGGCCGCTGCTGTAGTTGCTGCGGGAGGCAATACATCTACCCAGTGGGCTGTCACAGTCATGTAGTCCTTAGTTTGACCTGCTCCACTTGTCCACATGTCTGGTTAAGTGGATAGTGTGTACAACCACATTTTTCAGGACACTGAGGACACTGTGTTTTAATGCCCTGTACAGTCTGTACAGTCATGTAGTCTGTACAGGAATCGCTTTCCTAGTGAAGTGGAATCTGCTTTGCAACAGGATGACAGCTGTCATATTTCATCTTCCTCACAAAGGACTCTTGGACAGTCAATTGCTTAGTTGAAGTAGTATAAGTGGTCTTCCGACTTCCCCTCTGGGATGACGATTGACTCCCAGCAGCAACAACAGCAGTGGCTGCAGCAGCAGTAGGTGTACCACTCAAGGATCCTCTGGAGGAATCCCGGTTAGGAAAGGACTCGTCAGTTATGCCAGTGACATGGCCTGCAGGACTACTGACCTTCCTGACTAAGGAGGAAATTGACGTTGAGGGAGTTGGTGGTGTGGCTTGCAGGAGCTTGGGTACAAGAGGAAGAAGGGATTTAGGTTTTAGTGGACTGCTTACGCTCTTACCCAAAGTTTCTGAACTTGACAATGACTTCTGATGAAGGCGCTGCAGGTGACGTACAGTATAAGGGTGGATGTTCATAGGTGGTTAACGTCCTTACCCCTACTTGTTACGAATTGACAAAGGCAACACACAGCTTGACACCTGTTGTCCGGATTTGTGAAGAAATAATTCCACACCAAAGAGGTGGCTTTTTTGGTATTTTGCCGAGGCATGACAATGGGCTTTCTCATCCCACGGACAACAACTGTTTCCACTGGTGCCTTATTCAAACAAACCACATCACCATCAGAATCCTCATCGTCAACTTCCTCCTCAGCGCCAGCTACACCTATATCCTCCTAATCCTGGTGTACGTCTACAGTCAGTGGCGTAAGTTCGTCACAGTTGCCCAGAGGCAAGATAAATATTGGTGCCCCCCTATTTCCTATATTAAGATAAATATATGTATGTATGTGTGCGTGTGTGTGTATATATATATATTTGTGTGTGTGTGTGTGTGTGTGTGTGTGCGCGTGTGTGTGTGTGTGTGTGTGTGTGTGTGTGTGTGTATGGAGTGTTCTGAAAAAAATGTATATACTGTATTTATACATTTGATAGTCTTTTATTTTAAATCACACATTTCTTAGCAGTCATACCCAGGATTAGAACCCATGACATGTTACACTAACAGCAGACACTTTACTGATGGAGCTATTTGTTCCTGTAGAGGAAGCATGAGAATTCAAACTATATGAAGTTACATGTGATTGTCAGAGAAGTATCTTCATATAGTTAAAATTCTCATATTTCCTATACAGGAGCAAACAGCTTCATCAGTAAGGTGTCTACTTCCAGTGTAATAGGTCGTGGGTTCTTGTAAAATGTGTATATTCAGTATAATAAAGAGGGTGGGATTTGTAAGGTGCATGGACCAGTGAGGAAGTCGGCCACTGAAAAGACAGCGACAGCTATCAATTAACTTAATTCAATGGTGTCACAAAATGGGGGGAGAGGTGCCCCCCTTCAGAGCAGGAGCTCGGCGGCAGATGACTCCGTTGCCTCCCAGAGTTCTGCCTCTGTCTACAATAACATACTCAATCTCAATATCAGCAACTGGACTGGCGGTGCTCTTCCCAGCACTTGTGGGGGGCGTGCAAATGGTGGTAGGAGCCTTATCTTTCCTTAGTGATGAGCGGGTTCGGTTCCTCGGAATCCGAACCCGCCCGAACTTCACCCTTTTTTGCACGGGTCCGAGCAGACTCGGATCCTCCCGCCTTGCTCGGTTAACCCGAGCACGCCCGAACGTCATCATCCCGCTGCCGGATTCTCGCGAGACTCGGATTCTATAAAAGGAGCCGCGTGTCGCCGCCATTTTCACACGTGCATTGAGATTGATAGGGAGAGGACGTGGCTGGCGTCCTCTCCGTTATAGTAGAACTTAGTTAGTTATAAATTGTGGGGAGGATTGGGGACGGGGAGCAGCTGTTAGGGAGTACAGTGCAGGGTTTTGAGTTTAATCCGTTGTTTCTCTGCCTGAAAAAAAACGCTCCACCAATCCATATCTGTGCTCACTCAGTGTGCTGCACTGCTGCATGATATATCTGTGCTGAGTGCACTGCTCACACTGCCTAATTGTGGGGACTGGGGAGCAGTTATAGCAGGAGTACAGTCAGTGCACACTGCACAGTTTTGCTGACAGTGACCACCAGTCCAGTATACGTTTGTCTGCCTGAAAAACACTGGTGTTTTTTTTTTTCTTTCTTCATACCAGTTTACCAGTCTGCTGACACTGTCCACCAGGTCCGTTATACAGTATATTATATTTATATATAAGCACTAAGCAGCAGTACGGTAGGCCACGGCTGTACCTACCTCTGTGTCGACTCGTCACTCGTCGTCCATAAGTATAAGTAATACAGTACTATCCATCCATCTACATTGTATACCTGTGGTGTTTTTTTTTTCTTTCTTCATACTAGTTTAGCAGTCTGCTGCTGACACTGTCCACCAGGTCCGTTATACAGTATATTATATTTATATATAAGCACTTAAGCAGCAGTACGGTAGGCCACGGCTGTACCTACCTCTGTGTCGACTCGTCACTCGTCGTCCATAAGTATAAGTAATACTATCCATCCATCTACATTGTATACCTGTGGTGTTTTTTTTTCTTTCTTCATACTAGTTTAGCAGTCTGCTGCTGACACTGTCCACCAGGTCTGTTATACAGTATATTATATTTATATATGAGCACTAAGCAGCAGTACGGTAGGCCACGGCTGTACCTACCTCTGTGTCGACTCGTCACTCGTCGTCCATAAGTATAAGTAATACTATCCATCCATCTACATTGTATACCTGTGGTGTTTTTTTTTTCTTTCTTCATACTAGTTTAGCAGTCTGCTGCTGACACTGTCCACCAGGTCCGTTATACAGTATATTATATTTATATATAAGCACTAAGCAGCAGTACGGTAGGCCACGGCTGTAGCTACCTCTGTGTCGACTCGTCACTCGTCGTCCATAAGTATAAGTAATACTATCCATCCATCTACATTGTATACCTGTGGTGTTTTTTTTTTCTTTCTTCATACTAGTTTAGCAGTCTGCTGCTGACACTGTCCACCAGGTCCGTTATACAGTATATTATATTTATATATAAGCACTTAAGCAGCAGTACGGTAGGCCACGGCTGTACCTACCTCTGTGTCGACTCGTCACTCGTCGTCCATAAGTATAAGTAATACTATCCATCCATCTACATTGTATACCTGTGGTGTTTTTTTTTTCTTTCTTCATACTAGTTTAGCAGTCTGCTGCTGACACTGTCCACCAGGTCCGTTATACAGTATATTATATTTATATATAAGCACTAAGCAGCAGTATGGTAGGCCACGGCTGTAACTACCTCTGTGTCGACTCGTCACTCGTCGTCCATAAGTATAAGTAATACTATCCATCCATCTACATTGTATACCTGTGGTGTTTTTTTTTTCTTTCTTCATACTAGTTTAGCAGTCTGCTGCTGACACTGTCCACCAGGTCCGTTATACAGTATATTATATTTATATATAAGCACTAAGCAGCAGTACGGTAGGCCACGGCTGTACCTACCTCTGTGTCGTCACTCGTCGTCCATAAGTATAAGTAATACTATACTATCCATCCATCTACATTGTATACCTGTGGTGGCTTTTAGTTGTGCGCAAAATATGGAGAACAAAAATGTGGAGGTTAAAAAAATAGGGAAAGATCAAGATCCACTTCCACCTCGTGCTGAAGCTGCTGCCACTAGTCATGGCCGAGATGATGAAATGCCATCAACGTCGTCTGCCAAGGCCGATGCCCAATGTCATAGTACAGAGCATGTAAAATCCAAAACACAAAAGATCAGTAAAAAAATGACCCAAAAATCAAAATTAAAAGCGTCTGAGGAGAAGCGTAAACTTGCCAATATGCCATTTACGACACGGAGTGGCAAGGAACGGCTGAGGCCCTGGCCTATGTTCATGGCTAGTGGTTCAGCTTCACATGAGGATGGAAGCACTCATCCTCTCGCTAGAAAAAAGAAAAGACTTGCGGCAAAAGCACAGCAAAGAACTGTGCGTTCTTCGAAATCACAAATCCCAAAGGAGAGTCCAATTGTGTCGGTTGCGATGCCTGACCTTCCCAACACTGGACGGGAAGAGCTTGCGCCTTCCACCATTTGCACGCCCCCTGCAAGTGTTGAAAGGAGCACCCGCAGTCCAGTTCCTGATAGTGAAATTGAAGATGTCAGTGTTGAAGTACACCAGAATGAGGATATGGGTGTTGCTTGGGCTGGGGAGGAAATTGACAAGGAGGATTCTGATGGTGAGGTGGTTTGTTTAAGTCAGGCACCCGGGGAGACACCTGTTGTCCGTGGGAGGAATATGGCCATTGACATGCCTGGTGAAAATACCAAAAAAATCAGCTCTTCAGTGTGGAAGTATTTCAACAAAAATGCGGACAACAGGTGTCAAGCCGTGTGTTGCCTTTGTCAAGCTGTAATAAGTAGGGGTAAGGACGTTAACCACCTCGGAACATCCTCCCTTATACGTCACCTGCAGCGCATTCATAATAAGTCAGTGACAAGTTCAAAAACTTTGGGCGACAGCGAAAGCAGTCCACTGACCAGTAAATCCCTTCCTCTTGTAACCAAGCTCGCGCAAACCACACCACCAACTCCCTCAGTGTCAATTTCCTCCTTACCCAGGAAAGCCAATAGTCCTGCAGGCCATGTCACTGGCAAGTCTGCCGAGTCCTCTCCTGCCTGGGATTCCTCTGATGCATCCTTGAGTGTAACGCCTACTGCTGCTGGCGCTGCTGTTGTTGCTGCTGGGAGTCGATCGTCATCCCAGAGGGGAAGTCGGAAGACCACTTGTACTACTTCCAGTAAGCAATTGACTGTCCAACAGTCCTTTGCGAGGAAGATGAAATATCACAGCAGTCATCCTGCTGCAAAGCGGATAACTGAGGCCTTGACAACTATGTTGGTGTTAGACATGCGTCCGGTATCCGCCGTTAGTTCACAGGGAACTAGACAATTTATTGAGGCAGTGTGCCCCCGTTACCAAATACCATCTAGGTTCCACTTCTCTAGGCAGGCGATACCGAGAATGTACACGGACGTCAGAAAAAGACTCACCAGTGTCCTAAAAAATGCAGTTGTACCCAATGTCCACTTAACCACGGACATGTGGACAAGTGGAGCAGGGCAGACTCAGGACTACATGACTGTGACAGCCCACTGGGTAGATGTATTGCCTCCCGCTGCAAGAACAGCAGCGCCGGCACCAGTAGCAGGATCTCGCAAACGCCAACTCGTTCCTAGGCAGGCTACGCTTTGTATCACCGCTTTCCAGAATACGCACACAGCTGAAAACCTCTTACGGCAACTGAGGAAGATCATCGCAGAATGGCTTACCCCAATTGGACTCTCCTGGGGATTTGTGGCATCGGACAACGCCAGCAATATTGTGCACGCATTAAATCTGGGCAAATTCCAGCACGTCCCATGTTTTGCACATACCTTGAATTTGGTGGTGCAGAATTATTTAAAAAACGAAAGGGGCGTGCAAGAGATGCTGTCAGTGGCCAGAAGAATTGCGGGCCACTTTCGGCATGCAGGCACCGCGTACAGAAGACTGGAGCACCACCAAAAAAACCTGAACCTGCCCTGCCATCATCTGAAGCAAGAGGTGGTAACGAGGTGGAATTCAACCCTCTATATGCTTCAGAGGATGGAGGAGCAGCAAAAGGCCATTCAAGCCTATACATGTGCCCATGATATAGGCAAAGGAGGGGGAATGCACCTGACTCAAGCGCAGTGGAGAATGATTTCAACGTTGTGCAAGGTTCTGCTGCCCTTTGAACTTGCCACACGTGAAGTCAGTTCAGACACTGCCAGCCTGAGTCAGGTCATTCCCCTCATCAGGCTTTTGCAGAAGAAGCTGGAGGCATTGAAGGAGGAGCTAAAACAGAGCGATTCCGCTAGGCATGTGGGACTTGTGGATGGAGCCCTTCATTCGCTTAACCAGGATTCACGTGTGGTCAATCTGTTGAAATCAGAGCACTACATTTTGGCCACCGTGCTCGATCCTAGATTTAAAACCTACGTTGTATCTCTCTGTCCGGCAGACACAAGTCTGCAGGGGTTCAAAGTACTGCTGGTGAGAAAATTGTCAAGTCAAGCGGAATGCGACCTGTCAACATCTCCTCCTTCACATTCTCCCGCAACTGGGGGTGCGAGGAAAAGGCTAAGAATTCCGAGCCCACCCGCTGGCGGTGATGCAGGGCAGTCTGGAGCGACTGCTGATGCTGACATCTGGTCCGGACTGAAGGACCTGCCAACAATTACTGACATGTCGTCTACTGTCACTGCATATGATTCTCTCACCATTGAAAGAATGGTGGAGGATTATATGAGTGACCGCATCCAAGTAGGCACGTCAGACAGTCCGTACGTATACTGGCAGGGAAAAGAGGCAATTTGGAGGCCCTTGCACAAACTGGCTTTATTCTACCTAAGTTGCCCTCCCTCCAGTGTGTACTCCGAAAGAGTGTTTAGTGCCGCCGCTCACCTTGTCAGCAATCGGCATACGAGGTTACTTCCAGAAAATGTGGAGAAGATGATGTTCATTAAAATGAATTATAATCAATTACTCCATGGAGACATTCACCAGCAGCAATTGCCTCCAGAAAGTACACGGGGATCTGAGATGGTGGATTCCAGTGGGGACGAATTAATAATCTGTGAGGAGGGGGATGTACACAGTGAAAGGGTTGATGAATCGGACGATGATGATGAGGTGGACATCTTGCCTCTGTAGAGCCAGTTTGTGCAAGGAGAGATTGCTTCTTTTTTGGTGGGGGCCCAAACCAACCAGTCATTTCAGTCACAGTCGTGTGGCAGACCCTGTCGCTGAAATGATGGGTTGGTTAAAGTGTGCATGTCCTGTTTATACAACATAAGGGTGGGTGGGAGGGCCCAAGGACAATTCCATCTTGCACCTCTTTTTTCTTTTTTTCTTCTTTGCGTCATGTGCTGTTTGGGGAGTATTTTTTGGAAGGGACATCCTGCCTGACACTGCAGTGCCACTCCTGGATGGGCCAGGTGTTTGTGTCAGCCACTAGGGTCGCTTAGCTTACTCACACAGCTACCTCATTGCGCCTCTTTTTTTCTTTGCGTCATGTGCTGTTTGGGGAGTATTTTTTGGAAGGGCCATCCTGCCTGACACTGCAGTGCCACTCCTAGATGGGCCAGGTGTTTGTGTCGGCCACTAGGGTCGCTTAGCTTACTCACACAGCTACCTCATTGCGCCTCTTTTTTTTCTTTGCGTCATGTGCTGTTTGGGGAGTATTTTTTCGAAGGGCCATCCTGCCTGACACTGCAGTGCCACTCCTAGATGGGCCAGGTGTTTGTGTCGGCCACTAGGGTCGCATACCTTACTGACACAGCTACCTCATTGCGCCTCTTTTTTTCTTTGCGTCATGTGCTGTTTGGGGAGTATTTTTTGGAAGGGCCATGCTGCCTGACACTGCAGTGCCACTCCTAGATGGGCCAGGTGTTTGTGTCGGCCACTAGGGTCGCTTAGCTTACTCACACAGCTACCTCATTGCGCCTCTTTTTTTCTTTGCGTCATGTGCTGTTTGGGGAGTATTTTTTGGAAGGGCCATCCTGCCTGAGACTGCAGTGCCACTCCTAGATGGGCCAGGTGTTTGTGTCGGCCACTAGGGTCGCTTAGCTTACTCACACAGCTACCTCATTGCGCCTCTTTTTTTCTTTGCGTCATGTGCTGTTTGGGGAGTATTTTTTGGAAGGGCCATCCTTCCTGACACTGCAGTGCCACTCCTAGATGGGCCAGGTGTTTGTGTCAGCCACTAGGGTCGCTTAGCTTACTCACACAGCTACCTCATTGCGCCTCTTTTTTTCTTTGCGTCATGTGCTGTTTGGGGAGTATTTTTTGGAAGGGCCATCCTGCCTGACACTGCAGTGCCACTCCTAGATGGGCTAGGTGTTTGTGTCGGCCACTAGGGTCGCTTAGCTTACTCACACAGCTACCTCATTGCGCCTCTTTTTTTCTTTGCGTCATGTGCTGTTTGGGGAGTATTTTTTGGAAGGGACATCCTGCCTGACACTGCAGTGCCACTCCTAGATGGGCCAGGTGTTTGTGTCGGCCACTTGGGTCGCTTAGCTTAGCCATACAGCGACCTCGGTGCAAATTTTAGGACTAAAAATAATATTGTGAGGTGTGAGGTGTTCAGAATAGACTGAAAATGAGTGGAAATTATGGTTATTGAGTTTAATAATACTATGGGATCAAAATGACCCCCAAATTCTATGATTTAAGCTGTTTTTTAGGGTTTTTTTAAAAAAACACCCGAATCCAAAACACACCCGAATCCGACAAAAAAAATTCGGTGAGGTTTTGCCAAAATGCGTTTGAACCCAATACACGGCCACGGAACCGAACCCAAAACCAAAACACAAAACCCGAAAAATTTCAAGTGCACATCCCTACTTTCCATACAGTCTTGGGAAGGTCAGACCTAGACATCGCAACCACGGACACACTTGGACTCTCCTGGAGGATTTGTGATATCGCTGAATGCACAGTTGTATTTTCCTGTGCTTTAACAAGCTTAATTTTTTTTGTTTTTTTGGGAGGGAGAAGGGCTTCCATCCTTATGAGATGCTGAGCCACCAGTCTTGAACATAGGCCAAGGCTTTAGCCTTTCCTTGCCACTTTGTGTCGTGAATGGCATATTGCCAATTTTACGTTTCTCATCAGATAATTTCTTTTTTTTTCTGATTATTAATTTTTGCTTCTTGGATTTTACATGCCATCTATGACATTGGGCTTCGGCCTTAGCAGACGACGTTGATGGAATTGCATTGTAAATGTCATGACTAATGGCAGCAGCAGCTTCAGCACTAGTACTAGGAACTGGAAGTGGTTCCTGATCTGCCACTATTTTTTCCTCCAAATTGTTGTTCTCCATTTCACAGGACAGCACCCCTTTATTATTACAGCACAAAGAACAGTGCCCCTTTATTTTCACAGCATCCCAGTATACTTACAGCATACAGTGTCAGTGTAATGTTATTTGAACAGCAGAACCCCTATATTTTGCAGCATACAGCAGTGTGCTTTTAATTTTGAACAACTGCACCCCTGAATTTGTATAGCATACAGGGCCAGTATAATGTTATTTGAACAGCAACACCCCTATATTTTACAGCATGCAGCAGTGTGCTTTTTATTTTTAACAACTGCGCCCCTGAATTTTTACAACATACAGGACCAGCAGCACCCCTATATTTTACAGCATACAGGAGCAGTGTGCTTTCAATTTTTAACAACTGCATCCCTGAATTTTTACAACATACAGGACCAGCAGCACCCCTATATTTTACAGCATACAGGAGCAGTGTGCTTTTAATTTTGAACAACTGCACCCCTGAATTTTTACAACATACAGGGCCAGCAGCACCCCTATATTGTACAGCATACAGGAGCAGTGTGCTTTTAATTTTTAACAACTGCAACCCTGAATTTTTATAGCATACAGGGCCAGTATAATGTTATTTAAACAGCAACACCACAATATTTTACAGCATACAGGAGCAGTGTGATTTTAATTTTTGACAACTGTACCCCGGAATTTTTATATCATACAGGGCCAGTGTAATGTTTTATTGAACAGGAACCCCCTATTTTTTACAGCATACAGCAGTGTGCTTTTAATTTTTACAACTGCACCCCTGCATTTTTATGGCATACAGGGCCAGTATAATGTTATTTAAACAGCAACACCCCAATATTTTACAGCATACAGGCGCAGTGTGCTTTTAATTTTTAAAAACTGTAACCCTGAATTTTTATAGCATACAGGGCCAGTGTAATGTTATTTGAACTGCAACACCGCTATATTTTACAGCATACAGCAGTGTGCTTTTACTTTTTAACAACTGCACCCCTTAATTTTTATAGCATACAGAGACAGTGTAATGTAATCTGAACAGCACATCCTTATATTTTACAGCATACAACAGTGTGCCAACTGCAACCGTGAATTTTACAACTCACAGGGCCAGCAGCACCCCTATATTTTAAAGCATACATGAGTAGTGTGCAGTGGCGTAACTACTGCCCCCGCAGTCCTCGCGGTGGCTTGGGGGCGAGGGGCTGCAGGGGCGCCACTGACTTAGAACAGATTGACATGCGGATGAGCGTCCGCATGTCAATCTGCGGTCTCCTTCCCTCCGCTGCTGTGTTGGAGGGACCCGGAGGGCACCGCGCGCGCCTCTCCAGTGTCCCTCCTGGCTCTCCGGCCGATCTAATAAAGGAAGTGCCGTTCGTGAGCTCTGATTGGCTCACGAACCGGCACTTCCTTTATTAGACCCGCAGGAGAGCCAGGAAGGACACGGGAGAGGCGCGCGCTGTGCCCTCCGTGTCCCTCCAACACAAAGGAGCGGCGGGGGTGGGGTGGGGGGGAATAGGGGAGCAGGCACTGTGGGGGAATATCTGGCACTGAGGGCATTTACCTGGTGGCACTGTGGGGGAATATCTGGCACTGGGGGCATATACCTGGCACTGTGTGGAGGAATATCTGGCACTGGGGGCATATAACTGGCACTGTGGGGCAATATCTGGCACTGGGGGGAGCAGGCACTGAGGGGGCTTATGTGACACTGTGGGGGAATATCTGGCACTGGGGGCATATACCTGGCACTGTGGGGTAATATCTGGCACTGGGGGGAGCAGGCACTGAGGGGGCTTATGTGGCAATGTGGGGGAATATCTGGCACTGGGGGCATATACCTGGCACTGTGGGGGAATATCTGACACTGGGGGCATATACCTGGCACTGTGGGGGAATATCTGGCACTGGGGGGAGCAGGCACTGAGGGGGCATATGTGGCACTGTGGGGGAATATCTGGCACTGGGGGCAAATACCTGGCACTGTGGGGGAATATCTGGCACTGGGGGGAGCAGGCACTGAGGGGGCATATGTGGCACTGTGGGGGAATATCTGGCACGGGGGGCATATACCTGGCACTGTGGGGGAATATCTGGCACTGGGGGCATATGTGGCACTGGGAGGGGTATATTTGGCACTGGGGGCATGTACCTGGCACTGTGGGGGAATATCTGGCACTGGGGGCATATGTGGCACTGGGAGCACGGCCCTACCAACAAGCACTACCCCCTAGCAATGAGCATGACACCCAGTGCATGAAACCCCTGGCAACGAGCATGACACCCTGAGCATGAAAATCCCTGGCACCGTGCATGGAACCAAGAGCATGAAACCCCTGGCAACGAGCAGGTAATTTAAAAGTAATTAGAAGCCTTACTGTAGAACTTAATGTGTAATGGGCATTACGGTGTGTGGCATAATGTATCACGGGCATTGCGGTGTGTGTCATAATGTGTCAGGCATTACGGTGTGTTGTATACTATATCACGATCATTGTGGTATGTGGTATAATGTCTCAGGGTCATTGCGGTGTGTGTCATAATGTGTCACAGACATTGTATGTGCTATAATGTATCAGGGGCATTGCAGTGTGTAGCATAATGTATAACGGGCATTGCGATTCCTGTCATAATGTGTCACAGGCATTACGGTGTGTGGCATAATGTGTCGGGGGCATTACAGTGTGTGCATATTGTGTCATGTGCATTATTGTGTGTGGCATAATGTCTAAGGGCCATTGCAGTATGTGCCATAATGTATACTGGGCATTACTATAAGGAGGAAAAATTACAAATAATGTAAGGGGCATGAATCAGAATTATTTTTCTTTCCTGTGGTGGCTAACGTCTGGGCGTGCAGGTTGCAAAACTGGGGTATAAGGTAGTCTTTTCCTGCAATGCCACGCCCCTTTATGCGAAGCAACACCCATTTCAATGAAGCCACACCCCTTTTGGCCCTCTCATCTCTATAGAAATTACAACACTAGGGAGAATAAAACCCAAAACCATTATCAAACCACTAGGTAACTGAAAAAAAAGAACAGCTCCCACAAAACTGCAACGCAAAACACAGTGCCACGTGCTGGAGACACATCAAATGTCTGTATACTGTTACTGAGACCTGGGGGTATATTTACTAAGGTCCCGATTTTGTCCGAGTTTTTTTTTTTTTTTCTAATTGTCATCTCAGGAATTTTCTAAACACAATTCTTGGCAGTGTTGGGGCTATTCATAATGGTTTTCACGGCAGAGGGCAGAAATATGAATGAATAGACCATCAGTTAAACACAGGAATTTACTATTCATTCGTATCTTGGTGTTTGTCCCTGAATGTTCAATTGCGGTTGTTGTTTTTTGTGACTCGTAAAAAAAAGAAGCAAAAAAATAGACCTGCTTTTTCCTGGCTTGTTTGAATAGTCATGCATGGAACAGTGAGATCTGTGCATGCTTATTTGTGGGAAAGGGTCTGTTTAGCTTAAAAATGTTAAAAAAAAATTGCGTGGGGTCCCTTCTCCTAAGCATAACCAGCCTAAGGCTCTTTGAGCCGGCCCTGGTTGTAAAAATACAGGGGGAAAAATGCTTAGGGTCCCCCCATATTTATACAACCAGCACCGGGCTCTGCGTCTGGTCCTGGTTCCAAAAATACGGGGGACAAAATATGTAGGGGTCCCCCATATTCTTTAAACCAGCACTGGGCCCACTAGCCAGAGAGATAATGCCCCAGCTGGGGGAAACTTTTATATAGGTCCCTGCGGCCATGGCATTACCCCCCCCCCCCCCCAACTAGTCACCCCTGGCCGGGTTACCCTGGAGGAGTGGGGCCCCCTTAAATCAAGGGGTCCCCCCTCCAGCCACCCAAGACCAGGGGTGAAGCCCGAAGCTGTCCCCCCCATCCGTGGGCAGTGGATGGGAGGCTGATAGACTTTGTGTAAAAATAAGAATATTGTTTTTTTGTTGTAGAACTACAAGTCCCAGCAAGCTGGTACTTGGAGAACCACAAGTACCAGCATGTGGGGAAATAACGGGCCTGCTGGTACCTTTAGTTCTACAACAACAAAAAACAAAAAAACCCACAACACACACACCGTGAAAGTAAAGCTTTAATTTACATACATACACACTTACACACTCATATACTTACCTATTGTCCCATGGAGCCCCTCGGTCCTCTTGTCAAGTAGAATCCATGGGGTACCTGTCAAATAAAAATTATACTTACAACCAATCCTGTGTAGATCTGTCCTCTTCTTATCCGTCATAATCCAGGGACTTGAATAAAATAACAAACCACAAACCCGATCCACGCACTTAAAGGGGTTCCATGTTTACACATGGAACCCCTTTCCCCGAATGCAGGGACCCCCGTGACTTCTGTCACTGAAGGTCCCACCAGCCAATCAGGGAGCGCCACGTCATGGCGCTCGCCTGATTGGCTGTGCGCTCCTAGCCTGTCAATCAGGAGGAGCGCACTGGCTAGAATGGAGGAGAGTGCTCCTCCATTCTACTCAATGATGGGAACTTTGCGGTCTGCGGTAAACCTCAAGGTTAATTGGGGTCACTCTCTACAACATAAATATAAAACAATGACCTACCTTATATAATGCTTCCACCAATAGTGCTCTCACGCACAAACACCAACCCGACGGGGTCCCGATGGCGTCACTCGTTGTGCCATGGCACAGACACATCAGCTGACTCACAGTGGGGTGTGTCATGGAAAGTGTAATCAACACCATGCAAACTGGGCTGCAAAAATTAACATAATAGTAGCAACAGAAGAAGTAATACAAACAATGTTGATGCATAGAGACTAATAAGCAGAGATACAATGTTGCCATTTAATAAATGCTTGCTGCGTAATTATAAGAATCTCCTATATATATTAGCCGAGATCTGTGACTCTGTTACTGTGTGTATAATGCTGGGCAGAGTCACAATGCTGGGCGGAGTCAGAGAATCACAGATCTGGCCAAATATATAGGACTCGCAGGCTTGCCTACCCTCCCGCATTTAGTGGGAGGCTCCACGGTGCCCCGCAAACCCTGCTTCTCCTTCCGGGGTTGTGATTAGACGGAGGCGTTCCTGCAGTGCTCATTACACAGAGGCCCTCATTCCGAGTTGTTCGCTCGCTAGCTGCTTTTAGCAGCCGTGCAAACGCTAAGCCGCCGCCCTCTGGGAGTCTATCTTAGCTTAGCAGAAGTGCGAACGAAAGGATCGCAGTGCTGCTACAAAAAAAGAATGTGTAGTTTCAGAGTAGCTCAAGACCTACTCCTACCTTGCGATCACTTCAGACCAGTGGCGTAAGTTCGTCATAGTCGCCCGGAGGCAAGATAAATATTGGTGCCCCCTATCTCCTATATTAAGATAAATATATGTATGTATGTGTGTGCATGTGTGTATATATATTTATATATATATATATATATATATATATATGATAAGAAGCAGAAAAAAGGCAGCGGCACTCCGTCAAAATCAAAACCGTGTATTAAATCAAAAAACAGTGGTCACATATCAACCAACGTTTCGGGACCCTAAGATCCCTTTGTCAAGGCGTGAACGCCTTGACAAAGGGATCTTAGGGTCCCGAAACGTTGGTTGATATGTGACCACTGTTTTTTGATTTAATACACGGTTTTGATTTTGACGGAGTGCCGCTGCCTTCTTTCTGCTACTTATCGTATTATCTGCTGCAGAGGGCACCCAGATTCATGTTGTTTTAGTGGGAGTGCCGGGCATTTTTTGTGTTTTATATATATATATATATATTTATATGTGTGTATATATATATGTGTGTGGGTGTGTGTATGTGTGTGTATATGGAGTGTTCTGAAAAAAATGTATATACTGTATTTATACATTTAATTGTCTTTTATTTTAAATCACACATTTCTTAGCAATCATACCCAGGATTAGAATCCACGACCTGTTACACTAACAGCAGACACTTTACTGATGGAGTTATTTGTTCCTGTAGAGGAAGCAGGAGAATTCTAACTATATTAAGTTACGTGTAATTGTCAGAGAAGTAACTTCATATAGTTAAAATTCTCATATTTCCTATACAGGAGCAAATAGCTTCATCAGTAAGGTGTCTGCTTCCAGTGTAATAGGTTGTGGTTTCTAATCCTGGGTGTGATACTTGTAAAATGTGTATATTCAGTATAATAGGGAGGGTGTGATTTGTAAGGTGCAGGGACAAGTGAGGAAGTCAGCCACTGAAAAGACAGTGGCAGCTATCAATTAACTTAATTCACTGGTGTCACAGAATGGGAGGAGAGGTGCCCCCTTTCAGATCAGGAGCCCGGCGGCAGATGACTCCGTTGCCTCCCAGAGTTACGCCTCTGCTTCAGACTATTTAGTTCCTGTTTTGATGTCACAAACACGCCCTGTGTTCGGCCAGCCACGCCTACATTTTCCCAGCCACTCCTGCGTTTTTATCTGGCACGCCTGCGTTTTTCACACACTCCCCAAAAACGGTCAGTTACCTCCCAGAAACACCCACTTCCTGTCAATCACTCTGCGGTCAGCAGTGCGACTGAAAAGCTCCGCTAGACCTTGTGTGAAACATCAATGGCTTTTGTGAAAGTACGACGTGCGTGCGCACTGCGCCCCATACGCATGCGTACAATTGCCGTTTTTTGACCTAATCGCTGCGCTGCGAATTAAAGCAGCTAGCGAACAACTTGGAATGAGGGCAGTCTTACGCAGCGGATGCTAATGTCACACTAATCCGCTCGGGCTCCCAGACTTATTGGCTGCTTCTAGCTGATACAGTCCCGGACAGTCCCCTGCTGTACCCTATGGACCTCCTCTTCCTCTACTGCTAGCCAGCATAGGAAAGATCCGCCTCCACCACACAGTCTACTGAATGAGGGATCTGCTGGTGTCTGCACTGCCTGTTGGTAAGTGCTGTATTATTATCAAACTTCCCCCTTTCCCATCTGCAGCACCCCCAACTTCCTCTCCCCCACACAGATTACCCACCTACTGTACTTGCTCTCTCCTCATGTCCCCTCCCCCATCCATGGCACCCCCGAACCCCCCTCCCCTCCCCACACAGGTTCCCCTCTGCTGCTCACTCTCTCCTCACATCCCCTTACTCATCCACGGCACCCCTGACCCCTACTCCCCTTTCCACACAGGTTCCCCTCTGCTGCTCACTCTCTCCTCACATCCCCTGCCCCATCCACGGCTCCCCTCCCCACCTACCCTCTCCTCCCTCCCTCCCTCCCCTCCTCATACAGGCTCACATCTGCTGTTCACTCTCTCCTCACATCCCCTCCCCCATCCCATCCACAGCACCCCCAACACCCCCACCCATCCTCCCCCTCCTCATACAGGCTCAAATCTGCTGCTCACGCTCTCCTCACATCACCTTCCCCATCCACGGAACCCCCAACCTCCCCACCCCACCCACTCACCCACCCCTCCTCATACAGGCTCACATTTGCTGCTTACTCTCTCCTCACATCCCCTCCCCCATTCACGGCACCCCCACCCCTCCCTCCCTTCACATACAGGCTCATATCTGCTGCTCACTGTCACGGCGCGAATGCTTACCGCCGCAGGTCCCGGGATTCGTCCTCTGCAGGCGCGGCTGTCTGCGGTGCTCTGTGGCCGCACGGAGATGTGGCAGGGTCGGCGGTGGGAGTGACGGCTTCCTGGAGGCTGGAGGGAGGACCTAGTGGCCTACAGCTTCCCTGTGTGTCTGCAGTGCAGGGAGCGGCCAGATCCTCTTTCCCTGCTGCCTATATATAGGCTGGGATTTTTGCATTCTGTACCAGTGCTTTATTGTGGTTACTCTGTGCTTTAGCTTTGTGCTCCCGCAAATTGTTCTGTGCGTCTCTAGCTAATTGGTCCCATCTTGATCTCCAAGTTCTCAGCCGTCTCTCACTGCACAACACTCGCCAGGTCTCCAGAGCGTGGTCACGGTCAACCGCTCTCCCGCCAGTGCCTTCGAATTCTGCAGGATTCCTGTGGTGGTTCGCCAGCTTCAGACTGTGCTCTTCATTCACTTCTTTGCATCATCCTGCAACCAGTATTCACAGTTCTTCATTCACGTCTTCTTCGCATCATCCTGCAACCAGTCTTCACAGTTCTTCATTCACGTCTTCACATCATCCAGCAACCAGTCTTCACAGTTCTTCATTCACATCTTTGCATCATCCTGCAACCAGTCTTCACAGTTCTTCATTCACGTCTTCTCATCATCCGGCAAACAGTCTTCACAGTTCTTCAGCCTCGCCTTCGCATCATTCAACAACTCAGCTTCACAGTTCTTCAGTCACGTCTTGGTATCAACTAAAGCATATTCATCACAGTTCTTCAGTCTCGGCCTTGTATCACTCAGTGGATATTCTTTACAGTTTTCTTTCACGTTATCATCCCATCCAGCAACCAATTCATTGCAGTTCTTCTCACGCCTCCATGTCACCCTGCAGACCTCGTCATAGTTCCTCAGTCACGCCCCTTCAACAAACCATTTCTCTCAGTAGGCACCCTCTACTTTCTTCAGGAGCTCAGTGACTTCATTCTGTACAGTTTTCCAATCCAGAACTAGTTAGTCTCAGTCTTCCTACAGTCACATTCTGATCTGTTACCGTTAATAAATATATGAAAAGGAATTTTCTGCTGCGGGGTACACTGGGCTCCACAGGGAATGACATTGGGGTGTAGAGTAGGATCTTGATCCGAGACACCAACAGGCTAAAATCTTTGACTGTTCCCAGAATGCCTAGCGCCGCCTCTTCTATAACCCCGCCTCCGTGCACAGGAGCTCAGTTTTGTAGTTGGTGCCATGCAGTAAGCAAGCATACTACAAGGGGGATGCTCCTGCAGCCCTGAGAATAAGCTTTTAAAGAAAAATAAAGACTTCAAGGGCTGCAGCAGAGACACTGACTGTGTTAAATGTCAGTCAGACATCTGCTGCTACAGCTCCATCACCTCCCCCAGCAACGCTGTACACTCCCGCGCCCTGGTTGCCGGGTACCTACAGCGGAGGCTCCAGTTTTCTTCCAATTACACACGCGACTGCTGTTCTCCTGGATCACATGGCCGCACTCAGGGAGGAGGTAAGTGGGTCCCCCCGGCGGTACCCGCTGTAAATCGCGATACCGCGCGGCCGGGGACACTGTGGTAGTACAGGGACCCCACTAGACCACCAGGGGAAGGGCACAGGGTCAGTTTTCTCTCATAAACCGTTTATATAGGCCCACAGTACCCGTGCTGAAGTCCAGCAGGGGGATAAGGCTTTGACCTGTAGCCGCTCCCCCAGCTCCAGGGCGCCACTTAGGGTTAATGTTCCCGCCATGGAGCTGCATCTCTCTCTCTACCTCACTCCCTGTCAGCATTTGGGCGCCATTAGGACAAGCTGAGCTGATACTGGGACTGTTTGGCCAAATCATCCTCTGTAAAGCCGCCTGCATGTCAGCGCTGTGCATGTTACAGGACACTTAAGTATTCTACATGTCTGCTGACAGTGTTAGTTAAGAAAGAGAGCATTTAGTCAGGGTTAAGTAGTACAAGTACCCTGTGATATACATCCTGTATTTACTGTGCATTGTTATATCTATTGAGCGTATAGCTATACATAGTAATACTCTGTATTGCTAGTCCAGTGCAGTTTTATTGCATGTCATAATTTCCGCATTGTACATTGTGACTATGTGTGTGTGCATATAGCTGCTGTGTGACCTCCATTTCGTGTATCTCACTCAGATTGCTATCCCTATTTTCTTTAACCTGAGGGGGCTAAGTGCGTCAGGATTATCATTTAATACAGGTAGTTCACAGGATATACTCAGTGTGTATTTTTCTCTGTGATTTTTAGTCACCATATACCTCTTCAATTCCCCGTTTGTGCTGATACACTGCACAGGGGGTTCTTGTTAGGTATTGTGCTGCTGATTTTGTACTGTGTTGCCTTGCATTAAGCTTTCGAATATGTCAGCTACAAAGGGCAATGGTGCTGGGGCTGATTCCACATTGCGTGGTGGTGATGCTGCAGACACATTTGAGTAAAACATAGCAGCTGAGGGTTCAGGTTCTGGGGGATCCTTACTCCCAAGTGGAACTGTAGCAATGGGGTTCAAAATGACCCGCCTTGGGCTACCTTCTCCACGCTTTTGAATACGCTGGTAACTAGACAAACGCCCCCTATGGGACCTCCTGTGCCGGTACAACCGCTTACGGTCCCCGCAGTTAACCCGCCATGGGCAGATCAACTGTCCGCTCAGTTACAGCAATTGAACCAATCACTGACTACTCAGAAGTCTAACCCTCGCCCGCCTAAGGGGTCCTCTAAGTGGGCCATTACTTCCTCACAATCCACAAACATCCCAGACACCTCGTCTGATGAGGATGGCGTTTATACTGACCCCACAGATTCTGATCCCGACGCTTCTGATGGGGAAGCTGTTTCACGGGTGGATGTTCCTGACTTGTTGGAGGCTATCAGGCTCGTTCTTCAAATTACTTATGACCCGGAGCCTGATGCTGCCCTTAAGAAAAGGGTCATGTTTAAACATCAGAAAGTGGTTAAACAAGTTTTACCTCATTCTGACCATTTAGTTGACATACATCAGGAGTCCTGGAAAATCCAGGAAAGAAATTCACACCTCATAACAAGATGCTGGCTCGCTACCCCCTCGCAGCGGACTAAGTAAAAATTGGGAAACACCCCCGCCAGTGGATTCGCAGGCGGCGCGGCTGGTGGTATCCTCGGCTCTGCCTGTAACTACCGTCACGTCTCTGAAAGAACCGACGGATAAGCGTGTGGAGGGTTGTTTAAAGGCAATTTACACCCTAACTGGTGCTGCGCATAGGCCCACCATTGCAGTGACATGGGCTGCAGAGGCTGTGGAAGCGTGGGCTCAGGAGCTGGAGGCGGAGTTGCCTTCCAACGCTTCTGATCATGCTAGACAATGTCTGTCATATATTGTCACAGTGTCTCATTATATTAAGGAGGTGGCTTCTGATGCCGGTATTCTGGCGGCCAAGGCTTCTACTATGTCCATTTTGGCTTGCCGGATTCTCTGGTTACGGTCCTGGTCTGTGGATCTGGACTCTAAGAAAACCCTGGAGGTGCTCCCTTTTAAAGGAGACATTCTTTTCGGAGAAGACCTCAACAAGATAGTTGCTGATTTAGCTTCTTCTAAAACAGCATGTCTACCTAGTACTGCTCCTTCGGTGCCGAAGGCTAAGAGTACTCCCTTTAGCTCCTTCCGTCCTTCAGGGAAAGCAAAAGGTCAAGCGTACCCAAAACAGGTTCGCACTTCCAAACCCATTAAGCCCAAACTCAAACGGGCCTGGGCTGCCCGTCAGCCTGCTTCCAAAACTGACAAGACTGCTGCATGACGGTGTGGGCCTCCCTCTGGCGGATCCCAGGGTGGGGGGCCAACTTCTATGGTTTACCCAGGAATGGTTGAAGACCACTTCCGATGCCTGGGTATGGGAAATCGTCACTCGAGGTTACGCGGTATCCTTCAAGAATCGTCCGTCCCCTAATCGATTTTGCCTGACAGACATCCCTTCGGGTCAGGTGAAGGCAAAAACTCTTCATTTGGTGGTACAGTCCCTCCTGGACACAGGAGTGGTAGTACAGGTGCCTCTGGCTCAGAGAGGCAAAGAGTACTATTCACCGATGTTCCTAGTCCCGAAACCGAATGGGTCCTCCCGGCCCATTCTCAACCTCAAGTCCTTTGTGAGGGTCTCCAAGTTTCGTATGGAAACTCTTCGCTCTATTGTTCTGGCATTGGAACCAGGGGATTATATGGTCTCCCTGGACATACAGGATGCTTACCTGCATATTCCCATTGCAGTGTCGCATCAGCAGTACCTGAGGTTTGCAGTTGGCAACCTCCATTACCAATTTCAGGCGTTACCTTTTGGTTTGACCATGGCTCTGCGAATCTTCACCAAGGTCATGGCGGTAATGACGGCTGTACTCCGCCGTCAAGGGGTCAGGATCCTACCATACCTGGACGACTTGTTGATCCTTGCAGTGTTCATTGCGGGGATCCTAAACTGGGAAGTGGACTTTCTCAGTCGTCAGGACGTACATGCCGGAGAGTGGAGCCTCCATCCAGAGGTGTTTCAACTCCTCGTGGACAGGTGGGGCCTTCCAGATGTGGACCTGATGGCGTCTCGACACAATCACAAGGTTCAGGTCTTTGGAGCAAGGACAAGGGATTCTCAAACAGCGTTCGTAGATGCACTGGCAATTCCATGGAACTTTCAGCTGCCATACGTGTTCCCTCCGGTGTCACTCCTGCCCAGAGTAAATAAGGAAGTTCAAGCAAGAAGGAGGAATACTACTTCTGATCGCTCCTGCGTGGCCCAGACGGCATTGGTTCTCAGACCTTCAGGGTGTCTCGATAGAGCGTCCTCTTCTACTTCCACAGCACCCAGATCTCCTCGTTCAGGGCCCCTGTGTATATCAGGATTTAGCCCAGTTGGCTTTGACAGCGTGGCTCTTGAAGCTTCCGTCTTGAGGGCGAAAGGATTTTCTGAGGCGGTCATTCAAACCATGTTGAAGGCCCGGAAACCGGCTTTTGCTCGGATTTACCATAGGGTCTGGAATTCTTACTTTGCTTGGTGCGCATCTAACAATCATGACGCTTTCAAGTTTAGTCTGGTCAAACTTTTGGCCTTACTACAACAGGGCCTGGACTTGGGCCTTCGTCTGGCTTCCATCAAGGTTCATATTTTTGCCTTGTCGGTTTGGTTCCAGAGAAAAATTGCGACGTTACCTAATGTACATACGTTCACTCAGGGTGTGTTGCAGATTTAACCTCCCTATATCCCACCTGTGGCCCCTTGGGACTTGTCGTGGTTTTGGAGGCATTGCAAGGGTCTCCGTTTGAGCCTCTTGAATCTGCAGACCTTAAGTGGCTTTCTCTTAAGGTATTGTTTCTGCTGGCTATTGCCTCTGCTAGAAGGGTGTCGGATCTGGGTGCCTTGTCTTGTAGATCAACATATCTGATTTTTCACCGTGATCGGGCGGTTCTTAGAACAAGTCCAGGGTATTTACCTAAGGTGGTGTCTTCTTTCCACCTTAATCAGGAGATTGTGGTTCTGGCCTTTGCATCTCCTGAATTGTCTTCCAAAGAGCGGTCGTTGGATGTGGTACGTGCTCTCCGTATCTACGTGAAGAGAACTGCCTCCATCAGGAAGTCGGATTCTCTCTTTATTCTGTTTGGTTTTCACAAACGTTGCTGGCCTGCTCACAAGCAGACTCTGGCCAGATGGATTAGAATGGTGATTGCACATGCTTATTTACAGGCTGGCCTTCCAGCTCCTGCTACCATAAAGACCCATTCTACTTGGTCGGTTGGACCTTCTTGGGCGGCCCGCCGTGGTGCAACCCTTGAACAATTGTGCAAGGCGGCTATGTGGTCCTCAGTGAACACGTTCATAAGGTTCTATGCCTTCGATACTTCCGCCTCCCAGGATGCTTCCTTTGGACGCCGGGTTCTTGTGCCTGCTACAGTGCATCCCCTCCCATAAGGAACTGCTTTAGGACACCCCCAATGTCATTCCCTGTGGAGCCCAGTGTACCCCGCAGCAGAAAACGAGATTTATGGTAAGAACTTACCATTGTTAAATCTCTTTCTGCGAGGTACACTGGGCTCCACAGGGCGCCCACCCTGTCGCACTTAGCTTCCTTGGATTGGTATGGCATTAGCCGCTGACGCTTTCTCCTGTCATGAGAATGTGGCATATGTGGCTGCTAACAGTTGTTGTCTCTTTTGTCTGCTACTGCATTGGACTGGTTAACAAAAACTGAGCTCCTGTGCACGGAGGCGGGGTTATAGAGGAGGCGGCACTAGGCATTCTGGGAACAGTCAAAGCTTTGAGCCTGTTGGTGCTTCAGATCAAGATCCTACTCTACACCCCAATGTCATTCCCTGAGGAGCCCAGTGTACCTCGCAGAAAGAGATTTTTACAATGGTAAGTTCTTACCATAAATCTCGTTATCTTCATTCTCCTTGTTTCCTGAGTCCAACGGGTTCACAGAGACAGCCTGTTTTGACACTCACTCTCTCCTCCTATCCCCTCCCCCATCCACGGCACCCCCGACCCCCCCTCCCTTCCCACACAGGTTCCCCTCTACCCACTGCTCCTCACTCAGACACCCTCCCCCATCCACAGTTCCTACCGCACCCACCCTTCCCCCACCCGAAGCACCCCCGCAACTGCCCCTCCCCCACCTGCGGCACCGCCGGACCCCCTCCATCATCTGCATCTCCCTCGCACCCGCCACTCCCCCAACTACAGCTCCTACTGATGATTCATCGTGCCCTGCGTGCGCTGTTCATGCCATCGCAAGGGGCTACGGCCCCTTAACCATTGCATGTCCTTTGTCCGTGCAACGTTTAACAACTCACAAAATTATGTTTGAAGGTAATACTCCGTATAATAAAAATATTGCACGCCCCAAGGGCGTGTAAGGACTAAGGGGTCATAGCCCCTTGTGACGGTGTGAAGAGCACTCGTAGGGTGCAATGAGTCACCTAGTACTGTATATGTCAATTGTCAAAAAGCCACATATAGAGTATGCAGAGTTCAAAGACAAACAGTATAATGTACTCAGACAGCTAAATCAGCTCTATATTTGCAAGAGTAAAGAAAGTATCCAGGAGAGTGAGGGAATGTCAAAACAGGAGAGAAAACAATTAATAAAGGGAAGATAAGATGAAATAGGAAAAGGAATATGAATAAAACTCACAGAGTTGGTGATAAAGATACCGTAAATCAGCACAGTACTTTAGATCACAGAAAGCAGTTATACAGTATGATATAATTTCAACCATGAGGTTGCACGGTTTGCAAAGTATACCTGTATATCCAGTGAGTTTTCTTCTGTTGGAGTAAAGCCTCCCGATTACCTCCTGGATTACTACATGGCACCCAGTCAATCATTTTATATCGTAATGAGGCAAAGCTATGTTTAAAATCATGAAAATGTGTTACTACAAATAAATCACGTTTTTTCTTTTGATCGGCAGTCAGATATTGGACCTTTGAGTAGTGGTGTCAGAAGGGGAGTCCGCACCCAGATGTTACACTCAGAGGGGGGGACTGTGACACCAAAATGCCAGCTTTTCCACACTTACAGGAGCCATGTGCTGCAGTGTGAAATTCTCCTGCAACACCCAGCTCCTGTCCTACATGAGCAGCTGACAATGCAGGCACTGGTCTCTGGGGACAGCCCATATTCTTCATGGATGCTGGGCTGGCCCCAAAGTGATGTCACCGGATTCCTTGCGAGGCCACACCCCTTCCAACTTAGGCCACATCCACTTTTTGCCACGAACGTGCACGAGAGAGTAAAGAGTGCTCACCGGGTGTCACCAGAGTCTGCAGGAACATCTTATAAAATAGATCACATGGCTGCTATAACAGGTTAAAGGATACCAGATGGTAAATTTCTTGCCCGATCTGGAATTAAAAAAATTGATCACCTATTTCTAAATAGCTGCAGATATGTAGTACAACCTGTGCATTTGAAATTACCAGGTATTCTGATTAAAAAATGAGTAGGTGGCTTTGGTTTAAATCCTGTAATATCATTATGCACCACAAGATCTTTAATGTTCCATCATCTTCTAAAGTTTGGCATAATAGAAGGCTTTAAAACTCCTGGCAAGGAGGGATCGGAATTCACAACAGGACAGATTATCCTGGCAACGAGCATCATTTCCTACGAAAATTTTGTATAGTGATGAGGTCAAATAATGCTATTGACTGTAGAATCCCGCAGACTTGGGTGCAAAACTGATTTCTCAAAAAGATAAAGCCTTATCCTTTGCTTGTTTTAACTTTTTAGGATGATATCCTGTAAAGAGAAAATTATTGAGCAGCAGATCTATTTGTTTGTCTGCATGTTCCCAATTGCTGCAATTTCTCAAAATTCTCAAGAACTGAGAGTAGGAGACCCATTTTAAGAGACGGCGGGTGGTGACTGTCAGCCTGCAGGTAAGTATTTCTCGCCACAAGTTTCTTGTAGACTCTGTTCATTTTCAAGAGTAACTGAGACATCCAAAAAATTTAGATTTACATCACTATATTCAAAAGTGAATTTGATGTTTTCATTCTGACAGTTTATACTGTTTAAGAACTAAGTGTCTGAGCCTCCCCAAAACATACAGATATCATTGATATAGTAAAACATGATATCGTTGGCTATGGTCGCATTTGCAAAAAACAATGTCTTTCTCATTAGAGAACATAAATGTGTTAGCAAAACTGTTTGCCACACAGGAGCCCATTTCACATCCTAGGCGATGGATGTACAGAGCCCCATCAAACATAAAGTAATTGCGCTTCAAAGTTGACGTTACCAAAGTCATAAAAAAAGTCAAGATCTGGACCATTGTAGTACAGTGTATATTATTGGTTAACAATTTTCTCATAGCCCGCAAACCTCTCTGATGAGGAATATTTGTATATAAGTTTACTACATCTATTGCACACATTTTACACAATGGAGTAAGCTTTTCCATTTTTAAAATAAAAGATGTATCAACGGAGAGTGATAGCTTGATCCCTCCCCAGCAGACTGGACAGTGCGTATGCATATCACTCTCTCTCACATTACATATTATTGAAAAAATAAATATATATATATATATATATATATATATACATATATAAATAGCAGATGAGCCCGGCACTCCCCTCTTCCAAAGCAACGGCTGCGGTGCTCTCCCAGTGAAACAAGTTCCACACTATAGTGTAGTAAAGTAGCGGCGGCACTCAAGGCAGATTAAGGCAACTACAGAAAAAAAGTTGGTTTGTTAGGCCAACATGTTTCGGGGAATATACCCCGTCCTCAGGGCCCTGAGTGCCGCCGCTACTTCACTGCACTATATATATACTGATGAAGACTGATGAAGCTAGGCGACTGCGCCTAGGGAAACGTGTCAAGTGTGAAGCTGCCATCACTATATGTGCTCCAGTTCATGAGGATCCGGATATGGACTTTTAAATTCATTCCTTGTTTTTGAAACTTTCTCTGCGAGACTGCATTATTACAGCACTGATCAGAGAGACCCAGCCTTTGCATAATCATCACAGCTTGCCTGCTGTTAATTCTCAAACACCTGGAAGTCCCCATCGCCATGGGTAACACCAGCTGTATTTAACATCATCATTCCCCAGGGAACTATATTCTCTCAGTCCAGGATCCCATGTGGATACATACTAGCAGCTGTTTTACATTTTGCTCTCAGTCCAATATGCCCAAACTATATGTTTTTTAGTGTTATGATACACATATTGTCTAGTAAATAAATTGTTCACTCATTTTAATCTATCCACGTTTGTTTATTAATATTGGAGAAACATTAACCAGCGCCAGTACACTCTTTTCCTTTGCATTGTTTTTGGGACTGACAATCCCCTACTGGCAGCAGTGACAGCGCGTCAGGGTTCTGTATCTCCACTGGCTGAAACCTAGGAGCCAGATGCAGTGTAAACCGGTTACTCTGCATGCACTATAGCAACACCTGTGGCTCCTCCTTATCAGTTGCGGTATGCTCCACCTGTTTTAAAGAGTTCCATCTCTTTTATTCAAAAGAAAAAAATATTTTAATTAATGTTTTATACATATATTGTTCCACATTGTTATTCTATTAAATAAGATATTTTATTATATCTGAAAGCATATTAATTCACTATCCAGCCACGGTTTCACTAGGCAGCTCCATCTTTAAGACACAACCATATTCGTTCACATTCAATATTTCAGGTTTCATTGGGGAAACTTAGTGTCTTTTGAGGCTTGCTCACGCCCAGAGAGGTGCCTGAATAAAAAAAAACCAGCACACACACTTTTACAATATATTACACACCGCAAAGCCCCTTACACAATATGCGACACACCGCAATTCCCTTACACAATATGCCACACACAGTAATGCCCCTTACACAATATGCCCGCATGCAGCAACACTCTCTGGTCCTATGTCACCAGGCTGCTTCTTCAGGGGCAACACATTACCAGTGCCGCCACCACCGTCTCCCATTGACCAGTACGCTGCCTGATGCCCGATGGAGCCAAATGGGCAGTTTAGAAAAAATCTGAAGTTGCAGCCAATCAATCAGCAACACATGACATCTATGCAATTGCTCACCCCATTTGGCACCTCTACTCAAATGATTATCGAGTTGGCCCTGGTCACAGATTATTTGAGGGGTAGGGATGGCCATCGATCATCTATTATTCAAAATCATCAATGGTTTATGGCCGATGTAGAATACTTTTGCCATCGATGGAGGAGAACCAGATGGTTTACCTCCATCGATGGAAAGGTATAACCAATTACTTTTTTTTATGTAGTGCTGAAACACGGAGCATAGCTCCGCCCTCTTGCACCCACTAAGCTACGCCCCTGTTTTTCATTGGTCTGCTGACCAGTCCGCAACTTTCAGTGGTGATCATCGAGTGGTGCAAACCCTCGATGGTTCTCCATAGATGGTTTGTGTACCATCGATGGTTATCATCAATGGTATCATTGATGGCAACCATCGATGGACACCCCACCGATGGCCATCCCTACTCCCCAGGGCTGCATGCACGGGGGCGGGAACTGGGGTATCGAGTATCACGCACTGCTGGGAGTGCTGGGATCAGGATATGATGGGCCACTAGGATCACGGGGCCCTTGGGCAACTGCAAAATATTAATGGAGGGCCCTACCAGCGTCACTGTGTGATCATTTTTGTTAAACTGCGGCAGCTGTGGGACGGGAGGGCGACCTATGGGCTTTCACCAGGTGGGGTTTCAGTTGACCAATGGCAGACATGCTATAGTACAGGAAAAATGATTTCTTGTCTACAGCTTCAGATCATTGATCATGGATGTATTTCTAGGTGCCTGGCTGCCCGCGAGGTGGGTGCCTAGGTTGCCTAGCGTTAAATCCAGCCCTGGCAGTCTGTATGTATGCAGTGTTTGTTTGAGTGTATGTGTGTGCAGTGTGTGTGCAGTATGTAGTGTGTGTGTGTATGTGTGCAGTGTTTGTATGTGTGTGCACATGTGTGCAATGTGTGTGTGTGCAGTATCTCTTTGTTTGCAGTGTCTATGCGTGCAGTGTTTGATTGTATGTATGTGTATGTGCACAGTGTTTGTGTGTATGTGTGTGTGTGTGCAGTGTATGTATATGTGTATGTGAGGTGTTTGTGTGCAGTATATGTGTATGTGCAGTGTTTGTATGTGTGCAGTGTGTATATATGTGCAGTTTTTGTATGTGTGCAGGGTGTGTGTATGTGCAGTGTTTGTATGTGTGCAGTGTGTATATATGTGCAGTTTTTGTATGTGTGCAGGGTGTGTGTATGTGCAGTGTTTGTGTGTGTGGGCAATGTGAGCAGTAAGAGGACAGTGTGCATGGGAGGTAGGTTGATGGGGCAGTGAGCTCTGATAGGAGCAATGTTAGCAGTATGGGGGGCAATGAGGGGTGGCGGGACAGTTATGTGGGCAGTGAGATGTGATGGGGGGTGAGCTGGGGTGGGGAACCAGTAAGGCGTGAAGGAATAAGTGTGAGCTGTGGGGGCAGTGAGGTGTGAGGAGAGCTGTGAAGGAACGAGGGCAATGAGATATGAAGGGAACTGGAGAGAGCTATGAAAGGGGTAATGGGAATGCTATGGGAAGATATGGAGCGAGGTAACAGTAAGAAATATATTTAAAAATTTTTTGAGATGGCGGGCGGCCAATAATGTTGTGCCTAGGGGTGGCCTGGTCCCTAATCTCCCTCTGCCCACCATACCCTGCAATTACCTTTATTGCACTCTGCACCCTTCTGCACTGCACCCTTCACCCCCACCCCCTCATCCCTGTAATGGCACCACTCACAGACCCCTAGTCAAGGCCCTATGTACTAATCCTACCAACTTTAGTGTTGGTTCCGCCGATAGTTAATTTGGTGCCATGCACATGTGGCCACTTCTCAAATTTCACCACCACCACCACCACCACCACCACCACCACCACCACCACATGTGGCACTGCAAGTGTATTTTTGCCTAGAGTATCCAGAACCATTAATGGGGCCTTGCTTGAAACCTGCCGTGCTCAGTGGATAGAGCTTACTTGGAGAACTCCGCACAGGAGTAGATTGTGATTGTTTACTGGGAGAAACAGCACTAGTATTTTCTCTCCAGTAAAACTTCTCTTGCTCAATGATAGGCTTAACAAAGCTCTAACCCACTACAGAATTATTTCAAATGGATACAGTTATATTGGCAGTATTAGTACTGCAGTGAAAATAGTGCAGCTACTATAAAGTCTAGATAATATAACATAATACTTGCGATATACAGTACTACTTGTTTATGTACTGTATGTGATATTTCTGGCAGGAATACTAGGAGGAAATATGTTAAGGATTCTTTAATAGCTATTGAGCAGAGGTATCCGCTCAGAATAAATAGAAATATTGCATCAGAAAACATTGCTCCCTCTAAGCTTGCCCAAGTGGGTTTTAAAAGACAATGTTGTACATTTCAAGTGTTTCTGATTAAAGTGATAATAACGACAAATGGACTGACATTGAATGAAAATGAAGAATTATGATGCTATAAACAAAGAGTGATTTTTTTTCTTAGAGTTGAAATATCTTGGTAAAGCAGGTAATTAGCTTTTTAACACTGACATAATGAGTTATAATATATACACTGCCAATTTCTGTGACAGTCTGTGCAGTCACTTTTTTTCTAGTTAAAAAGCTAAATTGACAAAAAAAATGTTTCAGCTCATATTTTCCCACTTTTTCTCTCATTAATTCTACAAACTTGTGTTACAAATCTGGCACAAATATATAAAACTGAGTGCTTCAATAAAAATGCCAAATATTGGTAATCTACAGTATATATTTATACTTGTTACACGCTGTAGATAAAGGTTACCAAGTAAGATACAGTTTGCATAGCTCATTTAATATAGGTTTGCTGATTTTGTCCTTTAAAATAGTAATGCATTAATATACAGTACAGTGATTGTTAGAGATGTGCACCGGAAATTTTTCGGGTTTTGTGTTTTGGTTTTGGATTCGGTTCTGCAGCCGTGTTTTGGATTCGGACGCGTTTTGGCAAAACCTCCCTGAAAATTTTTTGTCGGATTCCGGTGTGTTTTGGATTCGGGTGTTTTTTTTTTTAAAAAACCTCAAAAACAGCTTAAATCATAGAATTTGGGGGTAATTTTGATCCTATAGTATTATTAACCTCAAAAAACATAGGCCCTCATTCCGAGTTGTTCGCTCGGTATTTTTCATCGCATCGCAGTGAAAATCCGCTTAGTACGCATGCGCAATGTTCGCACTGCGACTGCGCCAAGTAACTTTACTATGAAGAAAGTAATTTTACTCACGGCTTTTTCTTCGCTCCGGCGATCGTAATGTGATTGACAGGAAATGGGTGTTACTGGGCGGAAACACGGCGTTTCAGGGGCGTGTGGCTGAAAACGCTACCGTTTCCGGAAAAAACGCAGGAGTGGCCGGGGAAACGGTGGGAGTGCCTGGGCGAACGCTGGGTGTGTTTGTGACGTCAACCAGGAACGACAAGCACTGAACTGATCGCACAGGCAGAGTAAGTCTGGAGCTACTCTGAAACTGCTAAGTAGTTTGTAATCGCATTATTGCGAATACATCGGTCGCAATTTTAAGAAGCTAAGATTCACTCCCAGTAGGCGGCGGCTTAGCGTGTGTAACTCTGCTAAAATCGCCTTGCGACCGATCAACTCGGAATGAGGGCCATAATTTCCACTCATTTCCAGTCTATTCTGAACACCTCACACCTCACAATATTATTTTTAGTACTAAAATTTGCACCGAGGTCGCTGGATGACTAAGCTAGGCGACCCAAGTGGCCGGCACAAACACCTGGCCCATCTAGGAGTGGCACTGCAGTGTCAGACAGGATGGCACTTAAAAAAATTGGCCCCAAACATCACATGATGCAAAATAAATAAAAAAAAAGAGGTGCAAGATGCAATTGTCCACCCACCCTTATGTTGTATAAACAGGACATGCACACTTTAACAAACCCATCACTTCAGCCACAGGGTCTGCCACATGACTGTGGCTGAAATGACTGGTTGGTTTGGGCCCCCACCAAAAAAAGAAGCAATCAATTTCTCCTTGCTCAAACTGGCTCTACAGAGGCAAGATGTCCACCTCATCATCATCCTCCGATTCCTCACCCCTTTCACTGTGTACATCCCCCTCCTCACAGAGTATTAATTCGTCCCCACTGGAATCCACCATCTCAGGTCCCTGTGTACTTTCTGGAGGCAATTGATGGTGAATGTCTCCACGGAGGAATTGATTATAATTCATTTTGATGAACATCATCTTCTCCACATTTTGTGAAAGTAACCTCGTACACCGATCGCTGACAAGGTGACCGGCTGCACTAAACACTCTTTCGGAGTACACACTGGAGGGGGGGCAACTTAGGTAAAATAAAGCCAGTTTGTGCAAAGGCCTCCAAATTGCCTCTTTTTCCTACCAGTATACGTACGGACTGTCTGACGTGCCTACTTGGATGCTGTCACTCATATAATCCTCCACCATTCTTTCAATGGTGACAGAATCATATGCAGTGACAGTAGACGACATGTCAGCAATCGTTGGCAGGTCCTTCAGTCCAGACCAGATGTCAACACTCGCTCCAGACTGCCCTGCATCACCACCAGCGGGTGGGCTCGGAATTCTTAGCCTTTTCCTCGCAGCCCCAGTTGCAGGAGAATGTGAAGGAGGAGCTGTTGACGGGTCACGTTCCGTTTGAGTTGACAAGTATTTCACCAGCAGGTCTTTGAACATCTGCAGACTTGTGTCTGCCGGAAAGAGAGATACAATGTAGGCTTTAAACCTAGGATCGAGCACGGTGGCCAAAATGTAGTGCTCTGATTTCAACAGATTGACCACCCGTGAATCCTGGTTAAGCGAATGAAGGGCTCCATCCACAAGTCCCACATGCCTAGCGGAATCACTCTGTTTTAGCTCCTCCTTCAATTTCTCCAGCTGCTTCTGCAAAAGCCTGATGAGGGGAATGACCTGACTCAGGCTGGCAGTGTCTGAACTGATTTCACGTGTGGCAAGTTCAAAGTGTTGGAGAACCTTGCACAACGTTGAAATCATTCTCCACTGCGCTTGAGTCAGGTGCATTCCCCCTCCTTTGCCTATATCGTAGGCAGATGTATAGGCTTGAATGGCCTTTTGCTACTCCTCCATCCTCTGAAACATATAGAGGGTTGAATTTCACCTCGTTACCACCTCTTGCTTCAGATGATGGCGGGGCAGGTTCAGGAGTGTTTGCTGGTGCTCCAGTCTTCAGCACGCGGTGGCTGAATGCCGAAAGTGGCCCGCAATTCTTCAGGCCACCGACAGCATCTCTTGCACGCCCCTGTCGTTTTAAAAAAAATTCTGCACCACCAAATTCAATGTATGTGCAAAACATGGGACGTGCTGGAATTTGCCCACATGTAATGTACGCACAATATTGGTGGCGTTGTCCGATGCCACAAATCCCCAGGCAAGTCCAATTGGGGTAAGCCAATCTGCGATGATGTTCCTCAGTTTCCGTAAGAGGTTGTCATCTGTGTGCCTCTTATGGAAAGCGGTGATACAAAGCATAGCCTGCCTAGGAACGAGTTGGCGTTTGCGAGATGCTGCTACTGGTGCCGCCGCTGCTGTTCTTGCTGCGGGAGGCAATACATCTACCCAGTGGGCTGTCACAGTCATATAGTCCTTAGTCTGCCCTGCTCCACTTGTCCACATGTCCGTGGTTAAGTGGACATTGGGTACAGCTGCATTTTTTTGGACACTGGTGAGTCTTTTTCTGACGTCTATGTACATTCTCGGTATCACCTGCCTGAGAGAAGTGGAACCTAGATGGTATTTGGTACCGGGGACACACTACCTCAAGAAATTCTCTAAGTCCCTGTGAACTAATGCCGGATACCGGGCGCACGCCTAACACCAACACAGCTGCCAAGGCCTGAGTTATCCGCTTTGCAGCAGGATGACTGCTGTGATATTTCATCTTCCTCGCAAAGGACTGTTGGATAGTCAATTGTTTACTGGAAGTAGTACAAGTGGTCTTCCGACTTCCCCTCTGGGATGACGATCGACTCCCAGCAGCAACAACAGCAGAGCCAGGAGCAGTAGGCGTTACACTCAAGGATCCATCGGAGGAATCCCAGTCAGGAGAGGACTCATCAGACTTGTCAGTGACATGGCCTGCAGGACTATTGGCTTTCCTGTCTAAGGAGGAAATTGACACTGAGGGAGTTGGGGGTGTGGTTTGCACTGGGAGCTTGGGTACAAGAGGAAGAAGGGATTTAGTTGTCAGTGGACTGCTTCCGCTGTCACCCAAAGTTTTTGAACTTGTCAATGACTTCTGATGAATGCGCTCCAGGTGACGTATAAGGGAGGATGTTCCTAGGTGGTTAACGTCCTTACCCCTACTTATTACAGCTTGACAAAGGCAACACACGGCTTGACACCTGTTGTCCGCATTCTGTTAAAATAATTCCACACCGAAGAGGTGATTTTTTTTTTGTAATTTGACCAGGCATGTCAATGGCCATATTCATCCCACGGACAACAGGTGTCTCTCCGGGTGCCTGACTTAAACAACCACCTCACCATCAGAATCCTCCTTGTCAATTTCCTCATCAGCGCCAGCAACACCCATATCCTCATCCTGGTGTACTTCAACAGTGACATCTTCAATTTGACTATCAGGAACTGGACTGCGGGTGCTCCTTCCTGCACTTGCAGGGGGCGTGCAAATGGTGGAAGGAGCCACCTCTTCCCATCTAGTGTTGGGAAGGTCAGGCATCGCAACCGCCGACACAATTAGACTCTCCTTGGGGATTTGTGAGTTAGAAGAATGCACAGTTCTTTGCTGTGCTTTTGCCATCTTAACTCTTTTCAGTTTTCTAGCGGGAGGATGAGTGCTTCCATCCTTATGTGAAGCTGAACCACTAGCCATGAACATAGGCCAGGGCCTCAGCCATTCCTTGCCACTCCGTGTCGTAAATGGCATATTGGCAAGTTTACGCTTCTCCTCAGGCGCTTTTTATTTAGATTTTTGGGTCATTTTACTGAACTTTTGTTTTTTGGATTTTACATGCTCTCTACTATGACATTGGGCATCGGCCTTGGCAGACGACGTTGATGGCATTTCATCGTCTCTGCCATGACTAGTGGCAGCAGCTTCAGCACTAGGTGGAAGTGGATCTTGATCTTTCCCTATTTCACCCTCCACATTTTTGTTCTCCATTTTTTAATGTGTGGAATTATATGGCAATAATATTATTATATCAATAGCCATGGCCTACTGTACTGTACAACTATATACTGTTGGTCACCAAAATGCTGCACTGTACTACTATATATACTGCTCACAAAAATGCAGCACAGATATGGAATGGATACTTGCAGTGACACGGAGCTGCAAGATACAGCAATGGCCTACTGTACTGTACAACTATATACTGTTGGTCACCAAAATGCTGCACTGTACTACTATATATACTGCTCACAAAAATGCAGCACAGATATGGAATGGATACTTGCAGTGACACAGAGCTGCAAGATACAGCAATGGCCTACTGTACTGTACAACTATATACTGTTGGTCACCAAAATGCTGCACTGTACTACTATATATACTGCTCACAAAAATGCAGCACAGATATGGAATGGATACTTGCAGTGACACAGAGCTGCAAGATACAGTAATGGCCTACTGTACTCTACAACTATATACTGTTGGACACCAAAATGCTGCACTGTACTACTATATATACTGCTCACAAAAATGCAGCACAGATATGGAATGGATACTTGCAGGGACCCGGAGCTGCAAGGTACAGCAATGGCCTACTGTACAGTACAACTATATACTGTTGGTCACCAAAATGCTGCACTGTACTGCTATATATACTGCTCACAAAAATGCAGCACAGATATCGAATGGATACTTGCAGTGACACAGAGCTGCAAAATACAGCAATGGCCTACTGTACTGTACAACTATATACTGTTGGTCACCAAAATGCAGCACACTGAGCACAGATATTTGCAGCACACTGAGTACAGATATGGAGCTTTTCAGGCAGAGAATGTGGATATTTGCAGCACACTGAGCACAGATATTTGTAGCACACTGAGCACAGATATTTTCAGAACACTGAGCACAGATATGGAGCTTTTCAGGCAGAGAACGTAGCCACGTCCCCTCCATTCAATCTCCAATGCACGAGTGAAAATGGCAGCGACGCGCGGCTCTTTATATAGAGTACGAATCTCGCGAGAATCCGACAGCGGGATGATGACGTTCGGCCGCATTCGGGTTGACCGAGCAAGGCGGGAAGATCTGAGGCTGCCTCGGACCCGTGTAAAATAGGTGAAGTTCGGGGGGGTTCGGATCTCGATGAACCGAACCCGCTCATCTCTAGTGATTGAAGAAGAGAGTTCCACAAATATTAAATGTGTAATAATCCTCCATTTTCTCTTTTTTATTAGAAAAGCTTTATCACAGTTCCATACCTCCTAACTTTAATGAAGAAAATGCGGGACCACTGCGCAGTGGAGCCGTGCCCGCCCGAAAAGGGGGCATTTCCTCAGCAAAGGGGGCACGGCAATGCCATGATAGAGAGCCACGCCCCCGTTTTACATCACTGTAGGGGCATGCCCAGCACTCTGTGAGCTGCTGGCATGCCCCCAGTCCCTCTTGTCTCCGTGAATAGACACTCTGTGCCCATGTGCACAGCATCTAGTCACCGCTGCTCTGAAGCAGAGCAGCGAGTGACAGGAGACTCCCAACTGCCCCCTTCCACGGGACACTGCGGCCTACGGGAGGGACTGCGGGACAGTCCCAAAAAAAGTAACTGTCCTGCGAAAATCAGGACAGTTGGGAGGTATGCAGTTTTAGAATGGAGGTTTACTGAGAAATTTTTATAAAAATGGGAATGTTGTATAGAGACCTTGTCCCGCCCCCTTAAAGAACAGATCTGTAAGTGTTTTAGGAACACTTTATGGTATATATATTCTCAAAATCCCCCGATTTCTTTTGTTGAGGATTAGATTATGGTGCATCAACACCTTAGTGAATTTCTCTTTATCTTACAAATGGATGGAAGGTGCCCCTGTCTCTAAGCTCCTAGAGAGACACCTCTCTACAGCAGTTGTTAATTTTATGGCCCACAACAGATCCCTAGTTCATTTTATGAACCATAGTAGTGCTCTGTTATTGTAATGCCCATAGTAGTGCCCTGTTATTGTAATGCCCATAGTAGTGCCTTTATTTATTTTATGAACCATAGTGGTGTCTTAGTTTGTTATGTCACATTATAGGGTGGCAAGTACACGTCATGCAACACAGTACCCCCAATTCATATCATACAGTGTCCCCAGGTCATATTATGTAACATTACAGTGTCACCTGTTCATATTATGCCACATTACAATGAGCAGGTCCAGGGGAATGCCTAGATATATTGCAGGCCCCAAGGCAAAGATTTTTAAGGTCCTTATGTACCAACCAATGATAAAAATGTATATAACACATGTAACTAGTACAGGAAAGATGGACCCCTCTCAGCTCTGGGCCCCATAGCAACTGCATTCCCTGCACCTATGCCCTTGATTCTGCATGTATATATTAGTAGACTGTTTATACACTTGTAGTTATAGTTTAGAGCGAGCCTTTGACCCATTCCCCCTGCCCCCTCAGGTCTCAGTTACTCTCTCAACCGCAAATTACTGCCCCCCCCCCTTTCCCAACGCTCACTTCCACACCATTCTCCTACAGTCTGTGAGGAGAGAGAGAGAAGAGAAACTGACTGTTCCCAGACTGCCCTGTGCCCCCAACTTCCCTGGCACTACAAGGTTGGAGGCATGATGCACTAAACTTCTCAGATGTGGTGATACGGAAAGCATACCTACCAACTGTCCCGATTTTCATGGGACAGTCCCATTTTTTAGGGAATCTGAGGCTGTCTAATCCATGGGCCACAGTGTGTGTGCAGAGGGGCAGTTGGGGGCTCCTGTCACTCGCTGCTCTGCTTAGCAGAGCAGCGGTGAATAGACGCTGTGCGCATGCGCACAGCGTCTATTCACGGGAGACAGAGATGACTGGGGGCATGGCCAGCAGCTCAGAGTACACTGGGCATGCCCCCACAGTGATGAAAACAGGGGCATGGCAAGCAATCACGGTACTCCTGCAAAGCCAAACCCCCTTTTCCACAAGTCACGCCCCCTTTTCGGTCACTCACACAAGAGAGTCCTACATCCACAGCTCAAGATGTTGGGAGGTATTGTGAAAGCACTGAGTCGGATAAAACTGTCCCAATACTATTCTGTTGGCTCTAACTACTAAATCTGCATCTGATACAATTTTCCTCTGCCACAGACCATCTGCTTTATATTACGAATTACAGATTATTTACACATTGCTTCTATAATCAGTCAAACTGATTTTGTTGAATCTTTTAATATCTGTAAAAATGCAGTTCTTTAATGGTCAAAAGAAATCCAAGGCAGAGCTGGTTTATAGCTCTCGTTCTGTCTTTCTTTGTATTTCTACTGTGGTGATTCACTCCATGCTACCATATTTCTCTGAATAACAATCACCCAGCCCAAATCTACAGTAAACTGCCCTATAAATGTGCTTATTCACATGTTTATATAACGGGTTGGGTATGGAATACCGGCAGCAAGGCTGCGCGAAGCCTCCCCTCCGTGCAGCCTAACCCTCCCCTTCCCCCTCAGCCTAACCCTAACCCTTCCCCCACAGCATAACCCTAACCTTCCCCCGGATTACTTATGTTCGGGAGTCCGACTGTCAGGATTCTGACAGGTGTCCGGATTCTGGCGCCGGTATTCTGACCACCGGGATCTCATACGTCAGAATGCCAACTACATCACCTATATAACACGTGCTTAAAAATATATATACATTAATCAGAGCAAATCATTATTAGTGTTTTGTTTTTTTAATTAACTTTTGCAGCAGCCCCCACTCTCTGAAATTATCCCTCTTACAATAAAAAGCATTTAATAACAAACAAGTTACACATACATCAAATTAACCACACAATCACAAATGAACAATACCATTGAACCAAGCCATTAATATGACAAATGTATCACACAAAAGCTTATATTAGTATAGGCATAGAAAATCCTTGGGAGTGTTCTGTAATTATAGGTGTTCTCTATATATCATGTGGGAAGGGGCATCATAGCAAGCGCTGTCACTGGATGCCAGGGCTCGACATGTCTCTGAAAGGCAGGAGAGAGGGGAGGATTCAGGATTAATTCTTCAAACCCCCCCCCCCCCCCGCCGCCCCCAAAAGAAAAGTCTACATTCACCCATGCCATGTAACAACTATATATGCACAATACACTACTGTACTATGCTGAAAATGTCCCAATAGTTGGCAGTGTCTCACTTTCCTAAGAGTTGTATTTTGTACATCTGGAGACCTTTAACTTTTAATAAATATTTTCTTCTCTAAGACTAGAAGCAGGGCTGTCTTAACAGCAATGTAGGCTCCTGGTCAAAGCAATTCACTGGGGCCCCTACCTGTACTCCAGCCGTAGGGGTAGGGGGTTTATCAGTGGCAGCTTTGATGTCCCGCGGGCGGTAGGGGGTGTTCTATCTTCTGCTCAGCATGTAGGACCTGGAGCAATAGTTTCTATTAATTACTCCTTTACTGCACAGATGGAGGGAGGGGCCATTGAGCTGAATGAAGGATCCCCGGTACACGACTTCCAGGGTGGTTGGGGGTGTTTAATATGCAGGGGAGGGGTGAAGAGTGGAGTGGGCTTAATATCCATCATTTTCCGGTGGGAGGGCAGCTTGCTTGACTGCAGATATATCCAGTTCCTGGAAATAGATTTCTTAGCTTTCAATGGGATAACAAATTAGATTGTCCCACCTTTTAGGAGGTACTGGGGACTTGGGGTCAGAGTTCTGGAGCCAGAGCAATCCACCAATGAAGATATAAAACTGCATACCAAGTGTGTGGAGCTAGCTCAGGTCTCAGTTGCTGTAAGGTAGATATCTCTGGTTCTGGGCATAGTAGAGACAAGCTGCCAGTGTCCACCGAAAGTGAAGAGTCCCAGCTTTTGGAGTATCCCTCAGAAAAACTCTAAAAGTCAGACAGAACCTGAGATATCTGGCTGGTAAGAGCAGGGCCAGTGCAAGGTTTCTTGGCACCCTAGGCAAAATGCCTACTGCAAAAAAAATGAATAAATAAAAATAAATGTTTGTGTGTATGTGTGTGTGTGTGTGTGTGTGTGTGTGTGTGTGTGTGTGTGTGTGTGTGTGTGTGTAGGGGATGGGCTGGGGGGCCAGGGGCGGAGGACGGATGGATGGATGGATGGATGGATGGATGGATATATAGATCTATATATGGAGCTGGGGGGTGATATATATATATTTTTATATATATATATATATATATATATATATATGTGTGTGTGTGGTGTATGTATATGTATATATACATATATATATAAATGTAAATAGTAATATATAGATTTCTACAGATAAAAATAAGGAGAAGGTGCGCTCATAGTGCAAATCAATACTTTAATGGAAAGTACACCGATACGTATAATCCAGGACAGGTAATTCAAAGACTCGTACCCTAATTACCCACACTGTGGGCTGAATACCACATGATATAAAAATTTTCCACAAGGCTGTAGCTGTGATCGCCTACCGCAGTCCGGGACAAAACACCGTATCCGGCCGTGAAAGAGCCAGGACCCGTCAAGCCACCGTGCTGGGGAATCATGCAGATCATCCAGTACACTTGCAGGAGAGAGACGTCAGACAGACCACGCCCCAACGCGTTTCGTGTATCACTTCGTCAGGAGGCTGGTCTGTCAATTAGCCAAAAGGATTTTATAATGGAAGAGGCCTCTCCCACCGAGTGACGTCATCCTTCGATTCACAAAGCCACCAGTTGTTACCGCTTGCTGTGATCATATTATATATAATTAAACCAAATCTAATCACTAAAAACGACATGAATATCTTTCTTGAATTTGTTCATATAAAAGTCCATATGACAGTACATACAATAGTATAATATAAACATATGGATAATACACACATAAAACACATAAAACATCATAATCAGTGTAATTGATAAAAATGATAAAAATGACATCCTAACACACACCCCTAGAATCGTTCGTCTTATTAAGATATATCCAACAATTAACCATATCTTATTGTAATCAAATTTAATGGAATCTTCTTTCGTAAGGGGTGAAATGTAGCAGAGAGAACGATCTTGCATGGTTGTTAGATAATACTTTTTTCAAGTCATATTCCTCCTCAGAAATTTAAAACATATATACATATATACTCGCGCCTACTATAATTACAGAGAGAATTCAATAACCAAGAGAAATACTAATAACATGTTAAAATGTAAAGATAGTCAGCACCAAGACACTACCCAAAAAAATGAATAAAAGTTTTACTCATATTTAATTAATTACTTGATTGTTTGATGGACATGATTCTAACCTCAAGATTCATTAGATCTTTAAGGCTTAAAGGTAATGCGTAAAATATTCATATATATACCAGGAGGCATTTAATTAACGTCTTCTAATAAAGGGGGTAATCTCATAATTTTCGTTTAACCCCCTGGGCACTAAAGTGTCTAGGGAAAGGATCCAGAAGGTTTCTCTCCTCAAAAGATGTTCTTCCCTGTTACCTCCCTTTTTATTAGCGGCCACATGCTCGATCCCCATAAACCTTAGTACACTCGAGTCAGCGTTGTGGAATTCGGCAAAGCTACTGGATTACCAACTTTTCTCTGGATTTGCAGACTTGTTGGCTCTGCTGTATGAACACTGCTTGAAACTCCTGTGATCCTTCACAATTATACTACATCCGGACAAGAGCATGTGGGAAAGTGCTGGGAAGTCTGACGGTAACCTACTGTTTATTGGGACCTGTTGTACTGGGGTTAATTTCAAATGTGTTTATCTTATAGTTGACTTAGAGAGCTTGTACTAAGTAAATCTCTAATAAATATATTGTTATATATTTATCTGTCTTCTGTCTGCGCGACCTGACCCAGAAGTCCTGGAGTACACTCTGACTTTATGCTCTAATACTCCTGGTCTTCACAATTGGTGGCAGACAGTGGGGTCACGCAGTCCCATCCAATGGGAAGAGCATAAGGTGCTGTATAGAGATACACCAAGCTCTACAGTAACAGGTTTCAGTAAAAATAGCCAAGTAACATCAGTCCCCTCAGATAACCCAAGAGACATCTCAGGAAGAATGGCTAATGAAGCTGCAATACGCGATTTGAGGGAAGCAAAGAAATATTACAGGAGGACTAGGAAACAGCAGTTGTTTGAGTTCTGCAAGCTAAAGAAGATCCCCTCTAATGGAACTGAACAAAAGGAAGTGTTAATCAATCTACTATTGGAGTTTGACAGAGCTCACCCAGGGGAGATTGCTCTAAGTGATGAGGAGGAAGAGCAAATCCCAGCAGTGGGGACAAAAATGGGGAGAATGCAGAGACCAGAGGCAACTCCTGAAACATTGGAGCGGTGGATGAAAGCCCTAGGGGACAGAGCTACCTCTAGGGAGAGGGCAGGAGTAATACAAACTGTGCTGGGGGTAAATATCTACCCGAAGGGACCAGCTAGACAGGCTGTGCAAGAAGAAGAAAGTAGAAAGCCATGTCTAAGATATGGAGATGTACCCAGATTTAAGGAAGAAGAGACGGACATTGATACTCATCTGCAGGTTTTTGAGAAACTGATGACCGTGCAACAGATTGATGAGGAGGAGTGGGCTTGTTATGTGGGACCCAGTTTAACAGGCAAAGCTCAGCAAGCCTATCAATCTCTAGCAAATGAGGATGTGGGAAACTACCAACTGGTGAGGAAAGCCCTGCTGGCAAAATTCCAAGTCACCCCCGAATCCTATCGGGCAAAATTCCAGACTCTAAATCGTGGGGGGGATGACTCCCATGCTGAATTTGCCCCACAACTCAAGAGAGCGTGCCAGCAGTGGTGGGATGGACGACATGTGTATTCCCCTGAACAAATCCTGAATGAAGTGGTGCTGGAACAATTATTAAATAAAATGGCACCAGAGGTTCGAGAGTGGGTGGCTGACCGTAAACCTCCAAACACAGAGTCAGCAGCCCGAATGGCAGATGAGTATCTTGCTAACCGGGTCAGATGGAAGGCACCCAGTGTACAGCAACAAGGAACACAGAGAATGGGAAAGAGAGAGACCCAGAAAACCAGACCATTATCTGCCCCAGCTTACCAGAGGGATGCCGCACCTCGACACTCACTAGTGCAACAGTCCTATCCCCGCTGATGTTACCGATATGATCAGCCAGGGGGCACATGCAGAAGGATTGCACCCGTTCTCGAGGACCTTACGTGGGAGCTCGTCCTGCCCCAGTTAATGTGGTCTACCAACCAGTGGGGGGATTTGAAAGGGAATATCCCCATCCTGATGCACCAGAGGTGATGGATGGTGTGTATGTGGTGGACCTGGTAGTGGGGGAGGGACGCCAAACTCCCAGAAACATGAAAGGTCATTTGCAGTCTGTCTGGGTGGATGACCAGGAGGTCCAGGGTTTGAGAGATTCAGGAGCCTCCCTTACCCTCATAGAACCTGACCTGGTGTCAGTAGACAAGATCCTGGAGGACCAAAGGGTTAGAATCGCCACGGCAGGGAATCAAGTTCGGGATATCCCAGTAGCCTGAGTGCATCTGGACTGGGGGGCAGACCATGGCCCTGTGGATGTAGAAGTTCTTAGCAGCCTGCCAGCAAAAGTCATTCTGGGAAATGACCTAGGACAGGGACTGGTCACACATTTTGTTCAAGTGGTGACCAGGAACCAAGCCCGGAGAATGACCCTCTCAACAGAGACAAACTCTGCATCTTTGTCCACCCTGGAGCCCGCTCTCACTCAGATCCAACACACTACTGCTTCTGAACCCAATCCACAGGTGGTGAGTGTGCCCATCGCTGAGAATGATATGTTTATAAATAGGAGTACCGCAGTTGACCTGTGGAAGGTAGATTGAAGTGAATTCAGAAAGCTACAGAAAACTGATCCCACCTTAGCCAAACTTCAAAGTGCAGCAGATAGTGGGTTATCTGACTCTGAAGGGTATAAGGTAGGATGGGCGAACGGTCTGTTGTATAGAATTTCTCCTCATAGTGATGATCTGGACAATGGCAGTGCCTTAAAGCACTTGGTGGTTCCCCAAAGATATCGACAGCAGCTGTTGACCTTAGCCCATGACATACCAGCAGCTGGACACTTTGGGGTCAGGAAAGCTCTTGCTCGAGTTTTGAGAAGTTTTTTTTGGTCGAAGGTATCCCATGATGTGAAGCATTATCGAGCCTCCTGTGATACCTGTCAGAGGTTAGGAGGTGTACCACAAAGAGACCCTCTACATCCATTACCTATAATTGGGTAACCCTTTCAGCGGGTAGCCGTAGATATAGTCGGGCCTCTTAAGATTCCTAGTCATTCAGGAAAAATATATATTCTGACCCTCATAGACTTTGCAACTAGATATCCCGAGGCTGTAGCACTCTCATCTATAGATGCAGAGCATGCAGCTCAGGCCCTGAGTGACATATTTAGTAGACTGGGCTATCCCCAAGAGATTGTAATAGATCAGGGGGCCCAATTTCAGGGGGAATTGTTACAGACATTATGGGAAAAATGGGGAATATGTTCCTTAAGGACCACCCCCTATCACTCACAGACTAATGGATTATGTGAGAGATTTAATAGAACCCTCAAACACCTGTTGCAGGCTTATGTGCAATCAGAGGGGAGGGACTGGGAAAAGGCACTGCAGCAGCTCCTATTTGCATATAGGGAAGTGCCACAAGACTCTACTGGGTTTTCCCCCTTTCAATTCTTGTATGGCGCAGGGTCAGAGGACCACTGGATCTAGTCCGTGAAAGCTGGGAAGGAAGCTTTATTGATCATGGTCAACCCATCCTGCAGTATGTGGCACAGATGCGGGAAAGGATGGCGAGGTTAATAGCCTTAACACAAACAAATCTCCAAGGGGCACAGGCCCGCCAATCTGAATGATATAATCAGAATGCCAGACACGGGGAATTACACGAGGGACAGAAAGTAATGGTGCTTATTCCTGTATGTAAGAATGAATTACAGGCTACCTGGGATGGCCCTTATACTGTGGTAAAACAGTCAGGCCCAGTGAATTACATTGTTGCCCTGGATAAGGCTGGCCGACAAGTCAGAAATTTCCACATTAATCGTCTCAAAGCTTATGTGGAAAGAAATGTAGCAGCAATGGTAGTATGTTGTCCCCCCATGGAGGCACCTGAGTTAGACCCCTTACCTGATTTGTTAGAGGAATGCAAGGAGGGCAAAGGATTGGAGGCAGTCTAATATGGGGAAAAACTTAGTGTTGCCCAACGTCAGGATATGGGGGAGGTGTTAATGGCCCAGGCTTTGCAATTTACATGTATTCCAGGGACCACCACCCTCACTCAGCATGTGATAGATACAGGGGAGGTCAAGCCCATCTGGCAAAAACCATACCGAGTCACGCCTGAGGTAGCAGGCAGCCTCAAAAGGGAGATTGATGAGATGCTGGAGTTAGGGGTTATTGTGAAGTCCAATAGTCCATGGGCATCTTAGTTCCCATGAAGGATGGGACCACCAGGTTCTGTGTGGATTACCGACGTTTGAATGAGGTAACTGTCACAGATGCATATCCCATGCCCCGGGTGGAAGAGTTGTTGGAGAGATTAGGGGGAGCTACCTATGTAACCACTCTAGATCTTAGCAAAGGATACTGGCAGGTCCCCTTAAGTCCTGAGGCCCAAGAAAAATCTGCATTTACCACTCCATTTGGGCTTTATCATTTTTGTCTATGCCCTTTGGCATGAAGAATGCCCCGGCCACTTTTCAAAGAGCTATAGATGTAATGCTGGAAGGGTGTCAGGATTTTGCACAAGCATACCTAGATGACATAGCTATATTTAGTTCTTGCTGGGAAGACCATCTATCACATGTGGCTGAGGTCCTCAGGCGTATTCAGCAGGGTGGGTTAACCATCCGTCCTGATAAATGCCAAATAGGAATGGCTGAGGTGGAGGGGGTAAGATTAGACCAGAGCCAGCTAAAGTGGAAGCCATTCTAAACTGGCCAAGACCTTCCAATCAGAAACAAGTAAGAGCATTTTTAGGACTAGCTGGCTACTATAGGAGGTTCGTTTACAAGTACAACACATTGGCCATACCTTTGACTGACCTGACCAAAAAGAAATATGCTAGACAGGTTGCATGGTTCCCTGAGTGTGAGAGTGCATTTGTCGCCCTGAAAGATGCCCTCTCCAGTGCCCCAGTACTAGCTGCCCCCGACTTCTCCAAGAAGTTAATTGTTCAAACTGACGCCTCTGGATGTGGTTTGGGAGCAGTGTTAAGCCAAGTGGGGGAGGATGGCCGTGACCACCCTGTGGTATATTTGTCCCGTAAACTGGTGGATCGGGAAGTGGCTTATGCCACCATTGAGAAAGAATGCCTGGCCATTGTGTGGGCATTGAAAAAGTTACAACCGTACCTTTATGTACGAGAATTTACGGTGGTGACTGACCACAATCCACTTCATTGGTTTCAAAAGACAGCTGGGGACAATGGGGGTAATTCCAAGTTGATCGCAGCAGGATTTTTGTTAGCAATTGGGCAAAACCATGTGCACTGCAGGGGAGGCAGATATAACATGTGCAGAGAGAGTTAGATTTGGGTGGGGTGTGTTCAATCTGCAATCTAATTTGCAGTGTAAAAATAAAGCAGCCAGTATTTACCCTGCACAGAAACAAAATAACCCACCCAAATCTAACTCTCTCTACACATGTTATATCTGCCTCCCCTGCAGTGCACATGGTTTTGCCCAATTGCTATCAAAAATCCTGCTGCGATCAACTTGGAATTACCCCCAATGGGCGATTACTACGATGGAGTCTTGCCTTGCAAAGTTTTAACTTCTCCATCTCTCACAAAAAGGGCCGTGAGCACACCAACGCCGATAGATTATCTAGGAGAGAAGAACGAAACAGCATCGCACCTGGTAAAGGTCACATGGCTGGTCCAGGAAAAGGATCCAACCCTGCTCCCTTGATTTAAGAAGAGGGAGGTATGTGACAGAATCTACTGTCCAAGGTCCATTCTGACAATGTTGTAGTACAGAATTGAACCATCAGCTATTGTTCTTAAACAGGGCCAGGTGTGATGTGTTATGCTGGACCAGTCACTAGACACTAATAACAGGAAGTTGGGAGCAGTTGGAGCCCTCTGAGGTCACAAATGACTATAAAAGGTTAAAACTAGTGATGTGCACCGGAAATTTTTCGGGTTTTGTGTTTTGGTTTTGGATTCGGTTCCGCGGCCGTGTTTTGGATTCGGACGCGTTTTGGCAAAACCTCCCTGAAAAATTTTTGTCGGATTTGGGTGTGTTTTGGATTCGGGTGTTTTCTTAAAAAAAAAAAAAAACCTCAGAAACAGCTTAAATCATAGAATTTGGGGGTCATTTTGATCCCATAGTATTATTAAACTCAATAACCATAATTTCCACTAATTTCCAGTCTATTCTGAACACCTCACACCTCACAATATTATTTTTAGTCCTAAAATTTGCACCGAGGTCGCTGGATGGCTAAGCTAAGCGACCCAAGTGGCCGACACAAACACCTGGCACATCTAGGAGTGGCACTGCAGTGTCAGACAGGATGGCAGATTTAATAAATAGTCCCCAAACAGCACATGATGCAAAGAAAAAAAGAGGTGCAATGAGGTAGCTGTGTGACTAAGCTAAGCGACCCAAGTGGCCGACACAAACACCTGGCCCATCTTGGAGTGGCACTGCAGTGTCAGACAGGATGGCAGATTTAAAAAATAGTCCCCAAACAGCACATGATGCAAAGATAAAAATAGGTGCAATGAGGTAGCTGTGTGACTAAGCTAAGCGACCCAAGTGGCCGACACAAACACCTTGCCCATCTAGGAGTGGCACTGCAGTTTCAGACAGGATGGCAGATTGAAAAAATAGTCCCCAAACAGCACATGATGCAAAGAAAACAAGAGGTGCAATGAGGTAGCTGTGTGACTAAGCTAAGCGACCCAAGTGGCCGACACAAATACATGGCCCATCTCGGAGTGACACTGCAGTGTCAGACAGGATGGCAGATTTAAAAAATAGTAACCAAACAGCACATGATGCAAAGAAAAAAAGAGGTGCAATGAGGTAGCTGTGTGACTAAGTTAAGCGACCCAAGTGGCCGACACAAACACCTGGCCCATCTAGGAGTGGCACTGCAGTGTCAGACAGGATGGCAGATTTAAAAAATAGTCCCCAAACAGCACATGATGCAAAGAAAAAAAGAGGTGCAATGAGGTAGCTGTGTGACTAAGCTAAGCGACCCAAGTGGCCGACACAAACACCTGGCCCATCTAGGAGTGGCACTGCAGTTTCAGACAGGATGGCAGATTTAAAAAATAGTCCCCAAACAGCACATGATGCAAAGAAAAAAAGAGGTGTGCAATGAGGTAGCTGTGTGACTAAGCTAAGCGACCCAAGTGGCCGACACAAACACCTGGCACATCTAGGAGTGGCACTGCAGTTTCAGACAGGATGGCAGATTTAAAAAATAGTCTCCAAACAGCACATGATGCAAAGAAAAAAAGAGGTGCAATGAGGTAGCTGTGTGACTAAGCTAAGCGACCCAAGTGGCCGACACAAACACCTGGCCCATCTAGGAGTGGCACTGCAGTGTCAGACAGGATGGCAGATTTAAAAAATAGTCCCAAAACAGCACATGATGCAAAGAAAAAAAGAGGTGCAATGAGGTAGCTGTGTGGCTAAGCTAAGCAACCCAAGTGGCCGCCAGAAACACATGGCCCATCTAGGAGTGGCACTGCAGTTTTCTAGCGAGATGATGAGTGCTTCCATCCTCATGTGAATCTGAACCACTAGCCATGAACATAGGCCAGGGCCTCAGACGTTCCTTACCACTCCGTGTCGTAAATGACATATTGGCAAGTTTACGCTTCTCATCAGACGCTTTTAATTTTGATTTTTGGGTCATTTTACTGAACTTTTGTAGTATACTTGACGACACAGAGGTAGAGCAATGGACTACTGTACCGTACTGCTATATATATATACTGGTGGTCACAGCAACATTCTGCACTGACCCCTCCTACTATATACTGCGCACAACTAAAATGCAGCACAGGTATGGATGCAGAGTATACTTGACGACACAGAGGTAGAGCAGTGGACTACTGTACCGTACTGCTATATATATACTGGTGGTCACAGCAACATTCTGCACTGTCCCCTCCTACTATATACTGCGCACAACTAAAATGCAGCACACGTATGGATGCATAGTATACTTGACGACACAGCAGTAGAGCAGTGGACTACTGTACCGTACTGCTATATATATATACTGGTGGTCACAGCAACATTCTGCACTGTCCCCTCCTACTATATACTGCGCACAACTAAAATGCAGCACGGGTATGGATGCAGAGTATACTTGACGACACAGAGGTAGAGCAGTGGACTACTGTACCGTACTGCTATATATATATACTGGTGGTCACAGCAACATTCTGCACTGACCCCTCCTACTATATACTGCGCACAACTAAAATGCAGCACAGGTATGGATGCAGAGTATACTTGACGACACAGAGGTAGAGCAGTGGACTACTGTACCGTACTGCTATATATATACTGGTGGTCACAGCAACATTCTGCACTGTCCCCTCCTACTATATACTGCGCACAACTAAAATGCAGCACACGTATGGATGCATAGTATACTTGACGACACAGCGGTAGAGCAGTGGACTACTGTACCGTACTGCTATATATATATACTGGTGGTCACAGCAACATTCTGCACTGTCCCCTCCTACTATATACTGCGCACAACTAAAATGCCGCACAGGTATGGATGCATAGTATACTTGACGACACAGAGGTAGAGCAGTGGACTACTGTACTGTACTGCTATATATATACTGGTGGTCACAGCAACATTCTGCACTGTCCCCTCCTACTATATACTGCGCACAACTAAAATGCTGCACAGGTATGGATGCATAGTATACTTGACGACACAGAGGTAGAGCAGTGGACTACTGTACCGTACTGCTATATATATACTGGTGGTCACAGCAACATTCTGCACTGTCCCCTCCTACTATATACTGCGCACAACTAAAATGCAGCACAGGTATGGATGCATAGTATACTTGACGACACAGTGGTAGAGCAGTGGACTACTGTACTGTACTGCTATATATATACTGGTGGTCACAGCAACATTCTGCACTGTCCCCTCCTACTATATACTGCGCACAACTAAAATGCAGCACACGTATGGATGCATAGTATACTTGACGACACAGCGGTAGAGCAGTGGACTACTGTACCGTACTGCTATATATATATACTGGTGGTCACAGCAACATTCTGCACTGTCCCCTCCTACTATATACTGCGCACAACTAAAATGCCGCACAGGTATGGATGCATAGTATACTTGACGACACAGAGGTAGAGCAGTGGACTACTGTACTGTACTGCTATATATATACTGGTGGTCACAGCAACATTCTGCACTGTCCCCTCCTACTATATACTGCGCACAACTAAAATGCTGCACAGGTATGGATGCATAGTATACTTGACGACACAGAGGTAGAGCAGTGGACTACTGTACCGTACTGCTATATATATACTGGTGGTCACAGCAACATTCTGCACTGTCCCCTCCTACTATATACTGCGCACAACTAAAATGCAGCACAGGTATGGATGCATAGTATACTTGACGACACAGTGGTAGAGCAGTGGACTACTGTACTGTACTGCTATATATATACTGGTGGTCACAGCAACATTCTGCACTGTCCTCCTACTATATACTACAATGCAGCACAGATATGGAGCTTTTTTCAGGCAGAGAACGTAGATATTTTCAGCACACTGAGCACAGATATTTGCAAGCACACTGAGCACAGATATTTGCAGCACACTGAGCAGATATTTGCAGCACACTGAACACAGAAACTGAGAGAAGGCAGCCACGTCCTCTCGCTGTCATCTCCAAAGCACGAGTGGAAATGGCGGCGACGCGCGTCTCCTTATATAGAATACGAATCTCGCGAGAATACAACAGCAGGATGATGACGTTTGGGCGCGCTCGGGTTAACCGAGAAGGGCGGGAGGAACCGAGGCTGCCTCGAACCTGTTTAAAATGGGTGAAGTTCGGGGGGGGTTCGGATATCGAGGAACCGAACCCGCTCATCACTAGTTAAAACAGGGAGTAACTGGCTATCTTCCCCCATCACCAAGGGATTAATTGCATCAAGATCCCATAATTCTCCCCTAGGACTGAGTCAGACACTGGGGCATGAGAACAGCAGGGGGATCTCTGCATGACTCATCTCTTTTACAGACCCTCATTGAGCTCTTCCAATCAGGGAGGACCTTTCCTTAAAACCACCCTTGGCAGGAGGGACTTTGGTGATGGAAATTGGAATGTTGTTTTAAAAGGGAATGCAAGAGATCTCCAGGGTGTGTGAGTTTGGCTTCTAAAAGCTACTAGTCCTGGAGTCTCAGCTCCTGCTAGTGTGCTGAGGATTTTGCCTGGGAGCATTGTGGCTACTGGATTACCAACTTTTCTCTGGATTTGCAGACTTGTTGGCTCTGCTGTATGAACACTGCTTGAAACTCCAGTGATCCTACACAATTATACTACATCCGGACAAGAGCATGTGGGAAAGTGCTGGGAAGTCTGACGGTAAACTGCTGTTTATTGGGACCTGTTGTTCTGGGGTTAATTTCAAATGTGTTTATCTTATAGTTGATTTAGAGAGCTTGTACTAAGTAAATCTCTAATAAATATATTGTTATATCTTTATCTGTCTCCTGTCTGCGTGACCTGACCCAGAAGTCCAGGAGTACACTCTGAGTTTATGCTCTAATACTCCTGGTCTTCACAATAATTGTGGTAATGGCGGTCAAGGGTGAAAAGTGTGTGGCAGGTGGTACTGAGTACCTGCTGCCATATTCTTAAGGGTACTCCGTAGCCCAGCGTACCCGCATACTTGCACCACTGGTAAATTATCAAAGTACAATAAACTATAAGCTTTTATTTTAATCTGCAGAATTTAGTTTTTTTAATATTAATATGGATTAGCAAAATGTCTAATATCTTTAATTTCAGACAAAGAAAATCACAAATCTCTCTTCATAGTTGATTCCACGGAAAACCAGAACAAAGTAGGTCTCAGGGATACATTTCCTATGCCAGCACTAGTACCTGTCACACACCTGAAAGCTTCTGATCTGATGATTACTGTTCTCATATTTTTTATGTCAGCAGAGCGTTGCTCTTTTCCAGCAATCCAATTGACATTTGAGTTTTCAAGAGCATCACTTATTACTGTACATGGAAGAACACCAACTGAATTTATTTAGTTTAGTTTCTTCTAAAATGTCAGGCATGACCTCAAATTCAGCTACTATAATACAGTACCTCCTTATTTGTATCACTTGAACCCACTAGTAGCTGACAATGGGGGTGATTCCGACTTAATCAGAGCTGTGATAAATTTAGCACAGCTACGATCAGGAACACAGACATGCAGGGGGGACGCCCAGCACAAGGCTAGCCCACCCCGCATGTCAGTCCCTGCCCTCTCGCAGAAGTACACAAGCATCGCACAGCGGCAGTGCTTTTGTACTTCAGAAGCAGCTCCCGGCCAGCGCAGCTTTTGCGTGCTGGCCGGGAGCTACTCATTGTTTCCAGGGTCGCAGTGGCTGCGTGTCATGTCACGCAGTCGCTATGGCCCCCCCTCCCACATTGGCGAGACCACACCCACAAAACAGCGGCCAAACGCCGCCGTGCTGCCCCTTCCCACCCAGCGACCGTCTCTGCCTGTCAATCAAGCAGAGGCGTTCGCTGGGCAACGACAGCCGTACCGGCACATGCGCAGTTCTGACCTGATCGCTGCGCTGCGAAGAACTGCAGTGAGTGATCAGGTTAGAATTACCCCCTATAACAGTGTAACTGGGTTCCTCCTATTTTTTTTTCTTTTGAACAGACTTAAACATGTGCAAAGTCACTGCAAACACTATTTTTCACATTATGCAAAGTAATTTTATTGTGTTAAAAAAAGAAGTGTTAAATGAACAGCTTTGCTTTTATAACAGTTTGCTGTAGGCTATGATAATAAGTAGAATTATCATAATTCATTGTAAAAAATCTATTTAACATACATTGCATATGTTAATTGCCAAATTTCTTTCTGTAGATCAAATTATAAATAATTTGCACTTTCCCTTCTCAGTGTGTAGTATAATGTTATAGAAAATTGCTGCCTATTGCTTTGTTACAAAATTAAAACAATGTTAAAGCCCCCAGCACATGTAGTTGTGTGATAAATGTGTTTGGACCCTTACAATAGATACAATCTGCCAAACAATAAATATATTAAAGAATCAATAAATATATAAATGCAGACTGCAATTCATAATTATCAAGAAGGCAATGCCTAGTATTAAATCTGTAATGTAAACAAATAGTTCATATCATTTATATAGACAGGTGCAAGCACCTGTTGTGAGTAGTGATGAGCGGGTTCGGTTCCTCGGAAACCGACCCCCCCCCGAACTTCACCCATTTTACACGGGTCCGAGGCATACTCGGATTCTCCCGTATGGCTCAGTTAACCCGAGCGCGCCCGAACGTCATCATCCCGCTGTCGGATTCTCGCGAGATTCTGATTCTTTATAAGCAGCCGCGCGTCGCCACCATTTTCACTCGTGCATTGGAAATGTTAGGGAGAGGACGTGGCTGGCGTCCTCTCCGTTTATTAATGTTGATGCAAATATTTGTGCTTATTGCTTAATTGTGGAGACTGGGGAGCAGCTGTATTATATAGGAGGAGTACAGTGCAGAGATTTGCTGATCAGTGACCACCAGTTTTATCCGTTCTCTGTCTGAAAAACGCTCCATATCTGTGCTCAGTGTGCTGCATATATCTGTGCTCACACTGCTTTATTGTGGGGACTGGGGACCAGCAGTATTATATAGGAGGAGTACAGTGCAGAGTTTTGCTGACCAGTGACCACCAGTATTATACGTTGTCTGCCTGAAAAACGATCCATATCTGTGCTCAGTGTGCTGTATATATCTGTGCTCACACTGCTTTATTGTGGGGACTGGGGACCAGCAGTATTATATAGGAGGAGTACAGTGCAGAGTTTTGCTGACCAGTGACCACCAGTATTATACGTTGTCTGCCTGAAAAACGCTCCATATCTGTGCTCAGTGTGCTGCATATATCTGTGCTCACACTGCTTTATTGTGGGGACTGGGGACCAGCAGTATTATATAGGAGGAGTACAGTGCAGAGTTTTGCTGACAGTGACCACCAGTATATATAGCAGTACGGTACGGAAGGTCACTGTTCTACCTACCTCTGTGTCGTCAAGTATACTATCCATCTAGATTCTATACCTGTGGTGCATTTTAGTTTTGCAGTTTGCTGACAGTGACCACCAGTATATATAGCAGTACGGTACGGAAGGCCACTGCTCTACCTACCTCTGTGTCGTCAAGTATACTATCCATCTAGATTCTATACCTGTGGTGCATTTTAGTTTTGCAGTTTGCTGACAGTGACCACCAGTATATATAGCAGTACGGAACGGAAGGCCACTGCTCTACCTACCTCTGTGTCGTCAAGTATACTATCCATCCATACCTGTGGTGCATTTCAGTTGTGCACAGTATATATAGTAGTAGGCCATTGCTATTGATGCTGGCATATAATTCCACACATTAAAAAATGGAGAACAAAAATGTGGAGGTTAGAATAGGGAAAGATCAAGATTCACTTCCACCTCGTGCTGAAGCTGCTGCCACTAGTCATGGCCGAGACGATGAAATGCTATCAACGTCGTCTGCCAAGGCTGATGCCCAATGTCATAGTAGAGAGCATGAAAAATCCAAAAAACAAAAGTTCAGTAAAATGACCCAAAAATCTAAATTGAAAGCATCTGATAAGAAACGTAAACTTGCCAATATGCCATTTACGGCACGGAGTGGCAAGGAACGGCTGAGGCCCTGGCCTATGTTCATGGATAGTGGTTCAGATTCACATGAGGATGGAAGCACTCATCCTCTCGCTAGAAAACTGCAGTGCCACTCCTAGATGGGCCAGGTGTTTGTGTCGGCCACTTGTGTCGCTTAGCTTAGTCACACAGCGACCTTGGTGCGCCTTTTTTTTTCTTTGTATCATGTGCTGTTTGGGGACAATTTTTTTGAAGTGCCATCCTGCCTGACACTGCAGTGCCACTCCTAGATGGGCCAGGTGTTTGTGTCGGCCACTTGGGTCGCTTAGCTTAGTCACACAGCGACCTTGGTGCGCCTCTTTTTTTCTTTGCATCATGTGCTGTTTGGGGACAATTTTTTTGAAGTTCCATCCTGCCTGACACTGCAGTGCCACTCCTAGATGGGCCAGGTGTTTGTGTCGGCCACTTGGGTCGCTTAGCTTAGTCACACAGCGACCTTGGTGCGCCTCTTTTTTTCTTTGCATCATGTGCTGTTTGGGGACAATTTTTTTGAAGTGCCATCCTGCCTGACACTGCAGTGCCACTCCTAGATGGTCCAGGTGTTTGTGTCGGCCACTTGTGTCGCTTAGCTTAGTCACACAGCGACCTTGGTGAGCCCCTTTTTTTCTTTGCATCATGAGCTGTTTGGGGACTATTTTTTTGAAGTGCCATCCTGCCTGACACTGCAGTGCCACTCCTAGATGGGCCAGGTGTTTGTGTCGGCCACTTGTGTCGCTTAGCTTAGTCACATAGCGACCTTGGTGCGCCTCTATTTTTCTTTGCATCATGTGCTGTTTGGGGACTATTTATTTGAAGTGCCATCCTGCCTGACACTGCAGTGCCACTCCTAGATGGGCCAGGTGTTTGTGTCGGCCACTTGGGTCGCTTAGCTTAGTCACACAGCTACCTCATTGCGCCTCTTTTTTTCTTTGCATCATGTGCTGTTTGGGGACTATTTTTTTTAAGTGCTATCCTGGCTGACACTGCAGTGCCACTCCTAGATGGGCCAGGTGTTTGTGTCGGCCACTTGTGTCGCTTAGCTTAGTCACACAGCGACCTTGGTGCGCCTCTTTTTTTCTTTGCACCATGTGCTGTTTGGGGACAATTTTTTTGAAGTGCCATCCTGCATGACACTGCAGTGCCACTCCTAGATGGGCCAGGTGTTTGTGTCGCCCACTTGGGTCGCTTAGCTTAGTCACACAGCTACCTCATTGTGCCTTTTTTTTTTTTGCATCATGTGCTGTTTGGGGACTATTTTTTTGAAGTGCCATCCTGTCTGACACTGCAGTGCCACTCCTAGATATGCCAGGTGTTTGTGTCGGCCACTTGTGTCGCTTAGCTTAGTCACACAGCGACCTTGGTGTGCCTCTATTTTTCTTTGCATCATGTGCTGTTTGGGGACAATTATTTTGAAGTGCCATCCTGCCTGACACTGCAGTGCCACTTCTAGATGGGCCAGGTGTTTGTGTCGCCCACTTGTGTCGCTTAGCTTAGTCACACAGCGACCTTGGTGCTCCTCTTTTTTTCTTTGCATCATGTGCTATTTGGGGACAATTTTTTTGAAGTGCCATCCTGCCTGACACTGCAGTGCCACTCCTAGATGGGCCAGGTGTTTGTGTCGTCCACTTGGGTCGCTTAGCTTAGTCACACAGCTACCTCATTGCGCCTCTTTTTTTCTTTGCATCATGTGCTGTTTGGGGACTATTTTTTTGAAGTGCCATCCTGCCTGACACTGCAGTGCCACTCCTAGATGGGTCAGGTGTTTGTGTCGGCCACTTGGGTCGCTTAGCTTAGTCATCCAGCGACCTCGGTGCAAATTTTAGGATTAAAAATAATATTGTGAGGTGTGAGGTGTTCAGAATAGACTGAAAATGAGTGGCAATTATGGTTATTGAGGTTTATAATACTATGGGATCAAAATGACACCCAAATTCTATGATTTAAGGTGTTTTTGAGGGTTTTTTGTAAAAAAAACACCCGGAACCAAAACACACCCGAATCCGACAAAAAATTTTCAGGGAGGTTTTGCCAAAATGCGTCCGAATCCAAAACACGGCTGCGGAACCGAATCCAAAACCAAAACACAAAACCCGAAAAATGTCCGGTGCACATCACTAGTTGTGAGTCTCCTAACTCATTGATGATAATCCTCAATCTGAGATGTCTGATAGGTGCCTGTCCTAATGACATTTATATATTTATTGATTCTTTGATGCATTTATTGTATATTTATTGTAAGGTTTTATAAATAAATTGATACAGTATATTATTAATTTTAAAATGACCAAACACATTTATTATACAACTACATGTGCCGGGGTTTTTAATATTAATATTGTTCAAATTTCTTTCTGTTTTAATAATAGTGTCCAGTTTAGGCTCCACAGTACCATCCTTTGGCTATCTAAGGACTAAACACGCCTTAAGATACTGTAAATGCATTATGTAATGGTAGTGACACCTGGTGCGGATATACTGTACACTGTGAGTGCAGCAAAGCCGCACGCCTTGGAAAAGGGGGAGGTGCCTCACAGGCAGGGGGTGTGGTCTCCCATCCCAAACCCCCCTGTTTTGTCATTTTGGGGGTCCCGGAGATGCGGGCTGCCCCCAGGGACCAGTGTGAGTGCAGTGCCACCTCCTACACAGTGACAGGAGCCGGGTGCTGCACGTAATGTTACTGAAGAGGAGTCAACACTTTGGAGTTACCACTCAGCGTGTGACACCCAAGTGCAGGTCACACCCCCGTTGTGATGCCACTATGTGAGTTTCATTTCCTAACAGGTGCAAACTTAAACAGTGCAGTAACCTGTAGTATCCAATTAGTAATTACTTTGGATAAGTCTACATCAAGTTAAGATAATGAAATTAAATGTTTCATTGGTGGCCCATGGTGTATGACTTTGTATTTGCTCCTTCAGAAAAATGACCCTAAATGAGTACAGGTTGAGTATCCCTTATCCAAAATGCTTGGGACCAGAGGTATTTTGGATATGGGATTTTTCCGTATTTTGGAATAATTGCATACCATAATGAGATATCAAGGCGATGGGACCTAAGTCTAAGCACAGAATGCATATATGTTACATATACACCTTATACACACAGCCTGAAGATCATTTTAGCCAATTTTAGCCAATATTTTTTATAACTTTGTGCATTAAACAAAGTGTGTTTACATTCACACAATTCATTTATGTTTCATATACACCTTATGCACACAGCGTGAAGGTCATTTAATACAATATTTTTAATAACTTTGTGTATTAAACAAAATTTGTGTACATTGAGCCATCAGAAAACAAAGGTTTCACTATCTCACTCTCACTCAAAAAAGTCCGTATTTCGGAATATTCCATATTTCGGAATATTTGGATATGTGATACTCAACCTGTAATAACATTACCTACTATGTGACTTACATAGAAACATAGGATGGCAGATAAGAACCAATTTTCCCATCTACTCTACCCATTTACACTTACACACTAGGGATAATTTTTTGTCAGGAGCCAAATAACTTATCGGTATATTTTTAGATTGTGGTAGGAAACCGGAGTACCCAGAGGAAACCCATGCAAGTACAGGGAGAATATACTGTTGAGATATTACAACAGACTAAGACTTTATCATTGATGAGTAATTACACTGGAGGGACAGCAGGTGGAGTGGTTGTTTATGTGTTGATGTGTTAACAGTCTGTGATAGATCTGTGTACTTGTTTGTTATAGGAATCTTCCAGAAGGAGTAGAAAAAGAGGGAAGAAGCATACAGTAATGGCTGTTCATATTTACAGATAAAGCCAAGCTAATCCAGCCTGCAGCTTGGCCGCAAATTAGTACACCAAGCTGCTGCTTAGTATGCACCCATTTATTCCTATGGGCGCGCGTACTAAGACGCATGCACCCATCCTAGTCACGGGCACAATTGCAGTGCCTGGATAGACACTAATATGGCAAGCTGCAGACTGGATGAGTGCGGCTACATCTTTACCTGTCTTGTTCAGCATGTTCTCTGAAAGAAAATCTGCACAGCAACTGTGAGTAACCCAGTATTATATCTCAGAGGGAATTACAAACAGGCAAACGGAATAGATGGCAAGCAGCACAGATCGTAGAGTAGCGGTAACCAAGCTGTCCAATGATAACTACCAACTGTGGAAATGTAAAGTTGAAATGCCATTGTCTAAGGATGATTAGTGGGTAGTTATAAGTACAGACAGACAAGAGAGGCATGTGCAACTATAAGCCTTTTAGTTGAAGATGATCAGCTAGTTTATATAAGACAAGAGAATACTGCAAAGGGCATGTGGGGTGTACTGCAAAGACTACATGAATGAACCAGTTTAAGCTGCAAATTATTCCTGCTAAGAAAACTTTACCAGATGCAGGGCCGTCTTAACAGCAGTGTAGGCCCCTGGGCACAGGAATGCACTGGGCCCCCTACCCATCCTCGAGCGTTAGGGGTGGGGGGTGCTATCGAGGCAGCTTTGATGTCCCGCGGGCGGAAGGGGGTGTTCTATCTTCCGCTCAGTGTGTAGCACCTGGAGCAGTAATTTCTACTAATTACTCCTTTACTGCACAGATGGGTCTAAACTGTAGAGGGGGCATTGGGTTGAATGAAGAAGCCCTGGTACATGACTTCCAGGGTGGTAGGGGGTGTTTAATACGTAGGGAAGGGGTGGATAGTGGAGTGGGCTTAATATTTATCTTTTTCCAGTGGGAGGGCAGCTTGCTTGACTGCAGATATCTCAAGTTGCTGAAAATATATTTCTTAGCTTTGAATGGGATAAAAAAAACTAGAGAGTCCAACCTTTCAGGAGGTACTGGGGACACCTTTCAGGAGATGCTGGGGACACCTGTCAGAAGGTACTGGGGATACCTTTCAGGAGGTACTGGGGACACCTTTCAGGAGTTACTGGGGACTTGGGGATCAGAGTTCAGGAGCCAGAGCAATACACCAACAAATATCTAAAACTGCATATTAGGCGTGTGGAGCTGGAGCAGGGACCAGCTGCTGGAAGGCTGATATCTCTGGTTCTGGGCATAGTGGAGACAATCTGACAGTGTCATCTGAAAGGGGAGAGTCCCAGCTTCTGGAGTATAGCCTCAGAAACACTCTAACTCAGACAGAACCCAAGATATCTGTCTGGGAAGAGCAATTAACAGGCTTGGATGGGTACCACTGCTTTCAAGTCGGATATCTCCGGTTCCTCTGGTCCGATTTTCAAAAATCTTGAACCCCTGGAAAGAGGGAACCCTCAGCTACTAACTTAGGGCCCTTAAACTCATGGGTCCCTTGGACAAGAGCCCACTGAGCCCATACGAAAAGACGGCCCTGACCAGATGAGACTTAGCAAAGGAAAGAGTATGCAAGAGCAATTGCAGGAAAATGGAGCACAGCTCAGTTCTATAGGAGAAGATCTAAAACGTAACCACATAGTAGCCATATTCCTGTGCAGTCTACCTGGCACATGCAGTGCACTGATAAACGCTCTGGAAACAGGACCTGAAGCAGGATTCACACTAGAAGTCGGATGTAAATGATGCCCGAGTTCGGCGGTGATGCAGAATGAAGGCCGAACTCAGACATGTTTTATAAAAAGGGCAACCACTTACAGTGCATGGTTTTGCCATCCGAGTTCGGCCGCCATTCCACACATCTGACAAATTCGGCCATCTTTCCATCCACCCATGATTTTGTGATAAAACAGCCTCATAGATGAATATCAGCGCAGAAAAGAAATGAAAAAGGATAACATGGACAGTGACACAGAAAAGTATAGCAATAACAGAAGACAACACTAATCAATATGTTCAGAACTTTTGCAGTTTACGTTACAAGTAGACTTGAATTAGGGTTACCCTTTAAAAACTCTACTCTTGTACTAATTACTTGACTGGTGCATGTTATGTTTAGCTTAGCAATTTATATACAGTACTGGAATACATGCGCACAACCCCAATCAACAATCAGCTTGGACTCTTCTAGATCAGGTTAAATTAATTGAATTAAATTTCACATTGGTTGGTGTATTACCCTGTATCTGCACCATTCATATGTACAAAGTGGGTGTGGTACTGGATGTTGATTTATTACTAATGTATCAACTGCCATTCTTATATCATTTTGGCTGCATTGCTATAAGGCCCACTAATAAGGCTTTCTAGAGAAAGATTTGCTTTAGGTCCACTATGTATAAATGTGGCAGCCCAATTGTTAGCCAATTGACAGATTATATGGGTACTTTGTTTCTGACACTGAATGCCTGTGGAGACGCTGTGTTAATTGTATTCCCTTTCAATTGTTATTTTAATTGTTCTGTACTAAGGATGATTTAATTATTTATTTGTCCTTACACCATATGGAACTAACACAGAATTCTTAGTCAAGTTATGAAACACTTTGATTTTATGCATGAATTGGATGGAAACATCTCCCCAGCCAATACAGTTCTGAAAGTTGAGAGGTGATATATCTCTTTAAAGCATCAACATAAAGCAGCAGTGACAGTACTTAAATGTCACTACAGTAAATGAAATCAATAATCATCTAAAGACAAATCACATGATAAAAGAATAGGTTGGAGAACAAGGCAACACAATACTTGACGTCAGATTATAATCTTTGCTGCCGACCGTCAACTGATTTATTCAGTCTACAACAGTGTATTCTCCTGCACCAGACAAACAATAAATACCAAGTACATAACAAAAACCAGCTACACTTAATCTAATAGGCAATTCATGTACCTTTTTTATTTGGCTGGAGGTGCTCCCGGAATTATGAGACAAACTCATCAATATATTACTAGGTGGGGATTAACCCCGAAGAAAATTCCTTTTTGGAGCACACTTTTAATAATTTTTAATTTAATTATTAAAAGTGTGCTCCAAAAAGGAATTTTCTTCGGGGTTAATCCTCACCTAGTGATTTATTCAGTCTGTAAGGCAGAAAAAGTCACATTTGTCAGTGATTAAGAAAAATAATGTTTGTATTCTACAGACATTACCAAGAAAAATATAATCCACCATTAATATAAGCCATATGTAACATGCATCACACAAATATTAGTACATAAGCAGAGTTGTTAAAGTGTTACCCAATCTAAAACATAACTACTACCCCAAAGAGAGCCCAGGAGAACTGTGAGGTTTGCATGCCAAATGTCCCTACCATCTTTCCTATAATCTGGGCAAACTCACCATGCCTAATTCTAGTTGGAGGTGTGGGGTGTGGTGCCTCTGGACTGGCTGAGCTGGATGGCTTTAGTGTGGCATACCTTTACATTCTATTAACACTTTTCACTTATTCATTTTTAACACTATTTCTCTATTTTAATTACATTTAATTTTTGTATCACCTTCTCTATAGCTTCGGCTTCCTAAATACTAATTTATTAACACTATAGTCTTTTCACTGGTATGCTGCCCTGGGCTTTCTGGCTTATGCTGGTGTTTTGAGATGCCACACCCTGCACCCAGATATAGTGCTAGGGACCCCAAATATACAGATACGCCTTGATGCGGCTTTGGGGCTTAGTCACACATTTGCGCAAATATGTGTAACCAAGATCTCTGAATTCTAATATTATGTGGGATTTATATCTGGTTACTGTTATCATTCAGGGTGCTGGGGGAAACAATGTCTCTCCTTTTTTTTTTTTTTGCTTAGAAATACCCCTCCCTTTCGAGCACCTGAATTATATCATTAAGCTGATTGAGCATCTACCATTATATATGTCTGTTGTGAGAGGCAGAGAGGTTCCTGCATTAGGAGGAGGTGCAGACCCTGACATGCCACATGGGGCATTATGGGGTTGCTCCAAGGTAGGTAGCTCTTAGCTTAGACATATTGTAGTAAGGAGCCATTATCATGTGGCTGCTTGCTGGTTAATCATAGACCCAGATTGGGGTAATGGAGGTGTGGGGTGTGGTGCCTGTGGACTGGCTGAGCTGGATGGCTTTAGTGTGGTATACCTTTACATTCTATTAACACTTTTCACTTATTAATTTTTTAACACTATTTCTCTATTTTAATTACATTTCATTTTTGTATCACCCTCTCTATAGCTTCGGCTTCCTAAATACTAATTTATTAACACTATAGTTTTCTAACTGGTATGCTGCCCTGGGCTTTCTGGCTTATGCTGGTGTTTTGGGGTGTCACACCCTGCACCCAGATATAGCCCTAGGGACCCCAAATATACAGAGACGCCTTGATGTGTCTTTGGGGCTTAGTCATACATTTGCGCAAATATGTGTAACCAAGATATCTGAATTCTAATATTATGTGGGATTTATATCTGGTTACTGTTATCTTTCAGGGTGCTGGGGGAAACAATGTCTCTCCTAATGCTAGTTGTGTAAGACTCTAGACAAAGGCATGGAGCTGTTGGTGAAATGCGTAAAGTTACCCGTTAACTATTTGCCACATGTAAGCCCTCATGTGTTCTTATGACATAAACAACATATCACTACAACCATGAAAAAAGTTAAAGTTTTATAAGCAACTCTTATTCACTTGATCATTTATGCCTTCACAATGTAACAGGGACCATGGCTGATAGAAAGCTCCCATAAGGACAAGAGGGCAGGATAAGTGCAAAGAACAACAAGGACATCATGTTACCAGCATGATAACTAGTAGCAAATTATAACTTCAGGAAGCATCAGTAAATATATATTGCACTTAAAATATTAAGCATTTATGCTGTTTATTTTCTTACTGCAGATATGGAATGTATCTGCTGGGATCATGGGAGCATTGCTAACACCACCACATGACGTCTGTAGGAGTGTCTGTTGAAAACCATGACTGCTGCAATGCACTGTGGGACTGACCTCTGAGACAATGTTTTGAAAGGGCCCTTCCCTTACATCAGAACTGCTACATTATTTTAATTGTTCACCTAGCAAATGAATGTCATGTGAACACATTTAACTAAAGGTGGGTACACACGGGACAATGTGTCACTGAATGACACATCGTGCCCAGCGCGGGCCAGTATTGGCAAGTGCATACACACTTGCCAATGCCAGCAGCAATGAATATCGATGGGGATGGGGGGGGGGGGGGGATGCTGCATTTGGCAGCATGGCATCGCTAACGACAGCCTCAGATCTTCATGCATTTTCAAAAGATTGGAGGCTGCTGCTAATGACCCATGGATGCACCTATCACCATTGGTATCATTCATACAAACTGTTTCAATCAATCGGGACAGCCCACATCGTGGGTATAATCATTCTGTGTGTAACCACATTACACCTACATGCATATAAAAATATATATTTCCTTATGGCTGATAACTTGCAAAAATGCACTTGCACTACCAGGTAGCATTTGAGGAAATCTTACTTCAGGGAGATGTATCAAGCCATAGATATATAGAGATAAAGTGGAGAGGTTGCCCAAATCAACTAATCTGCTGCTGTCATTTGTGACTGTGGGGTCTATGTAATAAGTCTTGGAGAGAGATAAAGGGAATAATATAAAGTACCAGCCAATCAGCTCCTAACTGCCATATTACAGGCTGTGTTTGAAAAATTACAGGAGCTGATTGGCTGGTACATTATTTCCATCCACTTTATCTCCAAGACAGTGTTAGAAAAATTTCAGTTAGGAGCTGATTGGTTGCTTTGCCAACTTCTCCACTTTCTCTCCAAGGCTTGATACATTTTCCTTTTCTCTTTAAATTAATTTTCTCTTTTCACAGCTCCACTCTGTGTAAACAGCCCTAAATAAAATTGTATACTTCTTCTCAGTCCTACAACTGCTTTTGTTTCTTTGCCCCATGAGATTCCCTTGACTGTCCCATTCCCAACTCCCCATATTCCTTCCTGCTCTTGACTTTTCTACCGAATTCAGCTCCTCAATTACCACCATCAAGAAATCGTCTCCTATAGGGCACTTCTTACCCACCCATACACTGCACCTCTAGCTATCCACCATATTCTACCAATCTCTCTGGACAAAGTTCTTGCCCTACTTTCAACTTCTCCACCCTCCATCCGCCTACTCAACGCTATCCCCTCTCAACTCTTCTGCTTCCCCTCACCTAGTACAGAACAAGCAGAAAGAAGTATTCCCTGTTATGGGCACACACGGACCAATATATTTTCTTATAGTCAAATATCTTCACGATAGATGACCAATAGTGTTAAAATATAACTTTTATTATTATCATTAAAACAGAAGCAAAATATTTGTGCAGGTGTAATAATTTTTATCTCAAGATAAATAACTCCTGTGAATGGTTTTATCATACCAGCAATATCTTTATCATATAGTGCGCTGTGCGCATCACTGACTCATAATGCACCTTTAGTTCTGATTGATATAAGTGGGCCTATTTCTTAGATAAATGAATTAAATACATTGAATAAGTGTCTTGTGGTATCCACAGCCACTAGGTTGCTTCAGGGAGTAATGTCAATATGTTTTCTTCTCTTGAGTCTGTACAGTGTCACTGTGTAATGGAGAATATGGTAAATGGTTCTCCCATGCTAACCCCATCTAGTATATATGTGTATAGTCCACTTGTCATTGAAGGCTTCAATTTATTATTTTCTCTCTGTGATCTATATTTCTGTATTGTGTTAATGAATCACAGTGCTTTCCCGTGAAGCTCAAGGCTGACTCAGCCTGTGTCTCCCCTTAACCGCGTGTCCTAATATGAAGCCGCTAGCCGTGGCTCCCGTCTCGGAGACCACCCGCGTGGCTGTCCACTGGTTATAATAAAGCCGTCTCCGGCTGTAAATCAGTGGCGCCAACAGCGGCTGTATTGTTAATTTGAGTCACAGTGCTTTATTTAATATAGCACTGTACTATACTTTAATATTGTTAATCATAAGTCTCCATCATATTCCACTTGTGGGGTTAATTAGTATACTGGTCATCGCCAGTTATTTACATGTGATAGTCACAAGCATGAAAGTTACCAACACAAATGTTAGCACAGTATAGTAGTGGCTGTCCTGTATCCCCATATATGACTGCCTACACGTTGTAGTTTTATACAATTTTGTGTCTCCTAATTTCACACACGGCGTTAATAACAATTTGACCCTCCGCACGTGTGTGCCGTCTCCCATGAAGATCAAGGCTGTCTCAGCCTGTGTCTCCCCTTTGGCGCGTATATTAGCAATAAAGCCGCTAGCCGCAGCTCCCGTCACGGAGACTACCCGCGTGGCTGGTCCTATGATTAAGCAAATGCGAAACGATCGTTAAGAGATCGGACACAGATACTATGTGTCCTATTTTAACAGCTTAGCCACTGTCTAATGTATTGCATGTTTAGCCAAGTGTCAATTACACCATAGTGCTGTGGTTCAAATCAATAATACAGCCGCTGTTGGCGCTACTGATTTTACAGCCGGAGACGGCTTTATTATAACAAGGACACAGCCACGCGGGTGGTCTCCGAGACGGGAGCCGCGGCTAGCGGCTTCATATTAGGACACGTGGTTAAGGGGAGACACAGGCTGAGTCAGCCTTGAGCTTCACGGGAAAGCACTGTGATTCATTAACATAATACAGAAATAAAGATCACAGAGAGAAAATAATAAATTGAAGCCTTCAATGACAAGTGGACTATACACATATATACTAGATGGGGTTAGCATGGGAGAACCATTTACCATATTCTCCATTACACAGTGACACTGTACAGACTCAAGAGAAGAAAACATATTGACAATACTCCCTGAAGCAACCTAGTGGCTGTGGATACCACAAGACACTTATTCAATGTATTTAATTCATTTATCTAAGAAATAAGGCCCACTTATATCAATCAGAACTAAAGGTGCATTATGAGTCAGTGATGCGCACACTGCAAGCGCACTATATGATAAAGATATTGCTGGTATGATAAAACCATTCACAGGAGTTATTTATCTTGAGATACAATTGTATCGGTGAAAGACACTTAACAGCTGACATTGCAACAAATATAGAAACATTGTTATAGAATATAAGAGTCAGTGAAGAAAGAACACAATACAGTGGCAAAGCTTTTAAATTCACTTATTATCATTTTTTACACAAATTATTACACCTGCACAAATATTTCGCTTATGTTTTAATGATGATAATAAAAGTAGTTATATTTTAACACTATTGGTCATCTATCATAAAGATATTTGACTATAAGAAAATATATTGGTCCGTGTGTGCCCATAACAGGGAATACTTCTTTCTGCTTGTTCTGTACGTAACGCCATTCCCAGGAGCACCGCCCTATAGGTATAAAAATATATATATACAATACTGATTAAGAGGGGAAAGGACACACACACATATATATATATATATATATACAAACAGAAAGTTCAGCACTCACCATAGCAAGCTCACTTATCCTCACAACATCAATAAATAAATGATGGGGGTTTAGTTAGTGAATTGGCCAATGCACGGAAGCCTGCATACCGCTCGCCAAGGTACCCCACCTTCATGCAGGTCCTACACTATCACAAAGTCTCAAAAATTAAAACCTGGCAACTGTACAAAACATAATATACTGCACACATGCCCACTAAATTTAATGTGTATCTGCCATGCTTCTTATGGCTTTTAAAGGTACACTAGTCACCTGACACTGGCTGATAAATTACTAAGGAGCAGCTGACACAGGTTTAGAACAAGTGACATTACACAGGGGTGCATGAAAAGGCCTGTGACCATGGTTAATAAGAGTTAACCAAAGATTAAACCCGTAATATACAAACAAATCTAGAAAACCACAGCACTCGCCACCCCAGAAGCGGGGTGCAATATCTGCACTCACCACTCATAGGGTGGGGTGCATGCAGCCCATGGCCACCAACCCAAATATATACAAACAGAAAGTTCAGCACTCACCATAGCAAGCTCACTTATCCTCACAACATCAATAAATAAATGATGGGGGTTTAGTTAGTGAATTGGCCAATGCACGGAAGCCTGCATACCGCTCGCCAAGGTACCCCACCTTCATGCAGGTCCTACACTATCACAAAAGTCTCAAAAATTAAAACCTGGCAACTGTATCACACATAATATACTGCACACATGCCCACTAAATTTAATGTGTATTTGCCATGCATCTTATGGCTTTTAAAGATACACTAGTCACCTGACACTGGCTGATAAATTACTAAGGAGCAGCTGACACAGGTTTAGAACAAGTGAGATTACACAGGGGTGCATGAAAAGGCCTGTGACCACGGTTAATAAGAGTTAACCAAAGATTAAACCCATAATATACAAACAAATCTAGAAAACCACAGCACTCGCCACCCCAGAAGCGGGGTGCAATATCTGCATTCACCACTCATAGGGTGGGGTGCATGCAGCCCATGGCCACCAACCCAAATATATACAAACAGAAAGTTCAGCACTCACCATAGCAAGCTCACTTATCCTCACAACATCAATAAATAAATGATGGGGGTTTAGTTAGTGAATTGGCCAATGCACGGAAGCCTGCATACCGCTCGCCAAGGTACCCCACCTTCATGCAGGTCCTACACTATCACAAAGTCTCAAAAATTAAAACCTGGCAACTGTATCACACATAATATACTGCACACATACCCACTAGGTTTAATGTGTATCTGCCATGCATCTTATGGCTTTTAAAGGTACACTAGTCACCTGACACTGGCTGATAAATTACTAAGGAGCAGCTGACACAGGTTTAGAACAAGTGAGATTACACAGGGGTACATGAAAAGGCCTGTGACCACGGTTAATAAGAGTTAACCAAAGATTAACCCCGTAATATACAAACAAATCTAGAAAACCACAGCACTCGCCACCCCAGAAGCGGGGTGCAATATCTGCTCTCACCACTCATAGGGTGGGGTGCATGCAGCCCATGGCCACCAACCCAAATATATACAAACAGAAAGTTCAGCACCCACCATAGCAAGCTCACTTATCCTCACAACATCAATAAATAAATGATGGGGATTTAGTTAGTGAATTGGCCAATGCACGGAAGCCTGCATACCGCTCGCCAAGCTACCCCACCTTAATGCAGGTCCTACACTATCACAAAGTCTCAAAAAATTACGGGGTTAATCTTTGGTTAACTCTTATTAACCGTGGACACAGGCCTTTTCATGCACCCCTGTGTAATCTCACTTGTTCTAAACCTGTGTCAGCTGCTCCTTAGTAATTTATTAGCCAGTGTCAGGTGACTAGTGTACCTTTAAAAGCCATAAGATGCATGGCAGATACACATTAAACCTAGTGGGTATGTGTGCAGTATACTATGTGTGATACAGTTGCCAGGTTTTAATTTTTGAGACTTTGTGATAGTGTAGGACCTGCATGAAGGTGGGGTACCTTGGCGAGCGGTATGCAGGCTACCGTGCATTGGCCAATAACTAACTAAACCCCCATCATTTATTTATTGATGTTGTGAGGATAAGTGAGCTTGCTATGGTGAGTGCTGAACTTTCTGTTTGTGTGTATATATATATATATATATATATATATATATGTGTGTGTTCTTTCCCCTCTTAATCAGTATTGTATATATATATATATATATATATATATATATATTTATACCTATAGGGCGGTGCTCCTGGGAATGGCATTACGTACAGAACAAGCAGAAAGAAGTATTCCCTGTTATGGGCACACACGGACCAATATATTTTCTTATAGTCAAATATCTTTATGATAGATGACCAATAGTGTTAAAAAATAACTACTTTTATTATCATCATTAAAACATAAGCGAAATATTTCAGCAGGTGTAATAATTTGTGTAAAAAATGATAATAAGTGAATTTAAAAGCTTTGCCACTGTATTGTGTTCTTTCTTCACTGACTCTTATATTCTATAACAATGTTTCTATATTTGTTGCAATGTCAGCTGTTAAGTGTCTTTCACCGATACAATTGTATCTCAAGATAAATAACTCCTGTGAATGGTTTTATCATACCAGCAATATCTTTATCATATAGTGCGCTTGCAGTGTGCGCATCACTGACTCATAATGCACCTTTAGTTCTGATTGATATAAGTGGGCCTTATTTCTTAGATAAATGAATTAAATACATTGAATAAGTGTCTTGTGGTATCCACAGCCACTAGGTTGCTTCAGGGAGTATTGTCAATATGTTTTCTTCTCTTGAGTCTGTACAGTGTCACTGTGTAATGGAGAATATGGTAAATGGTTCTCCCATGCTAACCCCATCTAGTATATATGTGTATAGTCCACTTGTCATTGAAGGCTTCAATTTATTATTTTCTCTCTGTGATCTATATTTCTGTATTGTGTTAATGAATCACAGTGCTTTCCCGTGAAGCTCAAGGCTGACTCAGCCTGTGTCTCCCTTAACCGCGTGTCCTAATATGAAGCCGCTAGCCGCGGCTCCCGTCTCGGAGACCACCCGCGTGGCTGTCCACTGGTTATAATAAAGCCGTCTCCGGCTGTAAATCAGTGGCGCCAACAGCGGCTGTATTGTTAATTTGAGTCACAGTGCTTTATTTAATATAGTACAGTACTATACTTTAATATTGTTAATCATAAGTCTCCATCATATTCCACTTGTGGGGTTAATTAGTATACTGGTCATCGCCAGTTATTTACATGTGATAGTCACAAGCATGAAAGTTACCAACACAAATGTTAACACAGTATAGTAGTGGCTGTCCTGTATCCCCATATATGACTGCCTACACGTTGTAGTTTTATACAATTTTGTGTCTCCTAGTTTCACACACGGCGTTAATAACAATTTGACCCTCCGCACGTGTGTGCCGTCTCCCATGAAGATCAAGGCTGTCTCAGCCTGTGTCTCCCCTTTGGCGCGTATATTAGCAATAAAGCCGCTAGCCGCAGCTCCCGTCACGGAGACTACCCGCGTGGCTGGTCCTATGATTAAGCAAATGCGAAACGATCGTTAAGAGATCGGACGCAGATACTATGTGTCCTATTTTAACAGCTTAGCCACTGTCTAATGTATTGCATGTTTAGCCAAGTGTCAATTACACCATAGTGCTGTGGTTCAAATCAATAATACAGCCGCTGTTGGCGCTACTTATTTTACAGCCGGAGACGGCTTTATTATAGTCAACGAGAAGTGTATGGTTCTTGTATAGTACAGGAGCCAAAAAGAGAAGAAGAAAAAAAGAAAGACTATGTGTCTCTTCTGGGGCACACTTTTATTGAAAATTATGTGGTCTTGTAATACTTAAAATATAACTTTTATTAGTGATCCTCTTAAAAAAATGGCTATGAGGCAAAGGAGAAATTAATAATACTAATGATAGCAACAATTGTCATGAAGTTTTGTCTATCCAAATAGACATCAAATTTGGTGATACAAGTTTGACATAACAGCTCTTTAGGCGAAATTATGTATGTGTCTCTGATGTTAGAGAAAATATATATTGCCTTCTTCCATATTTGTAACCAAAAAAATAATATATATTATACTTATAATGAAAATATAACGGAAGGAAGGGATGTTATACAATCTGGTAAGCTGGGCTCCACACTAATAGTTAGTAGTATGTTGAATTCCAAAATTTGGATGGAAAATGATACTTTGGTTCTAGGTCCTATGTCCTGGATTTGGATTTAAATACCTGCAGTACCAGGTATTCTCTGGTGGTCTCCCAACCAGGTACTGCATGGACATGAGGAAGGTGCCTCTGAGCACCGAAACAGCTGTCGACCTACCTGTTTGTTGCTGGAGGCTTGCACTACTTACCACGTTGAAATGGTGATATGATATTATGCAGTTTTTTGACACCCCATGTGCTTCTACTAATGTTTCTTGCCTCTGGTGCTTTTAAGATCTTATTTTTTGATAAAGATTTTATTATGCAGTAATTTGGAGGTGCTGGTTTCTTTTCTTCTGGGACTATTGTAACATATTATGTATCCAGCACTCCTAACATGGACAATACTGTGTGCGGCAGGCTATACCACTAATCTATATATATATATATATATATATATATATATATATATATAAATACATATTTTGTTAATTTAATCAAAAAACATTTTTTAAACAAAAATAACACTGGATTATACTGTAACAGTATACTGTAAATTGTAACATTAGACCAAAAACACACCCACTGGCAGCTGAAATAGCTCACAGCCAGCCAAAGAAGTAGCAGTCACTGAGGTCCGCAGTCTCTTCACAGCAGTACAGCCAGGTCCTCCCTCTCCGGTAATGTTGCACACTGCCTCTCCTCCCTTTCTCCCTTCCAGAATGGCTGCGGTGCCGGCGTGCGCGATGACGTCACGGGTAGTGACGTACAGCACCCTTCATCTGTACAGAGCTTGCGGCAGCCGCAGACCGCAGTACGGACCCGGCCTCGTTGTCCTGCACAGGCAGGCTTATGATGTCGGCGGGTGTGCGGGGGCTTGGTGCGTGTGGGTGCCGCTGCAGATGTAGAAGTGGATGAGGGTGCGGGTGTGCAGCTCTTTTTGGTGTCACCCCTTTGAAGGGTGACACCAGGGTGCGGGCCGCACCCCCCGCACCCGCCTCATGACGCCACTGGACTAGTGTACCTTTAAAAGCCATAAGATGCATGGCAGATACACATTAAACCTAGTGGTTGTGTGATACAGTTGCCAGGTTTTAATTTTTGAGACTTTGTGATAGTGTAGGACCTGCATGAAGGTGGGGTACCTTGGCGAGCGGTATGCAGGCTTCCGTGCATTGGCCAATTCACTAACTAAACCCCCATCATTTATTTATTGATGTTGTGAGGATAAGTGAGCTTGCTATGGTGAGTGCTGAACTTTCTGTTTGTATATATTTGGGTTGGTGGCCATGGGCTGCATGCACCCCACCCTATGAGTGATGAGTGCTGATATTGCACCCCGCTTCTGGGGTGGCGAGTGCTGTGGTTTTCTAGATTTGTTTGTATATTACGGGGTTAATCTTTGGTTAACTCTTATTAACCGTGGTCACAGGCCTTTTCATGCACCCCTGTGTAATGTCACTTGTTCTAAACCTGTGTCAGCTGCTCCTTAGTAATTTATCAGCCAGTGTCAGGTGACTAGTGTACCTTTAAAAGCCATAAGATGCATGGCAGATACACATTAAACCTAGTGGGCATGTGTGCAGTATATTATGTGTGATACAGTTGCCAGGTTTTAATTTTTGAGACTTTGTGATAGTGTAGGACCTGCATGAAGGTGGGGTACCTTGGGGAGCGGTATGCAGGCTTCCGTGCATTGGCCAATTCACTAACTAAACCCCCATCATTTATTTATTGATGTTGTGAGGATAAGTGAGCTTGCTATGGTGAGTGCTGAACTTTCTGTTTGTATATATTTGGGTTGGTGGCCATGGGCTGCATGCACCCCACCCTATGAGTGGTGAGTGCAGATATTGCACCCCGCTTTTGAGGTGGCGAGTGCTGTGGTTTTCTAGATTTGTTTGTATGTATATATATATATATATACACATGATATAAAAATTTTAATAGAGGGTGTCTGTGCGACCTCTTTACCTAGTCCCCTCGCCTAGTACCTGTTCCCACCACCTTAGCTTGACCGACTCTTCTGCTACTTTCCCCTTCAGCCTTAACAAAACACTGCTTTGAACTTGATTTTCTCTATAACAACCCAATTTCGCTGCTTCCATTTGCCTCTAAGCTTCTTGAGTGGTTTGTCTACAACTATCTCAACAACTTCATCTCTCCTTATATTGCTACAATCTGGCTTTGTCCAATCCACATAAACTACCCATATCGAGGTCACAAAATATCTACTCTCTGACAAATCAAAGGGTCATTTCTACTTGCTTATCCTTCTGGACCTCTCAATGGCCCCTGACACTATGGACCATTATCCTCTCCTGCATACTCTCTATTTAATTGGCCTTCTACCTTTCCAACTGTTTTATATCTATCCTTTCCAAGTGTTCTGTCTCTATCTCTACCTTCCTCTTCTCTTCTTCCTCCAACTTCAGTCCCCTCTCCATATATTTGCTACCTTGTTCTGCATCAATCTCCAAGTCCACAACAACAAAATATACTTTTAGATATTTAAACTTTTTGTAAATAATCATTGCTGCTAAAACATGCATAAAAGAAAGACACATAGTATACTTCTCTCTTGTAGCACTTCTCAGAATACAATTTGAATAGTTTTATGCATAGAGGAAAAATAAAAAAACACATATAATGTAACACTGTACAAGTAAGTAACTAAAAATAGAGGAAATTTATTTAAAAAAGTAAAACATAAATTAGCTCACACAGAACAATAAAACAAAGTGACATAAAAAGCTCCAACTGGAGCGACTTGGACGAATATATAGCTTGAGCAGTACTGTATGTGAGTTAAATGAGCATCCAAAAGCCTTTATACTCTCATTTAATCCCACTCTAAGTACATATACATTTGTATTTTACAGTTTACAATTATGGGGCAATAAAAATTATTGTAACTAAACTATAATCTTTATTTATGGTCCCTGCTTTAAATCTTTAGCAAAGTACACAACCACTGTATGATATCCATATATTTAGGAGATTTTTCTGTCTGTATTTCGGTGTCAATTTCTGGAGCTTGTTCCATTAAAGTAATTGTGAAGAATGATGGAAAGGTTTATTGTTGTCATATTTTGACACATTCTGTCACATACTTCACACCTAATGCCAATAAAATAAATATTTCAGCCAAAACAAATTTTCACCTATCCTAATGCTATGATACAGGACCAGTGTGGGTAGCCTGAGGGACAAAAATATTACCTACTGAAACTGACATATTACAAAAAAGAGAAAAATGTTCTGCTCTAAGGCGAAACCTCTCCAGTTATTAAGAGGTTAAAGAATTGTTCAATGTCAACAGTTGAAAAATAACACTAAACCACAGGACATTAATGTAATAATTACAAGGATTATATCGTGCCCTTGGTACAGTACTTGCAAGCAAGCCACACAGACATGCCACATTCAGAGAAAAACTAAATAAGGCTGTCATGGAGAGGCTTCAGAATAGTTTAAAATGACATTCGCATTAGGTCTTAATTGTCTGTCACTTAAAGCATGCTTAGAGACTCTATATAAACTTTCAAAAGTCTACCATTTATACCACTTTTACACCAAAAACCCAGGTTCAACCAAGGTTTCTGGACATAGTTCCAACCTAGGTCAGACCAGGGTCAAGCCCTGTTTACACTGCACATTGGACCTGGGTTATTCCCAGGTCAGCCCCATTTACACTGAACCCAGGTCTACCCTACATGCCACTCACAGACCCTTCCTTAAGGTGGACTTGTGCATACCCAGCCAATCAGCAGCTTTTTTATTTTTAGAGAAGGAACTGTGATAACAAACATTTGTCAGGAATCAAGATGGTATATAGACAAAGATAACAGTATAATACAGCTGTTTGACATCCGTATTATAAGAAAACATTTAATATTCGGACTCACATAGAGAAGCCGTCTGTGTTGTTATGGTCTAATAGGTCAACACTAAAGCATCTAAATAATATAAACAATATAAAGGCAGTTCTGATATAGTATATGATGTAGTATGATAATACAGTAACCATCTGAAGAAAGTAAAAAAGAGAGGGGAAAAAGGGGGGGGGATGGTAAGACAAGACAAGGGATAAAGGGAGAGAAAGGCCAGGGAAAGTGGGGGGAGGGAAAGTGAGCAGTCCAGTAGTAGTTAATAATAGGGAAATCAGTTGTACAGTTTCATAACATACATGAGTGATTAGTGTTGTGTTAAGTCTAATGGTATCCAATCTTTATATACAGAGGTAGTTTTGAATTCTATCCAAGGAAACCACGTGGCAACAAAATCTGACTGCTTTTCCAGTGCCGTATAATAAATATCTTCCATGGTCCTATAAAACTCTATCCTTTGAAACCATTCCCAAATCGTGGGCAGTTCCTGGGACCTCCAGTGTACCGGAATAACAGTTCTCGCTGCATTGTTACGGTGTTTTATAAGAGATTGCTTATACTTTCACACTGGAATGGTAGTATGGGAGAGCAGCCATAAATCAAGTTCTGTAGGAACTTGGAACCCCAGGATTTCTGTGGAGAGTTTGATAATTTTGCCCCAGAATACAGCTATCAATGGACAATCCCATCATATATGGATAAGTGTACCTAATGCCTTACCACATCCCCAGCACAAGGGGGAAACAGATGGGAAAAACTTGTGCAAAAGGGAAGGGCATCTATACCATCTAGTAAGCAGGTTATATTGAGTTTTTACTACTTCTAAACTCGTGGAGCATCGTGACATAATCTCACAATGTGTTTCCCATTTGATATGAATCCCACGTGGGATAAGGTCAACATCCCAAGTTTTACAGAAGGAAGGGGCTTCTGAAAAATTACCATATAAGAGTACCTTATAAATACTTGATATGACATGAATGGGGTCAGAGGACTGAGAACACAAGCTTTCAAAAGGTGTTAGATCCTCCACCAAATCAGCGGCAGTCCTGTGAGTTGAAATGAAATGGCGAATTTGTAGATAAAACGAAAAGTCAGTTGCACGGATATCTGTGGTTTCACAGAGTTCCCTAAAAGGTTTAACCTTCCCTTCTGAAACTAAATGCATTATCTTGGTCACACCCGCTAGCCTCCATCTCTTGGCTACACTGCCCTTGAGTCCTGGTAGGAATAATGGGTTGTCAAGAAATGGTAAAAGGAGGGTTTTCGCAGAAGTAATTCACAGTTTATTGCGTAATGTAGTCCAAAGGGCTAAAGTGGGGCCAACAGTTCAATGTGGAGAGTGGCTAATGGTCTTAAGCCAGGGAACAACTTGCAGACGTAGGTCCGAGGACCGTGTCTCTAAATCTACTCATTGCTTTAAGTTGGAATCTGATCGTGACCAGGCCAAGATCCTATGGAGAATCGTGGCCTGGTAGTACGCTGAGATCATAGGCAATTGTTGGCCACCTTGAGCTTTCCTACGAAATAAATGGCAGTGCTTAAATCTAGGTTTCCTGCCCCCCCCAGACAAAATGGCTAATCGCCTTATGTGTTTCGGCCAAAAACAGAGGAGAGAGTTTCAACAGAATAGTCTGGAAAAGATATAATAGCCTAGGTAAAATATTCATTTTTATAATATTCATACAGCCCAACCAGGAAAATTTCTATGTAAGCCACGGAGTCAACTTCCTTCGTAACTTTCATAACATGGGGATGTGGTTAATAGTCACGGTCATGGGGAGAGAGGAAGGAATCAAAATGCCTAACTATTTAACATGACTGGGATGCCATGTAAAAGGAAATGTGTTGCTGAGAGACGTGGCTAGTTCCACCAGGAGAGAGATGTTAAGTGCCATTGACTTGGCATAGGTAATTTAAAAATTAGACAATGACCCAAAGCGTGAGAATTCCTTCATAAGATTGGGCATTGATACTGTAGGATTTGTTATGACTTCCAAGAGGTCATCCGCAAAGAGAGCCAGTCGGTGGTCACTCAGTCTAACGTGTTTAGCAAATAAGATAGCACCACCTTTGGCCTTAGCCACTGCAAAGTCATTAAAGTATCCATGAGGAAAATGGCATGAACATAGACTCGGGGAGGCACCTTTTTTAAAGTGCGTCTCTTGGAGAAATACCACATCTGCTCCATCTGTATGCATTGTATGCAAGAGCCATGATCTCTTTTTAGGGATGCTTAGGCTTTTCACATTATAAGACACAAGTTTTAAACTAGCCATGAGAATGTGCTGAGGAGATATCCTATTGTATCAATAACACACTATCACCAAACTGATCAAAATACCACATGTTGTACCAAGCCCGGTTAGGGAAGGGGAGGGTGGTAGGTAAAGGCAGGGAACCACAAGAGGGAAAATAGGAAAGAAAAGTATAGTCAGCAGCAGAATAACATGGCCCAGAATATAGATGTAAAGCCAGAAAAAAAGTACAGTAAGCAAATAAAAAATACTCTGCACTAATAGTCATGGGTAGCCGTAAATGGCCCATGCTCTATAAATCTACAGCAGAGAGTGGGGGGTCAGAGGGGAATGATGGATGCATCAACATTAAATAACAATCAAATATAAAATTGCAGTAAGTGGTAAATCAGCTCAAACACGGGAGAGCAGGTCCGCATAAGGCAGATCCAATTTAGGAACCTACTGTCGGGTTAAGGTTAATACAACAATTACTAAGGAAGTTGTATGAGATGACAACAGTTAAGAAAAAGAGCAACAGAACCTTGCGTAGTGCGTCAGTATCTAATCAGTCTCTAAAGGCAATAACCCAGTGAGACATACTCAGACAGTGAAAAAGCCCAACTAAAGAGTAAAACATATATATTAGTATAGCAGAAACATGATAAACATAACCAGTTTTCATGTGATCACGGAGGCTGTTTCGAAAACGTCCGCGAGTTGTCGTCGTCTAGAATCGCTTGTCTCCATGGAGGCAGCCTCGGACACTTCAGTTCGTTGACGCCACCTGGTGTTGCGAACCTTATGCCACGATTCCTTACGGGGCTGAGATGAAGTAGAAAGTTCCAATGGGTCTAGCCAGTTCGGGAGTACAGGGGAAGGTATCCCCAAGAACGAGCAAAAGTCCCTTACATCTTTATATTCCTGTAGAACAAGAAGAGTCCCTTTATGGGTTACTTGGATGCTCAAGGGGAATCCTCAGTGAAATTTGATATCACGTTTCTTGAGCTCTTCAGTAAGAGGGCGCAAAAGGCGTCTCTGTTGTAGGAATGCAAAGGAAGGTAATAAATACCCAAGGGTATTCGGGCGCTATGAGGCGAGGTGCTCGGCTAAGCGGCAGCCAAATTTAAGAGGGAAGTCACTCCCAATATGTTTACACTGGTGAAGGAAAAAAAGGAGGCTGCGCTTCAAGAGGAAAAGAACAATAATCCACTAAATGTGTACAGTTTTATAAATTTATTAAAAACACTAACTCATTAAAAAACAGCAATATTCCGTACAATTAAATTGTGCCATGTGCATACAAGAAAGGAATAAAATTTACCCAAGGTATTGGTTCAGGACATGTGTCACATAAGCTCTGTAGGATCCGTTCCAAATATTGCCCTAAAGTATTATATGTCCAGTTATAATCCACTGTGGAGAGTCCCTTTTAGGTGGTGTTTAGAGAGTCCTTTACAGATTCCATATGCCGCTAGAGGATTAAAGATGGAATAAAATGTCCCGTGAACAGTGGGTACCTCATGCAATACGGTAATTGGATGGTGCCTCTCTGGGACTCCTCTGGATAGCTGGAAAGTGGTGAGGGCTGGTCCGGATCTGATTGAGAAAAGTCCTGCTCCAAAGGGTAAAAATCTGACGCGTTTCGCTGCATATGCCTTGCAGCTTTTTCAAAGGTGTACTGTGATGTCTGGGTTTGGACTTTATACCCTAGACAAAATGGTGGCTTAATTGGCACCTGGATGCACATTTCCTGTTAGTCACACATATATCTCTTTCTAATAATAAAAACTACTAAAATATGTATAGGAGACAGACCTACTTGTACATAAGAACCATTGGTAATATCAAACTTTTATTTCAAGTCCCAATAAGTATTTTTTGTTGTTCATTAGACTCTTACTATGGAGTGTATTGGTCCAATCAGAGCTTTTGTTTACTACTCTGTAGTCATGGAAACCGTTCTTAAGGAAATTTCATAGGTTGGATTAAGGGTCATATGATCAGTGATTGTCATGTGCTTAATAACACATGATCAATAGGGACGACCTTTTATTTTGTTTCTGGACTATATGATTGTAAACAGGCCCTTTGTTCTGATATTTGGGGGTAGCAGCTGCTGGTAACTTGTTGCAGCCACTACACTTCTAATTCCCCATATTTATATATTAACAGAGGCCCAGCGTTTACTCCCGGACCGTTACCATGGTAACAGGTGCCGGAGATGACGTGGGTCTTAGGTGGCCAATAGTCTCTCTCGGGCCGTCGCCATAGTGACGCAGCCCGGAGTGGGCTTGTCTCCCGGTGACGCGTCACCCTAATGCGTCGGATGGAGGGAACATACCACCCTCCGTCCGTCGCCACATCCGTCGCCATGGTAACGTGGCTCAGTTTGGCCGCGTTCTCTCCGGCTGGGAACGTGATCGCGTGTGCGGAAGTATACGCGTCACTCCCGGCCGGTATCCATGGTGACCCTGTAACACCATGTATTTAGCATAGCGCACTAAAAGGTACATATACAGCATAATGACACCATTTCTAGGAGCCTGATCTTATCATATTTAACTGTTGGAACATACAGGCAACAAACAGATGTTTATGATATATTGTTTATACAAGAAACCAATTATTATTCATAGAGATGTTTTGTTGTAAAGAACTGAATTAAACTAAGTGTCAGTAAATTCTCTCTGTTGCTGACAATATCAAAACGAAAAGGTAGGAGCTGAGAAGAAGTTCGAGGAATGGAAGAAGGGAACAGTAAAACAGATTAAATAAGAGTATTGAAAACTGATAATTAGGGATAAATCTAGGAATAAATGGGAAATGGAGAGTAGTTGGTATACGCTTGGATTAAATATTATAGAAGAAATACTAAATCCAGAGAACAATCAAAAATTATATTAGATAATCATGTTTAATTCCACTGCCTCATTGAGGCCATCTGGATGGATAGACCCCATCCTGAACATCCAGTAGACCTCCTGTTGGCACAGTTTTTTGAAGCGGTCCCCTCCCCTATTTGTCATGGGAATATGTTCAATCCCTATTATTTTGAGGCTTTTTGGGTCCCCATTGTGATAATCGTTAAAATGTTGGGAAACACTGTGTGTGGAAACCCTATTAAAAATGTTTCTACGATGCTCAAGAAACCTGATCCTAAGTTTTCTAGTGGTGCGGCCTACTGTTGTAGGGCAGCCCGCGACAGGTACTTGAATCTGGTGGCCATTAAAATCAATTTCTGATCCTCATCTGGACTCCTTAAGAATCTCCTTTTTCTCCTGGAAGTA